>NC_045777.1:13854975-14486433 GCF_008692025.1 Phocoena sinus | reverse complement strand
CCTTCAGTCTAGCCAGACCTTCCTGGACTACTTGCTGTTTCTATACGGCAGCCCATGTTCCTCCTCCTCCTCTGTATCTTTGCATTTCTTTCCTTCCTTCGACTGTCAGGAAAGCTCATATGCAAGCTTCAGAGCCCCACTCAGATGTCACTTCCTCTCTGTACCAGTCTTAGTTCCTCATGCCACCCCCATTTCTCTAGCAAAGTGAAACAGGACGGGCCCGTGTTCTTGTGGCATTCTGTCCACAGCTCTGTGACGGCTCCTGTCCCACCCCATTATAGTTTTATATTCCCACAGCTCTCTCCTCCCCCGGGGCAAGGCCAACCCTGCAGCTTCATCGGCTGGCACAGCGCCTGACACACGGTTACGGTTCCATGAGCATCTGCTCAAATCCAACAGCTCTGACTTCCTCAGCTCCTACAAACCAGGGCCGGCTTCACATGGCAGTGGACGGGCAGGAAGCACTCTGGTTGTGTGTTCCCTCCTCGACCCACCACCTTCCAACTCCACAGCATTTTCACTGTTTTCACATCTAACATTAGGACGTGTCTCACTGGAAAATCAGATTTAGCACCCCGACTCTAGTTAAAAGATGGGGGAAAACATCCCTCCGCTTTTCTCCCTATGGAAACGTTGGGAGATAGGAGACTAGAAGAATACTATTCTCCAGGTAACAGTCCCCAGATAAAGGATCTCCTTGTGGGGAGCCCTTTCAGCTCTCGTTTGCTCACTCTTTTCATTTTCACTTTAGAAAGGAAGTGGGAATTAGGTCGAAGCAATTCAGTAACATTGCAAAATTCTCAGGGTTATAAATAGCCTCTTGCTCTACCATTCAGCGTCACTATAGAGTTCAAGAGCAAACAGCCAAGATGAGGGAGCGGTGGTTCCACATCCAGGCCCAGGAGGCGAAGAAGTAATCAACCCCTTCTGATTAAAGGACTCTGCATCCCACCCTCCCACCCCCTTTCAAGTATTACAGATATAAAGATGATTGGGAAAGCTCTAAATGTCACCAAACAGGAGAGAGGCACACACTGATCTGGGGAAGATAATTCTATACTCTAAGGCAGGAAAATGAAAGCCCAGGTTTTCAAAGGCAAAGTCGGGGAAACAAGAGAAAAACAGGACCTTCCGTGTCTCCAATGAGTGTTCTTTAAGTGGCTTCTGGAAGGTGTGCTTATAAAATCAGCACAGTTACAAAAGGCCCCACAAAGCTCCATCAATCAATCACCCCTGCAAGGACGGCTCCAGGGAGATGGATTCTGAGAGCCCAGCGGAAAGGAAGTGAAAGACAATCCCTCCCCATTAGTAAGGAATTCAGATGGAGGAAGGCCAGAAGGCTCCAGCTCCGCACTCTCCCCCCCTCATTCCTTTAAGGATAAGGATTGACGGGTGCTTTTGTTCAGCTCTTTTGCTTCTGATTCGGTGGGGGAGGCATGGGTGAGTTTGGTTTATGTTTCCTGCAAGAGAAAGCACTGCTCCAGGAAGGCAACCAGAGGTCAAACCCTCTTTCTAATCGAGAGCACAATCTCAACAGAGGCTTCTCCCTCTGAAATCTTCTGCAGTGAGAAGTGACTTAACTTCCCTTAGTTCGGACCCCTGAATGAGGGTGAGACTCTAAGGTACAGGGAGGGAAACTGGGTTCGAAGAGTCAGGTCCTGACATTTACTGCTAGAAACACGGAGATGGACCATCATACCAATGGCAGCTGAGATTTCTCCCTTCCGTTGAAATGTGTTGGACACAAGACTCACCCAAACACGTAGTTAAAAGCCACTAACTTAGAGCCACAAGGGCAGTGAGGAAGGGCGTGGGAACAGGGTAACTGTCTGGGCTTCTTCTCACGTAACACCTACCCTAAGAAGCACTCAGCTCTCCTCTTCGGTTTAGAAACCTTCTGCAAGGTCCCTATCCTTGCAGAACTGAGCTTAGACTCCGCAGGAGAGCACCAGCTCCTTCCAGGCCCACCACGGCCTTCAGACCGCCCTCGCAGATACTCCGAATGTCACAGCAGACCACCTTGTTCCCCCAAACATCAGGCTCTTCTAAGTCTTACTGGGGCCTCTGCCATTACTCCCTCCACCTGGTCCAGCTGCCAAACTTCTACTCGAGCTTCAGGGCCCAGCTCAGTCACTCTTCTGTGTGGCCTTCCTGGTCCTCTCCCCTCAGACAAAATGAACTGCGCCCTCATCCGCCCTCCCGTCTTTTACACACACTGTCACAATCCCACTGATTCATAACTGTCTATGTGCAGCCTTTCCTCGTGCTATTCAGAGTGTGATCTGCACTCCAGCACCACCGATGTTGCCTGGGAGCCTGTAACACAGAATCACCCACTCCAGCCCAGACCCCCTGAATCAGAACCTGCCTTCAAACAAGATGCCCAGGTGCAGACTCTACACCAGTGGGCCTCAGCTCTGGCTGTGCCTCATCCGTGCCCAACCCAGGTCACTGCAAACCACCCCCCAGCCCCCACCCCCAGGTGAATCTAACGGGAAGCCAGGGCTGGGAGCCACAGCTCAGGGGCTGTTAGCTGAGGGCAGGGACTCACCAAGTCCGCATCTACTCCCCTGCCCACCGTGCCTGGCACACAGCTGTGCCCACAGAATTCCACACCAAAAATACCCTCCAGGATGCCCCTAGACCTGACCGCCTCTAAAAGAGAACAGAAACTCTAATAGACAGAGGACGAGCCATTGCCTAGAACTCCACAAGGCCCTACAGTCATCGAGGTGGACGTAGAAGGGGTCTGTGTTTCCAGTCCACTTGCCTCAGTTTCTGGAACTGAAACAGAAACTGAAGTGGAAAACACAGATGAACCAGAAGTACTGTCTGCCTTCACGGGACCGCGGCTGCCGCGGGAAGGCAGAGCCTGTGTGGGCACGGGGTGCGCGGGGCTGAGAAGCCCTGGGTTATGACTGAAACCCCGGGCTGGGGGCCCGACTCCTTCAATACTGACCCCAACCACACAGCATTGTTCTCACTGCAAAACCAGGCCAAGCCTCTCATTTTACAAATAAGGGAACTGAGGTCCAGAGAAGCTGGCAAGGCCACACCAGCAGTCAGGAACCAAAGAAGGCCTCGGCGCTTCCTTCTGGGTTAGTCCTGCCCCTGCAGCACAGGAGACCTGACTGCCCAGCTCTGCCATGAGCACAAGCCTCTTCGGACTTCAGGTCCTGATATGCATGAGGAGGTCTCGTCCAACCTTGACCTTCTAGCGAGGCAGAGTAACTTAACGAGGTAAGGAGCTTGTGTTCTGGAGTGGAACAGACCTAGGTTTGGATCCCAGTTCTAAGAATTTCCTTATCTGTTAAATGGGGATTCGCATCAACCCTACTCCATAAAGTTGCTGTGAACATTGGGTGGGATAATATACGTAAATCATTTAAGCATAATACCTGACACAGAGTAAGCAGAATTCCAACAGTGTGAACTTGAAGAAGTTGCAAAAGCACTGTAGCCATGTTTCCCTGGCATAAAAAAGCCCTGCCTGCCAGGCTTTAGTATACTGATGACAGACTGAGAGAACATATGTGAAGGCAATCGGGGAGGAAAATCAATATAAAATTCTTCTTCTTATTATTTTTCTCCTAGCAGAAGAACCTTGGAGAGCTTCATAGTCAGTTCCAGAGCGTGGCCTATACAATGCCTGGCACATAACAGGTGCTCAACAAATCTTTTCTAGTGACTCAATCAAAACCAGTATGTCTAATGGGTTTACAAACTCTGGCTGCTTAAGCAGTCAGACGGGTAAGTAAATACGCCAAGCAGCATCTATGTGGGAACTGTAGCCAACTACGAAGTACCCCCCTACCCCTGCAGAGGAATCCAAATCCGCACTTGGAAACACATTACCCAGCGTGGCCTAGACAGCCACTGCAGCCTCTGCACACCACTGTCTCCGGTTCTTCATCACACCGCCCGGTGTCCTGCACCTCATCTAATCATTCTGTGGTCTGGTCTGGTCTTTCCAAGTACCCAGTAGGCGTCCTGAAGATGAGGGCTGTGATCTATACTCCCCAGCCACCCTAAATGGCCTAGAACAGTGCTGGCCTCACGGGAGTGGGGACTTCAACTCAGTGAGCAACTGTTGAATTGAACAGCCAGACTGTTGACTCAGGCCCTGTACAAGATGCTGTGGCCTGGGTACATTTTTCTACCCAGGTGCTGGGACCAGGCTGAGTTGGTGCTGAATGTGCTGAGCTCCGGTGACTGGATCAAGAAGCACTGGCCTTGCAGGATTTTTCTTCCACTGCATCAAACCCACTTGTTCCTGAGCCACCTAGGCAGGTGGTACTGATGCACCCAGACACACTGTCTCTTCATGGATGAAACCGAATATGCAGACACCCACAGGTGCCATTGTTTTCTAGAAGTTTAGCCCCCACTTCCTGCACCCCCAGACTCCCCTGACACCTCCTCGAGGCAGCATAGGGTACAGAAGGACCAAACTCCACATGAACAGATGGAGGTCCTGGTCCTCACCTTGCCTCCTCCCCTCACAAAGTTTAGGATGGTTGCTGGCAGGCAACATAACTTCTAGGAGCTTCATTACGTTTACTAGTAAAATGCAGACAACAATAATTTATCTCAAAAGGTTAAAGGCAATTAAATGCCACAGGTATGTAAAGCTTCTAGCACTGCTCGCCCCTTCGTGTGGCTATTGAGCACCTGTAATGTGTTTACCATGGGCTGAGATGGGCTCTAAGTGTAGAACACAGGCCAGATTTCAAGGGCTTAGTACACACACAGAAATGTGAAATATTAATAATGCTTTTAACACTGAGTATATGTCAAAAGAATATCATTCTGGAATCTATTAGGTTAAGTAAAATATATTACAAAACGTAATGTCGCTTGTTTCTTTTTGCTTTCTTAATGTGGTTACTAAAAATTTTGTAACAACAGATATTGCATTATCTTTCCATCGGACAGCATTATTCTAGCACAGAGCCTGGCACAGTTTTTGTGTAGGACATCAGAGACGACTCACACCTTGTTCCTCCTACCAGAGCCAAGTCCTCCATTCATTTAGTACATATTTACAGTGCCTGGCTCTGGGCAAGATGCTGGTGATACAAGGAGCAAAAGCAGACACTATCTTTTTCCTTGTGGACCTTATTATCTGGTGGGAACAGACAGACATGAATATTTTCATAAATAAATGTAAAACCGCAGCTCTTCAAGTGTTGTGAAGGAGAAGTACAGAGGGTGATGAAAGTGGGGAATTCACTGGGTGGGGGAATCCAGGACCAGGGACTTCTCCTGGGGAAGTGATACTTGAGTGGAGATTTCAAAGATAAAGGGGAGTTGACAGGAATAAGTCAGGCGGGGAAGATAAGCCCAGGGAGCAGGAAGGCTGAGGGTGAAGACCCTGAGTTGGGCCAGGGCTTGGTATGTAAAAGGAACACGAAAAGACCAGTGTGACAAGAGAATTGGGCAAGAGGGGTTAGTAGACTGAGACTAGGGAGGAGAGGTCGGTGGGATTCCATCTCCAGGGCTTGGGTGAGGATCTGGGGCTGGCCCTGCGGGAGGTGGAAGCCAGCCAGTTACAAGCAACCGAGCGTCCGGATCTGATCTGTATTTTGAAAAGATCCCTCTGACCACGGTGCGAAGCCCGCTGGGGAGCGGCGCAAGAGCCTGTGTGCAGATCGGTTATGGACACTGCATCAATCCAGGTAAGAGGCGAGAGATGCCTGAACTGAGGAGGAAGCGGCGGAGATGCAAGTAGACGGTCTGGGGGGGTCACTGAGCCGGCCGGATCGACGGGGCGGGGTGATGAGCAGTGTCTGTGTGTGTAGGAGGGGGTGGCGATGTCAAGGGAGACTCCGAGGCTTCGGATGGGTGCCACCCAGCCCCAAACACTCTTTGGGCTCCTATCGAGCCCTCTCCCATCTGGTCCCTCTCCCGTACCCTCCCTCCCCGCACCGTCTCGTCTCGCCCCCGGGTTTCATCCTCCCACCCTCCTCCTCCCCTACCCCGCGACCCCTACCCGGCCCAGCCCCCGCTCCTCTAGGCCTGGTCCGCCCTCTTCCCCACCCGTCGTCGACCCTTCTGGGTCGGAGACCCAGTGACCCTCTGGCCTGGCGGACCCACTTGGGCCGCAACCCCTCAGGGGCTTGTCGAACCTGCGCGGTGCATCCCAGGCCGGCCCTCTCCAGGCCCCCAGGCCCCTGGGCAGAAGCAGGCCGCAGCCCTCCGCCTACTTCCCGGCCCGGTCTCTCCGCCCCGCGTCCCTCGGGCCAGGGCCCTCCCCGCGGCCTGGCGCGCCCCGACCCCCGGCGCGTCCCACACTCACCAGAGAGCCGACCTAGGCCCAGCTCCCGCGCCCAGGTCTCTCAGCCGCCGCTCCACTAGCCTCCGCCGGCCCCGCCTTCTCGGGGCCCCGCCCCACGCAGGCCGACCCGGGCTCCTATTGCTCCATTTCACCGTCACGCTGAACTCTCCTTCTTCAATTGGGTTGGTTGCCTGTCACTCAAAAGAGGGCGGGACCAGCTGCCGGGGCTGGGAGCGAGGAGCCGCCGGTCCCCGCCCTGCTAGCGGAGGCCTCTTAAAGACACAGGCTGTCTCCCCCGCCGCGGGCTATGGGTTTTGGAAGAATGGGATTTCTCAGCAAACGCAAGAGGCTGCATTTCTTTCCCCCCATCCCCCCATCCCTCCCCGAAACTTTTCTTTTGGCACAGCCCGTGTTCCTTGTGATAAATCAGAGGTTTTGAGGGCTCAGATGTCCTCTGGTGGCACTCAGCCCCGTGCCCAGCACGCATGTAACGCACTCAACAGTGGGATAACTGTGGTTTGGAGAACTGAGTGGGAGGTGACAGTCGTGTCAGAGGCTTCGAGCAGCCGCGGCTGCTCACCACCGAGCCGGAGCTAATTATACCGGCACCCAGGGCTGACGGTGGGCGCGGAGCAGAGGCAGAGGGGTACAGCTCAGCTGTACTGTTGGTAGGGACCCGTGGGAGGTGGTATTCGTCACTGCACCTGCAGATCGGAACAAGGCTGGGCACTGCGCCAGCGCCTCACTCGTGCCACGTCCCTTTACACTCACAGCCACTCTGATGTAGGTGTTATGTGGGTCCCCTGATCGTACAACTAGTGATGGGCAGAGCAAGAGGCCAGCCTGTGCTTGTTTGATTCTAAAGTCTATGCTCTAACCATTTTGTCTCACAGATCCTTACAACCACCCCGAGGGGTGGGTATTTTGTTGTCCGTTTTATAGATGCTCAAGGGAGAGACTCAATAATGAAACTGATACTCAGCAAAGACACTAAATAACGACTGCCATTTATATAGCACTTCACTGTCTGAAAAGCATCTGAAAAGCAGTTTTACATATATTGTTTCATTTGATCCTCAAAACATCTTGGAACTGAAGATGGTATTTATTAGTCCTCTTTTACTGGTGAATACAACGATGCTCACGGAGGTTGAGGCTTAGTAATAGCTAACATCACTACAGCCCTTGCAGAAGTCACCAGCAAACTTTCCATAAATATCCAGATAGTGAATGCTTTTCGCTATACAGTCTCTGTCAAAACTGTTCAGCTGTGCTGTTGTAGTGTGAAAGCAGCCACAGACAATGTAAACCCATGAGGGTGACTGTGTTCCAATGCAGCTTTATTTACAAAATAAATAGGCGTTGGCCTGTGGCTGTAAGTTGCCCACCCCCAGTCTACAGTGCTTTGTTTACCAAAACCTTTTACAGACCATTGCTTTGTGGAACCCTCACAGCAACATTGTTATTATTCATACTCTTCTTTTTAATTATTAATGAATTATTACTGTTTTTTAAAAATAAATAAATTTATTTATTTATTTATTGGCTGCGATGGGTCTCGGTTGCTGCGTGCAGTCTTTCTCTAGTTGCGGCGAGCAGGGGCTACTCTTCGTTGTGGTGCATGGGCTTCTCATTGTGGTGGCTTCTCTTGTTGTGGAGCATGGGCTTCAGTAGTTGTGGCGCTCAGGCTTTGCTGCTCCATGGAATGTGGGATCTTTCTGGACCAGGGCTCGAACCCGTGTCCCCTGCATTGGCAGGCGGATTCTCCACTGTGCCACCAGGGAAGCCCGAATTATTATTGTTGATGATGTTATCATCCTCATCATTTTGCAAAGAAAAATCAAAGGCTTCGCAAGGTTAAGGAGTATACCTGAGGTCAACTTAGGAACTAGAACTCAGGTCCAGCTTTCCTCATTCCCAATTTCATCTTCTGACTACAAAACTGGGTTGTGAGAAGGCATGAGAGTTCCACCTTCGTCTAGCAGATCTTTTTCCTGCCCCATTGCAAGATGACAGGCCAAGTTCATTTTACCTTTCCCAGGCTCCAGGGGTAACTCCTGGAATTCCCCTCTTCGGGAATATTCTCCCACTTCTTCCTGCCTTCCCCATTTACTGCAGCCCATAAACACCTCTCCCTCCCTGAACCCCCAAGGGCTTATACCCAGCAACCTTTTATATTTTTATCACTTTTTAAAAACTTTTTATTTTACATTGGAGTATAGTTCATTAACAATGTTGTGTTAGTTTCAGGTGTACAGAAAAGTGATTCAGTTATACATATGCATGTGTCTATTCTTTTTCAAATTCTTTTCCCATTTAGGTTGTTACATAAGATTGAGCAGAATTCCCTGTGCTATACAATAGGTCCTTGCTGGTTATCTATTTTAAATATAGCAGTGTGTACATGTCAATCCCAAACTCTCTAACTCTCCCCCCCGCCACCTCCCCTGGTAACCATAAGTTCGTTCTCTAGTCTGTGAGTATGTTTCCCCAGCAGCCTTTTATTACTAAGAATAGAATCTGCTGGAAAATAGGCTCCACGTGGGCAATGACTTCCGTGGAGTCTGCTAGCTGTCCGCCAAAACCCCTTCTCCCAGCCTTGTGACGATGATAATGTGCTAGGGGATGATAGGATCACCAAATAGAAAGTGTCAGTGTCCCTGAATGGAGCAGAATGCTACCTGCTGACCTGGAACAATTCTAGATCGCCTCATACTCTCATGTGAAAGAGAAGTAATCCTTGTTCTTTAAGCCACTGATTTTTTGGGAGGAGAGGGGGTTGAGTGAAAGCTTCCTTAAATTTTGTGCCCTGGGTATCTCACTTGCTTCACGGTAGTCCTGGCCCTGCTCAGTACACATTTATCCAAGGAATAAATCATTCACTTTAGCTTTACAATACTTTGTCTCTTTCCCCCCCTGATTTGCCAGTGCAGGTTCTTTAATTGCAAGTTTCAGGAACCAACTCTGGCTAATTTTAGCAGATAAGGAGTATATTGGCAGGCTAGTAGCTAATTCACAGAGGTGACAGGAAGCTGGAGGACTAGGCTTAGAAAAGGCTGGAGATGCTTTGGGCATTTAGATAGGCAAAATGCATTAGTTCCATCCTTTTCTCCCCTTTCTTTTTTATTTTATTTTATTTTATTTTTTAACATCTTTATTGGAGTATAATTGCTTTACAATGGTGTGTTAGTTTCTGCTTTATAACAAAGTGAATCAGTTATACATACACATATGTTCCCATATCTCTTCCCTCTTGTGTCTTCCTCCCTCCCACCCTCCCTATCCCACCTCTCCAGGTGGTCACAAAGCACCAAGCTGATGTCCCTGTGCTATGCGGCTGCTTCCCACTAGCTATCTACCTTACGTTTGGTAGTGTGTATATGTCCATGCCTCTCTCTCGCTTTGTCACAGCTTACCCTTCCCTCTCCCCATATCCTCAAGTCCATTCTCCAGTAGGTCTGTGTCTTTATTCCTGTCTTACCCCTAGGTTCTTCATGACATTTTTTTTTCTTAAATTCCATATATATGTGTTAGCATACGGTATTTGTCTTTCTCTTTCTGACTTACTTCACTCTGCATGACAGACTCTAGGTCTATCCACCTCATTACAAATAGCTCAATTTCGTTTCTTTTTATGGCTGAGTAATATTCCATTGTATATATGTGCCACATCTTCTTTATCCATTCACCTGATGATGGACACTTAGGTTGTTTCCATCTCCGGGCTATTGTGAATAGAGATGCAATGAACATTTTGGTACATGACTCTTCTTGAATTATGGTTTTTCTCAGGGTATATGCCCAGTAGTGGGATTGCTGGGTCATATGGTAGTTCTATTTGTAGTTTTTTAAGGAACCTCCATATTGTTCTCCACAGTGGCTGTATCAATTTACATTCCCACCAACAGTGCAAGAGGGTTCCCTTTTCTCCACACCCCCTCCAGCATTTATTGTTTCTAGATTTTTTGATGATGGCCATTCTGACCCGTGTGAGATGATATCTCATTGTAGTTTTGATTTGCATTTCTCTAATGATTAGTGATGTTGAGCATTCTTTCATGTGTTTGTTGGCAGTCTGTATATCTTCTTTGGAGAAATGTCTATTTAGGTCTTCTGCTCATTTTTGGATTGGGTTGTTTCTCCCCTTTCTTGAGCAGACCTTTTTTTTTTTTTTGCAGTACGCGGGCCTCTCACTGCTGTGGCCTCTTCCGTTGCGGAGCACAGGCTCCGGACACGCAGGCTCAGCAGCCATGACTCACGGGCCCAGCCGCTCTGCGGCACGTGGGATCCTCCCAGACTGGGGCACGAACCCGTGTCCCCTGCATCGGCAGGCGGACTCTCAACCACTGCGCCACCAGGGAAGCCCATCAGATCAGACCTTTCTTTGATCAGGGTCAAGGTCCCTGGAGCAAGAGTCCAGTGGCTGAGCTAAGATAACATGCCCTCCCCTTAGCTAAGGAAGGCAGGCGCCCAGACTGACAGCTCCACCAAGACTACTACACAAGACAAGAATTCCAGATCCCTCCACCTCCACTCCCAGCTGCTACCCCTGGGCAACTGAGGCCAGATGTCCTGTTTTCAGGCTGAGATCAGCTAAGAGATGTACCTGAAGCTGAATGTTATCATTATACGAACCCAGCACAGTGTATGGCAGCTGGTATGGCGAAATAGTTACGATCCCTCGGCCTTGTTAGTATACAGAGCCCTTTGTAACTGTTGGACTGCTCTTCGCAGGCCCCTAAGAGCAAAGAAAGAGTCCGGAGACAGAGACAGAGACAGAGACATCAGTGGCTTATTGGGCAGGGGTCTCTTACACAAAGGGTTCCAGAATGACCCCCCACTGTGTGTGGTAGATGGTGGACAAGACAAGGCAGCAGTCTCCCTTTGCAACCTGGGGGAGAAGGAGGGTACTGTTTATACGGGGTATTGGCACATCAGTTACCAGGGAATAATTAAGCCCTATAATTAAGAGAATTGGATAGTCATGTGAGTGAAGCAGGACCTGGTTGAGCAGGGGATGTAGAGAGAGCAAGAAAACAGCCATCTTGAATGGCCTAACCATACAGTTACTTACCAGCTGTGCGTTCTTGGGTAAGTTACTAGATCTCTCTGAGGCTCAGTCTCCTCATCTGTACAATGGGGATAATAACAGTACCAACCTTGATGGATTGTCATGAGAATTAAATGAGATACAGTAACTGTCCAATACTTAGCAGGGTGCCAGGCACATAATACGTGCTCAATAAATTGTATGTAGTTTTAATAATTATAGCAGGCCTTCAATAAGTATTCATTGTGGCTTTTTAGTTCCTCTAAAACCACATCTGAAACTGGAGCATATCAAAATACTTCTCCCAGTTCTCCAATCCTTTGACTTCCACATTTGTGTAGTCTGCCCTTTGTGGCCTCACTTCCCCCCTTACCCAGCTCACCGCCTTACCCTGTTCTTCACTATCATCACACCCTTGTGTTCACCCTCAACTCCCGTGCCCCCTTCTCTCTCCATCTACTCACCTGCAGAATCCCAACTCTGCTTAAACCTAAATCACCACCTGTCACACCTGTGCCCAGCAATTAACTGGGGCCAGAGAAAAGTACAGACCCTCAAATGGGTCCTCCCCATCATGGGGAAATCCCTGGCCAATTCACTCTCACTCACCCAGAGGCTATCTCGAATCTTCTCTCTTCTGCCCTCAACTCCTTACTCTTAACTGATGACCTTCTTATCTCGCTGACAAAAAAAAAAAAAAAAAAAAAGAAAAGAAGGAAAGGAAAAGAAACAATAAGAAGAAAACAATCTCATCTTCTCATTGCAAATCAGAGCCTGAGTGTTCTGTGTCTCCTCCTGTTACAAATGCACCTTCTCTGATCCTCCGTAAGGGCAATCCTATAGGTGCAGGTGTATTTCATCCCCTCTCCCCTACAAATCGATGCTTTGGTTATTCCTATCAGCATCCACCTATGCCACACTGTGGTCCATCTTTAGAGTGCTGGGGGGCTTAGACAAAACTGTCGCCATCATCTAAAAGACTTCAGATGGTCTGCCACTTGACTACTTTCCACGCTCCCGTAGCTCACTCTGCTTGAGTCTTACAGGTCTAATCTCCCATTCCTTGAACACAGTTTCTTCCCACCTCTGTGCCTTTGCACTTGCTGTTCCCTCTCCTGGAATGCTCTTTCCCCAACCATCACATGGCTTACTCTTCACTTTATTCAATAGGTCATGGTCTAATACCTTCTCAGGCAAGTCTTCCCTGACCACCCTATCTTCTCTGATCCAGCCCCTCCAACCCCACTGTTTCCTTATCCCGCTCCAATCTCCTTTATTGCACTTGATGTCATATGACTACTTTGTTTTCTGACTTCCACGTTACTTATAGACTCCATGACAGCAGGGATGCTGATGGTCGTGTCCCTGGCTCTATTCCCAGCACCTAGAGCGTATCTAGTACATAGTACATGGTCAATATCTTATGTATTGCACCATCAAATAAACAAAAAGACACCATGAATAACTGGTCTCTATGAACTTGATTCATGCTATGGTTGAATCTTCCTAAACACTCATAAGTTAAGCATGTCCCTTCTCACAGACAATTATTATTGAAATACAATTCCTGCCACCGTATCAGAAGGATTTCTGATATCGTGGCTCATAAAAATCGAAACCTACATTTATCTGCTAAAAGAAATAGAACCCATATTTATTATGGGTCTACTATGTGCCAAGACTTATGTTGGGGACTCTTACATACATGGTCTCATTTAAAACTGCGAAATTTAGGGACTTCCCTGGTGGCACAGTGGTTAAGAATCTGCCTGCCAATGCAGGGGACACAGGTTCGAGCCCTGGTGCAGGAAGATCCCACATGCCGCGGAGCAACTAAGCCCGTGAGCCACAACTACTGAAGCCCTTGTGCCTGGAGGCCGCGCTCCGCAACAAGAGAAGCCACCGCAATGAGAAGCCCATGCACCACAATGAAGAGTAGTCCACTTGCTGCAACTAGAGAAAGCCCGTCTGCGGCAGCGAAGACCCAATGCAGCCAAAAATAAATACATAAATAAATTTATTAAAAAAAAACAAACTGCCAATTTTCAATGGAGCTCTAGGGTGTCCTTTTATTTATTATGATTTTTATTTCATTTTTGGCTGCATTGGGTCTTCGTTGCAGTGTGCAGGCTTTTCTCTTATTGCGGCAAGCGGGGCCTACTCTTCGTTGCAGTGCACAGGCTTCTTTGTGGTGGCTTCTCTTGTTGCGGAGCACGGGCTCCAGGCACACGGGCTTCAGTAGTTGTGGCACACAGCCTCAGTAGTTGTGGCTTGCAGGCTCTAGAGCGCAGGCTCAGTACTTGTGGTACACAGGCTTAGTTGCTCCACAGCATGTGGGATCTTCCCGGACCAGGGATCGAACCCGTGTCCCCTGCATTGGCAGGTGGATTCTTAGCTACTGCACCACCAAGGAAGCCCCAGGGTGCCCATTTTACAGATGAGGAGGACTGAGGTTTAGAGATGCAAAGAAACTTGACACACAGCCTGTTTTGTACCCAAGTCAGTCTGACCTCACAGTACATGACCTTCTTTTTATACTCATCACTGAAAACAATACACCTGGGCGTTTCACTCTTTTTGTCAAACACTTGTTAGGCCGGGATTACATATGAGACTTTGCGCTAAGGTCTTTACATGATTTATCTCCTTCGATCCTCACATTCCTATGAGGTACATACTCTTATTACCTTTATTATACAAATGAAGAAACTGAGGCACCGAGAGTTAGCCATTTGCCCAGGGTTATTTGGTGGAGTGGTGAAGCCAATATTAAAATCCAATTCTAATTTCAAGACCTGGGTCTCTCCTGCAACATTGCGCTGTCTCCCTTAAGACATCTCTCTGCCTCAGAAAGAGAAGAAAAATGACTAAACCAGGCGACTAAAGCGTCATTAAGAGAAGTCATGGTGACTTGGTTCTTTCAGTGGGAAGCAAAGGGCAGGAGGCAGACAGCAAGTCTAGCTTCAGCTCTTGCAGGTTGGGGGTTCACATAACGGACGATAACTTAATTTGCGAAGATCGTTCCTCCCGGAACTGGGGGCTTACCTTATACGTGTGTGAGCGGAAGCGGAGCAGGGCGTGGGAGGTGGAGACCTTGGTGAGCTGTCAGCTGTCAGCCCCAGCAGGGACCTGCTCCAGCCGCTTGTGTGAGCCCGGAGCCCTCTGCTGGCGTAGGAAATCATCTACCAGCATCCGTCGCTCCGTGTGTGTGCGCGCGCGCGCGCGGGCGCGTGTTGCGGCAGGGCATCAGGGGACCGTATTCCGTGTATTCAGTGAGATTTGCAAAATGGCTAGCACACCTAGTAAACAGAACTAATAGCTACCACTTACCAATATAGCATTAGGGTAGGGACAGGCACTGTTTTAAGGATTTTACATTAATTTCATTTATTCTTAGGGACTTTTACATACTGCATTTAATTGAACCGTCACCCCAACGCGCTGAAGTCAGAATTATTATTATTATTACTCCCATTTTTCACAAGAGGAAACTGAAGCACAGACAGGTTAAGTCATTTGCTCTATGGCTATTAAGTGGCAGGTCTGGGGCTTGAACAAGTGGACTCTAACCTTGGCGTCCATGCCCTGGAAACCACCAAATGGCCATTCTTTAGATCCGGAGAGCCCTGCCCGCCCCCTGCCCCGGCAAGTACCCTGTAAATGGCTTCACTGAGAGAGGACACACAGCAATGGCTCAATAATTTCTTAGAAAATGGCAAGCATACTAGGATTTGGTGGTGAATCTGCTGCTTTCTGGACTCAAGCGGGGGCGGGGAAGGGGGCGGGGACTGCTCTTACAGCCCATTGCATCCCTCCAAACCCGAGATGAGCCCCTGGCCAACGCGAAGCTGGGCTCCCTGGATCTAATTCTCCAGCGGGAAGAGCTTAGTTACAACAGAAGCAGAGCATCCTAAATAATAATGTGAAATACTTAGCAGCCAGTGAGGCATGACGATCAGAACAGACAGCTCCTGGAGAAGATTCCTAGAGGGTTTCTCTGCCCCTTCCAGGGCCGCTTTGCTTTAACCCTTCAGTTACTGGAATGTGGGGAGGTGAAGGGGTTGGAGGTGGCGGGAGAGGTCAGGGCTGCTCGGGGAGTGGAGAAAACGCTCAGGGGTTTGAGGCATCTACTATTTACCAGCTAATAATGCGTGGGAATTTCACTACTTTAACGATTGCTGTGGCTATGCAGGCTGAGTATTGCCATGTTTACCGTGGGTCCTCAGGCAGTTTGCTTGACCTCGCTGAAATGTATTATCCTTATCTGTAAAATAGGGATAATACTAGAAATTGCTTCATGGGGCTGGTGAGGGAGTTATATGAGGTAAAACCAAGTAAAGTTTCTGCTTGTAGCTCTGAGTAGGCGTTCAGTCATTGGGGGTTGTTATTAATGGCCAAACAGATGTGGTGTGTGTGTGTGTGTGTGTGTGTGTGTGTGTGTGTGTTGGGTGTGGGGGGAGAGTGAGGTAGCCTTGCTGACCCAGGGCCCCTTTGACTCATCGTCCCTTGTCTTCATCCCTCTAATTGTAAGCCCAGCCCTAGAGATCAGAGCCTGGGTGTGGGGTAAGGGTTCCTGTATTGGCCGATGCTTCCTTTGCTCCCTAAACACCTCCATGAGTGTTATTGAACTGGCCTGGTTTGTCTGAAGCAGGTGCCTGTTTCTTGAGAAGCTGAGGTGGCCATGGTAGAAGAAATGAAGACCCACTCTTGGGACTTCCCTAGAGGTCCAGTGGTTAAGACTCCATGCTTCCACTACAGAGGTCGCAGGTTTGATCCCTGGTCGGGGAGCTAAGATCCCACATGCCATGGCCAGAAAATTAATCTTGCTAGAGGGCCTGGCCGTGGAGGTCTGGCTGGGGGAGGAGACCATGTGGAGGGGCTCCTGTTTATTGTAGGAAGACTCCCCTACTTGAGAGTTTATCTGTTCTTTCCACAAATATTTGCTGAGTGGTTGGTGTACGCCAGCCACTGGTTGTATAGTGGTGAGCAAAACAAATGCAGTCTCTGCCCTCAGAGCATTCATAGCCCTGCAGGGGAGATAGACAGCAAACAAACAAGCAAATAACTAACTAAAGTAATTAATTAATTTAAAAACGTGTTATTATAAACAGGGATAAATGTTATAGGAGAATGATTAGGCTCATTTCCCCACATTTCAGCAACTAAAGCAGGAGGACTGCACAGTCATGGAGGTCCTCTCTGAGGAGGTGATGATTATATTGAGACTTGATGGATGAATAGGAGTTTTCCAGGTGAAGGGTGAAGGGGAGAGTGTTCCAGGCAGAAGGGCCAGCAACGTGGGAAGACCTGGAGGTAGGAGAGATCCTGACTTGAACTGGGTCGTTAGATCAAACAAAGGGAAGAGAAGGGCAGGGAGAAGACAGCTAATGCAGGTCTTGTCAGCTCTGCTGTGGAGAGTTTCAGTTTTGTTCTACGTGCAACAGGAATCCATGAGAGGGTTGGAAGCAGGGGAATGACACGATCCAATTTGAGTTTTGCAAAAAGAACTCTTGGGTGCTGTGATCAGATTGTGTTGAGAATGGCTGGTAGGATTCAAAGATGGAAGCAGGAGGACCAAATGGGATGTGAATATTAAAAAGCCTGTGCACTCCTAGGAAAAGACTGATTTTTCTATAGTCCTAGTAATAAATAAACAACAGAACTGGTCTTAAACCTGTCTAACAGGTCAAGGGCAACTCACGTCACTGATCCTGCCTCTGAAACCAACCAATCAGTGACAGTCTGTGCTTTGAAAACCAGCCAATCTGCAGTGGATTCACTGAAGGGAACATGCTTCTGAGGCTGGCATCACCCCACTCCCGCTTTTGGAACCAATGTAATCCCGAAGCAAACTCTTCCCCAAACCTATGTAAGATTAACCGTTTGCTTTGCTCACGAGGCTATGCTGAGCAGCCATGTGCTCCTGTACATAAGGAAGCACTAAATCTAGCTGGTTGCCGTCCTGAGTGGTGGTCTCATCCTCCAACAGAGCTCCTTACAGTCATCCAGGCTACGGATGACGATGGCTTGTCCTCTTGTCACTGCTGGGGATGTCCTGCTGGGGTCTGTGCTGCTGGCTCTCGCTGGTCCAGTCTTCAATGGCTGACCAATCCTCTTTTGAAGTTCACCCACTTCCACTGGAGATTTTATGTCTTCATTTAGGTGTACGGTCACATCTTGGCCTAGGGGATGGTCTACCCCTTCCAGGCTATGTATGAGTCAGGGTCTATCTAGTCAGGAGTTAGAAAACACACCAGTTATTTAAAAGAGATCAATCAATATAAAGCATTATTAACTAGGTATAAAGTTGTTAAGTAGATAACTAAGAAAGGATCAAAAGAACTCGATGTTGTCACAGAGGCAGTGACTGCAGGAAGCATCTACCACCTCTAAGGCTCAAGGAACAAAGGAAAGACACTGGCGTTATTAAAACTTAGACGTGGTTTCAGAAACCTCTGAGGAGGGGTTTCTGGCCAGCTTGTGCTGGTGTCTGAGCTCGGAGGAGGGGCTATGAGTGTGGGATGCAGACCTTTGACGACGGGGTGCTGCACAGCAGGTGCTGGTGTCTGCAGGGGCATAAGAAGGCTTCTGTAAGTGTTTAAAAACCTGCAAACTGGATTCAACTGGTGTTACAGGAAGAAATGGCCACTGCCAAGGTCAATGAGTGATGCTGGGGTGATGCTCACAGGAATCCCATGAAAGAAGATGGGAGGGCTTCCCTGGTGGTGCAGTGGTTAAGAATCTGCCTGCCAATGCAGGGGACACGGGTTCAAGCCCTGGTCCGGGAAGATCCCACATGCCATGGAGCAACTAAGCCCGTGCACGACAACTACTGAGCCTGTGTTCTAGAGCCCGTGAGCCACAACTACTGAAACCCGCATGCCTAGAGCCCGTGCTCCGCAACTAGAGTAGCCACCGCTATCCACAACTAGAGAAAGCCCGCGCGCAGCAACGAAGACCCAACGCAGCCAAAATTAAATAAATAAATAAAATAAATTTTTTTAAAAATGGGGAAGGGCTTCCCTAGTGGCGCAGTGGTTGAGAGTCCGCCTGCCGATGCAGAGGACGTGGGTTTGTGCCTCGGTCCGGGAAGATCCCACATGCCGCGGAGCGGCTGGGCCCGTGAGCCATGGCCGCTGAGCCTGCACGTCCGGAGCCTGTGCTCCGCAACGGGAGAGGTCACAACAGTGAGAGGCCCGCGTACCGCAAAAAAAAAAAAAAAAGGGGGAAGAGCAGGTCCTTTTCCTCTTCCAGGCTTGCAGCTCCTGTGAGTACTCCCCCTTCCCCTTAGCAGAGACTAGAAGGGGGCCGCTGGCAAAGCTGCAGTGCAGTTCTCAGAATCCCAGCGCCAGCACCACAAAGCAGTGAGTGGAAATGTGGGTTTCAGCTGAGAGACAATAGCTTGATAACTGAATAGGTGACATTCTATATCTCTGTTTCTAGCCCGTGTTTTGGTTTGTCTTATCATTTACTTACCAGAGGGCAGCCTTACTTCTAAGATTTGGGGAAGTCACCTCATATTTCTCTCCGGTTGTCCCCGCTCCGGTGGTGGGCACAGGTGCACCCACAAGTTAGCTGATTCCCAGCAAAGTGTGATGCCTCCAGTGAACGAAGGAACAGAGGAAGTGGTAGGATGTGGCGAGAGTTCAGCCCGAATGGTTCTAATCCTTGGAAGTGGCCTTTGTGCTGGCATTGAATGATATGTGACAAGTGGCATTCCAACGGATTTGACGCAAGAGGCCCTGTAAGGCCCACTCTACAGAAGAAACCGAGGTTCAGAGCATCCATTTCTTTTCTTCGGAGCACAGGCTCCGGACGCGCAGGCTCAGCGGCCATGGCTCACGGGCCCAGCCGCTCCGCAGCATGTGGGATCTTCCCGGACCTGGGCACGAACCCGTGTCCCCTGCGTCGGCAGGCGGACTCTCAACCACTGCGCCACCAGGGAAGCCCCAGAGCATCCATTTCTTGAGTCAGAAAGAACTCCATCTGTCTGACCGCCGAGCCCAGAAGCCTAAACCACTGCCTTGTGAATAGAGCTTGCAATTTCTTCAGGTTTATCATCCTATAAAACAGAGATAATGACATCTGCCTTTCAGGGTGGTGGTGAGGGTTAACTGGCTTCACATATTAAATAAAAACATAAAAAGCCATTTCGGGAGACAGATGCTGGGCAGATTCCCACTCCCACTCACCAGCCTGCCAATTTGTAGTTCAAGTTCGTGCCTCGGCAAAGTTACAAAGCAGTCCGTGTCGTGGATCTGGGCGTGGGAGAGGTGGCGGTGTTCTCACCTGGTTGAAACCAAGAATGTAAAATCCTTGAATGCCACTGTCTCAGCAAATACTAACAGGGATAATAATAATAATGGTAACATGCTTCCATTTAATGAGGGCCTACTACATATGTGCCAGGTATTTTACATTTATTATTCTGCTTTGTATATTCATCCAACAAGTATTTAGCTCACTACATACCAGGCATCGTGTTATGTTAACTCTAATCATCACAATGAAATGGAGTGGTAGGTATTATTATTCCTGGTTAACAGGTGATGAAACAGAGTTAAGAAAGCAAATAGAACCAGATTATAGGAAAAGTATCATGAAAAGCTTGGTCACATGAGACAGCTTATCACATCAATGTTTTTAAAAAGCACCCCAAAGTTTTGTAAATGAGAAAGATTTTTCTTTTTAAAATAAAACTAATAATTCTTTTAAAAATAAAAATTTCAATAGGTGGGTTGAAGGGCAAAATAGTTTGAAGAATTAGTTAGTGAACCAGAAGATCAAGCTAAGGAAGTCTCCCAAAATGCAGTGCAAAAGAAGAAATACATGGGAAGTATGAACAAAGTATTAAGAAAGAGATGCACAAGTTCACTGTCTGCTTAACATGAGTTACAGAATGAGAGAAGAAAGTGAAGGAAGGAGAGAATCCCTGAAGCAAGGCAATAATTCAAGCCATTTTCTTAAAACTTAAATACATGAGCTCTTATATTGAGAGGACCTAGTTTAGGTCCTCTACAGTTCACAGGAATTGTGTCTTGTAATTTATAAGAAGACTGTCAAAGGCCTACAGCTAATTACATCATGATGAAATTTCAGGACACCAAGGATAAAAAGGAAGTGAAATAAAATTATCTAGGGTGGAATGAGAATACAATAATCAGTCTTCACATTTGCAACTTTGTAAGCAAGAAAACAACAGAATGATATCTCTAAATTTCTCTGGCCAAATACTTGTGAATTTAGGAATCTTTACCCAACCAAGCTATCAAGCAAACGTAAGGGCATCATAAAGACATTTTAAGACACAAGCAGACTAAAAAAGTTTGCAACTCACAGTCCATACAGAACAGCATTTCTCAACAGGGTCCTGCTGGCATTTTGGGTGGAACAATTGTTCATCGTGTAAGACGGATCCACACGCTGCAGTTCGCTTAGTGTCTTTCACTGCTGTCTACTAAATGCCAGTAGCATTCCTCCTCAATCACTATGACAATACAAAACACCCCTACATTGGGAAGGGGTGCAGGATAGCTTCTGGTTGAGAACCCACTGGTGTAGAAGATATACTCCAACAAAGAGAAAATAAATTTAGGAAGAAAATGTGTGATATAAGAAGTACAGGTAAGCAAGGAAACCAGAAAGGTTTATTTATTTAATCAAACAAAATCATTTGTTTCAATAGCTCCAAGTGCAAATACAGCAAGTCAGTACACAAAGTTTCAAGATACAGCTTTAAGTATAATGAAAACTTGATGTGCAAAAATGAAAGGGTACGTAGCAGAAATAAAGCCCAGTGTTTAAAAAATTCAAGTAACCTGAAAACCTTCAGACTAAAATAGTCTTCCATCAATTCAGAAATGCCTTAATTATAGATAAGAGTAGTACATTGTAATCAAAAAGGACTTCTCAAAGAACGAGAATCACCCCAAACTGGTCAGCTCCAGATAAGAGTAGAAATTCCCAGTGCTGGCTGTTTCAGAGTCAGCACTCACTCACACTGTACAGATCGGTGTGGTTCAACCCATGGCATTTGATCTTTAAGCAAATTCCAAAAAAGTGTTTAAAGTTCAATGCTACTAAGAGTTCTTGAAATGGCCACTATATATTTAAAAGGTTTGAAGAGGGCTTCCCTGGTGGCACAGTGGTTAAGAATCCGCCTGCCAGTGCAGGGGACACGGGTTCGAGCCCTGGTCTGGGAAGATCCCACATGCCACGGAGCAACTAAGCCTGTGCACCACAACTACTGAGCCTGCGCTCTAGAGCCCGCGAGCCACAACTACTGAGCCCATGTGTTACAACTACTGAAACCCGCACGCCTAGAGCCCATGCTCCGAAACAAAAAGAAGCCACCGCAATGAGAAACCCACGCACCACAACGAAGAGTAGACCCCGCTCACTGCAACTAGAGAAAGCCCGCTCGCTCAGCAACAAAGACCCAATGCAGCCAAAAATAAATAAATAAAAATAAATTTAAAAAATAAAATAAAATAAAAAGTTTGAAGACCAATTTCAGCTTCAGGCCTATAATACAACTTGGGGAAAAGACCTACATTAATACTCCTTCCATTACTTAAATCCTTTTTGTGAGGTTAGCAACATGGCCTTTAAAGCTTCCTCAGGGAAACTGTACTTAAACATATAAAAGTTCCCACTAGGAAGATAATTAAAAGTTGTTAATGTTCTTTTTATCACTTAGCAACCAAGACATGTTTATTTCCACTCCCCAGAAGCAATATTAGCTACTAGCTTCAATTCAGGAAATGTGTATCTTCAGGAAGGTTTATGTGAGATGTTTATTCAGTCTTTTTCTCAATCTTCATCTTGTCATTGTAGGCAGTAAATTGAGAGTCTGTTCCAAAAAGTCTATCCCACCATGTAAATGTCGAAACATAGTTTCCAATGAAGTTCATGTGGTGGAAATCCTGACTGCCGAGAACCAGCATAGAAAGGAATGAGATTTAAAGGGTTGAGAGGAATGTCATAACGACTATGGACATTAACAGTTTCTATCAAACGAATGGTCACCCAGGCCCAAGGAAGAATAACGTGATCACATAAAAGCATGATTCCAATGAAAAAATCCAGTTCCAAGAATTAGGGTTTCCAGAAGATGTGCGTATACAGCTTCCATTCCAAATGGAGCCTGAAACTCAAGATGAATTTTTTTTTTTTTGCAGTACGCGGGCCTCTCACTGTTGTGGCCTCTCCCATTGCGGAGCACAGGCTCTGGACACGCAGGCCCAGCGGCCATGGCTCACGGGCCCAGCCACTCCGCGGCATGTGGAATCTTCCCAGACCGGGGCACGAACCCGTGTCCCCTGCATCGGCAGGCGGACTCTCAACCACTGCGCCACCAGCGAAGCGCACTCGCGATGAATTTTATGAATATGATTATATAGTGTTTTGTGGTGTAAGAGCCTATGCAGGAAGTAGTGCCATGTATCCTCAATCACTGCACAGCCAAACCATCTTGCCAAAAGCGTGTACCATCTTGGCATTGTTCGCCAATCATAAGGAGTATTGAAATACTCTGTAAAATAATAGGTTCCACAAATCAAAGAAAGCTGGATACAAAAGTGATTAAAGAGAAGTACTTTAAAACACTTCCATTGATTTCCCCACGTTTCTGGTTTATCCTTTTGAATTTTGTACATTTTCATGTAAGGTATAAATTGAAACAAAAATGCAGGTAAACAGAACAAGAAATAAAGGACCTCATGAACTATGAAGCATCCCCATGTTGCCATCTGGAACTTTGTATAATTATTCAACGTATCGTTCCAAGCATTTTAAAATGGTTCCTGCAGAGGATTCTCAGGTAAAAGTGAATCCACAGCCAAGGATGCTGAACTAAGGATGCTGCTACTTTCATTTGTTGCCATTTTTCAAATCTCTGCAGACAGCCTTATAATTCTGCACACCGCTGGGAAAGGTTTATTTTTAAGTCTAAATAAATATCTTTTCTTATAATAATTAACTAAAAGCTAAGATGATAACATGGGGTTGAGAGGTATGAAATCTGGGAAGGAGGTAGGAGAGAAAAGTAAAAGCATGCTAAGATTCTCATTTTATTTAGTGGGAAGATACAGATGTTAATTAACTCTAGATGTTGATTAAGAATATGCTTAACTATGTGCGTCAAAGATATAAAGATAATAGGAACAGAATATACATCTTCCAAGTCATCAGAAGAAAAATTAATTGAGGACAAACAAAATGCTATCAACTAACCAAAAAGCAGGGGTGAAAGAGAAGCATGAAAACAGCATATACAATAGAAAATCCATGGTAAATTGGTAGAACCTGTGCAAATATATCAATAACCATAATAAATGTAAATCTATTACATTCACTGTTAAAAGACAAAGACTCTTGAGTTTAAAAAGTCAAACTGTGTGATGTTTTATAAGAGACAGCAAAAACAGGGCAATATAGAAAAACTGGAAATACTGAGATGGAAAAAGGTATTCCAGGCAAATGCCAGCAAAGGGAAAGCACCAATTTTAGCATTAGGCAAAACGGATTTCAAGGCAAAAATAATCAGTATGATTTGAAAAGACAAAAATAGATATTGATGAAATATTTAATCTACCAATAAGTTTAGTCTTTGTGCTTATATGTGCCTAGTAACATAGAATTGAGATATATAATACTAAACCTGATAGAATTACAAGAAAAAACAACAAATCCACAGTTTTGTGAGAAACTTTAACTTACCTGTTAGAAATCCACAGAACGAGTAGTCAAAAAATCAAGTAAGGTGTTACCGTGATTAACAAGATGTATAGAATAGATTTATATGGAGATACGTTTTCCCCGTTCACACACACGTGATAACTTTTACAAAAATTGTCCTTATTTGAAATAATAGTTTTTTTCTTTTAACCCCCCCTTCTCGCTTTTCTCCTATTCTCATATTTTCTTTCCTCCCTTCCTGTTTGTCTCTCCATCTGTACCATCTGCTTTTCCTCCTCCCAGGTAGCCTTGCTAGCAGATGTAGTATATTCTTCTATATTTTTTCATGCTCATAAACTCAGATGCAAATGTATATACCTATGTAGATTTCTGTCCGTATCTCTTACAGAAATAGAACCGCAGTTTATAGTACATTTCTCTGCATCTTGCAGAGATGAAAGATAAAAGTTCCCTCAAGTCACTAGATAGAGGTTTAAGAAATTCTTTTTTAATGGCTGTGCGACATGTCATGATATAAATGTACCACAAAGTATTCAACTATTCTTCTGAGTATACACTTTGTTTTTAGGGTTTTATTGCAATCATGTTGATTGTTGATGTGAATAACCACAGCCACATATATCCTGGTGCTTTTATTTCAATGGGACGGATTCCCGGGGAATGAGATTGCTGGGTCAAAGAGTATGTGGAGTTGTTTTACTTTGATATACATTTTGCCAGATTGCTCTCCGAAAAGGTCATCGCTACTGGAATGTGGTGAAGAGAGTCCCTTCCCAGCTTGTAGTAGATGTTATCATGCTCCCGACTGATTTGCTAGTGTGATGTGAGTAAAGTGATATCTCATTGTTATGTAATTTGCATTTCCCTGACTCCTAGGGAAGTTGAACATCTTTTTAGGTTTATTCACCATTTGGATTTGTTCTTCTATGAATAGTCTAGTGATAGTGTCTAGCCAGTTCAATGCTGATACTAATCTGCAGATGCTCTTTGTATATGTAGATATGAACCCTTTATCTGTCATCTGCATTGCAGATGGGTCACAAGATCTGATTGAGGGCTAAGTAGGTATAGTGTTACAGGTGTTCTAAGATTTTAATGGTTTGATTTTTTAGATTTGTCTTTAACTCGTTTGGAATTTATTTTTGTTTAAACGATGTGAAATAGGGTTCTGATTTTATTTCTTCAATCTCTACACTATCCGCTATACTATCCACTAGCTGCGTGTGACAATTACATTATTTGAAATGTGACTGGTCTGAACTGAAATGGGCTGTAAGTTTAAAATATACACCGGATTTCCCAGACTTGATATAAGAAAAAAGAATGAAAAATGTCTCTTTAATAACTTTTATATTGACTACATGTTGAAATCATAATATTTTGGATATATTGGATTACATAAAGTATTAAAATTAACTTCATATATTTCTTTTTTACTTTTTAATGTGTCCCAGAGAAAAATTTTAATTACATACACAGCTTACATTATATTCCCATTGCACAGCACTATTCCAGATTATCGGTCATGCCAGAACTATTTTTAAAATATTTTTGTTCTCTTTCACTTATCTTTTATCTGCCTCCTGAGAGGTGTATCTATTTTATTGCTTCTAGTAGACATCTGTCTGATTCATCACTTCCCATCATCTTTTGAATAGCTCTTTTATATTTGGAGAAATTATTCATCGAACTCAAATTCCCAGCCTCTCTCACCATTAGGATGTGTGTATTTGACCTTCATGGAATGAATGGGAAGTGAGCTACACGGGGAATCAGGTTCTACATGGAGTTTCCATTTCCATGGGTCCAGATGGCACAGGCAATGAGCTTTGACAGTGCAGCCCCAACAGTAGTTTCAAGGTCAAGGTCCTGGCTTTGGGAGGGTGGTGACAGCAGCAGCAGTTTCCTCATCGGGCAGAACTGGGTATGGTTTGGGGCATTGCTTAACCTTCAGTCTGGCTTTTCAGCCCTCACAATGACATAGTGAGCTACTCGATATCTCTTTAAACAACTTACTTGCTCCTGAATCATCAGGATCAGCTTCTTTTGCAATATAGAACTCACTTTAGAACCCTGACTGGTATACTGCGATGGTTTTCCTCCAAGAAGAGATTTGGGATTTATTTTTTCTTACTATTTAAAAAATATCTTCCATCTTAATGATTTCTCTCTTTCTACTTTTTTTCAGCTTATTTTCTTGTTCTTTTTCTATTTCTCAAGGAGACTATTGTCTTATCCTGGGTTCCCCAGAAAACAGAGCCTGTGTCAAAAGTTTACATGCTAACACTTCACTGGGTTTGT
This sequence comes from Phocoena sinus, assembly GCF_008692025.1. Taxonomy (NCBI): domain Eukaryota; kingdom Metazoa; phylum Chordata; class Mammalia; order Artiodactyla; family Phocoenidae; genus Phocoena; species Phocoena sinus. The sequence continues at coordinate 14,460,106 of NC_045777.1, read as the reverse complement.
GGAACAACAGAAACCAGGTTGAAGGAAAAAGTGAGGCAGGGAGGGAGGAGAGCAAAGGTAAGAGGCTGCATTCCTGAGAGGTTCACAGTTTTGTAACCAGCGTGGCTAATTCCTTGGGCTCACAGTACATCCTCAGAGAGGTTGTATGAACTCCTCTGTCTTAGAGCATCCCTCAGGAGGAGAAGGTGAGAAAAATTTATCCATTGGGTCCTTCCTGTCCCCCATCTCCTATGGTTCAAGGTCTGCCCCACAGGGCATTAACCTGATGCATCCAGGCAGTATTACCTGGCTTCTGGGGAAGCAAGAGCCTCCTGGACCAATCTGGCCACTGCATATAGTGGTCTGTTTCTTCCTTTCTGTCTGTGCTACTGTGGGGCTCCTCAGTCTGTAGTGCAGTCGATGGCAGAGGCCAAGACCTGGCTTAATGACCAGGGAATAGCTTGCTGTTCCCTGTAGAGCCTCTCCATCTAGGAGTCAAGGCAAATGATTTAGGGGTGAGGTTGGTGAGTAGTGGGGTTGAGGGCGGAATGCCACAGAGATCTGTGGTGGTGCATAACCTAAGGCTAGCAATTCTACCCATTGCACCATTCAGATCTGCTTTCACCCTCTTGTAACCTACGGAGCACATACAAGAACAAGATGCCCTCATTTCTTCTCTAAGAGGGAAGATATAAGTCAGTCTTTCAAGGTGGTAGCTGTTCATTGAAGCAGGGCAGTGCCTGGGGACAGAGAGAGTAAGAGAGTAAGAACAAGATGCCCTCATTTCTTCTCTAAGAGGGAAGATATAAGTCAGTCTTTCAAGGTGGTAGCTGTTCATTGAAGCAGGGCAGTGCCTGGGGACAGAGAGAGTAAGGGGGTGACAGGTGGGGAAGAAGAGTACGGTGTAGGGTGTGGCTATGGATCTGAGCAATGCTTAAATTGAATCATATAAAGTATCAAGTTCTTTCCATTTATTGATGAAGTTACTTAAGGCTAAAAAATTTCCTTTGAAATTTTTTTATCTCCCGTAAGTTTTCCAATGAAGAATTCTCCATTTCTTTGTTTTCTAGATAATTTGGAATTTCATTTTTCTTTCCTTTGATTCAAGTGTTCCCAAACAGTGTGTTTCTTAGATTTAATTTCCATGTAGTTAGCATATTTTGGTGACTTTAAAAACTATTTACTTCATTTTTATTGAATGATGAGCAGAGATGATAGCCTATGAAATATCTAATTTATTGAATTTTTCAAGATTTTCCTTATAGCCAAGTGGATGATAAATTTTAGTAAATGCTCATGTATGTATAAAAAAGTACATTCTGTATTTGAAGAAACATTTATTTATTTGAGTTTGTAGATTGCCCTTATTCTTAAGTGATACATGCTTATGAGTGAAGGGTCATAATATTGGTAACTTATTTTCAAATGATTCAGAAAAAAATGTGTATATATGTATAAAAAGAGAGAGAGAAATAAAGCAAATACAGCAAAATCATAACAACTGGTGAATCTAAATGGTTCGTATAGAGATGTTTATTGTAGCATTCTTCTGCCTTTTCTGGGGATTTGAAATTTTATAAAATATAAAGGTGAAAATAAAATCCCTTTACTCTATTTTTAATAGGTGTCTCAGTGGGACCAAAATTAGACTTGAATATTCCATCTGCTATCTTTCCCTGGGACCTCTTCATTATTTTAAATCTTTTATTTGTTTTTCTAATAAAGTTATTTAAATCTGTAATTCTTCCTTTGAATTTTTGTTTGGTCACACTTCAAAGATTTTTATATTTTGTGTTCTCATTGTTATTCATTAAAATAATTTATAATTTCTATTCTGATTTTCTCTCTAACCTGATGGTAGCTAAAAGAGTGAATTTTGGATATTCATGTCTATAAGGATCTTGGTGGTGGTGAGGTTTTAGTTTTTTCTTTGGCTATTCTTGTTGATGTGTTCTGGTTTCATTGCATTATAGTCTGTGAAATGGCCTATAGTATTTCTGCCTTTTGACTACAGTAAGTTCCCTAGATACGAATGAGTTCCATTCTGAGAGCAAGTTCATAAGTCTAATTTGTTCGTAAGTCCAGCAAAGTTAGCTTACATACCCAGCTAACACAATTGGCTACACAGCACCGTAATGTAATAGGTTTATAATACTTTTCACACAAATAGTACATAAAAAACAAACACAAAAAATAAAACATTTTTAATCTTACAGCACAGTACCTTGAAAAGTACAGTAGTACAATACAACAGCTGGCATACTGTTGGGGGCTAGCATCGAGTGAACAGGCAAGAAGAGCTACTGAGGAGGGTGAACTGCAATTTCACTCACGCCTGATGCTGATGGAACGCATGTTCACATCTTTGAAAGTTCTCAACTTGAAGGTTCATATGTAGGGGACTTACTGTGTACGGAAGTGTCCTATGAATTCTGGGGAAATGGTTGCTTGAATACATCCTTGCTGCCCTCATCTTTCAATTTAAAACCAGCTACTGAACATTTTTTGAGGCCAGCAGCTTTTTTGTTTTTGAGGCCAGCATTTTTTGAGGTTTTAGGGTAGAAGCAAGATCTAGTGATCTCTGGGGGCTAGTCTGAGTTCAGTGAGAGCCGGGCCACCAGAGGCCCAGGCCCCTGAGGGATGGTCAGAAGGAAAGAGGTAACATCTGGGAACACTTGACTTATGCAAATCCAAGAACTTCCTGAGGGAGCTGTGTGCCTGCCCCTGTGAGTATTCTTCAGCCTCACTGCTCCAGTGCTCAGAAAGCCGAGGGGGAGTAAATCGGTGTGCTCAATCCTTTCTACCCTGGGAAAATGCCAGATGAGGAGACGAAGGAGCAGAGGGAGTCCTTCTGGGACCAGCGACCCACCAGCCGGAGCACTGCTGACCCAGAAGAGCAAAGACTGCTGGGCGGTCCATGACTCAAGAGCCTGACCTGCCGCAGATCCCCAGCAGCTGAACACGCACCCTGGGGAGTCAGCGAAGGAAAATGCCAACGTACCTGCGGGGTCATCGAAATGAGAAAGAGAGAGAACTGTTGTATCACAGAGAACAGCCAGTACAAACCTACAGAAGAGAGAAGGTAATCTGAACAGAAACTGACAACGAAAATGACATCCGAAGGATCCACAGATACAGTGTGACATGCATGCGCGCGCACACACACACAAACACACACACACTCATGTTCTGGATCGAAGGAAAATCTCATATTCAGACTAAACATTTCAGGAGATGAATCAAAGGAGAGGAAGGTTACTGGTGCAACTGGATGTGGAATACCAAATGGAGAAATAAAACACATATCAAAAATTTAAAGAGATGGAAATGATGAGGTGAAATCAGAGAGGTTGGGGCGATGATGGAGGCAACCAAATACCTGTCTATTTGAATTATTCAATATTGGAATTATTATTATTGGAAAAACGGAAATTCATCAAATGGAGGAAGTGGAAGGCAGGCAATAACGAAACAAAACAATGGAGGAAATTTTCCCTGAAATTCTTCCAACAAAGACCTGATCAGAAGATTTTAAGGGGTCACTGAATTCCAAACAGAGCTTCTCCCCCCCCCCCAAAAAAAACGAACACCAAGTATACATATAAAGCTTACCAACCTCCAGAGAGGGAAAATAAGTAACTTACAATGAAAATCAATGAGGCTGGCATTGGACTTCTCATCTGCGATACTGGAAGTAAATGATGATGTAATAATATCTACAGACTTTTGAGGGGAAAAGGGAATCCTAAAGGAAGACTAATAATAATACGGGACTATAAATACTGAAGGATCTCAGCCTGGTACTTGGGGAGGGGCAGGTGGAGAGGAAAAAATTAAAGCATTTAAATCTCTTTGGGACTTGGGGAGCATGATGTAAAAGAATTACAATCGGTCATCTTTTTTTTTTTTTTTTTTTTTTTTGCGTTACGTGTGCCTCTCACTGTTGTGGCCTCTCCCATTGCGGAGCACAGGCTCCAGACACGCAGGCTCAGCGGCCATGGCTCACGGGCCCAGCCGCTCCGTGGCATGTGGGGTCTTCCCGGACTGGGGCACGAACCCGTGTCCCCCGCCTCGGCAGGCGGACTCTCAACCACTGCGCCAACCAGGGAAGCCCAATCGGTCATCTTAATGTGAAGAAATAGGTGGTTTTTTTCATATAATGGAAGATTATATACTTGTGATTTTGTATTTTTTTTCTGAATATGAAAAAGAAAAGGTAATTGCTAGCTCTATAGAACACCAAAATCTAAAAGAAAAACAGAGGGAATTCCCTGGCTGTCCAGTGGTTAGGACTCCATGTTCTCACTGCCAAGGGCCCGCATTCAATCCCTGGTTGGGGAATTAAGATTCCACAAGCTGTGAGGCCCAGCCAAAGAAACCCCAAACAACAACTACAAAAAACCCTCATTAAACTCTATACTTAATATGTGTGTAATTTGTTGTATGTAAATTATACTTTAAAAAAATAAAAGAAAAACAGATAATAAATGGCCATATTATCAAGCCAGAAAAAGGAAGAGAAACAATAAATAGTAAGCTCGAATTAAAATGGAAGGAATAAAATAAAATATATCCATTTTTACAGTAATCTCAAAGGGACTGAATTGTCCTATTAAAACGCAAGGTGTGCTAAATAGGATTAGAGAACAAAACCCGGGCATATGCTATTGTTAGGAATACTGTATCAGCCAGAAATGCGTGTAACAGAGACCTGAATCACAGTGGTTTAAACATATGAGAAATTTGTTTTTCCTTGTGTAACAAGAGGTAGGTGCAGAGCTAGGGCTGCTGCTCAGAAAAGCTCTAATCTCTACTGTCAATTCTAGGTTCCCCTCACCCTTGGCACCTCTGCTGGATATGGCGGCTTACCTGGTGGTGTGACCTTCAACCCTCATTCCTAGGGGATCTGAGCCCTTCCTGGTAACTATGCTGTTCTCAGTTTGAGGCCATGATGGATGGATATGTCCATCTACCATCAAAATTGGGCACCTGCTCCACAGACCAAGCTCAGGCTTTTTCCTCCTCTGTCAACTGGTCATAAGGGACCTACTTCCCACTGCATGCAGCCATAGGTTTTTTTTTCTTTTTCTTTTGGCAGTGCCAAGTGGCTTGCGGGACCTTAGTTCCCTCACCAGGGATTGAACCCGGGCCCCCAGCACTGGAAGCTTGGAGTCCTAACCACTGGACAGCCAGGGAATTCCCTCAGCCATAGGTTTAAGCCAAGGTGGATGAAATGGGGGTCAGGGTTGCTTACTCACTCAGCTTGCTTGTGCCGTCCGGCCCTCCTCTGCTCAATCTTGACAACTCCGGTGGAAGGGTGAGGGCATGCAGCATCTCTGAAGAAGTCCTCCCAGGAGAGATTCCTTTTGAATCACTGAAAGTGGTGTCTCTCAGAGGAGTCAGAAAGGGGCAGAGGGACATTCTGAACAATGACAAGACCTCCAATTAGGAATTGTTGAGGTTGGACACTGCCGTGGCAGTCCCCAAATTATAGGAGAAAGAATTATGCTACGTGTCCCTAACTTCAGGTGTGGTACAATGATGGCATCTTCTCTTGATTCATCTCCCCTTATTCCAGTGTTTCCCAACCTTTATTTCTTTAAGTTATAGCTCCTCCAAGGGGACTTTTTAGATATTATTTTTCCTAATTGTCCTCCCCATAAAAATTTAATACCACAGATATACTGCATATCTATTTATGTAATATGGTCCTTTGAGGGCCACAAACCATTGTAATAGCTAAGAATTTTTTCAGGCTTCAAGGACAAACTTTCACCCCCTTGGGGGCAATATTGCCCCTGTTGAGAATGCATGTCTATTCCGTTAAGAAAAAAAACTAAAGCAGGCAGGAAAAAGGCAGTATTATAATTTAAATTATCTGATATGTTTCTTTGACAGAAACGCAGTGACACACGTAACTGTGAAAAATGTCTCCCCAACACTGTGCATTAATGTGGGTTAATGAAAATGGGTGGCTGAAATGAGGAGACTGGGGACTGGAAGGCAGACCGCTTTCAGCCGGAGCAGAGACGTGGTGGAGTCTTTCATGTGCGACTAGAGCCCTCTGCTGGCCATTTTGGGAACATACCCTAGTAAATTTAATGTAGCCCATTCATTTACCTTCTATTTCCCCAGCATCCCTAACGTGTCATTGATGAGCTCTAGGCTTGGGTTTGAGGCTCAGCAAGGTTTAATAACCTTATGAGAAAAGGTTATTAAAGCCAGAACCACACAGTGGTAAGTGGTAAAGCTGGCATTCAAAGTCAGGTTTGTCTGAATCCAAAGCCCACACTTTCCTCCTCAGGAGGTTGAGGTTCATTTATTTATTCACCTATAGCTGTCCAACTGCTCCAGCATCATTTGTTGAAGTCTATTCTCCTCCACTGAATTCCTTCTGCACCTTTGTAAAAAACCAGTTGGGCATATTTGTGTGGGTCTATTTCCCATATAAAGCTTCCTCCCTAATTGTAAGCCCCTCCTTCCTCCATAGATGTAACTGCTATCCTAGATTTTGTGTTAACCATCCACTGGCTTTCCTTTGTAGTTTTACTGCTTATATATGTATCCCTCAACAGTGTACTGTTGAATTCTTTCTTTTTGAACTTTATATAAATGCAATAACATGGTATTTATATTTTCCTTTTTCATGAAACATTATTGTTTTAAGATAACAATCATGATGTGTATAACTGAGCTTCATTTTCATTGGTGTATGTTATTCCCATTGTATAAACATACCAATATTCATCTAGTCTATTGTTAATGGACATTTGCTACTTTCTCTTTTTCTCAATTGTCATTACAAAACCCTGAAAGGTTGCAATGAACCTTCTTGTACATGTTTGTTGGTGCGGATGTGCAAGAGTTTCTTTAGAGCAAGGTTTTCCTGTGATGGAGTTGCTGGCATCCTGGATGAGCCCCTTTTCCTGTCCTTTCTCTGACATGGTGCAGGGTATTGCGTATCTTTGGTCCTCCCACACGCTAAATGCCTGAAGCAGCCTCAATCACAGTGACAACGAATCACCCCAGTATTTCCAAACACCCTTTAGAACGCCCAGTTGTTTTAGGGTATGTATCTAGAAGTACAATTGTTGAGGCACACGTTATGTCACTGTTCAATTTTCACTTATATACTGTATTGTTGAGATTCAGAGAGAGGTGGGTTCCCTATGTAAATCCAACATACATGTAATTCATGTTATATAACACACTCATGCACTATATACCTATCCATATACTTCAGAAGGTCTTCACATATATATTTAACACTGCTGTGCCAATGACCTTAACTTATTCCCGACAAAAGCTCCACTTTCACATTCTATTAAGAACTGAATATTTTATTATCTTTTTTTGTAACAAGTTTGGTATCACATCTGAAATACGACTTCTATTTCCACAAGAACATTTTCCCACAAGAACATTTTTATCCATATCCCTTAAAATAATACATTTGCCCTCCATATTTTTGAATACTTCTTGAGAGCTTTCACACAATCAAAGCATTCATAGAGAGCTCCTATTTCGCTCCTATATTACTTCTGTAATTCCAATTAGCTCTAACCTGTTGATACTTTCCTACATGTGTTGACATCTAAGCGGTTCTGTCCTATGATTTTGCTGATGTTCAATGGCTATGAACTGCAGAGGATGGCTTCTGCACGTAGAGAGTGTTGGTGGAAGTTTTCTTCTTATGTTTTTTTCTTTGATGTTTGGTGAGGGCTGACCTCTGGCTGAAGGTTTTTCTACATTCATTACATTCATAGGGTTTTTCCCCTGTGTGAATTCTCTGATGTTTTGTGAGGGCTGACTTTTCATAGAAGGTTTTCCCACATTCGGGACATCTGTAGGGTTTCTCTCCTGTATGAGTTCTCTGATGTACAATGAGGTTGGATTTCACGCAGAAAGATTTCCAGCATTCATTACATTTATAGGGTTTCTCTCCTGTGTGGGTCCTTTGATGTTGAGTAAGGTTTGACTTCACACAGAAGGTTTTCCCACATTCATTACATTTATAGGGTTTCTCTCCCGTGTGAGTTCTCTGATGTACGGTGAGGGCTGACTTCTGGCAGAAGGATTTTCCACATTCACAACACTTGTAGGGTTTTTCTCCTGTGTGAGTTCTCTGATGCTCAGTGAGGTTGGACTTTACAAAAAAGGACTTCCCACATTCACTACATTCATAGGGCTTTTTTCCTGTGTGCACACTCTGATGTTGAGAAAGGTCTGTTTTCTTAGGGAAGCTGTCCCCACATTTATTACAGTCATAGGTTTTCTTCCCTTTGTGAGCCCTCTGATTTTGAGTGAGGTGTGATTTCTTATTTAAGACCCTCCCACTTTCACTACACTCATTATTTGGTTCCCCCAAGCACATTCTCTGATGTTGACTGAGTTTGAACGTCTTGTGGGATTTCTCACACTTACTACCTTTAAAGCTTTTCTTGCTCATGTTAATTCTCTGCTTTAGAGCGAGGCAGGACTCCTTTTTCACAGCTTTCTCACTATCACTACACTTACTGGGTTTTTCCGTTGTGTGAGTTCTCGGATGTTGAGTCAGGTGTGGCTTTTTGTGGAAGGATTTCCCACACTGGTTACAGTCATAGATTTTCTCTTCTGTATCAGTTCGTTCATTTTGAGTGTGGGATGACTTCTGCAAGGCTTCCTCACCTTTGTTACACTCATCAGGTTTTCCTCCTGTGTGTGTTCTCTGATGTTGAGTAAGGTTCGACTTCTCGCTAAAAGATTTCCCCAATTTGTTACATTCACGGTGAGCTCTCTGATGTGCACGTTTTGACTTCAAGCATGAGGATTTCCTATTTTTACTGGATTCGTGTGGTTTCCTTTCCTTTAGAGTTCTTGGACAAGCACCAAGCTTTAACTTTTGGAGGAAGGCTTGTCCATATTTGTTACCTTCAGAGGGTTTCTCTCTTGTATGAGCTCTCTTACATGCAACAAAGGCTGTTTTTCTGTGAAAAGCTTTCTCACAATGATTATATTCAAGACATTGCTCCAAAGCTGAATTCTTCTGACACTGAATAAAGTCCTCAATTTGTCTGTGGGATTTCCTCTTTTGATCATTTTCACTGGGCTTGTTCCCTGTATGGGTTTTCTCATGCACAGTAGTAAGGAATCCACATCCATTGAAATCATTAGATATTTTTCTCACACTGCTTCTATTACTAATAACTAATTCAAAAACACTTTTCAAGTTTGTTACAAATGGGTCACATTGATGGGATATTTTTTTTGAGGGCACTGGATTTGTGGTCATATTAAGTGTTTCTCTGAAGGTTTTATTTCTATCCTCAGTCAATGTTTTGTTGTTGATGAATAAACCTTGCCTCAAATACTTGCCTTCATTTTCTTGGCTTATCTCTTCCATGTTATTGGTTCTTTGGACTTCTAGAAATATAAAAAATTAACATACATTATAAATCTTAACACATTTCTTAAGGAATAGGCTTGTATACAAATGCCCTAAGTTAAGTTAATTCTTAGGTTTCAGACACAGTCTCCTGGGATGAAAGAACTTCTAAGCACATATTTATCCTACTCTTTTAGTTGGTACATGAAAACAAAAACAAAAACACATATTGCAGTAGAAAAAGGGAGAGAAAGCTGAAAATTAATACTAGAAGCTTTGGCTTGTTACAAAAATTACCTCAAAATGGATTGAGAGTTTGAAATAAAACACAAGGAGTGGTGAAGTGAGTCCAAAGGATGTCAGGAAAACAAGTGATCCAAGGATGGAGGGTATTAAAAGAATGGGGCAAAGATAAGGGACACTGAATAGGGAGACAAGGAAGACTAAAGGGTGATCAAGGGAAGGGTCAGGGCAAAGATAGAGGATAAGCCATGTTTGCATATCATTTGATTCTATCAGAGCTAATCAATAGTTATTTGTCTTGATTGACAACTCTACTTTTCCCTCTTTCAATCTGCTGATGTACTGTACCAACTGACTGTGCCCTGTCACAATACTAATTTTTAATTTCACTTTAAAAATACTGAAGTATAATTGAGTTACAATATTGTGTTAATTTTAGGTGTACAACAAAGTGATTCGGTTATGCATGTACATATGTATATACCTATATTCTTTTTTCGATTCTTTTCCATTATAGTTTAATACAAGATATTGAATATAGTTCCCTGTGCGATACAGTAAAACCTTGCTGTTTAATTCTACTTTCACATCGTTTTTTATTCCTCTCTGATTTCTCTTTTTTTGTGAGAACTCAAGCACCTGGCTATTCGACTTGGTCTTAGGACCTTTATTAATCTTTGTCTTAAAAATTTTTGGCTATGAGTGATTATTATCTTCTACTATTTTCATTTTATGCAATAACATTGGTTATATGCTTAAAAACTTAAGACTTTTCTGTAGCAGATAAAACAAATAGAGGCCAATATGCTAGCAAGAAAAATCTGATATTGGATTTTCATACTTAGACTTTATACTAGATTTTTATACCTAAATTCACAACACATGTTCAACTGATCATCCCACAAGCCTACAGTATTGTAGCTCCTATCAGACCAGGGTATTTAATTCCATCAATTGTGTGTTTCCAACAACAAATACACTCTCATGGTCTTCACTTAGCACATATTATGTCAGTAGCTCTACTCAGAACCTAGATATCCTTCAGAGTAATGCTACTATTCCACTGTTAAAAAAAAATCTCAACACTTTTAAGTTCCATTTGTGGTAAAATCGCCAAGTAAATACTGTCTGTATAATATGTTCTAACACTATTTCCACAGCTACGTTACTTTCTCTCTATTTCTGCGAACAAGCCTGACTTTCATTGCTTTTGGCAGTTTTTCCACTTTTTTTTAAAGCTTGGGATTTCAGCTGCCTCGAACCTATAAGAAAAATGGAATTGACATTAAATTTTTTTTCCTTGTGGCCTTTGGATAATTTGCAGGGGGAAAAAAGGGGCGATGCTGACTACATTTGCATCTGCATATTGGGAATTCACTCTTTCCTTCTAAAAAACACTTTTTTCACGTGGCTCCTGGGAAACCCCTGACTCCTGATTCTCCCTCTACCATAGTGGGTGCTCCTTCTTGGTCTCTTTTGCTAGAGCCCTATGTCTCCATGACCTCCAAATGTAATGCTCAAGGGTGCAATCCCTGACCTCTTCTCTTACCTACTATCTTACTCAGAGTAGAATTCAGTCTTACCAGGCCTATAAAGCTTTGCCTCTAGCTAACTCTCTGACATCATCTGCTGCTTTCTCCTCACTGAACCCCCTCCGGTCCCACCAACTTCCCTGCTGTTCTCTGACTACACCAGGCACGCTCCTGTCTCACAGGCTTGGCATCTGCTGTTCCTTGATCTGGAATCTCTCAGATAACCCGTGACTCACTCCATCCCTTCATTCAAGACTCCATTCTACTCTCCTGTTCAAATGTCCACCTCCTCAAAGGGGCCTTCCCTGACTTCCTTTTGAAAAAGGACTCCCTGTCGGTCTCCATCCCCTTCATCTGACTTTAATTTATCAGAGTACCAATTACTACCAGACATGTTACATATGGATCTGCTATTTGGATCTACTGACAGGAGCAGAGACTTTGCTTTTGTATCTCCTGTGACTTAGAACATGACTGGTGCATAGCTGGTGCTTCGTAAATATTTATTGAATAAAATGATCCATCAACAAATGCATATTTACAGAACATTTGGCACAGGAGGGAACGTAAAGGATGGCCATTATTGAACAGAGAGAAAAACAGAGAAATAAAGGTCTAGGATGAGGAAGGCAGCAACTGGATTCTATAAAAACCAAGCGAATCTCTCTCTATAAAAGTCAAACAGAAAACAAAGAGCATTTATATATGAGAGTGATATATGGAGGCTTAATATCTAAGGTATGGTAGTCATCTGCCTTTAGTCACTCCTAAAAGTCTGGAGCCTCTAAAAGAGATTCCTAAAACCCATTTCAAAGATACTACCCCCTGAACTGGCCGCTTTGGATCCAGTTTCCCTTGGCTGCCTTCCAGGTGACCTCATTAACTCACCTGGGTGGCTCTCACTTGGGAGTTGTCCCTTTAATATCCACGGTTCTTCTTGTTCCAACTTGAGTATCAGCTCAGGTTTGGAAACACAGTGACCTGTTGTGGGAAACGACATGGGACTTGGCAAAGTTGCTTAGGAATCAAGCCCTTTGAAGAATCAGAAGGGAGAAGCTTTAGGAGCTGTAGAATGATGGGGACCCTTTCACTAGGGAGGTGAGAATACAATATCCTTTCAAGTTCCCTAAAAGGTTTTTGAATCCAAAATCTCAAACCCAAAATGCATGATGCGCTACAGTGACTTGGTTCCTAAGACAGGAAATGCATGCTGTCGGGAGCTGCACGGGAAGCTGGGCTTACCCAGGGACACCAGGTGCCCGTAGTTCTCCAGCATCACATCCCTGTACAGGAGCCTCTGAGCACGGTCCAGCAACTGCCACTCCTTCTGGGTGAAGTCCACTGATACATCCTCGAACAACACGGATCCCTGTAATAGCCCAAGGCTGCTCAGTCTGCAGTGCTCAAGACCAGATGGCACGGGAAATATGTAGGGGGCACTGATTCTACCGTATTCACTGTAAAGAGTTGCCCAGAAAATGTTATAAAGGTCGTCTACCACATACCTTCCATCATGTTATACAGGCAGACCCCAGAGATACTGCAGGTTTGGTTCCAGACTACTGCAATCGAGTCACACGAATTTTGGGGGGTTTCTCAGTGCATATAAACATTATATTTATGCTATTTACTAAGCGTGCAATAGCATTATATCTAAAAAAGCAATGTACATGCCTTAATTTAAAAACAGTTTATTGCTAAAAAAATGCTAACAATCGAGCCTTCAGCAAGTTGTAATCTTTTTGCTGGTAGAGGGTCTAGCCGTGATGTTGGTGGCTGATCAGGGTGGTGGCTGCTGAGAGCTGAGGTGACCATGGCAATTTCTTAAAATAAGACAACAATGAATTTTGCCGCATTGATTGATTCTTCCTTTCATGAACGATTTCTCTTTAGCATGCAATGTTGTTTGATAGTATTTTACCCACAGTAGGACTTGTTTCAAAATCGGAGTCAATCCTCTTAAACCCTGCCACTGCTTTATCAACTAAGTATGTGTAATATTCTAAATCCTTTGTTGTCATTTCAACAATCTTTGCAGCATCTTTCCCAGGAGCAGATTCCATCTCAAGGAACCACTTTCTTTGCTCATCCAAAAGATGCAACTCCTCATCTGCTAAAGTTTTATCATGAGATGGCAGCAATCCAATCACAGCTTCAGGCACCACTTCTAATTTTAATCCTATTGCTATTTCCACCACCCCTGAAGTTACTTCCTCCACTGAAGTCTTGAACCCCTCAAAATCATCCTTGGGGGTTGGAATCAACTTCTTCCAAACTCTTGTTAATGTTGATATGTTGACTTCTTCCCATGAATTACAAATGTTCTTCATGGCATCTAGAATGGCAAATGCCTTCCAAAAGGTTTTCAATTTATTTTGCCCAGATCCATCAGAGGAATACCTATCTACAGCAGCTATCACCTTATTTTTTTAAATTAATTAATTTATTTTTGGCTGCTTTGGATCTTTGTTGTGCGGGTTTTCTCTAGTTGCGGCGAGCGGGGACTACTCTTTCATTGTGGTGACAGTCTTCTCATTGCGGTGGCTTCTCTTGTTGCAGAGCACGGGCTGTAGGCGCACAGGTTTCAGTAGTTGTGGCACGCAGCCTCAGTAGTTGTGGCTCACGGGCTCTAGAGTGCAGGCTCAGTAGTTGTGGCGCACGGGATTAGTTGCTCTGCGGCATGTGGGATCTTCCTGGACCAGGGCTTGAACCAATCCCCTGCATTGGCAGGCGGATTCTTAACCACTGCACCACCAGGGAAGCCCAGCTATCACTTATGAAGTGTACTTCTTAAAGAAATTACTCCTTGCTCCATGAGCTGCACAATGCATGTTGTGTTAGCAGGCATGAGAACAACATTAATCTCATTGTCCAGCTCCATCATAGCTCCTGGGTGACCAGGTGCATTGTCAATGAGCAGTAATATTTTGAAAGGAATCTTCTTTTTTTTGGGGGGGGGGCAGTGGGTCTCAACAGTGGGATTAAAATATTCAGGAAACCATGTTATAAACAGATGTGCTGGCATCCAGGCTTTGTTGTTCTATTCACAGAGCCCAGGCAGAGTAGACTGAGCATAATTCTTAAGGGTCCTAGGATTTTCAGAATGGTAAGTGAGCACTGGCTTCAACTTCAAGTCACCAGCTGCATTAGCCACTAACAAGAGAGTCAGCCTGTCCTTTGAAGCCAGGCATTGACTTCTCCTCTCTAGCTATGAAAGTCCTAGATAGCAGCTTCCTGACCTCTCTCAGCTTTCATAATATTGAAGAGAGTTAGGGTCTTTCTCTAGATTAGTCTTTGGCTTAAGGAAATGTTGTGGCTGCTTTGATCTTCTACTCAGACCACTAAAACTTCCTCTGTGTCAGCAATAAGACTGTTTCGCTTTCTTATCATTTGCGTGTTCACTGAAGTAGCACTTTTAATTTCCTTCAAGAACTTTTCCTTTGCATTCACAACTTGGCTGTTTGGCACAAAAGGCCTAGCTTTCAGCCTGTCTCAACTTTCAACATGCCTCCCTTGCTAAGCTTAATCATTTCTAGCTTTTGATTTTAAATGAGAAACTGTTCCTTTCACTTGAACACTTAGAAACCATCGTAGGGCTATTAAGTGGCCTAATTTCAATAGTGTTGTATCTCAGGGGATAGGGGGGTCTAAGGTGAGGGAGAGAGATGGGGGAAGAGCTGGTCAGAGGAGCAGTCAGAACACAAAAAACATTTATAGATTAAGTTTGCCATCTTATATGGGCAAAGTTCATGGTGCCCCAAAACAATTATAATGGTAACATCAAAGATCGCTGATCATAGATCACCCTAACAAATACAATAATAATGAAAAAGTTTGAAATATTACAAGAATTGCCAAAATGTGACACAGAGACACGAAGTGAGCAAATTCTGTTGTAAAAATGGCACCAATAGGCGCAGTGGTTGAGAGTCCGTCTGTCGATGCAGGGGACACGGGTTCGTGCCCCGGTCCAGGAAGATCCCACATGCCGCGGAGCAGCTAGGCCCGTGAGCCATGGCCGCTGAGCCTGCGCGTCCGGAGCCTGTGCTCCGCAACGGGAGAGGCCACAGCAGTGAGAGGCCCGCGTACCGCAAAAAAAAAAAAAAAGGCACCAATAGACTTGCCTGATGCAGGGTTGCCACAAACCTTCAATTTGTAAAAAAAATGCAGTATCTGTAAAACTCAATAAAGCAAAGTACAATAAAATGAAGCCTGCCTGTATTTTGTTGGAGAAAGAGAAATCATACCAGAAATACTCTGCCTCTATCTTTAGTTGGTGATTCATAAAACAATTTGAGTTCCTCTATAGGCCTACAATTGTCCTAGCCATAGAGGATGCTAAGGTAAGACACTTGTCCTGTTTTTTTTTTTTAATTTATTTTATTGAAGTACAGTTGATTTACAATGTTGTGCTAATTTCCACTGTACAGCACAGTGATTCAGTTATACATATATATACATACTTTTTCATTCTTTTCTATTATGGTTTATCACAGGATATTGAATATACTTCCCTGTTCTATACAGTAGGACCTTGTTGTTTATCCATCCTGTATATTAATAGTTTGCATCTGCTAACCCCAAACTCCCAATCCGTCCCTCCCCCCTCCCCCTCCCCCTCGGCAACCACAAGTCTGTTCTCTATGTCTATGGGTCCGTTTCTGTTTTGCAGGTAAGTTCATTTGTGTCATATTTTAGATTCCACATATAAGTGATATCACACGGTATTTGCCTTTCTCTTTCTGACTTAGTTCATTTAGTATGATGATCTCTAGGTCCATCCATGTTGATGCAAATGGCGTTATTTCATTCTTTTTTCCATCGTGTATGTGTGACACTGGTCCTGTCTTTAAGGAGTTTACAGAATGATGGGACTTTCTACATAAACACAGACATGCAGTAATAAATTACAGGAACCATGAAAAAATGTGTGTACGAGGTAGAGTGAGGTCACACAGGGAGAGGGGGGTTAAATCTCAGTTTTTTCAGGGTATGCTTCATCGAGGAGAAAAAGATTTGATTGCACAACCTAACCTCCTCTGCCTCCAAAACTACAGCAGTGAGAGTCATAAAAACACCAATATACTTCTCAGAGCAGAGGAAGTTTCTGGAAGATATAGAGTAGGAGGCAGATACTGGAGGCATTGTGCTTGCCCCTTAATGCAAACATAGAACACGCAAAAGTCTCAAGTTCTGTTCAGAGCTCGGAGAGACCTCCCAGCTCAGCAGCAGCTGCAGCTGGAAGCCGAGATGGGCTCTGGGCTGAAGAACAGTGAACATGAGTCACGGAAGGGCTGCCACACTCCTGACCCCCAGGAGGGGTGGGCTGAGGGTTAACACTCAGGAGAACGTTCCCTGTAAAAAGCAAGGAACTTCAACAAGGACTTGCTCTACAGTACAGGGAACTCTACTCAACACTGTAATAACCTATATGGGACAAGAATCTGAAAAAGA
Organism: Phocoena sinus; assembly: GCF_008692025.1. NCBI lineage: Eukaryota > Metazoa > Chordata > Mammalia > Artiodactyla > Phocoenidae > Phocoena > Phocoena sinus. The sequence goes on along the minus strand of NC_045777.1, from coordinate 14,443,534 downwards.
ATCGATACATGTACACGTATAACTGAATCACTTTGCTGTACACCTGAAACTAACACAACATTGTTAGTCAGCTCTACTCCAGTATAAAATAAAATTTAAAAAAAAAAAAAAAGCAAGGAACTGCCTCTAGGTGTCTGCGTGAACTTTGCATCCAAAGAGAGGAGCAGGGTACTGTGCTTAGTCCCCTGATTCGGTCACAGCTTTTGTTTTAAGGCAACTCTGGGGAAACAGGCTATCATGCTCTGCTATCAGGTAAGGCACTACCCCCTTTGGCGGGCGGAAGGGGGTCCCCTCAAGCTTTGTCCCTCTCTGGAGAGCCTAAGGGAAGCCTGTTCTGTACACAGAACCCAATAATCCGTATAAGAGGCCCCAAGTCAGTCCTTTCGTTCAAAGGAAAATCTTGCCAAGGAAACAGACCTCTGCCTTGCCGAGCATCACACATCAGCCGCCCACATTGATCTAATGAGGTCTTTACCTTTCTCTTCATACAGAAGACAGCAAAGGGTCCAGATGCTGGAGGGAAAACAATGATCTGAGAAAGCAGCATCAGGAGTAACAGATTTGAAGACTGCTAAACAAATTTAATGCCAGTAAAAAGCAACAGCCTGAAAGATAAGTACCAAGACCAAAAGACTGAGGACTATGAAAACAAATGTAAGTAAAGATACTGAAGAGAATAATTTTTAAGTATTCCCATTGGTGTCTGCAAATCATATACGAGAGTCTTATTTCCCTAAAAGGAGAAAAGTTGGCTATGAACACAGAAAAAGGATACAGATATTAAATATTCTTTTGCTGACTTAGGACAACAACAAAAAACCCCAAAACTCTTAAGATAAGACTTGAAAACAAAATGACCCAAATGACAAAAATGAGCAAATCTCTCAACGCACAGAATAAAAACATGGAAAAATGGAAATGATGAAAGTAAAGGAGCACAGAGGGCCGACTGGGGAGAGGCACTGACCGTCTCAATTTCTGGGTGGCAGGAACAAAGAGAGCGGAGGGAAGGAAATAATCACAGAAAGAACCGAAAATGTCCCAGAGCAAGTCAGTCTTCATCTCCATAGGATCCATCCAATTACCAAGCAGGCACTCTGAAAAAAGACAGGCAGCCAGACACACTGCCTGCGGAAATACCTGAAGCCCAAGGATAATGAAAAACTCACAAGAAGAAAAAATAAAACCGGTTACTACAAAGGAATGAGAATCAAGCTGCCACACGACTTCTCAGTCTCCCCAAATACTAGGAGATAATGCAGATGATCCATAATCTTCTGAAGGAAAGGGATTTCAACCCCAAATTCTATAACCAGTCGATCATTCATGGAGTGGGGCAGAATAAAGGCCCTTTCGGATACCCAGACTCAGAAGGCGTATAACCATATAGTGATTCTGTAGACCACTCCAGAGGCCTCTATCAAGACTCAGCAGAATCTGGGAAGGAATGCATGCCATACGGAACTCGTGGTGGACAGACAGAGCTACAGGAACTGGTTCTTGGTACAGCCAGAGAGGGTGGGTGACTTATAGACTATGAAAGGGAAGCGTGCGTGGAGCTAAGATTTACTTTATTTTATATGTCCTATGTCTTATCTGGCAACCCTAGGCCTAAGAGATCTCCCATTCCAAGATCTTGGGCTGGTTGGAACACAAGCAGATGATGACTTACTCCCAACAAAGGGTGGAAAGTTTGCAGTGGACTTGGACTCCAGGTCTCCATCTGGCCAAACTTCTAATGATGTATCCTTAGAATGACTGCAGTTACAAGCTCTTGAGAAGTTATTTACTTTTACTTCAGTGAAAAGGGGATAATAAAAGTGCCTACCTCCTAATGCTGTTGTCAGAATTACATGAGCTAATCCAGGTAAGGAATTTAAGAGTGACTGGAGCATAATAAGCAGCCCTAAATTGTAGGTAATATTATAACTGACTATTATAATTCTGTCACTTTATCTTCAAACTTGGGACAGCAAAAATAAGCGGGAAATGTATATTAGAATTGAAATAATTATTGTTTAAGTAGCTAGAAGATGTGATACGATTGTTAACAAAGAATTCTAAGAATACATAATTATTATGTAAAGAGAAAATGAAATAAAGAATATTTAGTGCATTTCCACAAAGCCCGAGGTAAGGGAGGAGTGTATCTTATTTGGATGAAACTACAGATGAAAATGTTCTTGCTGTTGGTAGAAAAATGTGTTCACATATGTGTTAAACACATCAAAGGTAATAATGGAATAAAAATAAAATGCAGACCTTCAAAACCAGTAGAAGAAGAAAGAAGGAAAGTAAAATAAAACAGGAAAACGTTGGGAAATGAAAAGATGAGGAAGGACAATTGACAAGAAAGTTATTAAAAACGCAGAGCAGCTCTTAGATGTCACTGAAAAATACTGAGTAATAAGTAAACAACTCACCTGGGCTGTGTTCATTTTCTCCTGCTCCTGGAAAAGTTTAGAGAACTGTGAAGGCAGAGCTGAAGGAAAGGGAGAGAGCAAAGAAATTGTGAGAAATATGATCAACCTTGAAGGTCCTTATAGCAACTTGCCTAGAAATCCCCCATGTATTAGCTGACAGTCACATGGTGGGAGATTGTCTCTGACCCTTCAGAAGGGGCAGGCATGCTGAGGGGACTCTTGCAACCCTGGTGTAACCAGGGGGAGCTAAAAGAAGCAGGCTTTTCATTGTGGAGAGTAAATATTTTTTCCTTATTGGTTTCTTACAATTTATAGCCTTCTTTGATTTAATAGCAGACAAATATAAAATAAGGTAAAATCCAACTAAGAAAGACCTGGTTAAACCCAGATAGCATAGCAAGGATGCCATGCTGTGCTTTTGGTTATTATTAAACCTGTTACATTTCTGAAGTTTTTGATGTCTGGGATTTACATTAAAATAATCCAGTAGAGGGCTTCCCTGGTGGCATACTGGTTAAGAATCCACCTGCCAAGACAGGGGACATGGGTTCGCGCCCTGGTCCGGGAAGATCCCACCTGCCGCGGAGCAGCTAAGCCTGTGCACCACAACTACCGAGCCTGCACTCTAGAGCCTGCGTGCCACAACTACTGAGCCCACGTGCCACAACTACTGAGCCCGCGCGCCTAGAGCCTGTGCTCCGCAACGAGAGAAGCCACTGCAATGAGAAGCCCACGCACCGCAATGAAGAGTAGCCCCCGCTCACCGCAACTAGAGAAAGCCAGTGCGCAGGGACGAAGACCCAACGCAGCTAAAAAAATTAAATTAATTAATTAAAAAAAATAATAATCCAGTAGAAGAAGGTGGAGGGGGAAAGTGTATGCACATGTGCGTACGTGCATGCATGTTGGTGGCAGGGAGGATATATATGTTAATAATTGCTGAAGCTGTGACAAGTATATACAGTCATATTATTTTCTTTACTGTTGTATGTTTTGAATAGTTCCATTTTAAAAAGTGTATAAAATGATGCAACAACCAAAACCTGATAGAAATTCTACTGATATTTTTAACTCCGTGAAGTTAAAGAATTAATAGGAACTTCTGACAACAGGGATAGGGGTGCTTTAACAAGTCTATTTTTTTTAAAAGGGATTTATTCTCCTTTGGTTCCAGTGTCTTCAAAGGATGTTTTACTAAGACACTTGTTTTGACTTAACTGAGATGCGGTGGGCAGAACAGTGGCTGGGGAGGCAGGGGCCCTGGATGCGCCTTTTGGTTCCACCACTTACGAATAATACAGAGCTAGATTATAAGAATGTGGGTATAATAATATTAGTGATACCAACAATACTCGCATAGTGCTAACTATGTAACAGACATTGTTCTAAGTCCTTTACATATATTACCTCATTTATTCCTTAAATGGAGCAAGATGAGGAATTTGGGAATAACATCTACACCCCAGGGTATATAAAACAGATAAACAACAAGGACTTACTGTATAGCACAGGGAACTATACTCAATATTTTATAATAACCTATATGGGAAAAGAATTTGAAAAAGAATATATATATGCATAACTGAATCACTCTGTTGTACACCTGAAACTAACACAACACTGTAAATTAACTATACTTCAATAAAAATATATATATATAATAGAAAAACCCAAAAAAACCTAAAACAAAAAATAAAGCAGAAATTAAAAATTTAACACACACCTACAAAATTCCAAGTCCATTTGTGTAAGCAATTTCCCCCAAACCTTCAAGAAAAACAATAATCTACAGAATACATGCCAGAAACAGAAAAATAAACTTCCCCAATGCAATCTGTATGGCTCCTGTACTCTTGAGGCCAATGTCAGTTTAGGGTAAGTGGAGAAAAACTTAGCCACTTGTTTCCCCGTATAAACTTAGATGCAAAAATCCTAACAAGGATTAACAAACTAAATAAAGCAATTCAATTAAAAAAGTTTTTTAAAGAGCAAGCTGTAGGTACTATTATCCCATTTTATAGATGAGGAAATTGAGAAGTTAAAGTAACGCTGTAGAGCTGGGCTTTGAACCCTGGCGGTGTGGCTCCAGAAACCCTGTATTTAACCCCACGCTAATTACTTCCTTAGGCCCCCAATTGAGGCAGGATTACATAACTCCTGAAAACTCTTCCTGTACACGGATAAAGTCAGGGATGGGGGGGGCATATCTCTAAATTCATGTGATGATGGGCGTGGCTTGAGGGCTGTGCAAAATCCCGGAAGAGGGGCAGGAGAATTAAGGGCATCTGGGAGGAGTTTCTGGGAGTAGTGGAGAGAGTGCCTCCCTAGCCCTCCTCCCAGACATGTCCTCATCAACCGTCCTCAGAATTTCCTCTTCCTGAGAAGCCTGCCTCCTGCCCACCACCCTCAGCCCAATTCCCCCTCCCTTTGAAAAGTTGGCCCACACCTCACGGACCAATGGTTCTCCACAACCTCTGGTGTGGTGGTGTTACTCAGGGCAGAAGGATCAGGAATTGCTTCCAAGCAAGCAAACAGAGAACCTGCTTGTTTCTGGGATCTCTGCCCTGCAGCTGTGGTGAGCGTGTCCGGGTAGCGTGAGGATCTCCCTGGTAAGAGTCCTACTCCTGGTAACCCCTCCTTCTTTCCTCACAAGAGCTGTGTGATCCAGGGAAAACTTGTACCTGGCTGGGGCAGGGGGAGGGTAAATTCAAACAACTGGAATCTTCAGCCCCAGTCCCAACTCTCTCTTGCAATGAATTCCCCATCCTCTACAACAGAAGTTCTCAGAGTGGTCCCCAACCAGCAGCATCAGTGTCACCTGGGAACTTGATAGAAATGCAAATTCTTGAGCCCCTCCCCAAACCTCCTGAACCAGAAACTCTGGGGGTGAGGCCCAACAGAGCTATTGGGTTTTAACAAGCCCTTCAGCTGTTTCTGATACATACTTTTTTGAGAACCACTCCCAGAAAATCTCCAGAGCTTCTGGAGAAGACTCAGTCCCTGTACACTCCAGGTCCTTCCCTGTGGCTCTTAGGGACATGCTACTCTGCTTAGTCCTGTGAAGGATGAGCTGCTAGACAAAACCCAGCATGGGATTTGGAAATAAAACTGTTTGAGGTTTGTAATCCCAGCTCCTTCAATTACTGGCCTGGAGACTTCCCCTCCAGAGTCTTGGTTTTCTTGTCAGTTAAAATGGGATGGGTAATACTGACTTTCCAGGGGGTCTTTGAGAACCAATAACGATCTTAATGAAAACAACAGTGATAAAGGCAATTAACATTTCCCGGGTGCTTAGTGAATGCCAGGACCGCTGCTGAGTGTTTACAGGTTATCTTAATTCAATCCTCAAAACGACTTTGGGACAGGTTTTTGGAATAACTTCCTTTGGCAGATGGGGAAACTGAGACTTAGAGGCTCATCATTTTGTCCATGGAGACTCAGGGGCCAGGCTAGAATTTGAACTTGTCTTAAATCAGCCTGCACATAATAAATGTTATCAGAATTTATTCTCACCCCCGCCGGTGTCCTGGATTTGACTCGATAACGAATGGTTGGCCAGGGCACATGCAAATTCGAGGAGCTTCTGGAAACAGCTCGTTACCATTAGGATGCTTTTTCTCACTGCACTTCATTCTGACCTAGTAACCCGCGCTTCTCCCTTAGCCCCTTCGTGGAACCTGTAGGTCCGTAGCCAAGCTGCTCTGGCACTTGGCTTTCTTTAGCGGCAAATGCAGACCAGACTCAGGAACAAGTGCTATATAGGGTCTCAGCCTGCGTGGGATTCGCGCAAGTTTTTGCTTCCACCAGGTGTGGGCATAAAACCTACCCCAAGCTCAGCAAACCCCCCCTCCAAACTAGGTTCTCACCTGTAGCGCACATCCTTCGTGCAGGACCCCTCACTGAGCAATGCGTAGACCCGAAGGCTCCGGAATTATCTGCCGCGCGAAGCTGGAGACCAGGGAGCGGGCGAACAATGAGGAGAACTGCACATGCGCAGAAGGAGCCGTGAGGGGCCAGTTCCCTGAGCTCTCCTCCCGGTAATCCTTCAAATTCGGGACTCCGTTTCCCATAAGTCTCAGCGTCCCCTTCCTTAGAGAATGTCAGAAGAGTTCCTGCTTTACTTGGTGAGTTGGATAATTTGTCCACCTCCACTCAAAACTGGATTTCAAAAGTAATACACCGAAACTGTGGCTAAAACGGCAGATACACATAAATCTAACGAAGATTTGATCAAAGGAGAGTACTCATAATCTCCTCTCCCAGAAATGACCATGTTAGGTGATACCTTTATTAAAATAGGACCCTAAAAGTGGTGTGTTATTTTGACCTTGTCATTAAACAAGTGGTTCATAATTTTCTTATTCTTTTTGCATTTTTATTTTGAAAATTTTCAAACTTAACAGAAAAGTTGCAGGAATGATTCATTACGAATGAACACCTGTGAAATGTTTACTTTGCACCAATTGTTATTATTTTGCCACATTTGCATTCTCTCAATTCCTCTCTCTCATCTTCCTCACCATTTGAGAGTAAGTTCAAACACGAACTGTCACCCCTAAAATTAGCATATATTTTCTAAGAGTAGAACATCCTTTTACATAACCACCACAAATCAAATTCAAGAAAGTGAACACTGATATACTATTATTATCAAATATGTAGACCATATTCAAATTTCACCCGTTGTACCAATAATGTCCTTTACAACTTTTGTTTTTCTGATCTAGCAACTGATTCAGAGTCCTTACGTCCAGTTGTCATGTCATTTAGACCTCTTTCGTCTAGTTCCTCAGCCTTTTTTGTCTTTTATGATATTGGTAACTTTGAAGAGGACAGACTTGTTTTGAAGTGTTCCTTCATTTGGATTTGTCTGTTTCCCCACAATTAAATTCAGGTTATACATTTCTTGGCATAACATAATGGATGTTATGTTCTTCTCAGTAAATTACACCAGATGAGTTTCACACACATGATGTCAGTTTGTCCCACTTTTGGTAATATTAACTTTGATTCCGTGATTAAGATGATGTGCAGGTCAACGTACTTTTATATCAATTGCTTCTCTTATGCCAATAGTAGTAATAGGAAATAAGTTCCAGTCACAGTAGCAGTCAGTATCTAGGACTAGGTTAAAAAGAATTGGGCAGAACTTACACAAAAGAAACTATTACACTCTACTGTGTGACATTAAAATGTGAACGGAGACATGTACTGTCTTCCTAGATAGGAAGACAACATTCTTTAACAAAATTCCAATCAAAATCTCAATAAGTTGAGTGATGTGGTTTCTTCCTTTAATTTTATTTTACTTTACAGAACACATCTAAATTTCATCTGGAAGAACAGAAAACCAAAAAAACCTAGGAAAAAAGCCAGGACTTAAAAAAAATCAGAATACCTGTATTTCCTATTAGATATGAATATGAATAATATTAACGTAATATTCAAAAAGCTGCCTCTGGGCTTCCCTGGTGGCGCAGTGGTTGAGAGTCCGCCTGCCGATGCAGGGGACACGGGTTCGTGCCCCGGTCCAGGAAGATCCCACGTGCCGCGGAGCGGCTGGGCCCGTGAGCCATGGCCGCTGAGCCTGCGCATCCAGAGCCTGTGCTCCGCAACAGGAGAGGCCACAGCAGAAAAAAAAGGATTTTAAGGTGGAAGCTGATTGATAGTTGTGTTCAACTATATTTGATATTGTGCTTACCTCTTGAATCAATTATTGAAAGTGGGGTATTGAAATTTCCAACTACAATCGTGAATTTATTTCTCTTTGACGTTCTTTTTGCATCATGTATTTTGAAGCTCTGCAGGTGCATAAACAATGCTCCTGATTAATTGATCTCTTTATCATTATTAAACAAACTTACATATTTAGCATGTAGTTATGAATGGCTTTTTTTATTCCTTTGGTTAAATCCAAATTTTGTATGTCTGATTTTTTTCGCTTTCATTTGAAAAAATTATTTCTTTAAATTTATTATTTATTAATTTATTTTATTTATTTATTTTTGGCTGCATTGGGTCTTTGTTGCTGTGCACGGGCTTCTCATGGTGGTGGCTTCTCTTGTTACGGAGCACGGGCTCTAGGCTCGCGGGTTTCAGTAGCTGTGGCGCATGGGCTCAGTAGTTGTGGCTTGTGGGCTCTAGAGCACAGGCTCAGTAGTTGTGGCACATGGGCTTAGTTGCTCCGTGGCATGCGGGATCTTCCTGGACCAGGGATCAAACCCATGTCCCCTGCATTGGCAGGCAGATTCTTTTTTTTTTTTGCGGTACATGGGCCTCTCACTGTTGTGGCCTCTCCCGCTGCAGAGCATAGGCTCTAGATGCGCAGGCTCAGTGGCCATGGCTCACGGGCCCAGCCGCTCTGCGGCATGTGGCATCTTCCCAGACCGGAGCACGAACCCGTGTCCCCTGCATCGGCAGGCGGACTCCCAACCACTGCGCCACCAGGGAAGCCTGGCAGGCAGATTCCTAACCACTGTGCCACCAGGGAAGCTCCTTTGCTTTCATTTTTGAAAGGGTTTAGCTGGGCATAGAATTCTGGTTGATAGCTTTTTGTTTTCTTTTTCTTTTAAACATTAAAGGTTTTTTTTTTTTTTTTTTTTTTTTTTTTTTTGCGGTACGCGGGCCTCTCACTGTTGTGGCCTCTCCCGCTGCGGAGCACAGCCTCTGGACGCGCAGGCTCAGCGGCCATGGCTCACGAGCCCAGCCGCTCTGCGGCATGTGGGATCCTCCCGGGCCAGGGCACGAACCCGTGTCCCCTGCATCGGCAGGCAGACTCTCAACCACTGCGCCACCAGGGAAGCCCTTCCATAACATTTTAAGATCTAGAATGATGAGGGTAAAAGAAACACGTGCTAGTTTTCCATTGTTAATTAACCTTTTTAATTAACAATTAGCAATTAACCCATTTTCATTTAGATTTCTTTATTACCCAAAAAAATAAATGCTAGAAATTATCTTTTTGTTAAACTGTGGGGTCATAAGTTTGATAGAGTCTAGGGTTATCAAGATACTAGAAAGATGTGCTCATGCAATATAAGAATTTACTTGAGTGTGGTGTGTTTATACACAAAAAAATAGGACTCCTTTGCATTTCTAAGAATCTATGCCTAGAATACATTTCAACAAATTAACAAAGATGTGTATATATGATTGTTCTTAGTGTTCTCGGCAACAACAAAAATAAACAGAACTCAAATATCCAAGTAGAGCACTGGCCCAATCAATAATAACCCTGTCATAAAGTAAAATATTAAATATTAGTAAAACTGATAAACCAGGTTAATATTTACTCATAGAGAAATCCCCAGTTTTGTTCAAAGTATTTAAAGTATAATCAATTTCACAAATTGCTGTATCTATAGAGAGAGATTTTAAAGGACCTTAGTGAAAATAAAACTTTAATCCTTGCTTAGAATTTCATGTGGCTCTTTTTAGAGTCTTTAAATTTTTCTGTTTTGGTGATTACAATTTCAATGAGTCATTTTTCAGTTACAAATATTAATTATTTCAAGTTGAAATAAATTTTTCACTGGATACACGTTGATCACTTAAATTATCCTTGTACTTGGAGAACAGTTCTCTCTCATTCTTCCCCTGACAAACTCCAACTTCTCCTCCTACCCCTCCAAAGTCCTCAGTCACTGAACCCTTCTCTCCCTGCTACCCCACTAACTAGTGATCTCATTTGTTGTGATGCCTGGATTTAATTTTATTTTTCTCACACTGTCTTCCCATTAGCATGTCAACCATCACTGGTGAATTATCATTCCCTTTATGAATCTACGAATACCTTCAGGCAAAGCTCTCACCATGCCAAATATCAAAAACCTTCTACTTTTGTTCAGCGTTATGAATGTGGTGAACGCAGCATGGCTTTTAGCTATAGATCACAACTTACTGAACACCAGCGAATTCACAAGGTAGAGAAAGCCCACAGATACGATGAAAATGCAAAGGACTTTAGGCATCCCGCATCATTTACAGTGGTCCAAAGAATTTACATTCTGGATAAACACCCTGAATGTAACCAATGTGGCAAAACCTTTAACAGAGCTTCAAAGTTTATTCAACATCAGTGCACACACGGCGGACTGAAACCCCACAAGTGTGATGTGTGTCCGAGGGCCTTCAGGTTTCTTTCATCCCTTATTACACATCAGAGATTTCATGCTGGCAAGAGATCAAATCTGACTCAGCATCAAAGAATTCCTCCACAAAAGAAACTCTTTGTCTGTACATTTTGTGGAAGGACCTTTCACAGTTTCTCAGAAAAAATTCAACACCAAAAAACTCATACTAGAAAGAAATATTACACATGTAATCACTGCAGAAAGGACTTCAATCCATATTCAGTTTCTCTTACATCAAAGAGTTCATATTGGAGAGAGACCCTACAAATGTAATGATTGTGAAAAATCCTTTAAAAGCCAATCGAATCTTAAGAAACATCAGAAAATTCATACTGGAGAGAAGCCCTTTTCATGGAATGAATGTGAGAAGACCTTTACCCAGCTCATAGATCTTAATCGTCATCAACAAATCCACACTGGGGAGAAACTTTACATCTGTGATAACTGTAAGAAGACCTTTGTCCGTTTCTCAGATCTAACGCGACACCAAAGAACTCATACTGGAGAGAGACCCTACAAATGTAATGTTTGTGAAAAAACCTTTAAACATCAGTCAAATGTTATTAAACACCAGAAAATTCATTCCGAAGAGAGGCCCTTTACATGCGACAGATGTGAAAATACCTTTCGCTATTACTCTGACCTTAACCGACATAAAAAAATTCATACTAAAGAGAAACCCTATAAATGTAGTGAGTGTCAAAAGTTTTTTAACCATAGTTCAAACCTTAGTAAGCATATGAAAATCCATACTGGAGAGAAACCCTTCATATGTAATCAATGTGGAAAAGCTTTCAGTCTAAACTCTATAAACTTTCTTGACATCTGAAAACTCATAATAAAAAGAAACCCTAAGACTATAGAAGATGCAGGAAGGCACTTAGAAATCACTTACCTTTTACTAGAAATCTACAATCTAAACCAAAGAGATCAATGTGGAAAGGGTTTTAACCAAAGCCCATTCTTCTGCATGAATTCATCCTGTATGGAATATTTTAGAAATTTAAATACATGTTGAAGAAACGGGAAGATGTGATCAGAGATGTACTTTCTATATTATAATTGACTCAAATCTTTGAGCAAAAATAGGTAAACATGCTCAAGCAAAACGTGAAACTGAATAAGGCAGTTCCTATGATGGGAAGTAGGCTAAGAGGCAGCTCCAAGGGTGTAGTAAAAAGAACAGATTCATTTTGCTCTTTGTTCCTAATCTATTTTCACTGGGTGAATAAAGTCATATTTTTAATAGAGGTAGCTCTCTAAAAGTGTAAACTTTTGTATGGAGAGGATGCAACCCTAACCTAAGTGTAAGTAAGGAAAACAAAAGCCATCTCTTTGGAATTAAAACTTCAGAGAAGAAGAAACTGCCAGTGAACAATGAAAAACAAAAAGTTGGTCACTATTTAAAAAACTAAAGGATAAAGAGTTAAGAGGGTAGACATGAGAAATCCAAAGGTTGTGGGTCAGTGGTGAGAAGATAGTTTCTGCTCCTGTTCTAAATGAAAACAACTCGGAGACACCCAGCCTCCCCAAATTCTTGGATGTATCTGGAGAACGAAGAGGAGATGGAGAGATTGCAACAATACTAGGACTTAGATTCAGGACTTGGAGAATTTATTACTCCTAGTGTTATCTGTAATAAGTTGATTTCCTGTATTCCCTGATGACTAAATCATAAGTTTTCTAGTGCATGCTAATACTGGTGTGTAATGCTGGATACAATCAGGTCTTGTGTCAGAAATCTAGACTTTCCTGAATTGGTTCCCATAATCATTGGTGGCAGCTTAACCCTGTTCAGCCAAGTGGGATGGGCGTAGTCTAACAAGTCTCTTTAGGACTGGCCTCAATCCATAGAAAGTGATGGAAAGACAACACTGTTTCTTCGAGGGTCATCCTCTCAACTTTCTGACCTCTGCTTTCCCAGATATTAGAGTATAATAGTGGCTGCCACAGAGCTAAATTGTTGTAATCCCCAGATGTGGCCCCTCGTCTCATGATCGTTCCTTATGTGCTTTTTATCTCTAAGAAAAGGTGTGTACATAAGTTCACTTTTTGCAAATAACCTATAAAACTATAATGTGTCTGTTAAGTTACATATGAGCTGAAAATGCAACTGAAATAAGTTTTAAAATGAGTGCAAAATAAATGTTATAAATACAGTTATAAAAATGTAAAATGGTTATTGGAATGAGGGGGAAATTTGGCAATTACTCCTAATTCTGGTCCTTAAAATTCTGGTTTAGAGTCAAATTTAACAGGAATTATTTTATGTGCTTAAAAACATTAAGAATTTCCAACATGGCCCCTAACTGTAAAGTCTATATTATAAGGAGAAAAGAAAGAAGCTTAATAGAACAGAATAGCTTGTACTGAAAAGTCTAGTATTCCAAATTTGCTAACACCAGACTCAATAGAAGCCTAGATTCCAATAAGCAATGTCTAACATATTCTTTTTATATCTGTTGCTATGTTTCCTGGGAACTATCACTAATTATAAGCCAAAAGTCTCTAATTATATGAAAATAAAAAGGATAAAAGGATAGTCATTATGCAAAAGTTAGGCCATTCAAGACATTCTCATTGGCAAGCTTCAGCTGAAAAATCTTAATTTCCTATCGGATTTTAATATTAAAACACTGTTTAAGCAAATAATAGAGTTGTCGGTATGGTAAGTGGAGAGAGAAGATAGAAATGCTTATATAGAGGCTTAAAAGGTCATCTAAACACTAACATAGTGTACACAACTTCCTTTTTTTGCTTTTAATAATTAATTCCTTATTTAAATCCACTGTCACATGTTTGAGGACAGAATCCAACAGGGTGTTGTAGGTTGACATGAGTTGCTCCAAAAGATACACTGAAGTCTTAACCCCTGTGTGCAGGAAAAACTCAGTTCTCCTGTGTTTCTCCTTTATCCCACACAACCACCACATTCACACTTGTGACACCAGATGTGTGGGTTTTCTTCCCACACCAAGCAATTCTGTGATACTGTTGAGTGTCTTATAATTTAACTAATTTCTGACTATACCCACCTGGGGGTAGTGTCAGATCCCACAGGGTAAGGGTACAAGTCCCACAAGACTGCCCCTCAACCCCAACTTCAAATCCCAAGTCCAGGTTGTCACCTGTGCTTCTGACAGATTGGCTATAAATCAGAGGTTCCCGTGACCCTCTCCTAGAGTTTGATTAACTTGCTAGAGCAACTCACAGAACTCAGGTGAACAGTTTACTTGCTGTTTACCAGTTTATTATAAAAGGATATGATAAAGGATACAGGTGAACATTTAGATGGAAGACATGCATAGGGCAAGGTATGTGGGAATGGGCATGGAGCTCCTGGGGAAGCCACTCTCCCAGCACCTCCACCTGGAAGCTCCAAACCCCATACTGTTGGGGTTTTTATGGAGGTTCCATCATGCAGGCAGGATGTGGAACCAGGAGGATGGAATACAATGGTTAGTCCCCTTATTACCACCTCTGCAGATGAAGGGATTTGGGTCCATTACTAGAAGGCTATGGAGACAGAGTTAGAAGACAAAACCCAACCTGTTCAATCTGAGAATTTAAAGCACCATAAATTAGGAAATTATAAGCTACTAAATTATCATAGGAACAGTTGGTTTTGATGTGGAATGAAATAAGGTTAGATCCTCAAACATACTGTCACACAACAATGTGGAAAGGAACAGATTAACTTAAACATCATCTTTTTCATTATTTTAAAAGGGAGGCACACGTGGCATAATGTCTGAATTGTTGAACGTTTTCATGGTGCCTAGTGAATGTTACAACACACTTATTAAACACACTCTATTTTATTCTCCTGTGTGAGTTTTCTGATGTGATAATGAGGTTTGATTTATGGCTGAAAGTTTTCTCACATTAATTGTGTTTATACAGTTTCACTCCTCTATGCCTATCCACAGAGTTTTAGCATTGTGTACATTACATGATTTGTTCCTTTGTTGATCACCACTTTCTTGGAGCTCATTCCTTATGAGTTTTCTGATGTAGCAGGAAGTTTGATTTGTGGCAAAATGTTTTCTCGCATCCGTGACACTCACAGGGTTTCTCCCTGTGTGTATTTTCTGATGTTCAGTGAGAGTCCACAGCCGATGGTAGGCTTCCCCACACTCGTTACATTCCTAGGGTTTCTCTCCCATATGAATTCTCCGATGTACTCTGAAGGCTGACTTATAGCAGGATTTCCCACGTTCAGCACATTCTTACGGCTTCTACCCAGTGTGAGTTCGCTGGTGTTGAACAAGGGAGAACTTCTGCTGGAAGGTTTTCCCACATTCATTACACTCGTAGGGTCTCTCTCCTGTGTGTGTCCTCTGATGGCGAGTGAGGGCCGACTTCTGGCAGTAGCTTCTCCCATACTCGCTACATTCATATGGTCTCTCCCATATAGTTCTCTGATGCTTGATGTGTGAGTTTTTGTTGATGGCGTGTCCACGTCCGTTGCACTCATAAAGATTCCCCTTTGTGTGCACTCTCTTATATTCACTGTGGTTTGACGTCACAGCGAATGTTCTACCACATTTATTAAAGACACTGCGTTTCTCTCTAGTGTGAGTTCTGTGATGTATAGTGAGTGTTGACTTATGGCAGAAAAATTTCCCACATTTGTTACATAGGTAAGATTTCTCTCCTCTATGAGTTATCTAATGTGCCGTGAGGGCTGCTTTAGTACATAAAATTTTTTCCACGCTGACTGCATTCGTAGGGTTTCTCTCCTGTGTGAGATCTCTGATGCACATTGAGGGCTGAATGACAGAAGGTTTTCCCACATTCTTCACATTCATTTGGTTTCTCTCCTCTGTGAGTTTGCTGATGAACAGCGAGGTAAGATTCTTGTTGAAGGTGTTCCCACATTCTTTGCATTCGTAAGGTTTCTCCCGCGTGTGACCTGAAATGTTCAGTGAGGGCTGACTTCCCAAAAAAGGTCTTCCCACATTCATGACACTCATAGGATTTCTCCCCTCTGAATTTTCTGATGCACGACGAGGGCCAATTTGTCAGTGAAGGTTTTTCCACATTCGCTTCATTCATAGGGTCAATCTCCAGTATGAATTCTTCGGTGTCGAGTAAGGTTCGTCTTTACACGGAAAGTTTTCCTACAGTCATTACGAACATAGGGTTTCTCCCCTGTATGAAATCTCTGTGTACAATGAGGGTGGACTTCTTAGAAAAGGTTTTCCTACATTCATTACATTAACTTGGTTTCCTTTCAGAATGTACCCTCTTCTATGTGAAGAGGACTGCCCTCTTGAAGCGGTTTTCCCACATTTTCCATAGCCAAAAGGTCGCTTCAAAGCCTGAATGTTCTGCTGTAGAATCAAATCTTCATTTTGACTTCTGGCTTTCCTAACTGGATTATATTTGTATTGTTTCATTCCAGAACGACTTTTGTCTTGCTTAGAAACGAGTTGTGTTTTCCCACATTCACCAGGAACCTTTTAAAAGTAGCTTTTCTTTGCAAGGATTACTTCTGAATTAGTTTTTAAATTGTTTCCACATGGATATCTGTAGGGTGTTTTTCTTGAGGGAATAATATTCATGCCCAGATTAAATGTTTTCTCAAATACAGTAGCTCTCTCTGTAATCAGTGTTTTATTGCAGAAGAATACAATTTGCCTCAAATGTTTGCCTTGGATTTCCTTGTCCTCCTTTAAGGCATCATCAGCTTCTAGGAGGGAGTACCATTAATAATAACTTGTGATCCGTGACACACTTGCTATGAAATGAGAGTTCCTTACAAATGCCTTGTTGGACTGGCCCAGCTCTTCAGGATTAAGGAAATGTCAAATACAAACATCTCCGACTGATTTGGGGGAAAGAAAAAAACAAACAATAGAAAAAAAGCCAGCCCACCCACACCAGCCTGTTTAACAGGATGAAAGGAAGAGGAAAGTAGCAAAGAATACGAGTACCTCTGCCATGGAAAAAGGAAAACAGTCACAAGGAACAGTAAGCACAAAGTATACTGCAAGTGTGTCTGACACAGTATTGAATAAGACAGATGAGACTCAAAGAAGCACTCAGAGACAGTGAGACTGGCAGAACAGACTTCAGAGAGATGGTCAGAGTTACAAAGAGACACAGAGGAAGGGGTGAGTCTCAAATTTTGCCAGCGACATGGGAACTTCAGAATTTGCACAAATACAAAGAATAGAAAGAAAGATTGTGGGCTGAGCAGGGCTGGAAGTAGGGTGAGGTAGGCGTGACCTCTAGGGCATCTGCACCACCCCAAGAGTGAGTGTCTTCTTAAGTTTTGTATCTGAGGCACCTTGGTTGTCTCACCCTAGTCCCCCCGCAGTGGGGCTGAGCGTGGAGAGTGAAACTGGTCTCTCAGTTAAAGGATGGAGAGAAACGTGGAATGCAACTAGATTTGCAAATAGATTGTGTAAATCAAGCAAGATTTATTTTTTTAAGACTGACCTATGAATGTCTGAATATACAGCAAGTCTATGTTAAAGGAAGGTGGGGTCAGGTAGGCAAAAGAGAATGCCACAGAACTAAAGTTCAGAGTACGCTAAAAGAGGGTCTGTATACCAGGGATGGATAACTTAGCAGCAAAAATCTTTATAAATTTCGATTAAAGAAGTACATTTAGGACTTCCCTGGTGGTGCAGTGGTTAAGAATCCATCTGCCAATGCAGGAGACATGGGTTTGAGCCCTGCTCCGGGAAGATCCCACATGCCACGGAGCAACTAAGCCCGTGTGCCACAGCTACTGAGCCTGTGCTCTAGAGCCCACGAGCCACAACTGAGCCCGTGTGCCACAACTACTGAAGCCCACGCGCCTAGAGCCTGGGCTCCGCAACAAGAGAAGCCACCGCAATGAGAAGCCCGCGCGCGGTAACCAAGAGTAGCCCCCGCTCGCCGCAACTAGAGAAAGCCTGCACGCGGCAACGAAGACCCAACACAGCCAACAATAAATAAACAAGCAAACAAATAAATAAAAATTAAAAAAAAAGAAGTACATTTATTCAGGGACAATGTTTTTAAGTATCTATAGCAGGACAGTCATTTGCCCTCAATTACTTCCCAAGGTCTGGGGCCTATAAAAAGCGATTCCTGAGGAACATTGCAAAGATGCCAACTACGCTCACTAACCACCATAGAACTCTCATTTCCACTGGTTTCCACCTGCTTAGTTATCACTCACCTGAGTAGTTCTGACTTGAGAATTCCTCTACTGTCCATGGTTCTTCTCCTTGCTCCAGTCTGAAGATCACATCTGGTTTGCTAACGTTGATACCCTGTTAAAATGATACAGAACTTGGACCAAGCCCTTTGGACTTTGGGGACTTGAAGGATGAAGAAAGACAGCTTCAAAAGCTGTGTGATGAAGATGTCCAGCAACAGGTCATTAGAGCTAGAACATTCAGGAGAAGGGTGGAGGGAGGGCAGTGAGCACAACGCTAACATTGCCTCCAAGGGTTTAATCACCTCCCCCCTGACACTCAAGGCTAAATAATGAAATTCAACATGTTTTTGCAACACAGAGCAAACACATCTCTGGGTAGTTACACAGGGAAGCTGTACTTACCCACTGAGATGCGGTTGTTCTCCAGCATCACATCCCTCTACAGGAGCCTCTGAGCACGGTCCAGGTGCCGCCACTCCTCCTGGGTGAAGTCTGCAGTCAGGTCCTTGAATGAAACCAATCTCTGAAAGAATACGTTTAATCTGAGGTGAACAGAAGCCCAGTGGATCCCTGGGGTGCCCCCATCCTCCACTTTGGAGACCACTGTTGTGATCATGGAAATCCATAAAGAGATATTTGTCAGCAAGGACTATTAAGATTTGTGATCAAATTTGCATTTTGGAAGCAATGCTCCAGAGCATAGGGGTCTGCACACTACAGCCTGTGAGCCTAATCCAACCCACTAAGACCCAAATCCGGCCATGCCCATTTGTTTGCACGTTATCTATACTGCTGTCACACTACAGCAGCTATGCTGAGTTGATTTGACAGCGACCATAGGGCCGGCAAAGCCAAAAGTAGTTATTATCTGGTCCTTTACAGAAAATGTCTGCTGTCCCCAACTCTAGAAAAATGGGAAATGGATTAAAGATCAGATTAGAGAGGAAGAAAACTAGGATGCCATGGTGAGACATGACCACAGGCAGCTCTGGTAGGGGTGGGGAGGAGGGAATCAATCCTCCATGATGAGGAGCCAGAGGGGTTGGCCACTAATCGGTTGTGCATGGGAGATATAATGTGCAGATTATTTTGTTCCAGATCATTTTGGTAGCATCATATGCTGAGATTAGGAATACAAGACAAAACCAAAAAAAGAACTGAGCATGGGAAACTGACGCATTGCTGTTTCAGATGCCATGCTCCAGTCTGTGAAGGATGCAAGTAGAGATGTCCAGTGGGCAGTTGGATATTTGGTTCTGAAGCTCAGAAGAGAGAGTGGTGACCAAAAGCAATATTAGAAGGCATAAATAACGGGGAAGATCTCTATGGACCAATATGGAGATTCCCAGGCTATATTGGTAAGTGAGAAGGAGTATCTATCGTATGCTACTTTTTATGTAAGAAAGGGGATGTAAGAAAATACACATGTATCTGCTTATGTGTACAAAAGGAAATACAGAAAGGGTAGACCAGAAACCAAAGAAACTGGTTACCTTCAGGGGACAGGTGGGAATAGTTGGAAAGAATGGGGGCGACAGAAATGGGGTAGAATGGGATGGGGGGAAAGCGACAACTCTCTAAGTGTATTTTTGTCTGTGGCTTCACAGACATTCTCATTGATGCATTTCAAGGAAGGTGTGGTCAGACTGTCAAATGCAACAAAGAGTGTAGTAAAGCATGAACTGGAAAATACCCACTGGATTTGAAAATATTTACTAGAACAGATTCATGAGTGTGGTGGTGGCAGACACAAGACTGCATCAAGTGAGTTGAAATGACCTGAGCAGGTGAGAACCGTGGTTCAAGCAACTCAGAACAATCAGAGAGTGGAGGGCACTTCCCTGGTGGGCCAGCGGGTAAGACTCCACGCTCGCAATGCAGGCGGGCCCAGGTCCAATCCCTAGCCGGGAACTAGATCCTGCATGCATACCATAACTAAGACCCAGTGCAGCCAAAAATAAATAAATAAATGAAAATAAAATCTTAAAAAAAAAAAAAAAGACAGAGTGGAGATTGCAGGGAATGACATGTATGTGTTTAGGAAGTAATCTCCTTAGCTACGCCTGGTACCCCTTGCCTCCAACTCACAGCCTCACCAATCCTCCAATGAAGTGTCTTTTCCTGACAAATCTGTACCCTGCCCTTCCCCTTCCATTGCAACTCACATCTTTCTTCTGAAAGTTGAACTGAGGCTTTGCTGAGTCACAATAATCAATGGTCTTTGAATATGGTATGATCACCCAGATTCTGCTCACCCTGGAGAGGAAAATTCTGGTCCAGTAACTCTTTTTTTTTTTTTTTTTTTTTTTTGCGGTACGTGGGTCTCTCACCGTTGTGGCTTCTCCCCTTGCGGAGCACAGGCTCCGGACGCGCAGGCTCAGCGGCCATGGCTCACGGGCCCAGCCGCTCCGCGGCATGTGGGATCTTCCCAGACCGGGGCACGAACCCACGTCCCCTGCATCGGCAGGCGGACTCCCAACCACTGTGCCACCAGGGAAGCCCCTGGTCCAGTAACTCTTGAATATGCTCGTTTCAGGAATTCTGTCTTGGCCTTAAAATCCTAGGGAGAGATTTCAGTTCAGAAACATGTTCTTCCAGGTGTGATTTCTGTCCTTGGCGCCTTCTGCTTTTTCCTTCACTGGGATGGTTTTGTTTCCACCTGGGCGTAGCGGCCACTTTTCCATTAGCTGGAATCTGCACTTGGGGTCCCAAGGTTCAAGTGTCTGGTGAGCTGGACCTTTCCTAAAATCCAATCAAGGCTGCCGACAAGTGAGACAATACCGCCGGAGGCAGAAAGAGCCTAGAAGCCTCGATTATGCCTTGTGACCTAAGGAAAATAGGTCCAATGGTTTGATTATCAAAATACATAGTATAACTGCTTTCTAGGGCACACAGAAGGCAAGTCATCATGCCAGAAAAAAACCCAATGTGTAGGCAGAGGGGAATGCATATTACAAAGATCATGAGACTGGGAGTAAAATAGACTTCATTTTAAAATCAACTCAGTCACCAGAGAATAAATCACTTTAGCTCTCTGTAAATGAGGTTTTAAAATGTGCTCCAACAGGGGGCAGTAATGCCGACTTCACAGCCTGGTTGGGAGGATTGAGGGAGATATCTAAAAATCTTCGTAACACTGATTGCAAGGGATACGTGTCGAGGGTGTATTATATTCTGGGCTTGCTTTTTACTTCAGAACAACCCTATGGGGCAAATATTATTCCTAGGCTCAGTTTACAGATGAGAAAACAGGATGAAATTAACATGCCCTGGGATGCAGTGCTGCTCTGTGGCAGCACCTGGTCTGAACACAAACATCATGCTCTTAAAATCTCATGCAGCGCTGCAGACAACACCCCCCAGCGCCAGCCCCCTGAAATCTTTTCCAGTCATATCTACACCCTGGCCATTCTCTTCAACTGAAGCTCACATCTTTCTCTTAATAAATGCTTAGTATAAAATAACTAATATAATGATTACCATATTTGTTTCTATAAATATTCCTTCCCTTCCCTAACGTCCTCCAGTATTCTTCAACCCAGCCCAGCAGGCTGCAGATCCAAGCGCCTCAGCGGAACTTTGGGGATCAGATTTTAGCCATTTGGATGTACAAACCTTGCACCTTCACAGAGCACCTTCTTCAGGCAATGAAGGGCTGCAGGGAGCGCCCGCCATGAGGCCTGCAGGTCAGGAGCCCGGCCCTCGCTCCCCTTCTCCGGGACCATGGGAAACCCGGCTCCGGGCCTCCCTGGAGAGGGATGCGGGGAGAGCGCGCATCCACTCTCCAAGGACCGAGGCCAGCTCCGCCCAGCCACTTCCCCTCCAGCCCCCGAGGGCTCGGAGCTCCCCGCCGGTCATTTAACTTGTGGGTGTACCCGCTTCGCTCCCAGTTCACCAGGCCCAGGTGACCACGGGACGCCGCGCCCCGGAGGCTGCAGGACCCTCCGCGGGAAAAGCCTAGTGGAGAACAAATAGACGCGCCCACGTAGAAAGACGAGGCCCCACATGCGCAGAAGAAGCCGCCGGGCCGTCCTTCCCAGGTTTTCCAAAGGGCGGTCGACGCCTTTCCGGACTACATTCCCCATAAGGCACCGCGGCCACCGCCCACAACGGAGGGCTCCTTAGAGGAGCCTCTGTTGTCCTTACTCAGCTTGGTTGATTGCTAGGAACCATTAATACAAAAAGAAAAGGTGCATATGAATTTCACCGAAGACTGTAGATGAGAAGCGAAGATTACAGACTATGAGGTGTCCACCAAAATGCTAATGATTCCCAAATCCTTATCTTTCTCCTAAACTTCTCTTAGGAACACCAGAGGTGTATAGTCCCTTATTCTTCCTACTGTTTTTCCCACTCAGCATCAGAACACACACTGGGGAGTATACCCAATGAGCATTTTAAATGTGAGAAAGCCTTCTATAGTATATATCCAGGATCTCATAGGGGAGCAAGCAGAAGAATGTAGCCAACACAGCAAAGCTTTCACCTATTTTGGTGAATCCATATACATATTTTGAATGTATGAAAACGTAGAATTCAAACATTCTCTAATCCAAGAATTCATGCTGAAAGGAAATCTATCAGTGGGGAGCATTGCATGGCTAGTCCAGCTTATGGCTTGGAAAGAGCAGGGCTGGAGGATTGGGAGACAGCAAGAATATCCACGGAAAAGACGTGTAACAGGGAGCTCAGCTCGGTGCTCTGTGATGACCTAGATGGGTGAGAGGAGAGAGGTCCAAGAGGGAGGAGATATAAGTATACATATAGCTGATTCACTTCACTGTACAGCAGAAACTAACACAACATTATAAAGCAATTATACGCCAATAAAAAAAGACGATGTGAAGACACAGAGGGAATGAAACCTACAAGCCAAGGAACGCCCGAGGCTACAAGAAGCTAGGAGGAGGGCTTGGTGAATCTCCCTCACTTCCCTCAGGAGGAATCAACCCTGCCGACAAGTTAATTTCAGACTTCTAGCCTCCGGAACTGTGAGACAATAAATTTCTGTTGTTTAAGCCACCCAGTTTGCGGTACCTTGCTACTGCAGACCTAGCAAACTAACACAGAAGGCAAGATGGCAGAAGGAATGATTTGAGGACAGGCAGAAGTTACTGCAGCGCTATGGAAAATTTTTAAAAGGAAAATACTTAACATCAAAGGTAAAATTTACCTATGAGCCTGTACCTAAAAGTGATGATTTATGTAATATTTTTATTCTCTTTTCTTCAGTGCTTATCTCAGTGAGGATCTATGTGTATTTCTGCCTTTACACACACACACACACACACACACACACACATTTGAAATTCAACTAGTAAGCTAATAATACTCTCATAGTCCTCTTCCTAAAAAAAAAAAAGCATTTATGGCAGTGGGCAAAAATTGTGAAGATCTTTGTGTTTGTATTAGTTTTCTATGACTGTGTAAGTGTTAAGGACCTGGGTCCTTGGAGTCTAATCAGTAGAAGTTGATAAGAGGCCACAGTGGAAATTGCATTGTCAATATCTGCTTGCTGGTCTGCCTCTTTCCCATCCTCCCTCCGGCCAGTTCCCCTCCTCTCCCACCCCTTTCCCATTGCTCCCCTCCCCTCCTGATAGACTGTCCAGACTGATGCGTCACCTCTGAGGACCAGTCCCTGAGCTCTGTGCTAATAAGATTGAGCCATGGAGTTGGGGACCTGGGAAGCTCTAGAACTCAGACCCCATCCCCCTATCACTTTCCCTGTTTCCCCCCTTATTCTTGCAATAATTTCTCCTCTGTTTTTTAAACCATTCATTCAACAGATGTTTATTGGAGCACCACCTATATGCTGGAATCAGCCTGAGATTCACTATCTCTGCTGTAGATTCAATGCTGGGATTTCTACCCTTGCAAGACCCACTTATGTCGTATTGTCCACATAACTCAGAAGAGAGAATATCCATACACATCACAAAGTCATAATTAATTTTATTCTAATAGAGCTATCAGGAGGATTGTAGGATGGCGTCATGTTCCCCAAGAGATGTTGAAGTTTTAACCCCCAGTACCTGTCGATGTGGCCTTATTTGGAAATAGGGTCTTTTCATGATCAAGTTAAGATGTGGTCATTAGTGTGGACCTTAATCTAATATGACTGTGTCTTTACTAAAAAAAAAAAGGCGGGGGAGGAAGCAACATGCAGAATTTGGACACAGAGACAGACACGTACAGTATTATCATGGGCCAGCGGCTGTTGGCTGTAGGTGAACTTTGCTGCCCTGGCAGAAGGGTCCTGCTGCTGTGAACCTGGGTGGACTCTTCTGTGGTGGATATCTATTGTTGTTAGTTTTTTTGCTTCTGTTTTTGTTTGGTCCTGTGACATCCATACTGACTTTTTCTGATAACAAGCACTTCAACTTTCCTTTGAGGACCCACCCTGTTCCCATTAAGGTCTGCCATATACACTCACATAGGCTATGCAGTGCACAGCTTCAGAGGATCCATCCATTCAAACTGCTGAGTGGTGCCCACTGGAATGGAGCAGTACCCAAACTATACAACAGTCAGTAGCAGCGATTGAATGACAGTCCAATAAATTGCCCCTCCTTCTCCTGGCCTAGGTGGGGTTGATTCATTCTGATATAGATGCCATGAAGCCATTGCCCATTAATTCCTGCTATGTGGATCCCTGGGGGTTATCCTGGTTATGGTTCTTTCCGACTCCAATCAATTCCTTTTTGATTTAATTAGCCAGAGATACTTTCTGTTGCCAAGAAAGAACTCCCGACAAGTCACAATCTACACCTCACACTGGTAGCCAGATCTCAGCAAAGGGTGTTGAGTATTAAGATTAAAGTTAGTTTTTATTCATTATCTATTCATTTGTTCATATAATAAATAATTGTGGCTACCTCTTAGATTTGTATATTTATTAAACTGGGAAACTGTTTTACTAAATATACAAATCTAGGCTGTCTGCAATGTTAATGGTGATCCCTAGGGTGTGCAGTGCACAACCTGTGCACCTCTACCGAACAGCCCTGGACACCACTCTTTCCTCCAAGAGCCATGTTTCCCCAAATGCATGGAGACCCCTTCACCTCAGCAGGGGCAAGAGGGCCTTGCCCTGATGTGCCAGGATCCCCTCCCTGCCCGGACATCACACTTCCTGGTTCCTTCCAAGAGCCCAGTCTGTGCTGGGAACAGTCTTTGATGACACTGTAGTAAACAGGGGTGGCCTCCTGGGGCGGAAGCTGGGGCACGGCCAGCCGGCACTGAAATAGTCCATGGAAGGCCTCCCGGCAGCGCTGGGACATGAGGGCATAGATGATGGAGTTGACTGCGCTGTTCACATAGATGCAAAGGAGGCAGAAGAGAAGGAAGCTGAGGTTGAGGTAAGGCGGGCTCAGGAAGGAATTCACCACCACCAGGGTGGGGTAGGGCAGCCATAGCAGAGCATAAAGGACCACCACCACAGCCAGCATCTGGGTGACTTGCAGGGTAAGACAGGAAAAAAGAAAGGCATGGGTGCCAAGGGAGAACCCTGGGTTCTGGGTCTTTCTGTGAGCTTGCGGGAGGAGTAACCCAAAAGAGTATCCGGGCCTTGCCAAGCTGTGCCCTCATGCATGCTCTCCCTTCAGCTCCATCCCCACCTAGAAAACCACTATACAGTCTTCCCTGCCCTGCTCAAGTTTTTGGAAACCTCCCAGCTCCAATCTACCTCCAAAGCCCCTGGATGGGCTCCCACGTACTGTAAGCAAATTCAGTCATCCACGGAGCCTCAGTTCCTTCTTCTATAAGATGGAGACGCAGTACTGCCTCCATCATAGGTGGACATGAGGAGTGAAGGAGTTAGTGCCAGTAAAGAATGTAGAACGGTGCCGGGCGTGTAGTAGATGCTTATGTGGGTTTACTGCTGCAGCTACTACTACTAATATAACCTCTACTACTATTACTATTGCAATTGCATGAGGTTCAGAGCTGGGCAGAACTGGGTTAGAATCCTGGCTCCACCACGAACCAGCTGTTTGGCCTTAGACATGTCCCTCTCTCCCCGTCATTCCCGGCCACACGCCTCCCCTCCGGCTCTTTCACTCACCCTGCTCCCTCCCTCCTGAATCTTCTTCCTGCCTTTGCCCTTGACCACCCCATAATGCCTCTCCCTGGCCCCTCCTCTTCACTTCCTAACTCTTCAGATCTCAGCCAGCATTTCCCTGACAGCATAGACTAAATAAAGCCTCCTAGATGTGTTACACACTGGAAGGTGTTTCAAAAGATGCATAGTTTCTAAATTCCGGAATGAAGTCACCACGAGGGGACATCTGTCAATGGAGCCGGACATCCTTAATACCTGGAAGGACAGCAGCTCACACGTGCTCCTACCCCTGGAGTCCTCAGTGACCCCTTCAGAGATCAAAACGGGGGTGGCAAGAGTTCACTTACTAGAGCTTAAATTGCCCAAATAGTTCTGGCACTGGTTCTGTCCAGAAAACCCTGGATACATTCAATCAGCTCTGGGGAATACGGGAGAGACAACTCTCTCATCAAGGAAGAAGCTGGCCTGGAATGTTCCAGCTTGTGATCACATCTCAGAGCCCATGAGTTTAGTTCCTTTCCTAAGAGGCTTGGTTCTGGCTAAGGCAATAAACTCCTGTGCTATAATATCCTCCAGGAACCGTGAAATCGCAGGAATTCCCTAGTAGGTCTTGACTCCTGATTTTACCGAATTCAGATCCTGTCCATTCCATTTTAGGTTCGTTTGGGTGATAAATGCTGGATGGCAGTGTGTGGGCTCTGGAGCCAGGTTGCCTGGGTTCAAATCTTGGTTCTGTCACTTACCAGCTCTGTAACCTTAGGCAGCCTCTCTGTGACTCAGTTTCCTCATGTGTCAAACTGAGATAATAATAGTTCATACATCATAGAGTTGTTATAAAAATTCAAAATGTAAATTTGTATAAGCACTAAGGCCAGTGCCCGGCACATGGCAAATACCCAACAACACCTTGCACTGGGCTTTCTGGTTTCCTTTAATGCCTCTTCCCTGTTGGAAGTGTACATTGCATTCTGCAAGGACTCTCGTAGGCATGAAAGGAACACTCGGTCCATAGACACAGCCCACCCAGTATGAGAAAAGACATTAATGTCCGAACAAAACAGCCATAGTAGGTAGCGTGTGTTGAATACTTACTATATGCCAGATTTATAATATTTACTACCATCCACTGAGGTAGATGAGCACTAACTGTTCTCATCTCACAGAGGAGGAAATCAAGTCTCAGCCAGGTGAAGTGACTTACCCAAAGCCACACGGCAAGACCTTAGCAAAGCTAGGAGCCAGAACCCAGGTCTGGAATACTCTTTTCACCACCAGAAGTTTCACCTAAAGCATGCAGGCAGGAGTTTGACCCCAGTCCTTCCAGGTTGAGCCTGAGAGCGGTAAACAGTAGTAGATAAGCCAGTGGGAGGGCAGGAGGTACATTTGTCTGGCACCTAAACTTAATATTTCAAACCTGCTCAGCCTGTGCCCTGCCCCCTTCCCTCTAATAGTTGCTTTGACCTAAAGTGGCTGCAAGCAGGATGGACCAAAGGGGCTTTTGAGGGCAGCTGGAAGAGCCCCCAACAGTGTGCCCACTGGAGAGGCAGGGACATGGCACATGTGGTCCTTGCCTGGCTCCGGAGTGACTCAGCCAGGACAAGGTGTCCTCCCGCCTCCCCTGTGAGCTGTGGGTGGGGGTGGAAGGCTGAAGATAAAGGCCAGTTGGGCCCGGAGAGCGCTCCTCCCACCTGCATTCTTAGAAAACCCTTGGGAGGCTGCACTGCTGGAATGGGGGTGGGGGAAACGAGGAGCCTGGACACATGCGTTCCTGCACACAGTTCCCTTACAGTGTCGCCTCTGTTGCTCCCTTGTCCCCTCTAAGCCTGTATCCTTGTCCATAAAAATAGGTATGAAACCTCCCAAATAGGGATACTATCGGGAACCATCAGAGAATCAGGCACACAGTAAGTGCTCAATAAATGCTGAATTTCTCTCGATCTCCCCAGAACCCATCCTCTTGGGCTTTCAGACTGTCCCGGTCCGTTGGGGCAGTTTTAGCGCCAGATGGCGTAGTATAGTCTTGGGAAAGTCACTTCACCTTTCTGAGCCTCACTTTCCCCATCAGTAGAAGAAAGAGAATACCAGCTACGGTGTAGGGACTCGCTGAGGAAGTTTAATAACAAACCAAGATGAATTTAGCGTTTAGTTTGTGACGTTGATTCTAAATGAATCATGCCATTTCTGTGCCATTACCTCATACAACAGGAGAGGCAACGGAGGCTGAGAAACACTCAGAAGTGATGTCGCCAAAAACAAGCCGAGTAAGTGGCACCACCTGGACTTGAACTTGAGCTTGACTCTAGGAGGGCCCAAGCTTCCATCCACCAATCTGCTGCTGGCTCAGTACAGGGGTCCGAATGAGGAGGGACGTCCCTACCTGCTTTTGGGAGTTGAGGTCACCCCTCTTGCCACGGAAGGAGAAGTGCCCTTGGCCAGCGGGGCCGCCCTGGTGCACAGAGCCCCATCGTTCCCAGTCACCAGGAGGCAGCGGCCCCGCGAAGAGGACGCGTGCTATGAGTGCATAGGACACGGTGGCCAGGCCCAGGGGCAGCGCATAGAAGAGCGCCAAGTCCAGGAAGTAGACGGGCAGGTAGAGAGCGTGACACGCGGTAGCAGCACTGCTCCTGTACGCCGTCGGTTTACGCGGTCTCACGCGTGTCCACCAGGAAGAGCCAAAGCGCGTAGGCGCCGGTGCCCAGCCACACCAGTGCTGCACTGCGCTTGGTCCATGCCGCGGTGGACAGAGCCTGGGCGCTCAGAGGACGGCAGATGGCGAGGTAGCGCTCCACCTTGGACGCGTTGATGCCCACGTACTGCACGTAGGTGATGCCCAGGCAGCCTGCGTGGCCGAAGACCCAAACCCGCGCGGATGCCGCCTCGGCCACGGTGGGCACTTCAGCAGCCAGGAGCACCAGCAGGTCCGCGGTGGCCAGACTCACCAGGTAACAGTTGGTGGGTGTGACCGTGTGGCGGCTCCGGACCACCACCAGGACCACCGTGGCGTTGCCCGCCACACGCACGGCGCACACGAGGGGCACCAGGGTCAAGGTCACCGCCCGTACAGCCAATGGAGGGTGGGGCATGGGGCCCAGGCCTTGCGCGCTCAGGGTGCTCGGTGGGTTTCTCCATGCGCCAGCTGGACTGGTTTCTTCAGCTCCCTGCAGGGTCTCAATTTCACTACACGGACGCTGGGGACCCCGAGGAATCAGGAATCAGGCTCGTGCTGCTCAGTTTCCAAGACGACTTGTAGCCGGCGTTGGCGCGATCATTCCCGGGGTGGGGTTTACTGCAGGGGCTCGTTCTGGATTGTAGGGTCGCGCTCTAGCGGTGGACCGGGCACCCGACTGCCGCCCCCTACAGGACCGACTGCTGGAGCTCTCTCAGCTCTTACCTCCCCTTCCCAGGTTCTCGAAGCTCAGAACTCTAAATCCAGGTATCGAGTCCATGAAGCGTGGTGCGTACTGACCGATCTTCGCCTCCCTAGCGTTTTTCTTCTCTCTGCTTTTCACGACCACCCCAGGCAGGCTCCTCTGCTGGAGTTGGCTTGTCCTCTCCATTGATGCCACTTGTCTGATTCTGCTTGCACACGGGGTCAGGTAGAGGATGCAGGGTGCGCTGGGGAACGGATGCCTAAAAGGGGCAGTGGGATCTGGCGCCCTGCCTGCGCGCCTTTGCCCTGGGCTTTCGTTCCCTCCCTTCCTTCTCTACAGGAGCGGCTCCACTGGGCAAGGGCGGAGGAGTCCGCGACTTGCTGGCTTCCCAACACAATCCTGGGTTCCTGTCGTGTTTTCCCTGGCAGAGACTTCAGCCCTACTGTTGACAAATGGGGAACCAAGGCCCAGAGCTGCGGGGAAGGGAAAGTATTTGCCCATCTGGACTTGGGTTGGTCCTGTGTCCTTCTTGTCACCTTTTCACTTTCTCCTACTTACTTTTCCCAGTTGTTGTTTTTTTTTTTTTTCTTCCTCCTGAAGAAAACCTGTAAATTCTTGGAGGGTGTGCCCCACCTTCCCACAAGGGTTTCTCCCATCTCTAAGACTGTGCCACTCACAGGGCACAAACCTGTTAGGAATCTTTAGCTCTGTTCCTGCTACAGAAAAGGTGCTTAATGGTAGTCAAAAGAAGGAAAAGACTTGTTTCTTCACTAGAGGAAGCTTCCTGAAGGTGGGACCACACTAAGCCTCATAAAAGGCATAAAGGCTGCTTTCCAGGGAGCCTAGCTTCCTGCCTGCACATAGCAGATGCTGAGGAATTATTCACTGCTGACGAGCCATCAATTATGCTCTCTAAAAATTATTTCTTCATCTGTGAAATGGAATAATAATGATAGAACCCACCTCAGAGTGTCCTTGGGAGGCTCACATGATTGATGTGGGGAAAACCCATGTAATGCTTAGCTGTGCTTGGCTGTAGTAAGGGGTGAATATATTGGTAATCACAGTTATACACACTTCTCTGTGTGTCTGAGCAGTTTGCTCTGCCTACAGATCTGATAAATGGACAAAAAAATTAATGAGAGGGAACTTGGCAGGGGAGTATTTGGGGGGCACCAGCCAAGGTCCTATTGCCCCCCATTGTCAGTCTTTGTAACAAATCATGACTAATGTATATGAAACACCTAGTATTGCCTGGTGATACTCGGTGTGCTTTACAAGTATTATTTAATTCTATACTCACAACATCCTATAGAGAAAGTATTATTAGATGCCCATTTTACAGACAAAGAAACTGAGTCCCAGAGCAGTTAAATAACATGCTCAAGGTTACATAGGTTAGTAAGGGGGCGGAGTACTAGAATTTGAGCCCAGTAGCTTGACTGTGGAGTCCATGCTCTTACCCACCATGCATGCTATACTACCTCTCAGCAATGTTGTCTGTGATCTTCATCAGTAACAATAGCAAAGCATTCCTACTTGGAGCCAAACACCATGGCAGGTGCCTTACATTCATTACGTCTCTATCTCACAGCCCTATCTAGGCAGGTATTATTATTCCCATTTTATAGATGAGGAAATTAGGTCCAGAGAGGAATAATTTCCAACGTCATGCAGACAGTAGGGACCAAACAGAAGCAGAACCCCAACACTCCCAACTTTATGCTCCCTGCCCCCACTCCAATCCCAGCTATCCCTTGCTCAGCTCTTTCTAAGGTAACAAAGGCCAGTTAAGTCCAGGATGCCTCTTCCCTGCTCCAGGTGTGGCAGTCCTCCCTGAGTGTGGTCCAGAGCAATCCTTTTAGCCATATTAATTGCAAGTGGCTCCTGGACTTCTATAAGCCTGCCAGCTCTCTCTCTCCTGCCTAATTGAGCTGTTCAGTTGCCAGCAGCAAGGCGTAGTACCTTGGCAATGAACTAAAGATGTCTAAAGTGGAATTCTTTGATTTCCCATATCCTACCTCATCCATTTCTAGTCTTCCTCATCTTAGCAAAGCCACCAGTTGCTAAAACATCCACCCAGTTGCTAAAACCAAATATTTGGGAGTTATTATCTCTCTCTGTCCCTCACCACTGACATCCAATACTTTGGCAAGTTCTTCAATTCTACCTCCAAAATGTACCTCAAATTAATCCAAATTTCACCACCATGTTCTCTACCAACACTCTCATTTATGCATAATCTTTTGTTTGGGCAACTGTAATTGTTTCCTAGCGGGTCTCTCAGCTACATTCTTGCTCCTCTCTCTACAGACAGCGTCAAGGGGTCCCTTAAAAAATAGAAACCATTCCCCTGCTTATACCCTTCAACAGCATCCTTTTTCACTTAAAACAAATCCAAACACTTTATACAAGCCCCAGAATTCCCTCTGTGATGTGGCCCTTTTCTACCTCTCCCTCTCACTCGTGATGCTTCAACCATAGCTTCCATCTTTCTGTTTGGCTTACGTGGTATACTAGGTTGAATAGTATCCTCCCCAAATTCATGTCCACCAGAACCTCAGAATGTCACCTTATTTGGAAATAGGGTCTTTGCAGATGTAATTAAGATGAGGTCATACTGGATTAAGGTGGCCCTAAATCCAATGGATGATATTTTTATGGGAAAAAAGGAGAGGGAGATTCAGACACGGAGACACAGAGGAGATATTCACAGGGAAGAAGGGCATTAAAAGACGGAGACAGAGATTGAAGTGATGCAACTACAAGCCAAGGAAGAAGCTAAGAAGAGGCAAGGAAAGATTCTTCCCATGAGCCTTCAGAGGGAGCGGGCTCTGCTGACACCTTGATTTCAGATGTATAGCCTCCCAAAATGAAGACAATAAACTTTTGTTTTAGGCCACTCAGTGTGTGGGAATTTGTTACAGCAGTCCTGGAAAGCTAATAGATGTGGCAACCTCCTTCCTGCCTTGGAACCTTTGTACCTGCTGTTCCCTTGACGTGGAAACCTCTTCTACTGGGTCATCACATGGCTGGTTTCACATCACCCTTTCTGGTCTCCACTGGGATCTGTCTCCTCAGAGATGCCTTCCTCAACCAGCCTAAAGTCACTTCCCTTGAATTACTGTGAACCACAACTCCTTTACTTTTCTTCATAGCACTTACCACTCTGAAATTATTTTATAGATTTCTTTGAATATTTCTTTGTTATCTTTCTTATCCCAACAGAAGCAGGCTACATAAGAATCACAGCTACATACCCAATACCCAGACAAGTACCTTGTATATGAGAGGAACTCAATAAATATTTGTTAAATGAACTTAATAAATAAAGGCTCAGAACAGTCAAAGAAGAAACATTTCCCAGTGTCACACCACCAGGAAGTGGCAAAGCTGTGATTTAAACACAGGTGCTCTGATGCTAGAGCCCAAGCTTATAACCATTATGCAATAACGTAGTTAACTTTGATGCAGAAGAGGAATAAATAAAATGTGGGATGGGGTCCAATAAGAAAATAAGACACAAAAGAGATTAATTTTACTCTAGTTATTGGGGTTAGAGTATGGCAGCATTAGCTGGAAAAATAAGACTGGGTTTGCAGTGCAAGTCTGACCTAGAAGGTTAATTTAAGGCCAGGAAGAAACCTTCTCTTAACATAAGGTTGGGGAGCTGTCCAAGGCCCCTGGTGCTGAATTCCAGGTTTGAGTTGGATGGTGTCATAGAGGCGTCTTTCTCATCCATGGACACAGCTAAGACAGTGCATCCTGAGAGCCAGCTATCTGAATGGTGCTTCCGGTTTCTCACCTTCCTGATTATCCCAGAGCTGAGCTCCCCGGTTAAGGCAGTTCTGGGCTCTCATTCTTGGAGGTCCCCTCCTCCAGCCCTTCCAACCGTTTGTAGGGACTCATTCCCTGTATTAAATATCTCCTGGCTTAAAATATCTAAAGAAATTTCTTTTATCTGTAATGAAACCCTGACTGATAGGATACCCAATTCAGCCCACATTAGTTCTTTCTAAATTACACCAACTTAGAGTTTCATATTTCTTTTTGCTTCCTTATCTACCCCTTACTCAGATTGCACACGAAGAAAGCCCTAGAAGCTGACCCAGTGAACAAGAAAGCTTACTTTTTGAGAAGTATAGTGGCGATGATGAAAAGATTGTAAACTCCTATTTTGTTTTTTAAATCCCTATTGTTAAAAGCAACAACAAAAAAACCAACTCAGGGTTTTACAATAATTAATCAGGATTCATGGTCCCCCAGATCCACTCTAGCCAGAATTTGGAGGGGAGCAGAGGAGGGAGGCGAGTTTGGCCCCGGGGAATCCACAGACCCTCTTTCTGCTACATTGCCAGCTCAGGACAGGCTGCCCACATTCCTTGGTTCAGGGCCCCTTCCTCACAATGACGTCACTCCAACCTCTGTTCTGGTCATCACATTCCCTCCTTTTGACTCTGACCTTCCTTCCTCCCTCTTATAAAGACCACTGTGATTATATTGCCTCCCCACATGCCCCAGAAAATCCAGGATAATCTCCCCATCTCAAGACCCTTGACTTAATCACATCCACAAAACCCCTTTGGTCATGTCAGGTGGCATATTCACAGGTTCTGGGGATCAGGGTATGGACAGCTTTGGGGGGCATTATTCTGTCTACCACATGCGTGGTACAAGGGAGCTGGCCTTAGGAGGCAAAGCTGATGCACTTCCTGGGGCCTGATGTGGTTCTCTCAAACGTACTGGCTGTTTAAGTTGAAACTCTTGTCTGGGGATGTATTTCTTTTCTTTCCTTTTTTTTTTTTTTCAACATCTTTACTGGGTATGATTGCTCTACAATGGTGTGTTAGCTTCTGCTGTATAACAAAGTGAATCAGCCATACATATACACATATCTCCATATCCCCTCCCTCTTGCATCTCCCTCCCACCCTCCCTAGGGGATGTATTTCTTAGTGCTTTGTATCTTTCCCTTTGGCCACAAACTTGGCCTGATGCAGGCTGCTTCCAGTGCCTGACTATTCCCTTCTGCAAGCCCAGAATCTTCAGGAAGGAGCCGAGACCAGAGAGAGCGCAATTCTACCTCCAGATATCTGGCCATTCAACTAATTGTTCCTGAGCCCTTGCTCAGGTTCTGCTTTAGATGCTAGGAAAACTGTGGAGGACCAGACAGATAGCATGGGATTTACATGTTTGTGGGGATGACATGAAACACACCAGCAAGTAAACAAAAAAAAAGAGGCAGCTAAACATACAAATGCATAGGGAATGAAGGATATTGATAAGGGTACGTATAAAGATGGTAAAACAACTTAATATGATAGATCAGCGGTCAGCAAACATTTTATTTAAAGAGCCAGATAGTAAATATTTCAGATTTTCTAGGCCACGTCTCAACTACTCAAATTTCCCATCAGAGCAAAAGAAGTCAGAGACAATACTTAAACTAATGGGTGTGGCAATGGTCCAATAAAACTCTATTCATGGAAACAGGCCCGATTTGGCCCACAGATTGGAGTTTGCTGACTCCTGTGATAGAGTAGAACTAGGTGGGATGGGACAGTTTTAGGTAGAATAGTCAGGGAAGGCTTCTCTGAGGAGGTGACATTTGAGCTAATACCCAAATGATGCAAAGAAGCCGGCCATGCCGTGACTTGAAGGAAGAGTATATTCCAGGATATGGGAATAGCAAGGGCATTGCCCCGAGGTGCAAACCAGCCTCTGAGGAGCTTAAGTCCATGCGGCCAGGGCATAGGGAGGGAGGAAGAGGCTGGCTCAGTCAAGGTTTTGTGACCCAGGAAAGAGCTCTCAAAGGGATAACTACAGAGAGGTTTTTTTCTTTTTCTTTTGGCCTCACAGCATGCAGGATCTTAGTTCCCTGACCAGGGATTGCACCTGTGACCCCTGCAGTGGAAGCACGGAGTCTTAAGCACTGGACCGCCAGGGAATTCCCTAAAGAGAATTTAATGAAGGCATAGAGGTGGGGACTTGGTTAAGGGAATGATAGCGACACCCCCAGAGACCTGTACCTGGTAGATGGAAGCTGTGCCTCTCTGGAACGCAGGGGGTACCGTAGCAGTGGGAGCGAGGTCACCCAGAGCGTGGAACGTGGCCTCTGCCAAAAAAAATGCCCAGAAGGCCGCAGGGATCAACAGCCTGACCTCATTCTCTCTTCCCACTTTAAATCACCTGCCGGTGCCTCCCATTGGCTGAGCCCAACCAGGAGTCAGAGGTCAAGGGAACCAGAGTGATAGAACCACAAATGTCAGACTCCTGGGAAAGAGAGCAGGTGAGAGAAAGGCAGAGAACGACCTGGAGGGAAAAACAGGGAATACGAAGCCCACAGGGTATGGAGTTGCGATTTTATTGTAACTTCGATAGGGATGGAGTTGCCGTAAAATACGGATTACCCATCAATTTGAATTTCAGATGAACAACAAATGCGGGTTTCGTATAAGTAGCCTCGGGACATACTTGTACCAAACCCGTATTCATTGTTTATCCGAAATTCAAGTTGAACCAGGTGTCCTGTATTTTTATTTGCTAAACCTGGCAACCCTAGATGGGAAAACCCTGAAGGAATTTGAAGCAAAGGAATAACAATCTAATTTAGAACTTAATAAATACATTTATTTATAAAATCAAGAAAATTTTAATGACTATAAATAAGTTCAGAAGATTCAGAGACATATAAATAAGTTCCAGGGGCGTTTAGACACCGTCAGGGTGCAAACTCTCCATCTACCAGGTACAGCAGCCTATGCAGATGGAAGCCTGGACAGACACCTGGCACTGGCTGGAGGAACCCTGTCTTCACTTTGCATCATCCTTTTCTGTTTATCCAGGCCTTTCCTGCCCAGTATCTCATTGCGCCCTTAACACATTCCCATGTGCAAAGTAGGTCACACTGATTGTTGCTACGCAGTCCTTATGCAGATATAGAAACCAAGGCTCAGAGAGGTGAAGCGACCTACCCAAGGTCACACAGGGGAGGCAGCAGAAGGGCCAAGGTTACCACTCAGGTCTGGGCAACTCCAGAGTGCTTTCCTCTCGGCGCCATTGCTCTCTGTACTTCCAGGTATCCAGCAGGTCTGTCTAGCCGTTCTAGGTGCTTGCTGCCCGGCCCGGGTTTCAGGAGCAGTATGGAGTGCCCGGGGCCAGCTGCTGGCCTCGGTGCCTGTCATATCTTCGCTGGAGCCGGGCATGAAGGTGGCGGACCCTCCTTGCCTCCTGGGTCTTGAAGAAGGAGGCAGCGATGCTGTGCCTCAGGCGACGGGCGTAGGTCTCCAGGAGGACCGTGGAGCAAGCGACGAGCTGCAGGGCGCCTGCAGCCAGGTGGGCGGCTGTGTGTGGGTGCCGGGGGGGCAGCAGCGGGCAGCCGGGGGCGATGAAGCGCAGCTCCCACTGGAAGGAGTTGTGTGCAGAGAGGAAGGGGCTCTCCAGAGGCGGCTGGTTGAAGAGGAAAGGGATGAAGCCCAGGATGGTGTATGCAGCCTTCAAAAAGGAGAAAAAGGCCAAGTCAGCAGACAGACACCCCAGCCGTTCCCTGCCCTCCACCACATCTGGATGCTTGTGGGTCTGGACGGGTCCAGCTTTCCCTGTCCTCATCTGCAAAATGGGCGCAAAATCTGCCCATTTTGACGAGGGTCAACTGAGATCAGGAACCTGAAACAGGCTTTTTGCGGAATAAAAAGCACCATACAAATGCTATTTATATTGTTATTACTCTTTGCAGGGAACACTTTAGAGAAAACCAATTCATGCTTAAGGGCATTTACTCTTTTCTGAGCCCTTAGTGAAACTTCAGATGTTCTAGTCCATCAAGTAAGCACAATTTTATGAGGATGAGTCCGTGAGGAGCTTCAATTAAAAGACGGGAACCTGGGCTTCCCTGATGGCGCAGCGGTTGAGAGTCCGCCTGCCGACG
Organism: Phocoena sinus; assembly: GCF_008692025.1. NCBI lineage: Eukaryota > Metazoa > Chordata > Mammalia > Artiodactyla > Phocoenidae > Phocoena > Phocoena sinus. The sequence goes on along the minus strand of NC_045777.1, from coordinate 14,406,464 downwards.
CAGGGGATGCGGGTTCGTGCCCAGGTCCGGGAAGATCCCACATGCCGCGGAGCGGCTGGGCCCGTGAGCCATGGCCGCTGAGTCTGCGCGTCCGGAGCCTGTGCTCCGCAGCGGGAGAGGCCACAGCAGTGAGAGGCCTGCATACTGCAAAAAGAAAAAACAGGAAGCTGGCAGGATTGGCCCGTGGGCTGTTCCTAAGGCTTCCTCCAGTCTGTTATCTACAGATGTGAGCTATTAATAATAGTCACTATTTATTAAACATCTCCCATGTGGTATGGAGCCGCCCGGGTACTTCTCGAGACTACCACATGTTAAGACTCACAGTAACCTTGTAGGGTGAGGAGGATTGATCCAGTTTGTACAAGAGAGAAAAATGAGGCTGGGATATGCTGCGACGTGTGAAGAGTGGCCTTGGGGGGCAAATTATTTTAATATATCTGGGTATCAGTATCCTCACCTGCGATAAGGGGTGAAAACAGAACCCACTGCCTCAGGCTGTCGTGAGAATTACATGGTTCGTCTGCCCAAGCCCCTGGATCCCACAGCGTATCCAAGCACCACGACTCGAAGGCAAGTAAAATTCAATTTTGAGTCAAGGGTTTAACAAACCCTAACCTCTCCCTCAAGGAAATGACTCTATGCCCACCTTCCTGTCACGGCACTTACATCATATTTGATGGTGAGCGTGACGGGCACAGCGGGAAGCTGCCGAGCCCAGCCCACGGCTGCCTGCGCCAGGAGAAAGGCCACGTGGTCCATGGCCACTGTCACAGCTGTGGCCATCAGGAGCAGGGTAAGCAGCCCCAGCCTTAGGAGACAACTCAGCAGCTCCCCCTGGGACAGCCTTGGCCGGGCCGCCCACAGCAGCCAGGCTGGCGGGGAGGCCACCAGGTGCGTGGCCCCGACCTCTGCCAGCTGCTGAGCCAGCTGCCGGGTAGCATAGATGTTATCAAACTGCAGGTCAGTCAGGTATCGATGGAGGTACCAGGCTGAATCCACCAGGAGGCCCAGCATAAAGAGCCCTGTGACTGCCCGCTGGGTCCCCAGTGCCACCACCTGGGCCCAGGACTCCAGGCCGGAGAAGTCCTCCAGGACCTGCTGAGTGACCCTGAACACGTGGAGCCGGAAGGCGGAGCCATCGCCCTGGGCCTGGAGTGTCAGGCCCTGGCTGCCTGCTTGGCCGTCAGGACCCAGAGCCTGGGAGGCTCTATGCAGCTGGTGAGTGGTGTTAAGCAGACTCTCCAGGGAGCCCTCCGTGACACACCTCAGCACCTGCCCAGCTGCGTGCATGTTGGCCAAGATGTTGGGCACCACGACGATGGCCAGGGTGGCGGTACTCCAGGATAGGAGCAGACGGCGGCCCTGCTCCGTGCCCAGGGTGGGCACGCTGAGTGCAAACAGACAGCGGGCGGGGGGCACCAGTCCCAGGCCCAGGAAGGCCAGGAGGCCACAGACAGTGGCCGCCATGGCCGAGGGCCCTAGAGGATAAAGCAGCAGGGACACCAGCCCATAGTAGGTCAGACCCGCGGCAGCAATGGTCAGGGAACCGCACAGGAGGAGCTGGGTCAGCAGCTGGCCACAGCTGGCTGGGACAGGCTGGGAGAAGGCAACCCAGGCAGCCTGCAGCAGGGCGAGGGCCTTGTGGAGCCCCAGGTACCAGAATCTCCACCTGCACACAAGGAGATAGGGGGAGCCTCTATCAGGAGGGTTGGGGCATCGTGTGTCTGCCCAATGCCCCTGCCCTACAAACTCGTCAACTGCCAACAGGCTCCACCCCTTTAGCCACAGTGGTGGGCACTCCTCCCAGGTGGGCCAATCAGAGTAACCCACCCCAAACCCACATGACCTAAGCTGAGCCAATCAGAGCCTTCCCCAGGATTATTCTCACTGAGCTGTCAGGGAAGAACTAGTTTGCACGCAGTTCCTGAGGATGAGAGGAAGAATACCTGGGCTTCTTGTGTCTTGTGAGGACAACTGGTGCAAGGGAATGAAAGAGTCATGGAGAGAGAAGCACAAATGAAAGAGAGAGGATGAGAGAGAGAGAAATGGGGAGAGATGCTTTTTCACTTGAATTCATAGTCTTGGTCAGCTCAGTGTGACCCTGGACACTCCTTCTTTATGGATCTCAGTATCTCCTCTATAATTTAGAGGATGGGAAGAGTGGACCAGTTGATCTCTGAGGAACTTTTCTCCTTTATTGTACTCTTATTTATTCATTCAACAAATATTTATTAAGCTACTACTCTGTGCTAGCCATTGGAGAAACAGGAATGGATAAAACAGAGGAGAATTCCTGGCCTCATAGAGCTTCCGTGGAAGAGTGATAGCAGAGGAATAGTAAGAAGAGGTTGGGCTCTGGATACATTTTGCTGGAAGAGCCAACACGATTGGCGGACTGATTGGTTGTGAGTGTGAGAGAAAGAGGGGGGTTCAGCATGACAATGGGGTTTTGTGTCTGAGCAGCTGAAAGCACTGAGGTGCTGTTTCCTGAGATGGGAAATCTGTGGTTGAAACAGGTTTGGGTGGAGGGGGGAGGGGAAGAATTCAGTCAGAAAGTTGAGCTGCGAGCTGCTGAACGTGTGACTGGAAACAATCTGGAACTCAGAGGAGAGAGCAGGCTGGAGATATAAAGCTGGGAGTTGTGGATTGATAGACGGTATTTAAAGTCATGGAGTAGATGAGATTCCTTAAGACAGTGTGCTGATGGGAAGGAGAGAGCTCCGAGGACAGAGCTTAGTGACACTCCAGGGTTCATGGGTTGGGAGATGAGGAGGAACCAGCCCAGGAGACCAAGAAGCCAGGCACTGTGGAGCTTGGGAAGCCAAGTCAATGAAATGTTTCAAGAAGGGAGTGAGCAAACGTGTCAAGTGCTGCTAATGGGTCAAGAAAGATGAGAGCTGAGCAATGACCATTGGATTTAGCCACGTGGAAGTCACTGGTGACCTGGACCAGGGCAGCTGGGTGGCTTGTTCACTAGAGTGGACCCAAGGGAGGATGGATGGAGAAGAAATTGAGGCACGAGTGCAGACAACGGTTTCAGGTCATTTTTGCAGTAAAGGTGCAGAGAGATGGTGTAGTAGTTGACATGGGAAATGGAACCAAGTTCCTTTAGGATGGAGGAACTTGAGCATGTTTGCAGACGGGGGATCCAATCAAGAGGGGAGACATTGATGAAGGGGAGGCTTGCTGGTGTGACGTTCTTCAGCGAGTGGCATGGGTGAGATTGAGAGCATGGAAGCTGGGGCTGGTCTTAGAAAGGAGCAGGGGCTGTTCATCCTTAGTAGCAGGTGGGAAGGCACAGGAAATGGTTACAGGTGATGATGAATGGACAGGTAAGGTGTGCATACTAATGTATCGGTATCAACCAGTATACACAGAAAGAGCAATAGTTAAGGGCGTGACCTCCAGACTGCTTGGGTTCAAATCCCTGCTTCATCACTCACCATCTGCGTGACCTCGGTCAATTTCTTAACCTCTTCGTGCCTCAATTTTCTCATCTGTAAAATGGTGCATAAAAGTAATACCTCATAGGGTCATGGCACATAGGAAGTACCATGTCAGCTATTACCTGTCACTAGAGCCTCAATTCCACCAGGGCAGGGACTCGGTCTCTTTTGATCACTGATAAATACCGAGGACCTAGAATAGTGTCTGATGTACAGTGGGTGCTCCATAAATATTTGTGGACTATAGCACGTTTGCTTCTGTTTGTTCAGGGTAGCAGGAAGGCAGATCAGCACCGATGGTGAGGATGCTAGAGGAGATGATAGAAATTTGAAGGCGAAGAAGAAGGTATAACATAGGTGGCCAGGAAAGTGGGAGAGTAAATGAACTCGGGAAGTTATATACATGCTGGGCGGCATTGAGGACCCACTTCAGGTTAGAGGTGATGAATTATGGTCTTCCCAGTCCCACTGACATTTTAATTTGGGACTAAACTCCCTTCTACTGTATAATTCACATTTGAAACATGGTAGCTGTTAAAATGATAGCTAATAATTTGAATGATATTGGAATGGAAAAACAATTCTAAGTCATATTGGGTGCCCAGGTCTGTGCTGAATGTTGTAAATGCTAAGGAAGCTGCTGCCACTCGTTGGGTGCTTACTCTGAGCCGAGCACGATGGCAAGCCCTAAACATGCGTTTTCTCATTCGATTCTCACAACAGTCTCATAGACATTATTATTACTCCCATTTCACAGATAGGGAAACTGAGGTTCAAGGAGGTGAGGATTTACCCAAGATCACACAGCCAGGGAATGGCAGAGACTGAGACCTAGCTCATACCCATCAGGCCTGACCACTGACTGTTTTCTTGCCTGCGGCCCCCAGTATCCAAGTCCCCAGACCTACCCGGTCCTGACGAGATGCTCAGCTATCTCTCGGGGGGCCCTCATGCTCCCTGAACAGCAGTGGATCTGGGCAGGCGGGCTCAGGCAGTGAAGGTAAGTGGAGAGGAAGTAGGGGGAATTCCGTCCTCCAGAAGTGACCAGAACTGTCACTTCTGCTTTTCTGCCCTGATTTAAGTGCCTCTGGTGGCCTTGTCCCGCCCTGCCTGGGCCCACCTCCCAGGGGGGTAGGCAAGCTGACTCATCCTCTTCCTGCAGGCAGGAGCCAGTGGAAGGTGTGGGAGGAGAGAAAAGGCCTTTTCCAAGCAAAGTCTCTAATCCTGATAGCAGGAAGGTAGAATTAGTCCCATTTTACAGAGGAGGAAACTGAGGCTCAGAGAAGCCATACAGCTCATTAGCGGTAGTGCTGGGGCTAGAACTCAGCTCGGCTTCACGTTCCTTCCCCCTGCATAGTTATGTGCCCCCAGAAGAGCCTGATCTCTAACTCTTAGGGGGTGGAAACCCACAGGAGACAATTGGACCTCTGCTATGACTCTTTCCAATCGTCAGGGACTCTGGTCTCCCTCTCAGCTCCCTTCCTGTCTTTATCCCGACATGGACCTGGCTTCCAATCACAGTTCCGTCCCTCCCTAGCTGTGTGACCTTGGGCAGGTGATCTTGCCTCTCTGTCTCAGTTTTCTCCTCTTAAAAGAGCGTAAGGATAAGAACAGTTAACATTTATCGAGTACTTGTTAAGTATCAGGCACGCTGCTACATAGCTTCTCTTGGCGTTCACTGAATCTTTTTTTCCCAACAACCCTTTGTGGCAGGGACTGGTATTTCCATTCTTTAGTTCAGAAAACTGAGATCCAGAGACTTAAGTCCCTTAACCCAGCCGCTCAGTTAGTAACAGGTAGAGCCACGATTTATCGTCAGCATCCTTGCTCCAGAGTTTACTGGTCAGCCACTGGGCCCTACTGGTGGGGAGGGAAGAATTCACAAGATTCATGTTGACCTTGGGATGCATCTGGCACTGCCAAGAGCAGGCACTCAGTGAATGTGAATTCTCTGTTTGTGGGCTCTGCCGCAGTCACTGCCCTGCAGGTACACTTCTGGGCTGTTCTGAAAGCCAATCCCTTCCTGGAAGGCAGGCCCTGCTCCCCGCTACACTCCAGTGTCTTTGTGCCCCATCACTGCCAGCAGGACCACCTCCGCCAGGAGGCCTCTCCTGAGCCCCCCAGTCCCCCATCCTACAGGATGGACTGGGGCGGGGGGCACAGTTAGGCAGTATCCCAGACTCCCTGTCATTTCCTTTCTAAGGACATTGCCTGGGTCACTTGCTCAGGCCTGAAGGAGTGTGTTCCATGGCCCAGATAAGGGAAGTGGCATTCTCATAGTCACACAATTGGATGAGACACCTGTAGTCCTCAGAGGGCTTAACACCCTTCCTGGATCACAAGCCCCTCTAGGAAGCCAGCCCACTGTCAAGTCTGCAAAGAACTGGGCACGCAGAGTAGACCAAGGGCAGGAAATGCAGGCCCCTGCAGGGGCCACCTAAGGTAAGGAGCAGAGGGCCAGGTGGAAACAGCAGTGAACTGCCATGTGGAGGCCCTTCGAAAAGGGTAGCTTCTACTCCGCTCCAGCCAAGGGTTGAAGCCCCTCAAAAATGAGGCCCAACATTACCAGGGTGGCCAGTTTTTCCAAAGATGCCAGTCATTCCCAATTTTATGTAGAAGCCTCCAAGTTTCAAAAGCCAGTATTTTTAAAAAGTGAAAGACCCTTGTGCAGGCCAATCTTGGTAGGACTGTGGGCCAGAGCCAGCATGAAGGCCACCAGTGTACAAGTTCTGACAGAGGCCTCAGTAGGACTGATGCAGGGAGCAGTCTAGCTGTTCCTCTGATCTGCAGGGTCCCTGGGGTGGAGGTGGCAGACTTCACTCAAAGGCCAGCTATGCCACTTACTGTGCTGTGTGACCTTGGGAAAGACACTGTCCCTCTCTGAACTTGGATGTACTCTGCTATAATGAGGAGAATACTAGTACGTGCTTCTTAGGGTTGAGAATTCAACGTGATAATGTATGTTCAGTGCCCAGTAAACAATATATAAATGCTCCAGGCCAGCTCTTTCCAACCTGGACTGATAGTTTGGCCTGAGTGAGCCCCAGGCTTCTCAGACCAGATCGTACAGGCCTCTATGATGCCCACTGGACCAGATCCCATGGCCTGGGTCCCATCAAACAGGAAACTTCAGGGCATTGTGCTGGTCGGAGGGAAAAGTCCTGGAAAACACCGGCATTTGCTTAGTTACTGCACTGGCACGAGGGAGCTGATTGGTCAAGGAACATGTTGGTCATTTCCCCAGGGCCTCTAGTGGATGCATAAGATCTGGGAGGATGTGAGCATAGGGAGGGAAAGGGCAGAAGATATTTTTGGCTTTTCTCAGCACATACAGGCAGTCACTTCTGCCTATATAAGGCTGGCCTGAGCCTAAGCCCACAACATCCGGAAGGAGTGTCTGAATCGTCAAAAATAGAATGAGCTTTGCTGAGGGGAATTCTGGGTGGAGGATTCAGAGCCATAAGACAGAACATGAAGAGGAAGTGGTAAGTCTTCACTTCTAGAATCACAATCAGAGGTCCATAGAATATTAGAGTCATTGAAGTTTACAGCTTGTGGGGGTAGAATGTTGCCACCGTCCAGTTGGCTTCAGAATGTGGAGAGGTGGCTAGAGTCTTATTGGATAGGCAGTGCTCTCTTAGAGAAATGATGTGAGTCACATAGAAAATTTTTAAATTTCTAGTGGTCACATTAAAAAAGTGAAAATAATTTTAATAAAATATTTTATTCAACCTAGTGCATCCAAAATATTATCCTTTTAACATGTAATTAATACAAAAAAATTATAAAGGAGGACCTGGATTGGCTGCATCAAAGGACTCCCTTACATTCTGGCTTCTGTTGGTATGACGGTTAATTTTATGTGTCAACTTGGTTGGGGCACGGTATCTAGATATTTGATCAAACATTATTCTGGATCTTTCTGTGAGGGTGTTTCCACATGAGATTTACATTTAAATCAATGGAGTTTTAATAAGGCAGATTGCTCTCCATAACATGGTGGGCCTCGTTTAATCAGTTGAAGGCCTGAAAAGAACAAAAGGCCAACTTCGCCTGAGCAAGAGGGAATTCTGCTAGCAGGCTGCCTTTGGGCTCGAACTGCAACTCTTTCCATACGTACACATCTTGTTGGTTCTGTTTCTCTGGAGAACCCTCATCAATACAGCTGTGTTTGCCCATTGGGGAGCCCCAGCAGGAGAGCTGAGAGAGAGAGAGGGGAGGAAGACCCAGGGCAGCTACTTCCCTGTGAAGTCATCAAGGGCTGGATGTGTCCCTGGACTAAAGTTGCCAGCTCCAGGTCAGCAGCTGTCCCGCAGACCCCGGGCTGAGAGGTGCTTCTCCATGACTAGCCCTTCCTCTCACCACCAGGGTCTATGCTTTCTCTGGTGGTTTCCATAAGTGACCACCTGCCCACACCTTGTAACTAGACCCTCATCTCTCAGATGGGGAAACCAAAGTCCAAACAGTAAAGGGCCTGCTTAAGGTCATACAGATGTTATGGGTGGAGCCAGCTGTCCAATGCGGCTTACTGAACTCCTCGCTCAACGAGTTTTACTCACCTTTTTCCCCCATTTACCCTCACAGCTTCCATTCCTCTGCCCACATGATCCTGCACTTCTCTTTGACGTTTGTGCTGGAGTCTGTCCGTGTCCATGCTATCACTCCACATTTCATCGCGTCTGCTTGTGGCCATGTTTCCACGGTGTGCTTCCTCCATGTTTTATTTAAATGTCCCTCTTCCCCAGTGATGGTCACCTTGGTGGCCTCCAGCTCCTTGGTACCTCAGACAACTGTGGCGTGAATATCCTCCTACATTGTCTCCTTAGGGACCCATGGGATAATTTTGCTGGGATATAAGCCCAAGAACAGGATGGGCCATAGGGAATGCAGACAATGAATCCCCGATTACTACCAAGTTGCTTGCCAGGCTGACGGTAATAGTTGTCTCGCCAACAGAAAACAAGGGTTTCTGTGTCCTCGCACTTCACCATCACTCACTGTCCACTTTTCTAGTTTTTGTCAGTCTGATTGGCATTTTGTTGAACCTTGGTTTAACTTGCCCCTACCTGATTACAAGTGGTCTGAGCATTTCTTTATAAACCTGCTGGCCACTCACATATCCTTTTTCAGAACGGCATATTCGTAACTTTCACCCAATTTTCTCTTGGGTGTTATGGTGGAAGGCTTCCAAAGTTGGTGGCTAGCCATCTTCTGCCCTGATGTGGATGGCACTCCACCCATTAAGGAGCGGAGTTATTTCCCTCCCCTTGACCCAGGCTAACCCTGTGACCTGATGTGACCAATACATGTGGCAGAATTGACGTTCGTTCTTGGACTCCCAAGCCCACGCCTTAAGGGGACTTGTAGCTTCTGCTTTTGCCTTCTGAGAAGCCCACTGCCATGTACAGAGGTCCAGGCTGGACTCCTGGAGAAGCCACGTGACCCTGGAGGGTCCACAGCCATCATGGACTTCCCAGCGCCAGCTAAACCCCCAGCTGAGTGGCCCCAGCCACACCATGTACAGCAGAGACAAAACCAGGCCTGCAGAACTCTGACCAAGTGCAGAAATGTGTTGTGTTTTTAAGGCCCTGAACTTTGGGGTGATTTGTTATGCAGCCTCAGGTAAGTGTTTTGTTTTTGTCTCTTCTGGCTTCTGGGTATTCCTTGTGTATTCCAGATGAGTCCTTGATAAATTTCTAATGACCCTGTACCACCCCTGCCATCTCCTTTCCTCCCACACCACCTTGAGCACATGGCTGACTCCTACTGGTCTCAGCCCAGGGCCGCCTCCTCAGAGAAGTCCTCCCTGACCACCCTGGCTAACATAGCCTTTATAGCTAACATAGCCATAGGTTTCTCACATTGGCCAGTTTCATTTTCTTCTTAGCCCACATTATGACCCAGAGTCACTTTACCTATTTGTTTACCTGCCTACTGCCTGTCTCCAGGGCTAATCTCCATGTGGCTGGGGACAGTGGACTAGCACGTAACAGATTCTAAATAAATACTATTGAATGAATAAATGGAAGATGAGTGAATAAAGAAATGAGCCAAACAGACCCCAGATTGAAGAGTGAGTGTTTGCTTTCTCATAAATTCTGGTATAGATTTACTTATCAAATGTTTACTAAGCATCTACTATGTGCCAGAAACTGTTCTGGGAACTGGAGTTACAACACTGAACAAAATAAAGTTTGTATTCTCATAGGTTTATTTTCTAGAGGGAGAGAAAGTTAATAAACAGGAAAGTAAATAATACAGTGTCCTGACTAAATATTAAGGAGAAAAAATAAAGGCAGGATAAGGGATAAAAGTAATGAGGGTGATATTTTAGACCTGATGGTCAGGGAAGCTTCTCTGGGGATGGTGACATTTGAGCAAGAGACCTGAATAAAGTGAGAAACAAGCATATATTTGGGAGCAAAGTGTTCTAGGTAACGGAAACAGCATGTGCAAAGGCCCAGAGGCAGGAGGAGTTTGAGTATGTGGCTGGAGTAGAGAGTGGAGAGGGGAGAGCAGTCAGGAATAGGTGAGGTCAGGGAGGTCAATTCTGTGAAATCCCCAGTTCCAGAACTTAGGGCTTTGAAGCTGTTTTATGCCCACAAAGGCACATAATCTCCAGGCCCAGGGTTGATTAACATTCTTTATTTTATAGAATTTTCAATCAGAAGTATTTGAAATCACGATTCATCGGTTATAAGCCCCTTGGGTTTCTCTGTGAATGAATTTCTCCACTGCCCCATCCAATAGAAGTGCACGCCCACCCCAAAGGGCTGTAACTGTGACCTAAATGTTGAAGTAACCCCACGGGAAGGACAGGGAGCCCATTCTCCCTCCTCCCCACTGCTCCCAGGGGAACATCCATGACTCACTTGTGCTGTTTCAAGAACAAGTTCAGTCCCTGGGTGCTGCTTCCCCAGCCCGAGCTGCTTGGGGAACCTCATCCCTCAGAGGCGTAGAAGTCGGGGATGTGAGCTTTCTGGGCCCCTCAGCCGGCGCCTTTTCGAGATGTTCCTACTTGAAGCAAGGAGGGATCAGATCATCTAGGAACAGGCGCCCACCAGCCACTGGCTCAGGGGAAGTCTTAAGTTTGTCCTCGTCTTGTAGAAGAGGATTATGGTGTTTCCCTGCCTGAGACATCTGACCTCTTACAAGGCCCCAATTTATCTTTTGACTTTTCTCTCACCCCTGAAAAATGTGGCCTTTGCTAATCAACATGCTTACCGCTTTGGGTCGGGGCAGGGAGGTAAAGACCAGCTCCTGGAAGAAGAAGAAGGCTGCAGCCGTGAAGGCCCCTGTGGGCCACGTGCGGAAGGGGCCTGGCTGGAGGGGCCACGGATCACCTGTGAGAGGGCATGGCCCAGACTTGGCCCTGACCCTGGAACTGTGGCCACCACTGAATCAGACCGAACAGGAAAATCCTAATAAGCTTGGGTGGAAAGTTCTAGAACTCCTCTTGTGCGCTCGGGAGCCCGGAGAGCCCGGGAGCAACAAGGAGGCTTTGCACGATCTCCATGTCCTCAGGATGTCATCTGTCCCCCCCCCCCCCCCCCGCCGTCTCCAGGGATTGAAAATACCGCTGGCTGCTGGGTATCAGCAGGGGTGATATGTGAATAAACTGGTCGAGAACTGGGCCCCACCAAGCAGAGCGCACACCAGCTGTGAACAGCTGGAACAGCTGGACTGGGACACAGCAGCCCCAGAGTCTCTTGAAGGAAGGTGATCTCTAAAGGCAAGATGGTCTCTCCCAGATGGTAACTCGTGTAGTCAGTGAGGGATGCTAGCTGTGCTTCCCACGCTACCTATTCGGGACAAACGCCATTCCAGATGTGCTTATTGTTGCTGAAGTTGGGCTTCCTTGCGTCCCAACCACAGAACAGCTCAAGAGATAAAGGAGCTCGTTGCTCAGCCAGCAGATCTGCGAGGCAGCTGCACCCTGAACTGCATGACAGAGGAGAAGGTATCCCTAGAAAACGAGCCTGTGGACCCAAGTGGACCACTGGAAGTCACCCTTGCTTGCTGTGCACCGGATCACAGAGAAGAACTGCTTGATCGTCCTGTAGGGTCCTGACAGCAGATGATGGCGAGACCTTCTGGGAGGGCCCAGCCCGAAGAGAGTACCTGAGGGGGACTCAGAGGGTCTGAAATGTGTCATTGGCCAAGGTGGCTGGCAGTGCTGTGACATTGGTTAGGTGGATGTTGGCCCAGTCCGGGAAGGTGCCCAGCTGGAAGATGGTCTGTGCCCAAGTATTCATGGCCAGGCTGAGCAGTAGGACGCCCATCACGTTCATCAGGAGTCCCGTCCGCGCCTGCAACGGAGCCCAGAGTGAGGGGGGATCTGCTCGAGGCCCATTATACAGATGGAAAAGCCCAGGCTCAGAGTCAGAAAGCCCTTCGCCCAGGACTGCACAGCTGGGAAGTGATGGGGCCAGACACAAACCCAGGTTGGTCGATACCCAAGACCCTTCCGTCTTTACATGCCTTAGGCTGACCCTCAAGGAGCTGAAAATGTCCCCACTCACTGAGTGGTTTCTAGGTGCCAGGCACTGTGCCATGCAGTTGTCACAGAGCTATGTAATTTACCCTGAAAGCAACCCTGTGAGGGCTGTTATCATCATCATCATTATTCCCATTTTACAGAAGAGGAAAATGAGGCTCAGAGAATTGGGCTCACCCAGGATCACACAACCTAAAAATAATCTGCTTTGATCAGTAAACATACCCTCTGCCTTTCATTTACTGTCTCCCTCATAGAAGGCAACCTCCTTAGAGGCAGGCCTGTGTCTCCCCTACACTGCTCAACCCCCTGCCCAGAACATGGAATGTGCTCAGCAAATATCTGTGCAGTGAATGAACCCACAGTGGATGAACGTCTGTCTGCCCGGGTCCCTGCAGTCTCTTTGCTCTGTGATCTCTTTCTGCCTCTCACTGTCTCCATCTGTCCTGGGGGAACTCTGTGCCTGCAGAGCCTGCGTGGGTTGAGGACTGGATAAGCAGATTCCCCCATCTCAGTTGCACCAGCTTAGGACCCCGAAGCTTAGGTCCCTGAGCACCCACGGTGCAGGACGCCCGAGGCAGCCAGTGGAGGGGGGAAGGGCAGCAGGAAGCAGGCAGAGGAGGGGCCAGGAGCCGGTTCAGCAGTGGAGCCTGAGGGGGCTCTGCCGAAAGCTGGAGGTCCCCCACCACTGCCACGACCCTCGGCCTCTGTTTCCTCTCCAGCAGGCTGGGCACCGAGGCCCGGCCCTAAGTCCCAGGTGTGGTCCGCTGCTCCTCTCCTAGAGACGCCGCCACCGGGCACAGAGCGCTTGGCCAAACAAGTCAGAAGACAGGGCGGTGCCCCAGAGAGAGGGGAAGCCCCTCGTCTCTGAAGCAAACTTTGGAAAGTAGTCGCCGAGGCAGTGCTTCCTGAAGTTGCCTAGCATGAGAATCATCTCAGAGTGTTTGCTAAAAGGTGTATTTCTGGTCCTACTCGGAAGGACCTATTCAGAAATTGCGGGATGCTGGGGGAAGCACAAGTCCTGCCTTGCCCACCCCTGGCGTCCACCCACCTCCCCAGACCTCTGCTAGAAAGTGCCCAGACTCTCACCATGTCTTTGACCAGCAAGTGTCCAGAGGCGAAGGCGATTGAGTTGGGGGGTGTCGAGACCGGAAGCATGAAGGCATAGGAGCAGCCCAACTGTGCCGGGGATCATCAGGTACAGGGGGTGCACCCTCAGACGGATGGCCTGGGCCAGCAGGGGCGGGGACAGACCGAGACCGAGAAACACAGAGAAACCACACGGGAGATGGAGACAGGTGGAGAGACAGAGATGCATGGAGAGAGATTGGCGAGTGAGAGAGGACGAGAGAAACAAACGGGAAGATGGATTTAAAGACACACAGAGGGAAAATGCGGCCAGAACGGACACACAGCAGAAAGAGAGACAGACAGACAAGAAGAGAACCAGACCGAGGGAGATATGGAGAGAACATTCCTAGGTTAGCGGCATTCCAAGCACATGCAGGTTCATCAGGGAGGATGGGCTGGGGAGATTATTCTAGAACACTCCCTCTTCCAACTTGAGTGCGTATCAGAATCACCTGGAGGGCTTGTTAAACCCCAGAGCGCTCACGCCACCTCTTGCAGAGTTGCTGAGTCAGCAGGTCTAGGGCGGGGGGTGGGGGGCCCAGGAATTTGCATTTCTAACAAGCCCCCAGGGTGATGCTGATGCTTCTGTCCAGAGACCACATCTTGAGAATCACGGCTCCAAAAAGCCTCAAGTCCCCTGCCTGGTCCTTCTCTCAGCCTAACGATCCAAACAGCTGGCCTCTGGGTACCTTTTGTTGGGGCCCTCACTGGATTTCAGAGATAAAGAGAGCTCAAGGTAGCACCCGTCGGCACTCATTTCCAAATTTCTAAGACCGGTGGATCAAAGGTGTCTGTGGGTTGGCCTCAGTTAGCAGATCCACCGGTTCATCACCTCCCCCGAATGACATGTCCACCTGTAACTCATGTTGATCACTTCGCCAGCATTTTATTTTAAGGTAAGGATTTTTGGCCCCTCTAGGGAATTTTTGTAAACCAAAGCATATACATTCTCTCAAAAGCACTAAGATCACCCCCTTGCATGTAAATGTTTTGAATTTTGATGATAAGCAACGTCTAGAAGAATAAATCATTTGCTAGTATCTTCTTCAGCGAAAGCTGCCCCTGCAGACCTGACTGGGTCTGCTCTCCCTCCTCTCCCCCAGAGCACCCCCATCTCTCTCAACTTCCCGATCCATCAGATCCTGGGGAAGGGTGTGATTAAATCCAATCACACTTAGCAGGGCTACGGGGACCCCTACCCCACACTGCTGGTGGGAGTGGAAATGGCACGCCCACGCTTGGGAGGGCAATCTGCCCATCTCTTACCAAATTGTAACTGCACGTGCTCTCTCACCCAGGGATCTCAGTTCTGGAGATCTAGGTGTATCTACATATAAAAAGGTGCTCAGACAAGGAGAGGCCAAGGCAGCATTGCTGGGAAATAGCAGAGGCTGGAAACAACCTCTGTGTTCATCAGTAGAAAATTGCTTAAATAAAATCAGCAACTATGGATTCATAATGGAATATTGTCTAGTCATTGAGGAAGAATAAAGTGTGTCTGTGTGTGCTAATACAGTGTGATATCCATTATAAATTGATGCATAAATAAACAAAGAGAAAGCAATCCAGATAGTGTGCCTGGCATATCACCGTTTGCATACAAAGCATATACTTGCAACATTGATTTAATCTGATCACTTTGGTCTGTGTTGAGATAATCATAATGGTTTGGTCTTCTTTAGTCTATTTAAATATAAAACTATACTGATAGTGTCTATTAATCAGTTTTGAAATTTCTAGTAGGATCCACATGACCTTGGATCCATTTTGTTATTCGCATCCTTGTTTACGTGCGACGTTGAGTTATAACTTTCTTTTCCTTTGCTCTCCTTCTGTTTTTGGCGTCAGGGTTTTGCTAACCTTGTACATTGATTCGCACAGCTTTCTCGATCTTTCTGTGCTGGGGAACACTTGGGGTAAGTGGGGACTGTCTGTGTCCTTGAAGGTTTGCTAGCTCTCACCTCAGACATCCCTCTGGGGCCAGTGATATTGTAGAGCAGTGATTCTCAACCAGGGATAATTTTTGTCTCCCCAGGAGACATTTGGCAATGTCTAGAGACATTTTGGATTGTCACAATCTAGGGGGGATGCCTTTGGTATCCAGTAGGTAGAGAACAGGGATGCTGCTAAACGTCCTACAATTCACAGGACAGCTTCACATAACAGAATTCTCTGGCCCAAAATGTCAATAGTGCTTGAGAAACCCTGCTTTAGAGGGAGGCTAGAGCTTTGCCTACCATTAGAATTTCTCCTAAGGTTATCTGTCCATTCAGATTTTCTACTTCTTCTTAATCCATATTTGGCAATTCCTATTTTCCTAGAAAACTCTCCATGTCACCATGGGTTACTTTTCCCAAAGGAGGGAATTTGGTGCATTTGGAAAATATTTACTCTGTTTATGCATTTCTTAAAGAAAAAAACAGTATTCTTTTTTTTAAAAAAAATCATGGTTCTGACACTATCATGCATTTTGGACGAGAGCAATGACCAGCTGTGGCTCCTGGTGGAGCTCCCAGGAGCGAGAAAGAGATTTCTGAACGTGTGTTGGGGAGAGGTGTTTCCCTCCCGCCCCAGGACCCTATATGGACCCTCACCAGCTCCGCCAGGACAGGCAGAAAGATGATGATAGTGGCCGTGTTGCTGGCAAACTCCGTGAAGAAGGCGACAAACCACAGTGATTGAGCAGCACGGCCAGCGCTGGTGGCACCTTCTCCAGGGGGGTGCAGCTGCCCGCCAATCCACGCGGACAGCCCCGACTCCTGCAGAGGGGAGGAAGCAAGGACACCTCTTCACCCCCCCCCCCCGCCCTCCAACAGCTGCCCCCACCCCCCCAAGCCTGGGCCAAGGGTGGGGGGGGTTAGGGTTGGCCACAGCAATGGCAACTACACCCTTTCACATACGGGTTTGACTGAGGTTCAGAGAGGGTAAGTCACCTGCTCAAGGTCACATATTCCAGCCTGGACTTCAGTCAGCTTCTCTGCTTCCTGAGCTGCTCTGTACTCCATACTCTACAGGCCCAGGGCCCAAACCCCTGGATCCTCAAATAATCCATCTGGTCTCCAAATAATCCATTTGGTTGTGGGACCCCCTAAACTTGAGTGGGAGAGGGGAACTGGACCCTGCACGCTAAATCTTCTCGTTCCTCCAGTGATGGTTGCTAATTACAAAAATATTAACACATTTATACAAATATTCAATATTAATTTTATAATTATTATGTATAATACATACCAAATATATAATATATACAAGATATTATATATATCATATATAATAGGAAACGTGTCAGATATATATCAAATACAACACAATGAATAGGATTATCAATAATAAAAATATTTATAATGAGTATTACAATGGTGGTACCACAAACACTAACATTATTAACATATGATTCCTTATCATAAGAATCACCATCATTGAGGCTTTACAGGGTACCAGGCACCTGCCTGCATTACCTCCCTGACTCTTCCCAACCATCCAGCAAGGTAAGCATTCCTCCCTGTGTTACAGAGAAGGAACCCTAACTTGGCAAAGTTTTTGTGATTTGCTCTAGGTCCCCAAAATAGTGACTAAGATGTATTTTGCACTCAGGGCCACGTACGTCAGTCAACTAACATTCTCCTGCAAAGTTCCTTGTCACTGGGCACCCTCCACTGTATACACCAGACTGTCACTGCACCTCTTAATGAAGGGCAGTGCCCAGAGCGGACCACTGCCCTCCAGGACAGAGAAAAGACAAGGTAGATTGTCTCCTCCCTGGCTCCAGACTACACCTGCCACCAACGCTGCAGAATTACCTCCGAGCTCTCTCTCTGCTGAGTTCTCCAGGAATTACTGTACTTACGAGTATTTAATAATGATACTCTCCCCCACCTCTGTCCTCACCACTTCAAATGTATCCTTAACAACCCGGAATCCAATGCACCTTCATTAAAACCCCAAAGAGGAAAAACTGATGTAAAATTGTGCTCGATGCTGCCCCCTGGTGGTGCATGCAGCAATATCTCATTAAAGCTGCAAGGGCGCCTGCCTGTAGGTCGTTTTCTTAACAAAGATACAAAGCTGTAGGCTTAGGAGCTGATCAAGGGCAGAGTTGGATTAGACCCCTAACATTTAGAATCAAGTGTACGTCTACCATAGCCCTTTTATGGTAGACATACACTTGTATGTCTACGCAGTATCTTTTGGTACCAACAAACTCCGGTTTATCAGAGGACAATTTATGCTCTTTTGTATTTAATAGAAAATTTGCTGCTTATTCCAGAAATTAAGCTTTCATAGTGGATTCTAGAAACGCAGTATTTCTGTTTTTACATAAATAAAATAATACATCTGTCGCTACGCTATGAATTAAAAGTTACCTTCAAGGAATGAATAATACATGCTAGTTTTCCCTAGAAGAGACCTTATAAAATTAAGGTGCTTCTTTCATATCTGCACTGTTTGATAGCTTAGAAATTATAGTATATGGCAGAGTCGAGCCCCAGCCCCTCCTCTGGCCCAGGGAACACTGCAGGGAAAAATGGGTCCACTCGTTTTTCCCAGAGGCCACAGCTCTGGCAAAGAGACCGACAGCGTGTATGCAATTAAATGGAGAGCGGCTGGAGAGAGGGAATATTAATGAATTGGATGAATGAGGAGCCAAGAGCTTCCCTGTAGCCGGGCCTCTGGGTGCCAGGCTTCCAGCCAGCGTCCCAGCAGCCACTCAGGGCCCTGGCTCAGCTTCCGTAGCCGGAGGGAGGCCTGGCAGCTTCCAGAGAGAGGAGACCCCCCAGCTGCTCTCAAGGGGACTCGAACGGGCTTCACCTGCCCTTTCCCATTCCCTTCGAATCAGAAGCTCTGTTTCCTTGGAAACACACAGCACATGGTTTTCCCAGGGACTCCAGGACCAACAACAGGCAAGGTCAGAGGCAGCATGCCCAGGGGGTGAGGACAAGGGCTCTGGAATCAGATTAAGTTTGTCCCCCCACTTTAATCCATTCTAGCTGTGTCATCCTGGGCAAGTAACTTAACCTCTCTGTGCCTCACTTCCTTTTCTGTAAACTGAGATGTACCAGTCCCTGTCCCAGAGGGTTATTGTTGGGATAAAAGGAGCTAATCTGTAAAGCACTTAGAAAAGTGCTTGGGCACCGGGCAAGTGCCCAAAACATGCCAGCTGCCACTAGTGGCATCAAGTCATGAGATGTCAGAGGTGGCGGAACACTCAGAAATTGCCCCAGGCTGTGGTTGTCAAACTGTGCTCCTTACAGCCCCCACAGTTGCCAAGAGGTACCTGAGGCCACATCGCAGGATGGGAGGGAGAGGCTGAGCTGCCCCCTCTTCCTCCTCCTTTCCCAGTTCCAGGAGGTCCCCTCTCCCTGATCTCTCTGACATATAGTAGAGTCAGATCTTAAAGGAGGGTGTTATGGTACAAGTGGAATGTTTAAAGTTAAAAATCTCTGGGATTTCCCTGGTGGCACAGTGGATAAGAATCCGCCTGCCAATGCAGGGGACACGGGTTCAATCACTGGTCCGGGAAGATCCCACATGCCGCGGAGCAACTTAAGTCCGTGTGCCACAGCTACTGAGTATGCGCTCTAGAGCCGCCAGCCACAATTACCGAGCCTGCGCTCTACAGCCGCCAGCCACAACTACTGAGCCTGCGATCTAGAGCCTGTGAGCCACGACTACTGAGCCCGTGCGCCTAGAGCCCGGCTCCGCAACAAGGGAAGCCACTGCAATGAGAAGCCCGCGCACCGCAACGAAGAGTAGTAGCCCCCACTCGCCGCAACTAGAGAAAGCCCACGCGCAGCAATGAAGACCCAACGCAACCATGAAGACCCAACGCAGCCATAAATAAATAATAAATTCTTTTTAAAAAAGTTGAAATCTCAATAGAAGACCCTTGAAAATCTCTTTAAAATCCTCATAAAACACAATAGGCTCAGCTGTGTGTGTACAACTCTGTATAAGAATTCTTAGGTGGAGAGAGCCAGTCAATTTGATTAAAGGAAAGGAGGAAGACTTTACGCACATGTGTGAACATTCAAACCACTGTAATACTTACAAGCTCTGTGGCATTGGGCAAATTAATGAATGTCTCTGTTCCTTGATTTCTTCAAGGGGTTGTGGTGAGGCTTAAATGAGTACAGGTAGAAACGATTCCTCTATATAGTAAGTACTGAACAGGGCTTATTATTATTTATTTAACTTAACGAACACTTAATATAGTGCTCACTCTGTGCTGGGCACTCTTCTAAGTATTTTGTTAATGTTAACTTATTAATCTTCGAAACAACTCCATGAAGTAAGTAGTATAATTATCTGTATTTTATGGTTGAAGAAACTGAGGCACAAAGAGGTTGTGATTTGCCCAGATAAGTCAATTAAGTTTGGAATTTTGAGCCCAGGATCTGGCTCTTACTTCATCAGTCTACCTTGTCAATAAAATAACAACAACAGCAACAATAATAATAATAAGATAACTCTCCAGCAGGAAATGAGGGATTCAGGAGAATACACACGTTTCTACTTGCCTATAGGGTCTGTTCCACCCCGATTTAATACCAAGCTTGTATCACTGAATATATCTGTAGGTAAGTTTATTGTGGGTAGAGATTAAAAGAGATATAAATGAAGGTGTCAGAATAAGACCTTTTTTTATGAGACAGTAAAATTATAATAACAAGGAAAGTGGTGAGGTTGACATAGGCTGCTGGTTTTAACACCTGGTCTGTATCAGCCCTCTGCTAGGTACTTGCCATCCATCATGTCATCAGTCCTCAAAACAGCCCATATTGTAGGTCTTGTCCAACAAATATTTATTACACGATCATGTTGTGTACTAGGACTTTTCTAGATGCTTAGAACAGCAATGGATAAGACAGGTATGGTCCCTGCCCTTGTGGAGCTTACATTCTAGTAACAGAGATACCAATAAACAAACAAATGAATAGGATAACTTGGGGGTAGGTATGGTGTAAAGGAAATAAGTGGGGTGATAAGAGGGAGAGTGACTGTGAAGGGCAGATGTTACTTTAGACAGGATGGTCAGGGATGGTCTCTCTGAGGACGTGGCCTTGGAGCCGAGACCTGAGGGTAAGGACACAGAGATCTCAGGCAAGAGCAGTTGGCAGAGAGAAAGCAGATGCAAAGGTCCTGGGGTGCAAATGAGTCGTGTGGTTGAGGAACTCTAAGGGGCCAATGGGACTGGAGGGGAGCCCACGAGGGGATAGAGGTATGAGCTGACATCAGGAAGGTAGGCAGGGGCTGTCGTGTGTAGGCCAAGTCAAGCCATCAGACTAGAGTCTAATTATATGGGCAGTTTTGCAGCAGGAGAAACCTGCAGTGAGG
This sequence comes from Phocoena sinus, assembly GCF_008692025.1. Taxonomy (NCBI): domain Eukaryota; kingdom Metazoa; phylum Chordata; class Mammalia; order Artiodactyla; family Phocoenidae; genus Phocoena; species Phocoena sinus. Next base: position 14,386,055 of record NC_045777.1, on the reverse strand, counting down.
ACATCAAGTGGTCAAGCTCAGAGCAAGCACTGGGATCTGCTTCCAGCCCTTCAGAACCAGCAGGTGGAAGTCCAGTCCCAGTGCAAAGGCCTCTAAGCCCCAGGAGGCCTGGCTGTGACCTGGCGAGGGCACTGGGCAGGGCTAGGAAGCAGGACATGCCCTGAGCACTCTGGTCTCTCCTGCAGCAGGCCGCCTGTGGGGGGGGGGGGATGGTACGAGCAGGGGTTGGGGGAGGGAGCAGCTGTCACACAAAGTCCTTTTTGAACAGAAACCGCGGCCAGCTGCCCAAGGCTGGGCCAGGAGCCAGACTGGCCTCCCGGCATGCTCAGCGGTCCTGCAGCCAGGCCCACTGAGAGCCGGTCTTTGTCCACCACTCCCTGAGCTTGGAGAAGCCTTTGGGGTGCAGGTCAGGCTCAGGGTGAGGCGAGGTTCATATCATCTCGATAAATGGCATCATTTCCACTGAGTTGCTCAGGGCAAGAACCTCCCCTTTTCCATAATATCTAATCATAATAAACAACTATGTCTGGCTATGTTCTAAGTTCTCCACATGTATTAATTCACTTAATAAATGTAACAACTCTATGAGACGGGCACCATTATTATGCCCATTTTACAGATTAGGAAATGGAGGCACACAGCTCAGAGGTGAAAGATTGACTCCAACCCAGATGGTCTGGGTCCACCACCCATGCTTTCTACCATTGCACTGCATGGCCTCCTCAAGGCCATGGCTAACATGCCACTTCCTCCCAGAAGCCTTCCCTGATACATCCCCAGTAGGAGGCAATAGTGAGAATAGTGAGAAGAGTCAGACAGATGCAAGTTCAAAGCCCAGCTCTGTTACCTATGAGCTGTGTTCCCTAGCATGAGTCACTTAACCTCTCTGGTCCTCAGGATTCCTAAGATGGAGACAAAAACAGTACTTTTGTTCATCCATCTTTTTGTTCCTTTTGAAGTCTGTACCTTTGTATGTGTCATTTATTGAAAAAAATGAACAAAATAAAAACACATTTCACATAAAAAGAGTAGCTATGTAGAGAAGCTGGATGTGCCCCCCGGTCCCCCTTCAGTGTGGCCTTGGTGTGGGGTCCATAGCGTGATGGTTCCGCTCTCGGGACTCTGAAGGCCTTTTGTCCCAGCGCAGGGAGTGCGGGCAGCAGACGGCCTTCACTGTCAGCCCCTGAGGGACCGGCTCAGACCGGAAGTTGTCCTGCCCGAGGTTATACCACTCCTGGGGCGGAGTCTCCCCACCTCTCCTGCTTCCTTCCCTCCCTTTCACAGGGCACAGCCTAATGCCCGCTCACTGATCCCCGCCTCAGAGTCAGCCTCCTGGAAGCTGAACCCGCAATCACCATGGAGTGAATGTTTCAAGAGAACACACAGGGAGCTCTTGGCTCCTATTAGCGGTGTATCCCTTCATTTACTCTCTTCTTTAATTACTCCCAACAACCCCATAGAGTAAGAACTTCAAGCCCATTCATAGCTGAGAAAACTGGTGCCCAGAGGAGTTAAGGAACCTGCCTAAAGGGCCCAGCAAGGAGTAGGATAGCTCGGATTTGAATCCAGGTACTCAGATCCCAAGCTTGGGTTCCCGTAACACTATTTGAAACTGATAATTAAAACTGAATTTTATAACGCCATTTGCAGCAACATGGATGGACCTAGAGATTATCATGCTAAGTGAAGGAAGTCAGAAAGAGAAGGACGAATATCGTATGATATCACTTATATTTGGAATCTAAAATATGACACACAAGGAACTTATTTACAAAACAGAAACAGACTCACAGACATAGAGAACAGACTTGCTGCCAAGGGGGAGAGGGGTGGTGGAGGGATGGATTTGGGAGGTTAGGATTAGAAGATGCAAATTATTATATAGAGAATGGATAAACAACAAGGTCCTACTGTATAGCATAGGGAACTATATTCAATATCCAGTAATAAACCATAATGGAAAGAATTTGAAAATGAATGTGCATATATATAAAACAATCAATTTGCTGTACAGCAGAAACTAACACAGCATTGTAAATCAACTTTACTTCAATAAAATAAATTTTTTTAAAAACTGAATTTTCCTTTCTTTTTTTTGAATTTTATTTATTTTTATACAGCAGGTTCTTATTAGTTACCTATTTTATACATATTAGTGTATATATGTCAATCCCAATCTCCCAGTTCATCCCACCACTCCCACCCTCCCACCCCACTCTACCCCCTTGGTGTCCAAACATTTGTTCTCTACGTCTGTGTCTCTGTTTCTGCCATGCAAACACAAAACCGAATTTTAAAAAGTAAGCAATTTAAGAAGTAATTTCAGGTTTCCTTTACCTTAATTTCCCATTTGACCCTTAATTGGCTGTGGCCTCTCATACCTCGACTTACATGGAGAAATTTAGGGGGGTGGGGTGGGGCCCAGCTTCATGAGCTGTGGGTTCAAATCCCAGCTCTGCCTTCTGGCTGCACAAAAGTAGGCAACTTGTTTAGCCTCGAGTTGCCTCCATTTCCTCATCTTGGAAATGAGGACAGCAACAATATCTACTTCAACTGTGTCTTTGAAGATTAACAGAGTCAGTATTTGCAAAGTGCTTCCTGAGGTGCCTGGCACTTGGGAAGTTCTCAAGACTGAGCCGTTAGGAGGCTGGACTCTGAAATCAGATGGACTGGAGTTCGAACCCCACCCCTTAAGCAGAGGGCAACTGTATGACCTTAAGAGAATTGCTTCATTTTTCCAGGCCTCGGTTTTTCTACCTGGAAAATGGGTATAAAAATACTCCCGGGACTTCCCTGGTGGCGCAGTGGTTAAGAGTCCGCCTGCCAGTGCAGGGGACACGGGTTCGAGCCCTGGTCCGGGAAGATCCCACATGCTGCAGAGCAACTAAGCCTGTGTGCCACAACTACTGAGCCTGTGCTCTAGAGCCCATGAGCCACAACTACTGAGCCCACGCACCTAGATCCCGTGCTCCGCAACAAGAGAAGCCACCGCGATGAGAAGCCCGTGCACCGCAACAAAGAGTAGCCCCCGCTCGCTGCAACTAGAGAAAGCCTGCGTGCAGCAACGAAGACCCAACACGGCCAAAAATAAAAAATAAATAAAAAAATAAATATTCCCCAACCCTGGGAGCCAGTGTGAGGATTCAATGAGATAATATGTTATGACACATGTTGGACACTGAAGCTGCACTTCCTCTGAGCAGGGCTGGCTGTGCTGAGACTGCGTGCCTCCGGAAATCCTGCTCTGTCAGTGCCTCACTCGCCTCAGTCTAGTCCCGGCTCTGCCCCTGTGCTCACAGAGCCCTCTAGAATAACATTAATAGTAACACCAAGTAATTCATATTCACAGCACCTAACATAGCGGTCAAGAGCATAGGCTCTAGAGCCAAACTACCTGGATTCTTATCCTGAGTACATAGCTGTGTGGCTTCAGGCAAGTTACTTTACCTCCCTGTCCTCAGTTTCCTAATCTATAGAATGGGGATAACGATGGCATCTATCTCATAGGCTCGCTGGGAAGTTTAAGTGAGATATGTGCAAAACACGTTGAACAGTGCCTGGTGCAGGGTGAGCCTGCTAGGGTGTTACTCCTCTGTGCTCACAGGACCCTCTGGTCATACCAGTCGTAGGTACTAGCGTAATGCTCACTGCAAGCTCCTTGAGATTCTACATCGTACCTTTTTTCTCTCTTTCTGGGCAGCGCCAGGCACAGCAGGGAGCTGTGAGGTGTCAACTACGATGACCCTCATGTGGCAGATGGGGATCTGTGGTACCCGCGGGGCCCGTGTAATCTGCTGCCTCTGCTCTTGCACCTGCGGCTGCCCCGGGACCGGCACTCACCTCCCCAGGCTGCAGCCTGCCTGCTGCTCTTACCTCACAGCCTTTGGCCATGGCGAAGCCCCCTCCCAGGAGAAGGATGATGTTCCAGGGCACCGTGTCCTGAGCCTTCTTCCATGTCAACAAGGGCTCTGTCTCTGTGTTGGGAGCTGGGCAGAGGGAAGACACTTAGCCTGGGAGGGGACACCCTTCCCCTCCGGGCAGGGAGGGGACCCAACACACATTCAGGACAGTCAGCGGGAGGAGGAGATACCGGCCCCAGCAGCCCCATCTTGGTGGGGACACTCAGGGGTCTCCAGGAAGCCACAATCTGGCTCCAGCGTCTGATTTGGGGCGTCTGCTCTACTCAGAACGCAGCTTGAGAATCTTCTGGAACTGGGCAGTCCACACGCAGAACATCCTTTACATCTCGTGACAAGCCCCTCTGGGTAAGTACTACTTCCACTCTGATTTGCAAGAGAAAAGGCCCTCTTTGTAACTGAAGGTGTACGGGGGTGGGCGGGGGGGAAGAGGAAGGAAACGCAGGAGGATAGAAACCAAGGGAATGTTTGGTCCGCGGAAGTACAGGATGATTTGTATTTCTTCAAAAGCAGCCACATCTGCAGTTAGTTAGAACAAGTGGGTCGGCAAACGTCTTCTACAGCGAGTTTGGAGAGTGACTAACTCGGGCTTTGCAGGCCTCTGTTGCAGCAAGGCTGCCACGGTAGCATGAAGGCGCCACAGACAAAACGGACACACGTGGGGTGTGCCCAGCGTTTCCATGCAATTCTATTTACAGAGGTGGTTGCAGCCCGATTTGGCCCTCGGGCTATAGTTTTGCCATCCCTGCATTGAGAGCATCCCCTGGACCCTGTGTGCCCTTGAAACGTGACCTTGCCTCTAAGCCCCCCATATCCTCAGCCAATACCCGACACGATAATAGTGCCTGGGGGTTCTCGTGGGGCACTGATGAAGCAGCGAGGGAGCTGTGAGTGGAGGGACGTTTCTGTTGAGTTTGCAGCCGTATCCCAGTGTCCCTGACTGACACCCGGAAGTCACTTCCATAAGTACTTGTCGAATAATACATTCAACTCACACAGCCCAGTGCCTGGTGCCGAATAAGCACTCCTGAACTGGCACTCTTCCACCGCGGGCTGCCAGCGGCCTCTCTGGAGGAGGATGGGTCTGGCCCATTCACAGCAGTTCGCCCTCTGTCAGGACAGTTCCTGGTTTAGTACCATTGATATTTTGTTTCCCCTTTTCAGTGTTTTTTCAAAATTGTACACCGCGGGTTTTCTAAAATAAAAGTTAATAATTGGATAATAAAGACAATCAAAGCTACTTAATAAAGGCCCTCCCCTAGATAATTTGCAGCCCTTGGGTGTTACCCAGGCGGTTCTGACGTCACACACCGCCAGGGGATTCTTGGGCCAGCACAATGTATGATTTAAGCCCAGAACTAGAAGAGGCAGCTGAGATGTCAGGAGGCCCAGCCCTCTGCCTTCAGGCAATAAATAGCATTTCATTAAAGAGGACAGCCAGGTCTGAAAAGTAAAGTGACTCACCTTTTCAGGGTCGGACAGGGGAGGCAGAAGGCCCTGAGATGAGTTTTAACATAATGCAGGTGAAGTGAGTTAAGTGGTGAGTGCCTATAAGGACTGCTCACCATATGGTAATGGCAATAACATTAGCTGTTATTGCCTTTATTATTTTCCATCCAACCCCATGCCCTTGCCACTATTTTCTCATAAGTACAGCCTCTAACTGTCTAAATTTCTCACTTCCACGTTATGCCAGCTGCCTTCTAGAGCAGGAGCTGAAAGCACAGGCTTGAGGTTGAACTAGAAAGAATTCACTCTGGCTCTGCCGTTCGGCTATGTGACTTGGGCCAGTGGCTCTGCCTCTCTGCAGGCTCAGTGTCCTTATCTGCAAAAGGGAGCAGCAGCACCTTCTCAGAGACCAATGGGAAGACGACACGGGCCCATGTATGAAAAGGGCTCAGCCCAGGATGTGGCCCAGAGCAAGTCATCGGTCATTTATTTAACAGGTGTATATTGGGGACCTACCATGTGTCAAGCACTCTTCTAGACACTGTGGATATGGGAGTGGTCAAAACAGAGAAAACCCCGCCCACTGGAAACTTATATTCCAATGAGTGAGGCAGGTGATAAATCAATAAATGTATAATGTTGGGACACTGTATGTGCTATGAAGAAAAAGAAAATACAGGAAAGGGACAGAGTGACAAGGAGGGGTGCTTTTATAGATGGTGTAGTCAGAGAAGGCTTCTCTGGAGATATCTGGAGGAAGAGCTTTTTGGGCAAAGAGGAAATGGAAGCTGTCATCATCCACATGGTGGTCATCTTCCTCCTCCTCCTCAACGACACCCTCCACCTCCTCTTCCTCCTCCTCACCGTCCACATCACCATCCACATCATCGTCATCATCATCATCAGCATCGTCGTCAACCACAAGCACAGTGCCTGGCACATAGTAGGCCCAGCATCAATACTTGCTGAGCGACCATAAAGGGAGCTGCAAGTGCAACTCAGATCCATAGAAGAATGGAAGACAGTGGGTAAGATAAGAAAATCAAGATTGGCTTGGATGTCTGGGTTCCACCCCCTGTCTCTTTTTAACTAGCTGTGTGACCTTGATCAAGTCACTTTCTCTCCATGGAAACTGACTGACCACTCTCTAAGGCCGCCTGTAAGACATGGGTGTTGAGTACTAGAAAGCATCATTTCGGCCAAGTCTGCACGGGCCCACTAGTTGCCGAAGGATGGGCAGTGCGGGTGGAATTCCCTCTCCCCACCCACTGGGCAACACTGAAAACTCCAGTTTAAAGAACCCTCAGCGGAGGCAGGATGCTACACTCTATGGGCCGGATCCAACCTAGAGATGTGTTTTAACACTACTGGATGGGCCCAACGTAGTATTCGTTTTCCAGTGTTAGCTGCCAAAGTTTTAAAATCAGGGAGATTTCATAAAATTCCAGGTTCTTTGCTTCTCTTAAAAAAATCAGCAAATCTGGCAAAAACTAGTCGTGCTTTCCTACACGGGGACAGTCAGGGGAGACTGAGTAACAGCTGCCCCCTTTATTTGGACGTTGGCTTGGCTGTTTTCCACAGATCCCACCAGGCTCTGACACTGAAGGTCTTGCCAATTACCATCACCCTCTGCTGCTGTTTTCCCTGTAATACAGAAACTGTCCTGTTCCAAAAATGTGAAAGGAGAGATGGACAGGGAGGGCCAAGTTTCACCAAACACATTCTCCTGCATCCAATCAGCGGCACACAAAAATGTTATGCGGCGTTTGAGTTTGGACATGTCCTAGAGAACTGCTAAAGCCAGGGGTGAAAAGTGACTAAGGGCCCCACTCACTTCCTAACTGGGAAAGCAAGGCCCAGAGGGTACAGGAACTTTCTCAACGTCACCCAGCAAATTCGTAACAGAGCTGGGATTCCGCACGTGTATGCCATAGTGCCCTCCCCACAGTCCCAGCAGAGAGGAAGCTCTGGGCCTTATGAGCCCACCCACAGGTGACAGAACCATGGCTGGGCACCTGATCTAGAGCAGCCAGGCCACAGGCTGGCCAGGAAACTATGAGGCCACGAGGTGACACAGTAGGAAGTGATCTGCTTTTACAAGAACAAGCTGGACCAAGCAGTTTCTGACTCAGAAGCATCAGTAGGAAGTAGAGAGACAACTCGGTGAAGAGAAGTGATAACTGAAGATGCGAGAGCGGACAGAGAGAGAGGGCCAGGTGATATGGAGGCCGTGAGCGGGCTGAGTTCTGAGGCAGCAGAACGTGTGAGGAAATAGGTACTGTGAGGGGGCAGTGGCTGGAGGGAGCAGACACACCCGGAGACGGAGCAAAGCCTTTAAGAGAGTAGCTGCTACGAGGAAGCAGAAGGTGTGTGGGACTCGATGCTTCGAGAGACAGAAACAGGAGGCAGGAAGTAGCCGGAGCAGTGGGATTAGGTACTGTGAGGGAAAGGGCGCTACCCCACAAGGGAACAGAAGTTACAATGAAGCGGGAACTCGGATGAAGCAGAAGCCACCGAGATGCCACAACTCAGAAGCAGTAGCAACTCCGAACAGACCAAGAAATGATACCGAGAGTGGATGGTGAGGAAAGCTGGCTGGCCACAAGACAGAGAAGCAGAGAGGAAGAGAATAACTGAATCCCGTTCAGTGGCAGAGCCTCAGGGGCCACAGCCTAAGCCTCCTCGAGGTCCAGCTCTGCTACAGTCTGTGCGCCCCTGGGAAATCGGCTCCCTACTGGTCCGTACGCCGCACTGCACACACACAAAACCCCACTCCTCCTGGAAACCGGAGCTGTCCCGTGTAACACGCTATTCTTTTCCAACAATAGAAGATAGTGGGATCACGACCTCCTAGTTCCTGACTCCTGGTCCAGAGCTCATCCCACTGCCCCAGATGGAGATGGGCCAGTCACGGCCTCTGTCACAGGTGGCAGGCGTTGGCACCTTCTTCGGCAGACACCGGCTGGAATGGCCGGTGGGGTCACAGATTGGTGATCTGAAGGCCAGCCTACAGGCGGGTTGGTTGTGGAGGGCTCAGTGATTCCCTGAGGCTGAATTTGAATGCCTATAGCCAGTTTTGCCTCAGTTCCCCCACCACTTGCTATCCATTTAAACCCAGCTTGAGGTTTTCATCTCCGGGCCCTTAGGCAACTGACTTGCAACTCCTGCTTTGGGCCCAGAGTTTTTCTGGGCAAAGTCGAGGCTACTGTATAGGTACTTATATGACTAAAGAAAATATTAATAGATGTCCGCAAACCTCTTATTGAAGAAATGAAAAACATTTTATTTGTGGACACAAATTTGAATTTCATGCCACGTTCACGAGTCATGAAATATTTTTCTTTTGATTATTTTCAACCATTTTAAGAATGTGAAAGCCATTATTCTTAGCTCACAGGCTGTATAAGCACAGCCAGCCAGCTGGATTTGGCCCATGGACTATAATTGCTAATCCCTGACCTGGACTGTCACCTCTGGCAGACATGGTAAATGCTCAGACAGGGAAAGCACCACGTGACTAGTACAATAGGGCTGTCAGTCCCAGGAGGGCCCCACCTTCAGGCCACTGATGACCACGCTCCAGGCCACCGACACCCCAGCCTTGCCCACCTTACCTTTAAAGTCAAACCACCACTTGAGAGATGGCTTTTGGGACGGGAAGAAGAACAAGACGGTGACAATGGACACGCCAGTGACAGCATCAGAAATAAACCTACAATGACAAGGCCCCAAAGCATGTGACCCTGGGCATCTCAGCAGGCCAAGGTTTGGCAGATTTGCAAATGAGGATTTGTCGAAGGGAATTAGGCCCACCGTGAAGGGAACATTGTTGGAGGCCACCGGATTCTGTTCTGCACTGCAGTCAGCAGGGATGCAACCACCCATGGATGCAGAAGCTCTTTATCCACTGCTCCCTGGGGCATTTAGACTCTGCTTGAGCCAAACAAATGTTTATCCTCCCATTTCAAGGACCCTAGGAAGAGGGACTTGATCAAAGAGGGGAGAATCTGAGAGCCACAGAAGGTTGGGGTCTATGGTACCCCCATGCATCACCATAACCGGGGCTCCTGTAACAGTCCTGTATGTATTTGTTCAGCTCCTGCTTGCATTCCTCCTGGGATGGGCAGCTTAGTACATGGAGATGCAGCCCATTCACACCAGCAGAGCTCAGATGGAGCCCACCTCATAGCCCCTCAAAACCTCACTATCACCTTCCAAGGATCCACAACATGTCCTACGGAGACATTAAGCCCACAGAAGTCTCAGAAACAGCCCTTGAGGGCAGGCATCTTCCATTTCAGATGAGGAATCTGAGGCTCAAAGAGCAACAGCAACTTGCTCAGGGCCAGACCATAGTCTGTAGAGGAGATGGCCTTGAACTCAGATATATCTGGCTCCAAGTTCAATGAGGCACAGAGCCAAGTGCCAACAAAAGGGCTTTCAGCCCACATATTTGGGAATAAGAGTATTCAAACAGCCAAGAAACTGGAAAAGATGGCCAATATCACTGTAATAGAGAAATACAGATCAAAACACATGCTAACAGACAGGCAAAACGTGAAGAGGGTGATAATATCTAATGAGGATGTTGAGAAACACATGCTGGCAATACATTTCAAAACTTTACATGTGAATACCCCTTAATCCAGTTGTTGTACCTCTAGGAATTTATCCTCAGGAAATAATTGGGCTCTTGTACACAGATTATGTACTGGGACGTTCATTATTGATAAGATTAGAAAAAAATGGAGGATTTTTAGTAGGGACATGTTTAAATACATTGTGTATTACAATATATATAATGAAATACCCCTCAGCTGTTCAAAAAAAGGATAAAAGATATTATCAATTGTTACATTTGACATGGAAATACAACCAAGTTACCTTGTAAATTAAAAAAAAAAGCAAGTTTTTATCTGCAGTATTGGACACGATCCAAAAAGGATCTAATTGGTTAAATAAATTAAGATGGGCCCATTCTATAGACTACAATGCACTGTTTAAAAAGAATGAAGTGGGTCAGAAATAGCAGGTTGTCTATGATCTCATTATTGTATTTTCCAATTTTTTGTTATATGTATGTGTGTATATATTAATATGGGTTGTGTGTGTGTATCTGAAATGTTATACACCAAACTGTTAATTGTGATAATCTCTGGGGAATGAGGGAAAACTAACTTTTACTTTTTCAATTTAGCATTGTTTGAGGTTTTTATAATGAGCATAATTTTGTAACTAAACAACAAAGAAAAAAGCAGATCACAAATACTATGTTTCATGTATATGTATAACTAAATCACTTTGCTGTACACCTGAAACTATCACAACATCGTTAATCAACGCTACTCCAATATACAATAAAAAGTTAAAAACAACAACAAATACTATGTTTACTGTAATCACATTTCTGTTGAAAAAATTCTTGTGTTTGCTAGGCTTCTTTTTAGTGAGTTTGCATGTGTTTTAAAATTAGTTGTATTGAGGTATAATTAACATGCCATAAAATGCACCCATTTTAAGGATACAGTTCAATGAGTTCTGACTAATGTATACGGTCCTGTAACCACCAATGTGATCAAGACGTAGAACAGTTCCCAGACAGGCATTTTTTAAGTCAGAAAAAAGACATACATCAGAACTGCAAACTGAGGTTCCAAGTGATTTTCACTATTGTTGGAATGGTTTATAACACCAGATTTCATTTGAAAAAAACCCCAAAGTACCTACATTTTGGAAAAATAAAAGAATGGTAATAAGAGCCACTTCTTTTGGCTCCATGATATTATATTGTTTCTTCCTCATAAGAACCCTCATGAAATTGGAACGTGTATCCCCCATTTTACCAGGGGTGGGGGGAGTCTGAGGCTCAGAGGGTGAAGTGTGTAGGGCTGCTCTATCCAGTATGGTCACCATGAGCCACATGTGTCTAGTGGACACTTGAAATGTGACAAGACTAAATGTGGCAAGTGTAAAACACACATCAGATTTTGAAGATTTAGTGTAGAAAAAAGAATGTAAAATAGCTCAACAATAATTTATTGTATGGATTACATATTGAAATGATATAGTGTTAAATAAAATACATTATTCAAATTAATTTCATCTGTTTGTTTTTTTTTTTTACTTTTTTATGTGACTACTAAAAAATTTAAAATCCCATTTGTGGTTCACATAACATCTCTATTGGATGGTGCCGATCAAAATCATCAGAGCTCGCCAAATCCAGAGGACGTATCTTCCATCTAATCGTGTTCTAACTAGATCACACCAGAATTTGACACATTTCCCACTCACTCCTTCCTTAAACACTCCTCTCTCTTGGCCTGTGCTAGTCCGTTGCTCCAGTGTTTCCCCCTACCTCGCTGACTGCTTCTTCTCCATTTTCTCTAATGGATTCATTCTCTACCCAGCTCCTAAACGTTGGGGTTCCTCAGTCTTCTCTACGCTCCTATATGCTTTCCCTGGCTGAGCCCATCAATTTCTAGGGATTTAAATTGGAAATTTATATGGTGACCCCCAGATTTATATCTGCAACCTGACTCCTCTGAGCTTCAGGCTTGCGCATCCAATTACCCTTTGCAGTATTTGAAAAGCAATTTAGACTTGACACGTCTAAAACAACTCCAAAATGGAACTGTTGATAAGCCACCTCCAACCCCCTAAAGAAATGTTATTCTCCAACTACCCACCTATGCAGGTAACTCCTTTCCCTCATGCCCCCAAATCCCACCCAGTAGCAAGTCCTATCATTTCCAACTTTGAAATATATCTTGTCTGCTCCATCTCCATTGCCCCCACTCTCATTCAAGCCATCGAAGCTTTCATCCCCAACCAGGGTTCAGTAAACATCTCCTACAAAGGGCACACAATACGAAAACAGCCACAGACAATACGTAAATGAATAGGTGTGGCTGTGTTCCAATAAAATTTTATTTGTAGATACTGAAATTTGAATTTCATATAATATTCATGTGCCACAAAATGTTTCCCCTAGCCACTTAAAAACATTAAAAAAAATTCAAAAACAAGCGGCAGACCAGATTTGGTCCATGAGCCTTGGTTTGACGACCGCTGGGGTCATCGAGGTGGTGCTATAGCTCCTAACTGTCCTCTCCACCTATATTTTGCCCCCACTATCCATTCCCTAATAAATACAGCTAACATGTGATTGAGCTCTTTCTAGGTGCCAGTCTAATCACTTGACATGTATTAACTCACTGCTCCTTAGAACAATTCAACGAGAATTGGACTGTTTACAATACCATTTTACAGATGAGAACGCTGAGGCACAGAGAGATTAAGTACCTTAAAACCCTCCAATAGCTTGCTACTGATCTCCCATTAAAAAAACAAAACAAAACAAGACCAAAACTCTTAGCATGTCCAACAAGACCCTTCATGGTCTGGTCCTCACCTGCCCTTCCAGTCACATGTCTGCCAATTTTCCTCCCTCCCACCAGGCCTTGGTTACAATGGGCTTCTTTCAGTTCTTCAAATGTTGATTTCCACCTCAGGCTTTTAGTAGATATTCCCAGTGTGTCTCTAATTTTTACTCTTCCTAAACTTTGGTTCTTTCCAGAGCTAACCAAAGTCAATGCCCCCTACTCCATTCTTTGAGAGTATAACCCTCTCACTCCTTCTTTCATAGCACTCATTACAATTTGCAGTTATTTTGTTGTCTATTTGTTTTTATCTCTGTCCCCAGCTGCTGGCATAATGTTTAACATAAAATAGGTGCTCAATAAAAGTGCTTTGAGTGAATGAATGACGTGCTCAGGGTTGCACAGTTTGTAAGTGGCGGAGCTGGCATTCGAACCCAGTTCTGTCTGATTCCAAAGGCAAAGGTCTTAACACAGGAGACGCTAAATGTTTTATCATCCAAACCTAAACTCTTTTGAGGGCAAAAGAAGGAACTGTTAATAATTACATGGGATGAGAGGTGGAAACATAGCCCAGTTCTCCCCAGCTACACTGCCTCCTCAGCTCCGGCGGCCCAGCCCCGAGTCTTCCCTGTTGGACTCCATCCCATGGGTCCCCAGAGTCTCACCCAGGGGTGAAGAGGCTGGCCCAGCCAGGGATGAACTTCGGGTCCCGGGAGAAGAGGAGGATGGCGAATATGCAGAAAAGGATGAACACGGCCTGTTCGGCAAACCTGTGGCACAGAGATGCAGACACCATTGTGACCGTGGGCTGTGGCTGGACCACAGCACAGGAAGTCCTCAGGCAGGGGCCCACTGGGTGTGACTGGGCCAGGCCCTACCTCTGAAAGCTGGAAGTAGTTCACTCCCCAGGTGGTCCTGAGAGTAAGGGGAGTGGTGTCCCAGGTGTAAGTGATTCCTTTCCTGGGGCTCCCATGCTGCCCTAGGATCCTTCCTGAGCATAAGGCACCCTTCCCCACAAACCATTCATATCACTCCCGCTGGGAATTTCCCATAGTCCTAGGGACAATCCAGAGAGAGAAAGAAGTGAAACAGAGACAGAGTCAGAAAAGCAGAGAGAAAGGAAACTGACAGAAACAGAGAGGTAGGCAAAGAGAGAGGAACAGTCATACATACAGAGGGGGACAGACACAGAGAGGGACAGACATGGAGAGAGCGGTAGATGGAGGCAGAAAGAGAGAATCCCTAAATGTTGCAGCAAATATCTACCCAATGTGCCCATTTCACAGATCAGGGAGCAGGGCCCAGAGAGGGTTAGTGCCTTGCCCAAGGCTACACAAAAAATTAGTGGCAGAGTCAGACCTTGTGTGAAGGCCTGCTAACTCTTAGTTATTTTCACTACGTGAGAAATATGCGCGAAACAAGCTTCTGGAAGCCACCCAAGGCAGCATCCGGTATTCCATGAACCAGGAAGGAAAGTGCGCATTAGGCGGGAAGGTGACAGGTTCCCCCTCCAAGTTCAACCTGAGAGGCTTACTGGGCCTCAGGGTACCTACTACCCCAGCGACAGGGCAAGAGCTGACTGTGTAAGTCATCTCCCTACCCTCCATCTCTAGGCTCCCAGGCCGTTGGTCCTGAAATCCCCTTGGTACTCAGTCTCCAAGGGGGTCAGGGATTAAGTCAAGAGGTAGCTGTCTTGAAAGTCTAGTACCTGGCTCTCTCCCCACCCTGAAAACCCCTGTGCCACGTACTTGATGGGCCCCAGGTTCTGGAATTCCTCCTGAATCATGGCTCGAGCCCTATTTTCTGCGTCACTTCTGATCTCAGATTTCTTCTTCCTCCAGCCCCTGAAACAGAAAGTGGGGAGGTTAGGAGTGGCCACTGCAGTCTAACTAGCGTCTCATCTACCCCACCACCATCTGGCCAGGTCTCACTATCTCTGTTTTGGAGACTCTGCAACAGCCTGCTGAGTGGTCGGCCTGCCTCTATGTTCCCTTTCTAAAATCTGTTCTGCCCACCTATAGCCTGGATAGTCTTCTAAAAATGCAAATCTGATCATATGGCTCCCAGGCTTAAAATCCTTTACGGGGGTCAAACAGACTCATGAATAAACAGATAAACCAAGGAAATAAAATAGAAAGTCCAGAAATAGACAAAACTATAAATGGGGATTCAATCTATGATAAAGTTGGTATCCCAGCTTGGTGTAGAAAAGATGATCTATTCAGTCATTGATGTTAGACATACAGATCAATGGAATCAAATTGAGAGGCCAGAAATAAACCCACATATCTATGGTCAATTGATTTCTGATAAGGGTACCAACACCATTCAATGGGGAAAGAACAGTCTTTCATCAAATGGTGTTAAGACAACTGGATAGCCACATGCAAAAAGATGAGCGTGGACCCCCTACCTCATACCACATACAAAATTTAACTCAAAATGGACCAAAGACCTAAATAGAAGAAGAGCTAGACCTGTAACATTTTTTCGAAGAAAACATAAGGGTAAATTTTCATGGCTTCAGATTAGGCAAATACTTCTTAGACATGATACGAAAAGCACAAGCAACCAAAAATAGATAAACTGACTTCATTAAAATTAAAAACGTTTGTGTGTCAGTAAATGGTATCAGGACAGCTGGATGGCCTTCTAGAACAACAAAAAAAAGTTGGATCCAAACCTGTACCCCAAGGTTGGATCCTTACACTGCACCCTAAGGATAAGCTCCAAATAGATAAAAAATTTAAACATAAAAAATATTAAAATACTAGAAGAAAACATGGGATTATTCTTTTATAATTCCTATAATGGAAAGACCTTTCTAACTGTAATTGAAAATTCAGAAGACACATAAGACAAGATTGATAAGTTCATCTCCATAAAATGTTTCTAAACAATTCTGCATGGAAGAAAGCACTATAGGCAAAGTAAAAAATCAGGAAAAAATATTTGCAACTCATACTCAAAACGAGCACTAATCTTTCAATATAGAAAGAGTACCCGAAATCAATAAAACCAAGACCAACGATCAATTTTTTAAATGTACAAAAGATATAAACACACAGTTTAACAATTCACAGGAAAGGAAATACCAGGGTCTCCCATGAATATATGAAAAGTTTTCACATTGCTCCTCAATATGAAAGGTTTCTCAAAATTACTTCTAAAATAAACGCAAATTATTTTTCTCTTATCAGATTGGCAAAAATCCACTTTGCTGCATGGAAACAGACACTCTCATACATTGTAAATGGGGGAACAAATTAGTGCAATTCCTATGGAGAACGACTGGACAATATCTATTAAAATAAAGTGTTTATTCTCTGACCCAGAAATCCCTCCTATGGGGCTTCCCTGGTGGCGCAGTGGTTGAGAATCCGCCTGCCAATGCAGGGGACACGGGTTTGAGCCCTGGCCCGGGAAGATCCCACAAGCCGCGGAGCAGCTAAGCCCGTGCGCCACAACTACTGAGCCTGCGCTCTAGAGCCCGTGAGCCACAACTACTGAACCCGTGTGCCACAACTACTGAAGCTCACACACCTAGAGCCCGTGCTCCGCAACAAGAGAAGCCACCCCAATGAGAAGCCCACGCACCGCAACGAAGAGTAGCCCCCACTCACCACAACTAGAGAAAGCCCGCGCTCAGCAACAAAGACCCAATGCAGCCAAAAATAAATAAATAAATTAATTAAAAAAAAAAAAAAGAAATCCCTCCTATGGAAATCTACCTTACAAAAATACCTGTTACTACACAAAATGGTATCTGTCAGGGAGATCAGTCACCAGAAAATATATAGTATCTGCTTGTATTTGCTTATGGAAACTCTGGAAGATTACCCGAGAAACCAATAAAAGTGGATACCTGTTTGGGAGGGATGTATTGGGTGACTGGGTAATCGAAGGCATGGTTGGGAAGAATTCTCACTGCATACCTCTTTGTATTGTTTTTGATTTTTGAACCGTGTGTATGTGTTGCTTATCCAAATTTAAAAAATAAATGCTTTTTAAAAAACTCACAACGGTTCTTTTTTGTGAAGATCCATGTCCCACAAGGCCCTCAGTGATCTAACCCAGGGTTTCTCAGTCTTGGAGCTCTTGACAATATTGGGGCAGGATCATTCTTTGTTGTGAGGTGGGATAATTCTTTGGTGTAGGGGGTTGACTTGTATGTTGTAGAATGTTTCGCAGCACCTCTGGCCTCTACCCCACGGACCCCAGGAGTGCTTCCTTGGCTGTGACAAGCAAAATGTCTCCAGACGTTGCCAAAAGTCCCTGGGTCGGGGTGAGGTGGGGGGAGGTAAAATCATGCCCAGTTGATCATTTTGCCTCATCGCCCACAAATCTCCCTCACACCCTGAACTCAGTCCCTTTAACCTTTTTTCATTTGCAGAAGACCCCTTGCTACCTCTGGCCTGGGGGCCTTTGCACTCATTGCTCTATCTGCCCGGAATGCTCTTCATCACCCCTATCTCCTTCTCCCCTTTACTGAGTTAATCTATTCACTCTTCCTATTCCTGCTCCGAACGCACTTTCCCAAGGAAGCTCTCCTGCCCTCCCAGTAAGGTGAGAGCCCTCTAGCGTGCACCCTCAGATCTCACCATCCATTCCCCTCCCAGCACTAATCATGACTGGTATTTCTGCTTTGATTAGTTGTTCACCGTCTGTCTCCCCCGACCTAGACTGCAAGCTCCCCAAGGGCAGGAGCGCCTCAGCCTTGCCCAGGGGCTGCATCCTCAGCACCTGTGTGACAGCATCAGGCACGTAGCAGATGCTCGGTGGATACTTGCTGAAGGAAGGTGGTGTCGTGGGATTGGCCGGAACCTTTCCCGCTGCCCACCCAGAAACACCTCTGTCACTGGGCTTCCCTCCACTTGCATTTCCTTCATCACAGCCTCCTCCGAGACCAAGTATTGCAGATGTCCAAGGAACAGGCAGACAGGAGAAAGGGGCTCTGTTTCAGGCTCAGCACTGGGCAGTTTTCGCACTCTCCCTCATTTAGACTTTATTTTAGCTGTAGCTCATTATTATCCCCCAACTAAAAGTGAAGAAATTAAAGAAGTAAAGGCTCAGGGAGGTGACAGAGTCGCTCAAGGTCATGCAGAACCATGATGTGAACTCTGGTTTACATGAGTCCAATGTCTGGGCTTGCTCCTCTCGGCTAAGCTGGGCTTTGAACCCTGAGTTTCTGCTCCGAGGGATCAAGGAACACCACGATCAGAGCCTTTCTATTCTCAAGGTGTTTTCACATCTCTTTGATCCAGAGTAGCTCTTACTGGTCCCATTTTACAGATAAGAAAAACTAGGGCCCAGAGAGGTGAGGGGACTGAGTCAGAGAATGACTTTATGACATGTCTGCTACCCCAGCCCTGAGATGCAGCTCCTACTTTAGTATTCCCCAAACTCCAGGCATTCATAACCTACTTTCACAAACGTTCGTATAGCCACATACCACAGGGCTCGTGTTTCCTTAACATTTTCCTCCAACTAGACTCAGCATTTTAATTAAAGAAATGTAGTTAAATGGAAAACTTTCTATCGCTCCCGTACGTAGAAAACAAGAATCACTTGTCATACATAGAAAGTACCCACAGGGCTTCCCTGGTGGCGCAGTGGTTGAGAGTCCACCTGCCGATGCAGGGGACACGGGTTCGTGCCCCGGTCCGGGAAGATCCCACATGCCGCGGAGCGGCTGGGCCCGTGAGCCATGGCCGCTGAGCCTGCGCATCCGGAGCCTGTGCTCCGCAGCAGGAGAGGCCACAACGGTGAGAGGCCCGTGTACCGCAAAAAAAAAAAAAAAAAAAAAAAAAAAAAAAAAAGAGTACCCACAAAAATAAAGACATGAAAGCAAGGCAAAATGGCTAGATACCACTGCTGGCTTTAGTCTCTGGGCCTGAGGCTTGCTCTTTCTTTTTTAAAAGGCTAATTTGGAAAGGTTAGAGAGTTAAAGTTTTTCCTCACCCTACTGAAACTTTCTCCCCAGCATAAGCAGATCGATTCTACATGAGTCGATAAAGGAATATTTTTCTCACTGTCTGAGTCAATGTTATTTGATACCTTGTCCTCATGACCCCCCAGACTCTCTCCTGTACTGAGGCCCTGTGAAATGGGAAACGCTACACATCTGCTCCTCTGATATGAGTGCGTACCTTACTTAAGTAACAACACTGTTAGTAATTATTGATGGTGAGCGACATTCACTGAGGGCCTGGGCTTAGCAGGCGAGTTCCCACAGCACCTGTAATCCCCACATCCCTGGGAGGCGAGGAGGACTACAGGCGCCACATCTGACATGAAACTGTAACGACGTAGGACAGCCACTCGCTACTGAGCACGGTTCACCCGCCGCAAAGCTCAGGTGAAACACCAGGGTACCTCAGGGTTATCCCTCCATACAGGAAGGAGATCCAGAGCCAGCCCACCAACAGGAACATCAGCATAAGAGGGAAGGCGAAGACGAACCAGGAGCCGAAATTCACCACGTCGCACTGTGGGAAGAAACTGGAGAAAAGAGGGAGGTGAGAGCCCGCCGAGGTCAGCCACGCCGATGGATGCACATATACTTACAGACGAAAACTAAAGGAAGTATGCTAAATATTAACAGTGGGATTGAACGTCGTTCAAATGTTTTTTTCTGTATTTTCTGAGTGTTCTATAATGTGTCTATATCATGCATGATCAGAATAAACTCATAAAATGTATTTGGGGAGCAAAGGCCAAGGAGAACATTCAGGACAGCCATTTCCCTGTCTCCCCAGGTTCCCCGATGGGGATTCAGAACCCCATGTTAACCCCATATTCCTTTCAAATACCCTCTTTCCTGAGCAGAAGGTCCTAGCTTGTGCCATTAAATGTTGTATATGATTTGCATGTAGTTTGCGTGCACTCTACTCAAAAGCCTTCACGTTTGATACTTTTACTTACAGCTCCAGCATTTTCCCCCTAATTTCTTTTCAAGTTGGAACAAAGGCTTGCTCACATCAGAGCAGACAGGCAGCCTAAAAACCCTCTGATAGCAAATGCCCTCCCATTCTCCCCAACCCCCAACTCAGGACCAGCCCCTGAGGGCCCCAGAGTCCACGTCTTTCCTGTCCAGCCCTGGGGATATGCTCCAGCAAGAACTAATACCCAATACTCTGCTTTGTCCTCCCAGTCAACTGCCCCTTTGCTGGCACTTCCCGCTAAGGGAGGAGACTAAAGGGTCAGCCCAGATCATCCCTACATCTGAAGCAGGGCCATCTCGGCTTCTGGTTTTCCAGTCTCACAGCCAAGTCTTGCTCAAAGAATGGAGACAAAAAGACACCGAAGGTTTGCAGTGGGCTGAAATCAATTGGGGGAATACCGCTACCTCCTGAATCAGAATCTCTGCAACCAAGATCCAAGCATATTTTTTTCACCTTCCCTGGAGACTCTAAAATGCACCCATGGCTGAGAATCACTGTTTTTCATCATACTCTTAAAATCAAAGGATTTGCGAACCTGAGAATATGGTGCAGGGTTAAGGTTTTAAAATTGGTTCATGAGGTAAGACATGGGTGTACTTAAGTTTTCTCATGAAAATAACTTTGACTACCCTCAAGTATAGTACTGATTTATGTACACCAAGCCCACTCTCAGGAAGACCAACTGAACCAGCTTTCCCTCCATTATCCCAGTAAGTCCTTGATTCTTTGGTTGAATACCAGATAAAGAAGCTGGCCAGCACATGTGGCCATGTTGAATATCAAAGAGTTTTGTTGCTGTTTGTTTGTCAAATACTTACAATCATAGATTAAATACATCTCCACTGCAATGAAATCTTAGAAACCCCACCTCTCAGAATCCTGGAATCTGAAAATACTTAGAATCTTGAAGGATTCTAAGGATTTTTTAAATCTTCAGACTAAGAGGTTTGCAATAATGGAATCAACGGCAAGCCACCTTGTCGAATCCTTCTCTGATTCTCATGCCCTGACAGATGGCCACCCAGCCTCTGCTTGAACAGTTTCAGCGATGGGGAGATTTCACTTCTTGGCAGAATCCACTCCACTGCTGGCCCATGTGGCTGGTTGCAAAGCTTCTCACGGCACATCACAGCCACACACCAACACCTCCCACCGGGGTTGGTTTTAGAAGCGGATGTCATATCGTGTCACCCCTCGGCTCTCAGCTCTCCTCTGACTCCCCATCTCACTTTTAGGAAGAGCCGCGTCCTTACAATTGTTGCCTTAGTCTGGCCTCTTCTTACCTTATCCCCTTCTGAACCCCAGCCTGGCTGGGCTTTGTGCTGTTCCCCAGGACAGTCCCACCTTTGTACAAGCTATTCCCTCTGTCTGGGTTGCTCTTCCCTCCTGTGTCCACAGAGTTCACCCCCTCACTTCTAGGTCTCTGCTCAAATGTCACTGTATCAGAGAGATCACACATCCATGACCAACCTACATAAACCAGCACCACTCTGTCACCTCTACTCCATTATCCTGCTTCATTTCGTAACTCGTCACACTAACATATTATATATTCTTTTGCTTTTTCCTGTATTGCTTATTTCTCCCACCAGAATGGAAGTGCCCCAGAGTAAGGACTTTGCTGGGGTTTGTGCACTGCTGGGTCCCCGGAGCCTGGCCAATAGAAGACATTCAACAGACACCCCTGAATGTTGGATGAAGGAGGAGGAGAAGAATAGAAGGAACAGAAACCCCAGTGCTGGGGAGTGGGTGGGGCGCTGGCTTTTACCTCTTGAGCTGGCCAAGCAGGATGAGGTTGGGGGCCGTGCCTGTGAGGGTGGCGGTGCCCCCGATGCTGGCCGAGTAGGGGATGGAGATGAGGAAGCCCTTCCAGATGTTCCTGCGATATTCCTCCTCCTTCTTAGAGTTAGCCTGGAGATCCATTGGAGCCTCTGCCTCCTCAGGACAGTCTTTGCTTTAAATAAATCCAAAGAGAAGCCATTCAGAAGACACAGAATTCCTGGCCTTATGGGGAAACACACTGCCCAGGACGGGAGAGCTAAGTGAACTTTCCAGAAGGCAATTGGCACAGGCTCCAAAAACCTCTAAAAATGTGCAACCCTTCAGCTTAAGTGTTCTACTCTAAGAAGTTGTCCTAAAGTAATAATTGGAATTAAATATAATTTAAACGGAAAACAAACTAAATATCCATCAAAAAGCGATTTGGCTAAAAAAGATGATCCTCTTTCTGGATGGAATACCAACGCAGCTATTAAAAATGGTGATGTAGATGGGTGTTTATTAAAATGGAAGATGTCCATTATATAAAGTGAAAAGGTAGGAAACAGCACTACTTAGTTTTTTATTTTAAAAATATGCACATATTTCATGAATATATGAATATTAATAAAAGTCTAGAATGGTATACACAAAGTTGTTTTGGTGCCTGTCTTGGGGACGGAATTATGGATTTTTTCCCTCTTTTAGTTTTTATTCATACTATCTGGGTTATTTTCCTGGTATAGTTGAGGAGTTTGGGGAAAAAATAAAATTAAGAATTGTTAATTATATGGTTAAAAGATAATGATGTTGACACAAATTTATTGAGGTGAAAAGATGTCCACTACACTCCATTAAGTGAGATGATGCATTATAAAGGGGCATATGTAGCATGATGAATTTTTTTAAATAAAGAAATGCACTTATGTATATAGAGAGATATCAAGAAACAGTCTAGAATCGTATTTACTTAACTGTTCTAATCTATCTTTGGGAGTGAGATACTGAGAACATTTTTCTTTTCGTTTAAGAGGTTTTTCTCTTTTTACTTGTGCAATTATAAAATGTTTATAAGCGAATAAAACTAAGAATTGTCCCTGCGTAACAAATCAATTTCTTTTAAAGAATAAAAGTTCAAATATCTTCAGGCCTTAATTACTAACATGAGGGGCCCCTTCTCCAGAGGGCAGTGGGGATGTGATCTGGGTCTGAAAGGAAGACAACGGCTGGAAGCAGCTGGAGACAGATGCCTTGGCCTGACTTTTCAGGGTGAGAGGCCTGGTCAGGAATCTGTGGCCTCCCTCAGACCTGGGGCCCCAACCAGACTGAGCCTCACAGGAGAATGAGAGAGGGGAAGGGCCCTCACGCTCATCTCATTCACTCCCTCCCTCGTTTGGATGGGAAACGGAGGCCCGGAGTGGGGCTGGGGACTGCATCCAGTGGACATGGAGTTCCAGAGAGTGGGGATCAGCTCTTTTCCAAAAGACTCGGCACAAGCTCTGCATGGGCAGATGGTTCCCAGGTTGCATGGTAGTGAGTAGCTGGGCCAACTATAGAACCCATATCTCAAAGCTGGACTCAAAGCCCCCAAACAAGGTGCCAGGAAGGAGCGCAGGCCATGGGATAAGATAAACTCAGGTAAAATCAGGTCCCTCCTCTGCTAGAACCCTCCACCAGCTCCCATCTCATTCAAAGTCAAAGCTACCTCAATGGCCGATGAGGTCCCACATGCTCTGTCCCTCTACCATTATCTTCCTGCCACACAAGCAATCTCTCTGACCCCCAGGTCCAGCCACACTGGCTTCCTGGCTGCTTTGAACTCTCAGGACTTTTGCACCTGCTGGTCCTTCTGCCGAGAACCCTGTTCCCACAGATCCTTCACCTCCCACAGCCGTTTGCTCAAGCATGACTTCCTTAGTGAGGCCTTCCCTGACCACACATTTAAAAACTGCCCTTTACCCCAACCCCATTCCTAGCCTGCTTTCCTGCTTTGTTCTCCTGCATAGCACTCACCAACCTTCTGACACACTATGGATTTTACTGTGTATTTGTTTCTCCGCAAGGGCAGGTTTTTTTTTCTGTTTGTTGCTGTATCCCTGACAGTACCTGGCTCATCGTAAGCTCTCTATAAATACCTGTTGAATGAATGAAACAGACCTGACCGATGCCCAGCAATGCCTTGAGCAAGTCACTTTACTTCCTGCTGTTTGTTTCATCACCATTAACTCGAGACAACAATGCCATTAATAACAAGCATTACCATCCGTGCATGGAAGGCCCAGAAACCTGCTTTAGCTACACGTTCTCATTTAATATCAAAACAGCCCTATAAGATGGGTTCTGATATCATGTCCAGTTGGTAAGTGAAACTAACTGAGGTTCAGAGAGGTTAAGTGACTTGTCCAAATTACAGAGCCGGTAAGCGGCAAAGCCAGGCTTCAAAGCCAGGTCTGCATGGTCCTAAGCACCCAGATCTTATCCACACTGCCATATACAAAAGACACCAAAGACTAAATGTGCTGTCAGTGTCAAGATACTTCCTAAGTCACACAAGTGCGAAGGGTGTCTCAGGATATTTTTGTCTTTGGGGTCGCTTGGCCTGGTACACCCTCTCCTCCACGACTGTCGTGTGGCTTGTGCCTCCTGTTCTTCTGGTCCCTCCTTCTAGACCCTGCACCTCAGCAGACATTTAGGGATTTAATGTGCACATTTGCTTTTTTCAAGGAGCCTGGAGCCAAAGCTATAAATGGTCGAAACTTGGGCATTAGGTCATCTGGAGAAAAACTGGGGGTAGGCGGAGGATTGCTTGGAGCATTGAATTCCTGTTCATCATCTCCTTGGATCAAGCACTGGCTCCTCTGTGAATTCCACCAGGAACTCACTCTTCTGTGCTGGCAATAAACTGCATCTCCGTGGGCACAGTATGCAGGCCGTTTTTCCGCACAGCAGCTAGGAGGAAAGAACACGACGTCTTTAGTGTGATGTAGTAAATGGGACAGGAGTGTCCCATTCTTGTGCAGTCAATCAGAGTGCTTCCTCAGGTCCTGACCTATACTAGTCATTGGATCCAAAAAAAAAAAAAAGATACTCAAAATTCCATCCACCCCTTTTTGGAGAGGGCTTCAGGCCCGTGGGCAGGGAGTTCACTACAAGGCTGCTTGACAACCCATAACTCAAGCCTAGGCTAACCTGAACTGTCATTGTCAAAGGGATGTTTGGGAAAGACTAGCTCTGAGTGGTAATGGGTCAGCAATGGGATGGGTGACCCCAGTCTGCCATACATTCAAAAAGCATTTATTGAGCACCTGCTGTGTACTATTGACTATGAGCTTGGGGTACACAGTGAATAATATAGGACAGTGTCCTTGCTCCCATGAAAGTTATATTCTAGAAAGGGAGACAGACAACAACCAAATAAAGAAAACTTCCAGTTGTGATGAAAGTGACAGAGGAAATGAAACTGGGCAACGTGATGGAAAGTGACTGCAGCGTGGGGAGGAGGAGCAGGGGGACTATTATGATCAGGTCAACAGAGCAGACATATGAGCTGAGACCTCAAGGATAAAAAGGAGCCAATCATCTGAAGAGTTGTGGGAAGAGGGGTGGGGGCAACAGGAACAGCAAGTCCAAAGGCCCTGAAGTGAGAGTGTGTCTGGTGTGTTGGGAAGCAGGAAGGAGATCAGTGGGGCTGGAGGGGCATGAAGGAGGAGGAGAGGTGGGAGAAGTGGCAGGAGTGAGGCGGCAGGAAGTGGTGTGGATCACACAGAGGTCTTGGGGCTCACAGTAAGGACTTTAGCTTCTCCTCTGAGCCAGATGGGAGTGGAGCCAGGGGAGTGTTTGAGCAGAGGAGAGTCAGGATAGGATCTGACTTCATTTTTAAAGAAGCCCTTGCTTCATAGGCCAGTCTCCCCGCAGGAGCCTTGGAGTGTCGTGGAGACAACTGAAGGGATTAAAAGTTTCAGCAGCTGAAACCATCACCAAGAGCAAAAGAATCCATCCCAGGGCATTGGAAGTGTGACTGGTAGCTGAACACATGGGTTCAGGGTTCAAGTCCTAGCTCCATCACTTGCTTTGCGACCTTAGATCAGTGTGGTTCCCACCTGGGGTCGATTCTGCCTCCAGGGGATATTGGACAATGTCTGGAGACATTTTTGGTTGTTGCAACTGGGATGGGGGGAGTTGGGGTGCTACTGGTATCTAGTGGTCAGAGGTCAGGGATGCTGCTAAACATCTTACAGGATGTAAGTCAGCCCCCACAAGAAAGAATTATCCTACCTAAAATGTCAAATAGTGCCAAAGTTAAGAAACTCTGGCCTAGATAAATCCCTTGATCTCCTTGAACATCTTTAATTCATAAAATGGAAGTAATAATTCCCCTAGGGTTATCAAGAGGATTAAAGAGTTGACTTATTTGCTATAGACAGAATGTTTTCATCACCCCCAAAATTCATATGTTGAAACCTAATCCCTAATGTGATGGTATTAACAGGTGGAGTTTTGGGGAGGTGATTAGGTCATAAGGGAGGAGCCCTCATGAATGGGATTAGTGCCCTTATAAAAGAGACCCCACAGAGCTCCCTTGCCTTTTCCACCATGTGAGGACACAGTGAGAAGATGGCTGTCTACAAACCAGAAAAAGGCCCTCAACAGACACCGGATCTGCCTTGATCTTGTACTTTGCAGCCTCCAGAACTGGGAGAAATAAATACCCAGTCTCTGGTATTTTTGTCATAGCAACCTGAACAACTAAAACATCATTTAAAGCAGGGATTAGCAAACTTATTCCGTAAAAGGCCAGTAGTAAATATGAAAAGCCATATGATCTCTGTTGTAACCACTCAAATCTGCCATGACATCATGAAAGCAGCCGTAGACAATACAGAAATGACTAGTGTGACTAAACATTTATTTCTGGATACTGAAACTGAATTTCATATAATCTTCACATGTCACGAAATCTTCTTCTTCTTTTGATTTATCCAACCATTTAAAAACATAAAAACTATGCTTAGCTCGCAGGCTGCATGAAAAACAGGCAGCAGGCTAGATTTGGTGGGCCCAAGTTTGCCAGCCCCTGATTTTAAAAATTTAACAGGAATCTGAGCACTAGTGGGGATTTAGAAAATGTGGGTTACTACCAAGAAAGAATAAAAGAGTGGCCCCTGAAGTCTGGAACTGGTCTGACCCAGATACAACAGACACATCGTTCTCTTGTTGGACCTAAACAATCTCACACATCACCGACTTCAGACAAAGTCACTCTGAGACTGATAAAATGAGCCAGAGCAAGGACACCTCATAATCTCCTTTAAGTGCAAAGCCACTTGCCACCCACAAAAT
Organism: Phocoena sinus; assembly: GCF_008692025.1. Classification (NCBI taxonomy): domain Eukaryota; kingdom Metazoa; phylum Chordata; class Mammalia; order Artiodactyla; family Phocoenidae; genus Phocoena; species Phocoena sinus. Next base: position 14,359,265 of record NC_045777.1, on the reverse strand, counting down.
ATCAAGCTTCCACTTCTCTTGCTAAATAAGTGGTTACTTCTTGCCTAATCACAGAATCGTCCCCAGTCTCTGACAGCACCCAATCTAGAGCAAACCCTACTTTCTTAGCCCCCATCCCCACCCAAAATGACCCAACCAAAGCCCAAATCCTATGAGAGGTGCTTTCTAGCACCCTCTGAGTTGACTGTAGTTGCCCGTGGTGTGTGTTCTCCCTCACTGCAGCAACGATAACAAACTCAACCTGTTTAACTACAGATGTATTCCTGGGGGGCTTTGGCCACGTGGACTGGGTGGAAGGGTCTAGACTCCAGCCTCAGTTCTTTCCCTGTCTCACCAGGGGGCTTGGGGAAGTCCCTTCCCTTCTCCACTCTGGGCTGTTCTTTTCCTGCTGGTACCACGAGGGAGCAGCATTCCATGGTGGCTGACTGGGTCATTTTTACTGTGCCTGAGGCTGGCCCTGCTGACCACCAGCAGTGGTCTGAAGGCTAAATTCAGATCAGCTCACCCTGGGCCGTAGGGACAAGGGCTTCAGGGCTCCCGTGATGGGAACACACGTCCACATGCAACACACGGGGCCGGAGGCCGGGGCACTGAAGCAGGAAGTGAAGGGCTGTTAATAGGACACTGATGCTGGTGGGCAAAGTCACTCCCCAGGGGATGGCCAGACAGGAAGAACCCTGACCCAGTGACTCCCTACCCCCCACCCATCTCTAGCTCTCTCTGTACCCTTCTCACCCGGGTTGGGAATGGCTGTCACGCAGCATCAGATGTCTGCAGAGCTCACCAGCATCTCAGGTATAACAATAGGCCACCTTCCTCAGCCCTGGATGAACATTAGAATTTGCTGAGAATGCCCAGGTCCCACCCTGGAGGTTCTCTGGTTTAGAGGCTCTGGGGACTCAGTACTTTTAAAAGCTCTGTAGGTCATTCTTTTGGGCAGGCCGGGTTGAGAAGGCTCCCCTGAAGTTAGAGATGGGGAAATGAAGCCTCCAGTGGCCGCCCACGACCTTAGAGGGGGTGAGTGCTCCCCAGTTTGCCACAGTCCTCACATGGCCGCTTTTCTCAGCCGTGGAAGCTGGCTGCTGCCATCATCGGAGTTGGAGAGCCCTGATACAAAACTGTACGTGCTATAGACGAGGCAGGGGAAGCTATTTATACACACACGGCTATGAACAGTAATTATCTGTAGCAATTAAAATTAGGAAGGAGGGAGTTTCACTTTTTCTTTATGCAAATTAGTAATGTGAAAAAATTTGATACCAAGCATTATTTTTTTCTAATGATGATGATAAAACCAGTGAAGATGAAGTTGAAAAAAACTTGGAAAACCAAGGTGCTACTCAGCCCCTAGCAGCTCAGCTACTCTTTTTTTTTTTTTTTTTCAGCTACTCTTAACCATTCATCCCGGGTCATCCCTGTACTTCCTGTGACCACGGTGACCCAAGTGACCACACGAAAACAGGCCAAAGTCTCCAAAGGTTCTGACTTCCCTAGGTCCAGAAATCGCAGGCTGGTTAGGAGCTCGGTGTTTACGTTAAGATCTTATTCAAATAATAACAATCCCTGAGTTTATATCGGGTGGGGGAGCTGAGAACTTTCACATTTGTAATCTTACAGCAGCCTCGGAACAGACTGGGAGAGCTGGGCAGGGGTTATTACCTTCCTCTTTACACCTCGGGAAACTGAGGCCCGGAGACACGGGGGAAGCGCGGGATAAAGATGACCCACTGGGTAAATGGCAGAGTCGGCTTGTTCCCAGGACTACTGATTCCCCACCCCTTGAATCTCACCCCACCTCCAAAGGCACCCACCTGGCTCTGACCTGGAACAGCTGACTCTAATTGAACCTCCCTGGTATGACTGAAATGTTCTTGAAGTTTGGCACACAGAAGGCTCTCAGGAAAGAGTTCTTGTATCAGATTAGGTAAACAGCACCCCAGGGGAAGTCAAAGGTCCCCAGGATAGGCAGTTTTACATCCATTAATTTACTTAGTTCCCACAACTACCTGGGTGGTAAGGATTAATATCCCCATTTTATATATGAGGAAACAAGCGTAGAACAGTTCAGTAACTGGTTTGTTTATTTATTTATTTATTTCACACACTTATTGATTATCCACTACGTGCCAAACAGTGTTCTCGGTGAACAATACTATAGTTCACGGCAATGAGAAAGATTGACACAAGCTCCCACGGAACTTGGAGTCCACGGAGCAGACGGGTAATAAATCCTTCTCAACTAGCAGTCATAGGAAACTTCAACCTGAATCAAGGTGTAGGGTCTTATTACCCACTCTTTCCAATTCCTGGAACTCTTATACTGGTTTCTATATAATAGCAATAGTATCACTGCCACGTATTAACCATATCTATGTGCCAGGCTCTCATTTCTCATGTAAGCCTGACAACGATATGTACGAAATGGGTGGTTTTGTCCTCATTTTATAGATGAGAGAAGAGCCTCAGGAAGAGGCCCCCTCTCGCAGCCTCATGAATGAAGAGGGAAGAGGAGGACAATGCTTAACTCAGCTGACAAGACTGCTTCTGGAATGAGAGCGTCTTGGGCATTCCTAAAGGAAAGGCATGGGTGGCAGCCTAGCCCTCTCTGGGCAGAAAGAAGGAGGGGGGAGAGTGGAAAAGTTTAGATTCAAAAGCCAAATGGGCCCCTTACTGGCTGAGGGACTTTGGGCAAATACTTCACCACTCTGTGGATCAGTTACCTCCTCTGTAAAATAGGCATGATGACAGGGCCACCCTTGAAGGGCTGAAGTGGAGGATCTAATGAGAACATGCATGTAGAAGGAGAAGCCACCACCCATGTGGCCCTGGTCCCCCAGGCAGTACAAGGAGCAGAGTGTGTAAAAGAACTGAAGAGAAGCAGCAGGGCTGCCCTCCAAGGCTGAGGATCCCTAGGGTGTTGTCCAGCAAGCCCCGTCCTGCCCCAGGCTCTATCTTGTTCTGGCTTGTAAGCACAGATTCCAGATTCAGAGAAAGCTCAGCAACTAACTCACCATGTTGCTTTGGGCAAAGCATTTTGCCTCCCTGACCCTCAGTCTCTTCGTCTGTAATATGGGCGTCATCTACTTCATAGTACTGTTATGAAGATTAAATCATCTAATGGGTATGAAAAGTTTAGCACAGTGTCTGGCAGAGGGTGGGTCTTCAGGAAATGGTAGCTCACATCATCCTTATAGTTGTTGCTCTGGGTGTCCCTCAGGGACTTAAAGCCTCCAGGAAAGCCTCCAGGAGCCTCCTCGCCCCTATCCTGGCCCATAAACAGAGTCTCCACTCCCTCCACTCCTGTCCTTACCTCCTGCCACCAGGACAGAGCACAGAAACTGGATGAAAGAGAACATCTCTCTTTGCACTGGAAATACCCGTTTTAGGTCTTGGGGCTGATCATTAACTAATCCCCGATCTCTGATCCCGCCGCCTATGAAAGCAGAGGTCTGCCGCAGCCTCCCAGGGTCTCCTGCCTCCTGACATCCTGCAGCATAAGGGGAAAGACTCTGGATTTCGCATGACGCTGTGTGTGACCTTGGGCAAGTCCCTTCCCCTTCTCGAGTCTCAGGTTTTTCATCTTCTTTCACATAATGAGGGAACTGGCTTTCATACCTTTTTTTTTGCCACTAAACTCTTAGAAAAAACATCTTCTATGGGAGGCAGAACAACAGAGGTTAAGAGTACAGGCGCTAAAGTCAACCAACCTGGATTCAAAATACCAGAGCTGCTGTTTTGGAATTATGTGACCTTGGGGACTACTTTAACCACTTTTTAAATTTCTTCCTCCATTTCCATTGCTCTAAATGAGGTCAAAGCTAGCTCCACGTCATTCAGATGTAAGGCCCTTAGATGAGACCTTGCATAAAAGTAAGTACTCAGTAAACATCGGTGATTGTTACTTGGAAGCTCAGGGTATAAAGCAGGTAAAGTGGGGGCAGCTGGGTTGAAATGAGAAAGCAGAGTTAACTGCTTGCTGCCACCCCAAGGTGACTATGAGGTATTCTCTTGGAGCCCCAAGACTCAGGATGCAGCAGCCATTTTGCAACCACGAGGGAAAGACCAAGGGAATCACAGAGATACCAGTGACCAGCCCTGACATCCTTGTGCCTCTGAAATGACCCTGGAACTGCCCTTCTCTGACTTTTTGACATTTGAGGAAAATAAACCCTTGTTCTTTAAGTCACTGGCAGACAGGCATCCTTTTACCTGCAGCCAAAAGAATTCTCACTGATGCAGCTGATTTCATGGGGAAGAGAGTGAGCTCTGCAGCCAGACTGCCTGGGTCCAAAGTTGGGCTCTACCATTTGCTCGCTGTGTGACTTGGAGAAGTCAATTCCCCTCTCTGAGCTCTCATTTAGTCACGTAAAAACATGGCAGCTACTTTTGTTTTCTTTAGAACACAGTTTCAGAGATTTAAGTGAATCCAATCCCTCATTTCACAGCACATTCTCACTATCTGTTGCACAAGGCCACTCTTTTTGTTTTATTAATTTGGTCCCTTTTATCCCCATTTCCCAACCCCATCCTTCCCAGAGCAACCACTGGGATGCGTTTAATGTGTAGCTTTTCCTTTGTTTATGTTCTTGCAAACGTTTTGTCTTTTGTGAGTATTTTTAATTTACATAACGATATTGTGTTCTGTATCTCCTTCTGGCTTTTCCAATCACAACTAGGTTTTATGAGATTTATTTCTATAACTATATGTCCCTCTAATTCTTTGTTCCTAAAAGCAGCATAGTGCTCAGTGACGTGCACCCACCACACTCAATCTCCTCCTTTACTGGCGATGGTGGCCATACCACAACCCTAAACCTAACCCGAACCTGAACCCTAACCAGCATACCACAGGGAATGCTGCACTAAACATGGTCACATGCGTCTCCTCATGAACCCATGTCAGAATGCCTTTAGCACTTGCATTCAGGGCCAAACTTCTGGGTTCCAGGGTATACGCACTCTTAATTTGATCAAATATTTGTAGAATGCCCTTAAGAAAGGCTGACTGTCCACACTGTCTAGCAGCGCACAGAGTTCCAATGGCTCCCATTCCTGCCAGCACTGGGCACTATCCAGCTTATTTTTGCCAGTCTCATTGAAATAAATCTCATCATTGTTTCAAGTTGCATAGTACCTACTTCAAGAGGCTGTTTTGAGAGGCCAAGGAGTTAATGTATGTAAAGTGTTTAACTCATTGCTTAGTACACAGTAAATGCTCAATAAATGCAAAATTTTACAAAAGGTACCATGGTTTGACATAGTGAATTCTCAGTTACTATTATTAAACTTGGCACATAGTAGGTGCTCAATAAGTGCATCCCCTTGGCCTTCCCCAACACCCTCTGGATGTCCCCACTCCCACTCTTCCACCTTGGTGGAGTTCCTCCCAGTCCCTTCCCACAGACTCACCTGCTTTCTCTTCACTCTCCCAGCTGAGGTCTTTACGAACCTCCTGGCCAAAGAGACTCTTCAGGATGGCGCTGGCGATGGGCAGCATCATGGCAGTGGAGGCCGTGTTGCTCAGCCACATGGACAGAAAGGAGGTGGTCACCATCATCCCTAGGATGAGCCTGGGAACAGAGCGAGTTAGAGGCCGATCTAGAACTGGGGCCTCTGGTTTGTATCCCACTTGTTTACACATGGAAAGTTAAGGCCCAGAGAGGACAAGCTAGTGACCAAGTGGGAACCAAATCCATTCACCACGCTTATTCTAGATCTAAGGAAACTGACTCAGTGTATGTAAGTGAACTGACCTCAGGTGCCCAAGGTAAATTAGTTCTAAAGACACACCAACCCTGACATTTTCTCTCCTTTGCCCACAAATCCTGGATAGCTCCCATTGCAGAATAAAGGTGTCTTGGTTTGGCACCAAGACTCTCCACTGTTTCACCCTAAGTGCCCTTCCCAGCCTCCTCTCTCCCCCTTCCCTTCCCACTCCTCCCAGGCACCCCTGCTCAGGCTCTGCTGAGTTTCTCGCCAGCTCCCAAACACACCTTGATGTCCTGCCTGCCTGCCATTGCTTGGTCCCTCCCACGAACAGGAATCTCAGTTTAGTGATTTGCTTTTCTTTACATTGAATTCTTAATCCACCTGGAATTTATTTAGTTGTATAGAACAAAGTCGGATCTAAGTAGGATTTTTTCCTAAAGAATACACAAATTATTCCAACACCCACCAATTCTTGAATCCTTCCCTTTCCCACGGATTTCAATTTCTTCCAGATTATTTACTCTGTGTTTTAAAAATCTATTTCTGAGCTAGTGTCATACCGTTTTCATTGTTGTAACTTTAAAACATGTTTGACAGCAGCCTCATCCATTCTTCAAGGCCAAATGTAACCTCCTCCAAGAAGTCACCCTATATCTCTCATGTGGGCTCATATTGCACCATGTGTCCCTTAGGTATTAAATTCTGCTCTGTGTTGGGATCAGTTCTATAGATGGAATCTCTCCCATAGGACTGACAGTTCCTCCATGAGGAAACAGCTACAGAGCCTAGCAGAATGCCTGGCCCAGAGCAGATGCTAGAAAACCATGAGTTATTCAGAACCTCCTCCCTCATCGCCACCCCCATCCCCACCACAAAAAGAGCTCTCAAACCTATCCATTCAGCCCATCTCCACTGCCACCACCCTAGTCCAAGGTGGCACCATCTCTCGTCTGGATCCCCAGAACAGTCTCTTACCTGGGCTGCATCTGGCTTCTCACCTTCATCTGATCCCCTCATGGCAGCCAAGAGGAATTTTTTTTAAAAATGCAAATCTGGTCATGTCACTCCCCAGCTTAGAATTCTTTAAAGCAGAGATTGATAACCAGGGGGGCCATAGATATAATTCAGAATGGACATGATAGGGGAAAATATACCTCTATTTTACTAACATCTAATAGAAATTAAATATTTCCTTCAGTGATAAACATAGGCAAAAAAGTTCAGTATTATTAGAAGGGGAGGACTTCCCTGGTGGTGCAGTGGTTAAGAATCCACCTGCCAATGCAGGGGACACGGGTTCGAGCCCTGGTCCAGGAAGATCCCACATGTTGAGGAGCAACTAAGCCCGTGAGCCACAACTACTGAGCCTGTACTCTAGAGCCCACGAGCCACAACTACTGAGCCTGCATGCCACAACTACTGAAGCCCGCGCGCCTAGAGCCTGTGCTCCACAACAAGAGAAGCCACCACAGTGAGAAGCCCGCACACCACAACGAAGAGTAGCCCCCGCTCGCCACAACTAGAGAAAGCCCACGTGCAGCAAGGAAGACCCAATGCAGCCAAAAATAAATAAATTAATTAAAAAATTTTTTTCTCGATTAGAAGGGGAGTTGGTTACCAGTAAAGATCACAGACACTTCCATATCACATTATAATAGTTGAGACACCTTGGAATATCATTGACACTCAGAACTGCCTCAAAACTACAGTTATGAGGCTGTTGCTAGATCTCATCATTTATTGTGTTAATAAAGAAGTACATATAGTATTCTATCACAAATTTGCGTAGTTTTAAAAAATTGCTTGGATAAGTGCATTTTGCTGTAATTGTTGTGGTTGTTGTTTTAAATCCTACGTGTTGTGCTTTATGCATTTAAAAACATTACTGGGAAGGAATCCTTAAGATTCAACAAATTGCAAAAAAAAAAAGATTAAAAGAACAACAATGACCTTATTTTAAAGGCCATTCAATCATCTTAAAATAAAAGTTGGAATCCTAGCTAGGGGGCCCAAGGCCCTTAGGAATGGACCCTACCTCCCTGCCTCTCCAAGGCCATCTTTCCATCCACTCCCCACCCACCATGTCACCTTGGCTGGTAAATAGAAAACCAGGATGATAACAGCCAGCATTTACGGTGCAGGTCCAAGCTACTGTATCATCATTCTACAGGCAAAGAGAGCCTAAGTCACCTCCCAGAGCAGGAAAGGTGGGATTCAGCCCCAAGCAGTCTGAGTCAAGCTGCTAATATGGTCCCCTCTAAAACTACTGGACAGGAATCCCTGGGGGTGAGGTCTGGGAATCAGCATTTCAACTGATTCCCATGTGATTCTTACATACTTTTGAGAACTGCCCAAGGGCCTAGCACTGTGTCTGGCACACAGAGCGGCTCACTAAATATTTGAGAAATGAATAAACAAGCGGATGGTGGGACATGATGAGTTTGTTGCCCTGGATGACCAGAGCAGGAAGAGTGGGTTTAGGCTCCAAGAGATGTGGTCCCTCTGCCTCGCCACCTCTGGGCTGGACCCATTACCTGGCCTTACCTGGCCGGCTGGACCCCAGTGAGCATCAGGACCTTGAGGGCAATTCTCCGGTGCAGGTTCCACTCCTCGATGGCGCTGGCCATGATCAGACCGCTGAGGAAGAGGAAGTTGGTGTCCAGGAAGTACTGGGCGCAGACCTTGTTGGAGGGCAGGATGCCCAAGAAGGGGAAGAGGATGATGGGCAGCAAGGCCGTCACCGAGAGGGGCAGGGCCTCGGTGCACCAGTACACCGCCATGAGCAGGATGACGAACAGGCAGCGACCTTCCTGCAGGGGGGAGATGCAGGCCCAGGAGGGTCAGCAGAGCTTTGGGTGGCAGAGGGAGAAGAGGTCCTGGAGCAGGGCCCATCAGGGCCCATTCCTCGGGGAGGCAGTGGAGAGGGTAAGTGCCCAAGGCTCAGACTTTGAGCCGGTGGTGTCACCTATCTGAGCCTCATTTTGCTCAACTATAAAATGGGGAAGCTATATCTGTCCATTTTATAGGATTGTTTGACGATAAAATGAAATACCCCATTGTCTTAGAAGTAGACCCTGAGATGAGCATGAGAGGGAAAAGTAGTTTGCTCGACAGGGAATCTCAGAAAGTTCTGGAAGGGCAGTGAGGAAGTGAAACAGAGAAGGACGCCAAGACAGTGTGTCAACAAGAAGGTTACTACGGAGGGCAGCTGGGGCTCAATCTTGATGGGGACCCTAGAAGACAGTGGAGATCATGCCTCAGAGTAGTCCCCCTGGGAGGCGAGGAAGCTGCTCTGTATCTGCCAGCTCTTGGTCATCACTGGTTGAGGGCTGCTCATGGGAGCGCTAACTCTCCAGCACTTCGACCTGCCCTGTGCAGCCGCCAAATTAACAAGTTCTTGCAGAGCATCCAGGGCTCTGCAAGAAGCCACTGGCATGCGCAGCATGGTAACCGCCCACAGGGATGTGGACAGAGCGCCAGCAGCAACGGCCACATCCATACACGGCACTTAGCACAACGTCCAACACTTGGTACCCACTCTATAAATAGTAATAATAATTACTGATATTTATTGGGCTAGTAGGTACCAGCTATTGTTTATTCATCACAAAGTCCCAGTGAAGTACGTATAATTATTATGACCATCTGGTGGATTGGGAAACTGAGATTCCAGGAGGTCAGTAGCAAGGCAATGGTTGTGCAAACAAGACAATCTACCTCCAGAGCCAACTCTCTTAACCAAGTACCCCACAGCTGTTATCAGCTGAATGCTAGAATCTATGCCTTCAGGTTGACAATGCAATTTCAAAGATTCAAAACAAAACGGATCTGTGGTTGCCAAGGCTGGGGTTAGGATGTTTGTGTTTTGCGGGGGCGGGGGGAGCTGCAAAGAAGCACAAAGGAAACTACTGGGGTGACAGAAATGTTCTAGACCTCGATTGGGGTGGTGGTTGCATGGGTTTGTACATTTGTCAAAACTTGTGAAACTATTCACCTGCTGATGAAACAAGAGCGCAGTAATGGTAACATCTTCTGATACATCAGTGTCCCTCAGGATCCATAACAAATAGTGTCTTATTATTCCCATAGTCACTATTTAAATAAAACTGCCTACTGCCCTGACCTTGCTTTCTTATATTCTCTCAAGGCAATGATCTTGCATGTACAGACTATTTCTTGGATTTGGTGCTGTCTGGTGCCATTTATTCTTCTTACTTCTTACTCATAGTAGGTTTTGTTGACTTTATTCAGTGTCCACAGCACACTGAACTGAATTCCATCCTAACAAGCACCATCCGAATAGAACATATCCTCAGCTACACAGGACAGGCATCAAACTATGTGCAGACACTACAATTAGTTAATCCATCTAAAGGGGCAAGGTCCAATGGTCCAGGGAGACCAATGAGTTGGCTTTGTCAATAATCCAAGCAACAGATACTGGCAGCTGGGGTCTGATGGGAGCAGTGGAGGTAATGAGAAGTCGTCAAATTCTGGATCTATTTCTAAGATAGCTTTGCCAAGGATCTGTTATGATGTGTAAGGCAAAGAGAGAAGCCCAGGGTAATTCTAGTTGTTGGCCTCAATGGAAGAATGAGGTTGTCCCTTACTGAGAGAGGGAAGACTGTAAGACACACCTACATCCATTTCCAAACCTTGGAAACACATCCTGAGACTCTGCTTAACACGCCCAACATAGGAGAATTTCCATTTCCCAAGTGCCTTAGCTTTTGTACCAGTGTTTACATTCTCTCATGCAATTTAGAGACCTACAAAAAGTCTCTTGCAGAGGGAATTTTTGTAAAACAAATCCTCTTTTCCCATTTGTCTATTTTATCTTTTGTTGCCTGTGCCTTTGGTGTCATATCCAAGAAATCATTGCCAAATCCAATGTCCTGAAGTTTTTGTCTTATGTTTTCTTCTTAGATTTTTATAGTTTTAGGTCTTATGTTTAGATCATGAGCACATTTTGAGTTCATTTTTGTATGTGATGTTAGATAAAGGTCTAACTTCATTCTTTTGCATATGAATATCCAGTTTTCCCAGCACAGTTTGGTGAAAAGATTGTCCTTTCCCCATTGAATGGTCTTGGGACCCTCTCCAAAAATCATTTGACCATACATGTGAGGGTTTATTTCTGGGCTTTCTATTCTGTTCCATTGGTTTATATCTGTCTTTTTGCCAGTACCACACTGTTCTGATTACTGCAGCTTTGTAGTAAGTTTTGAAATCAGGAGAACTTCTGAGTCCTCCAGCTTTGTTCTTTTTCAAGATTGCTTTGGCTATTTGGGGTCCCTTGAGATTCCACATGAATTGTAGGATGGGTTTTCTATCTCCACACAGAAAACCACTGGGGTTTTGATAGGGATTGCACTGACTCTTTAGATCACTTTGGGTAGTATTGATATCTTAACAATATTAAGTTTTCCAACCCATGAACACAAGATATGTTTCCACTTACAGTCAGTCCCCTATTTCTGATGGTTCAACTTAACGATTTTTTAAACTTTATGATGGTGCAAAAGTGATATGCATTCAGTAGAATTTTGAAGTTTGATCTTTTTCCAGGCTAGCAATATGCAGTCTGATCCTCTCTCCTGATGCTGGGCAGTGGCAGCGAGCCTCAGCTCCCAGCCAACCACACCATCATGAGGGTAAACAACCGATATACTTACAAGCATTCTGTACCCAGGCAACCATTCCACTCTTCACTTTCAGTACAGCATTCAATAAATTACATGAGATATTCAACACTTTATTATAAAATAGGCTTTGTGTTAGATGATTTTTGCCCAACTGTAGGCTAATGTAAGTGAGAACATTTAAGGTAGGCTAGGCTAAACTATGATGTTGAGTAGGTTAGGGGTATCAAATACATTTTTGACTTATGATATTTTTAATTTACAATGTGTTTATTGGGATGTAACCCCATTGCAAGTTGAGGAAGACCTGTATTTATGTCTTTCATTTCTTTCAGCCATGTTTTGTAGTTTTCATTGTACACGTCTTTCACCTCCTTGGTTAATTCCTAAGTATCTTATCCTTTTTGATGCTATTGTAAATGAATTATTTTCTTAATTTCCTTTTTAGATTGTATAGAAATGCAACTGATTTTTGTGTGTTGACTTTGTATCCTGCTACTTTGCTGAATTCGTTTATTAGTTCTCCCAGTTTTGAGTTGTTGGGGTCAGGGAAGAATAATTGTAAAACAAATCAACACTGCTTGAAACGAATATTTTAAGAGGTCAGACTATTGGACACACGTTTTAAAGATCGAAAGCAAAAGCGATAATATGGAATCAAATACCACGACTAAAAATTGCCTAAGTTTTGATTTCCTAACATCTTTTTGGTTCCTATACCAGGCAGATTCCTACATATCAGGGATGAGAGAGCTTAGATAATCACAGATTTATAAGTATTTATAACTTCCAGCCCTTTGTCCAAGCAAAATTGTATATTGAATCACAATATAAAACAGACAAACCTTGAGAGTAAAATTTAGTTAAAAGGAGTTTTTCCGGGAGAAGTGGGATGAGGAGCTCCCTACTGGGTCCCCTGTTTACTCCCTCCGTCCCACCTACCGTGGCAAACCTAATACCTCCCTGATCCAGGAATTCAATGGAGGACAGTCAGACCATCGCCAAGCCCCCTGCTTTACGGATATGAACACAGAGACCAGAGAGGCAACAGATAGGTGTCAGGCATGTTTCTAGAACCCCAAACTGGGGTTTCCCAGGCAGCTGAGATCCTGCGCTGCATCTGTTATAGAAAAGGACCTCTTTGTCTCAATGGGTGCTTGGAGCCAAAAGGCATCGTTCCAGGGTTCCACAGAGGCAAACAAAGGGGCAGACCCAACCCAGGTACTCCTAGTACAGCAAACAAAGATGCAGGAAAGTGGCAGCACAATAAACAGCACCCCATTTACAGAAGCTTCTGGAATGCCCACGTTCTGCCAGGGGAGTTTCAGGGACCACCCTGGAAGCCAATGAATCCAAAGGTTCAGGCCACAAAAAAGCAAATTTGGCCAACAAGGTCTTCTTAGGGCTTGGAACCTGTGAGTCCACAAATGGACCCGAATATCAGCTAGAGACAGTTTTCATAGCTCAGAGAGGTCAAGTGACTACTCTGAAGACACACAGCTTCCTAGAGACGGAGCCAGGTTTTAAGTAGAAGGCCATGTCCTGGCTCCTTGTGTGGCAGAAGCGTGATACCACTTGTCTCCATCCCCTTATCCTGCTTCATTTTTCTTCATATAACCAAGTGCTGCCACCTGTATTAGTCAGTGTTCCCCAGAGAGAGAATGGATAGGACATATCTAGATACATGTAAGAGGAGACCTGTGATAGGATTTGGCTCCCACAGTTATGGAGGCCAGGAAGTCTCACGATTTTCCATCTGCGGGCAGGAGAACCAGGAGAGCTGGTGGTGTAATTCAGTCCAAGGTCAAAGCCCTGAGAAGCAGGGGACTGCTGGTGTAGGTGCCAATCTGAGTCCAAAAGCCCAAGAACCGGAAGCACCGATGTCCGAGGGCAGGAGAAAATGGATGGCTCAGATAGAGCGGAAGGGAATTTGCCCTCCCTCCACCCTTTTGTTCTATTCAAGCCCTCAGCTGATTGGATGATGCCCAACACATTGGTGAGGGCAGGTCTCAGTCTACTGATTTAAATGCAATCTCTTCCAGAGACATACTCACAGATACACTAAGAAATAATGTTTCACCAACTAACTAGGCATCTCTTAGCCTAGTCAAGGTGACATAAAATTAACCTGAATGCAGACTTTGTACTTTACTGGTTTTCTCTTCCACTAGAATGTAAGCTCTAGGAGGGCAGGGATTGTGCCCCTGAAGCCAAGAACAGTGCCTGGCACATAGTAGGAACCCAAAATATTTATTGAATAACTAATACGTGCTTCTGCAACTCAAGACAGTGCTTACAACATGTTCACTATCATCCATTCAGCAAACATTATTCCTGACCACGTGCTAAGCACCAGACTGGGAGTTGAGACTACGAAAATGACTGAGACATAGTCATGGCACTTTTACCAGGAAATCTGACAGTGCCAATCATAGGACCATTCTCAATGGCTAGTTCTCCTCAAACTCAAATGACCTTATCAGACTCTACCCACCAAATATCCCTCAAGTGGTGTGCTGGTAAATGTTTAACAACTGGCTCTCTGAAAAAACTGTGGGTGTATATGTTTGTGTGTGTGTGTAAAAGTTCTTGATTATTATTCAGTTCAGCTAAGAAGCCACTCATGTCATTGACCACTGAGTTTAGTTCCACTATGAATGTCGGTTATGTTTTAATTTACATTAATTATTAAGACAAAACAGACACAATGAAGGAACGTGTCAGGACGTCACTTGCTTACCAATGGTGTGTCTTCTTTACTGAATCAAATGATGGTTTTCAAATACCAGAAGAATAGTTCCTCATTTTTTGTGCTAGTCACAATATAACAGCTATAGACAACACATTTTGAGTGTGATCTGCATTACTAACTTTTCCCATTATCTTAAGTCTAGGCAAGCAACCAAACAATGAGCTAAGCCCTGATTTGTAGTGTTTACTGATTTCTATGGTGTAAATATGCCCACATGGCTGATTTCAAGCCACCAAGTTACATCACTGAGCACAGTGTTGGAAAGAGATGGACTGTATCACAACACTCCACAGTATTTCCTCCGCACATATAGATGCAAATAACAGTAGATGTAAATAACCTCAAGACCATAGATAATAGTAAAACAATTAGGAAGCGATGAGTTTTGACTATCTATTACCTTTGTTTTGATATAACTTTTTAACCCCAATTAATAAAATTTCATTTTAAATAGTATCTATGTTTAACAACTAGCTAGCAAAATTCATGAAATGTAACCATTAGGTCTTGTGAGCCAGTACATGGGCTCCAGTCACTCTGTGGGCCTCCAGGCAGAAGAACATCCATGGAAAGCTCCCAAGGAATCTGGGTCACATTCTGGTGCAAACTCGACATTCTTCAACCCATGTGTGGTATCATGCTCCATAATGCATCCATGGTTTAAAAATATACAATTATTTGCTGTCAAAGTTGGAAACTTGCTGCTGGCTTTGGAAGACATAACTATCCTGTTTTATGCGCCACCTGACAGACCGATAGGTATTCCAGTTTGAAGAATATATGTCTGTCTTAATCAGCTCAGGTTGCTACAAGCAAATACCAGAGACTGGGTGGCTTAAACAGCAGACATTTATTTCTCACAGTCCTGGAGACTGGAGGATCTAAGATCCAGGTGTCAGCAGATTTGGATTGTGTGGAGAGCTCTCTTCCTGGCTTACAGACGGCTGTCTTTTCCTTATGTCCCCACGTGGTCCTTCCTTGGTGCCAGGCATGCAGAGACAAGCTCTCTTCTTGTAAGGGCTATAATTCCATCATGGCCCCCCCCACCCCGCCCTCATGAACTAATCTAATCTTACAGCTTTGAAAGGATACTAAATGGATAGTATGAACTACTTTATATCAATAAATTTGATAACTCAGAGGAAACAGAAAAACTTCTTGAAAAACATAACTTATTCAACAATCAGAAAAAGAAAGGCTGAATATTTCATTGTCTATTAAAGAGAATCAATCATTTAAAAACTCCCCTCAAAAACAACAACAACAAAAAAACCCTCTAAGCCCTGCTGACCTCGATGGTAATTCTACTAAACATTTAAGGACTAAGTAATACCCATCTTACACAAACCCTTCCAGAGAACAGAGAAAAGAGGAGCATTTCCCAATTCATTTTGTGAGGCCACGGTAACCCTGCTACCTGAGTTATCCTTACAAGGGCATGAAAAGAAAAGAAAAGAAAAGAGAATATTATAACGGTCGAGGTCAGTGGCATGAAAAGCCACCTGGTAAATCTGAACCCTAAGAAGCTCTGTTCAGAGATGCCTTTTCTATCCTGCCTCACATCACCATGCAGGAGAATAATTATGATAATGACAACCAAAACCACCAACGTGTTTTGAGTACTTATTAAGTTCCAGGTATTTTACAAGTATTAATTCATTTAATGAGAGGTCCTATTATTTTTCAGAGGAGATTATAAATGACATCGATTTAGTCATGCATGTAAAGCTATGACCCAGGTAATTCGGTCCCAGGGTAGTGTTGCTGCTCATGAACTGCATATCTAAACAGAAATTCTAATCTTTAAACTCTCTTCCCCTAAACATTTAAAGGGCTCCGAGTATAATGAGAGTTAATGAACAAGTGCTTACAACCGGCCAGGTACTTTTCCTAGTAATTTACATGCATTAACTCATTCCGTTCCACAGCCATGCTTGGAGGCAGATATTATCGTCTCCATTTTAGCGATGGGACAACTGAGGCAAAGAGGGTAAGTCAGGTAACCTGCCCGAGGATGCTGAGGCAGAGACAGGATTTGAACCCAAGGCGATCTGACTACAGAGTTTGCACTCCGTACCACTCCGCATCTCTGCATGATCCATGGGTGCCCTTGCCACATTCCTGCAGCCTCTAACTCTCTAGCATCCCTGGAATCTCTCGCATTCCTAGACCAAAAGAAACCCTCTCAAGCCTGGCCTTGCCATCTACGTCCCTCCATCACCTCTCGTCTGTGCCCCCACTGCCTCCAAAGGGCATGCTTTTAATAATCACCATGTCCCCTCCCAATTCTCCCATCCAGGAGCCTCATCCTTCTTTCCATTTTGGCTCCTTTTCTCTAGAAAATAATCTAACTGGAAGCTATAGTCCTCCCTCTCTTCATAGGATAGCAACCACAACCACAATAAGACTACTAAGACCCAACATTTACTGAGAATGTACTATGTGCCGGACACCATTCCAACTACTGTCCCTGCGTTATCTCAGTTTAGTTGTGATTGTCACAACAGCCTTATGAAGCAGGTCCCGTGATTATCTCCATTTAACAGATAAGGAAACTAATACACAGAGTGATTAAGTAACCTGGCCAAGGTCACAAGGGCAGCCTACTGGATAAAACAGGCAGGTTCCCGGGCCTCCACTTAGCATTACATCAGTACAGAAGTAGAAGGTGGGGAGAAGCTAAGCAGGTTACTTCCAAATGTCCAATCAGCATCTGGATGAATAGCAATGAATGAAGTTTTCAGCCTAAGTATAACCCATGTAACATGTGGGACATACTTATACTAAAAAAATTATTCACAGTTCATCTGAAACTCAAAGTGAACTGGGCACCCTGTATTTTATCTGGCAACCCTAGCTGGACAAATACTCCAAAGATGTGAGGAGGAAAATCCCGAGTGTTCCTTGAGGACCAGAGGTGGGTCACCAGGGCCACTTTAAATCCTAAGAAGTCTGCTTCTATCTAGGACCCCCTCAAAAGTTCACACAGAGCAAACCCATGGAAAACCAGGCACTGGAAGGGCGCAGCCTATCAGATAAAATGTATCCCATAAGGAAAGTGTTCCTGGAGTGGGGACCCTCTACTCCCCCACCTCCTGCGATGTTCGCAAGACAATGCGTCAGAGGACATACCAGGCCCCCAGTGGGGGAAGCCAGCTGAACAGAGGAGCCAGCAAGCACTCACTTGCTCCCCAGGTGTCTCCTGCCCTCCTGGCTTCTCTCACGCTGGATGTCAGAGACCTCTCTCTAGAACACAAGGAAGAGGAAAAACTTAAGGGGGAGTCCAGGAGAGAAGGATCTTCCTCTCAGTGGCTCCCAGCCTGTGGAGCACCCAGGTAGGGGAGGGAAAAAGACTTCTTCGAACCAAGTTCCACATTTTGATCCTTGCCTGGAACTGAACATTGACTTTCTGAATAGAGATCGTGTTTGTATATTCAAGTAACTGCAGGATTTTAATTACTTCTCAAGAGTGATGGGGAAAGTCATGGTCTGCAGGAGTTTTAGTCCAGGTTATGGGGGAAGAACGTCCCCTACTGAATACATTTTAGAGCAATAGCTGGAGAGAAAACTAAACATGACTTTTAAAAAAAAATTAGCTTTATGAGCTATAGTTTACGTACAATAAAATGCGTCCATTGTAAGTGTACAGTTTGCATTTCAACAAATGTATGTACCCATACAACCACCATGCCAATCAAGACAGAACATTTCCAATAAAGAAATATATATACAAAGGAATATTACTCAGCCATAAGAAAAGAATGAAATAATGCCATATGCAGCAACATGAATGGATGTACAGATTATTATACTATATGAAGTAAGTCAGATAGAGAAAGACAAATATATGATATCACTTATATGTGGAATCTAAAAAAATGATACAAATGAACTTAGTTACAAAACAGAAACACACTCACAGACATAGAAAACAAACTTATCAAAGGGGAAAGGTTGGGGGGATAAATTAGCAGTTTGGGATTAGCAGATACAAACTACCATATATAGAATAGAGGACCTACTGCATAGCCCAGGGACCTATATTCAATATCTTATAATAAACTATAATGGAAAAGAACCTGAGAAAGAATATATATATGTATATACGTATAACTGAATCACTTTGCTGTACACCAGAAACTAACAGAACATTGTAAATCAACTATAGTTTAACAAAAAAGGTATAGAATATTTCCATCCCCCAGAAAGTTCCCCTTAGCCCCTTTCAGGTCAATCCTCACACCCCCTCCAAAACACTGCTGTGCTTTCCATTGCTAGAGATTGGTTTCTCCTGTTCTTGGACTTTACTTAAATGAAATGATGTACTTTTGTATTTTCTGCTCAGTATAATGCCTGTGGATTCATCCATGAAATTGCACGTATCAGCAGTTAATTCTTTTTTACTACTGCATAGTATTTCATCCTGTAAATATACCACTCTTTCTTTGTACATCTTCTTGCTGGTGGAAAGTGGAGTGCTTCCATTTTGGCATTATTATGAATAAAGCTGCTGTAAATATTCAAGGACTTCTGCTTCGGGGGTGACATCCTGCCAGTTCTTTAGTGCAATGTATTAATTCTGCACATTATAGAATGGGGGGGAGGGGGAGAAGTGCTGGTAAATTCTGGCTGCAAGTGTTGCCTTTCGAAGGCCTTGAGTCCCAGGCATGCATTCTCCCTCTCCCTCTTTCCCCTCTTTTCTCTCTCTGTTTCTCTCGCTCCCTCCTGTTCCCTCCTCGCTCTCTGGGTGCTCTTGCCAGGATGTCAACATCAATTCTTTGTGGAGGAATGATTCCAGATACAGCATGTGTCAGCCAGGGAGGTGATGTGAGGGAAATGGCAAGAGTTGGGAAGTCGATCCTTGGCCCACACGGGGCTTGGGCAGTGAGTGGGTCAAGAGTGTTTCATTACCTTGCTGGTTAGGGATTGCAGCAGGGCCGAGGTGACCCCAAATAGCTTCCCTGCCCCAGCTGAGCTTCCTGTGGGCAAACTGGATTCAGAACTGCCATCTGGATGCCAGACATCTGGTGAGGAATTAATAAGTACTACTGCCCCTCACCCCCACCCCTCCAGCCCGGTGGGCCTCGAGGACAAAAACTGGCTTCCGGAGAACAAAAGTCTCCCAGGAGGCATGGAGGCAGGGACCAGAGAGCTGGCCTGTGGACAGTAAGCGGTGGGCTCTCAGAGATCCAGCGGGCCAAGCCCGTTCCCACCTCCAGGTCTTTGCACCTGCTGTCTCCTCTGCCTGGCCTGCCTGGCCCTCACTCCTTGATCTCTGGCCCCTTGATCTCTGCCCAGCTCACTCCTTCTTGTTGTTTGGCCTCAACTCAAAGGTCTCCTCTTCACAGACCATGCTGTTGTCTGTGGTCTGATCTCCACCATCCAGCCTTTTTGTCAAGAACTTACCAATGGCCGAAGTATTTCTTGTTTGTTCACTTATCATTAGCTCTCTTCCCACAGACTGTAAGCTCCACACAAACAGGGCCCTTGTCTGTGTTTGTTCACCTTTATCTTCAGGGCCTCGATGGACATTTGTTAAATGAATGATTAAGTACTCTAAATCAGGCATCACAAACTCAAATGCAAGGGACAATTTAATGAACGAAGTGGGCTGGCATAAGAAATATCACCTTGTTTTCTCAAGTCTGATTTGCAATTCTGACAGTGTTGTGGGTACAGAAAACCATCCTTTTAGCAGGGAAAAAAATGCCCAAGTTTAATGATAAATTACAGCTGGCACTGGGCTTTAGTGTCATGGGTGCAATAGGGAGGAGTGGGGACTGTGGTGAAGTGGGGAACATAGGCCCCTTGGAAACAGCACCTGCTGCTCAGCTCCTGACTGTTGCCATGGGGAAACGTGGGGCCCATGATGCCAGATCTCCTGTTTTTTCAAGAGAAGCTTGAAATTGTGCTTTTATGTGAAATCTCACCATTTTAAATGATTTGCCTATTAAAAGGAAAGTGTGTGCCAAAAAATACATCTGCAAAATGCATCAGACCCATGGTCACCACTTTATGACCTCTCGTCTAAGTGGTTTTAATTAGTGGAAAATCCCAGAAAAGTGCTCACACATACACAACTTGGAATCTAATGTGAAGTTGTTCACAGATTACTAGGAATCAGGATGCTCTGTGAAAAATCCCTGCTCTGTCTTAAAATCCCCATTTTACAGGTACGGAAACTGAGGTCACAGGAGGAGTGATCTCTTCAGGACCACACAGAGCACAAGAGAAGATCTCATGGCTCCCGGTCCAAATAGTGGATCAGGGGGTGGGGTCCAGTGAATCCATGATTTTACTCCAGTGCACAGCACGTCTGACCCACCTCTACCTCTGGGCCCCCTGTTTGGTGAACTCAGAGCAGCCACATGGACACAGGGAGAGTCAGTCTGCGTGTCTGCAGAATGGAATCTTCCTTTGATCCTTCAAGGGCAGATTAGGGTAGAAGGAGGGTAGAAGGCTAGAGTCACATGATCCCGAGACCCTGTTCCTTTGAATTTTAACTTCTGGAGTCCAGAGGTGGGGGAAAGTGTCTGATCTTGCAGGCTCACTTTCTGGGTCATCTCAAGAGTCAGCAGTCTGCCACTTTGCCACTTTGTTCTGTCCAGAGGCTCAGCTTCAGGAAGGGGAATCTTGCTGAGGTGGCCCAGGGTAGACGGAGTCGTGGCTCCAGGTGAAACATCTCTCACATCCCCAGCCTGTCGCCTCTGCCAGCAGAAGCTGGAGTGACTCAGCTAAAACCTCCAGGGGTGGACAAGCCTGAAGGAGACTGCAGCCCGAGAAGACAGGGGCCAGAAGCCAGAAGGCTGGTCCTCACTATGAAGGCTGATTGATCCCAGAGGCCAGGATTTGGCAGAACTTGATGTGGATGTGCTTGGGAGATGGCTGAAATGGAAAGTGGTCAGCTTTCTTTTTCAGAAGGGAAAAGAATGCCAAGGAAATCTCTAGAGCTGGGCTGTCCAAATAGGGTAGCTTCGGGCCACCTGTGGCTATGTAAGTTTGAATTAATTAAAGTTAAATGATATTTAGAATTCCAGTTTCTCGGTCACACGAGTCACATTTCAAGTGTCCCATAGCTATGTGAGACTAGTGTCTACCTTTCTCAATGGAGCAGATCTAGAACATCCCCATCACCACAGAAAGTTCTGTTGGACAGAGCTACTCTAGAGAATTCGGGACTGAGGGCCAGGAAGTATGGGTGTAGTGGTTTGGCCACTGAATTCTTGTGTCAATTCAGTGAGTTCATTCATCTGCAAATTGGAAATAATAATTTTGCGATGTCTACGTCACAGAGGATCCCATTAGAATGAGTGCACGTGAAAGCATTTTGAAATATGTACTTGACAGGCAGACTATTTTAGGAGTGAGATTATGAATAAATGTGTTCATTACATGCTCTGCTTTTCCAAATTTCAACAATAAATATGTATTTTTTTAAAGTAGACGTTCCCTGAATACACAGTTAATATATCTGTAAAATTCTGGGGTTATGCTTTCTTTTTCTGAGAATTAGGAGATATTTCACTGTGCAGAAATTTGAGGCCAGCCTGATTTCTTCCCTCTTACAGCTCATCATATTTTTTACCTGGATAGCCATAAGATTTATTGGTTGAATCCTCAAGTTCATTCATGTTACCATGATATAGCTCAGTGTCGATGAGTATAAGTTTTTTTCTAGGAGACAGAAAATTTGCATATGTTTTAAGTTCGCTTGGTTTCAGAGACGTTTTCTACTATTAAAGATTCCAATATTGTTTTGTTTTACTTGTCTGATTTCTTTTTCTTTCTTCTTCAGCAATACCAATTATGCAGAAGTTGGATTTCCTTTGTCCCCCCTATTGATCATTTTGCTTTCATCCTTTCTTACTCTTTCTTTCCCACTTCATTTTGTTCAATCTTCTTTAGCCTGTGTAACATGTCCTTGATTATGTTTTTAATATTTTCCATTTTGCTGTTTCTAAAAGAGCTTTTATAATAGAGTGGCTTCACTTTTCTCCTCCCTCCACTTCCAGAAGACTGCTTTTTTCATCTCCGTCTACCTTTTATTATCTCTTCTTTGACCCCTTTTTTTTTTTTTTTTTTTTTGCGGTATGAGGGCCTCTCACTGTTGTGGCCTCTCCCGTTGCGGAGCACAGGCTCTGGACGCGCAGGCTCAGCGGCCATGGCTCACGGGCCTAGCCGTTCCACGGCATGTGGGATCTTCCTGGACCGGGGCACAAACCCGTGTGCCCTGCATCGGCAGGCGGACTCTCAACCACTGCGCCACCAGGGGAGCCCTTCTTTGACCCTTTTAGTTCTCATCTTGAGATTTATTTTAGGAAGGCCATCATTTCTTTAATTTTTTGTGTATTTCACAGAGAAATGTCTGTTCAGTAGTTTCTCTTCATTACACAACTCTTCCAGTATTTATTCCTTGTCTACTATTCATTTGATGTTCCCTTTCTTCTTATTTCTCACACAGTCTTTTTGTAGGTCCCATGCTGGCTACTTATCACAGTTCTTTGTTAAAAGAAAGTGTCGGGAGAGGAGCTAGGAGGAAGCTGGGGCAGCAGGTGTCTATGCAGTAGCCCTGTGGATTATCTCAGAACCCTTTCTCACCACCACTGCCCTGAAATATATCTCTACTCTAAGCAATAGACTTAGTGTGGAGATTAAGTGTAAAGACCCAAGAATGTCACAGTTCTTCAGTATCTCCTTGAGTAGGTCTCTTCGACTTACTGAGAGAGAAAATTAGAACCCTTACAACCATATGGTTGATCGTTATCCATCCTTCTCTCACCTGCCACTTCAACATCCTGCTTCTTACCAATGGTCTTCGAGCCTCTTCATCCAGTTCATCTGAACTCTGAACTGTCACATGCATTTCAGCGACTCTCCCTTCCCATGTGCATGCTTCAGGCTTTGCTGGGATTAGGAAGGGCTCACAGAGTTGAAAAATACTTCCAGAAAATTCTGCCTCCTGCCCAGGGGCTGCAGAAGCTCTTGGTTCCCTCCTGCAATTTGGTCCAAATCCCAGCACCATTGTCAGCTCTTCTTCACAAACCAAGGGTGGGATTGTGGTCTGCCCTTCTTTCATCAGAGATGGCAGTTTCTTCTCCATTTGTTGCTGTTTTCAGACTGCTTCAGAAAGGTGAATGGAATAGAAAAATCTGGACTCCACCAACTTAAACCAGAAGTGCCTTCCACCTAATAATTTTGTCATGAGAAAATACTATATCTCCTTTTGTTTATCTGTATTTTCTAATCTTCCTTCAATAAACACGCACTGTAGAAACAGTATGGGCTTTGGAATCAGACAATCCTGAGCTATAAACTCAATCCTTCCACACTCTAGCTGTGTGACCTAGTTATTTAACTGCCCTCACCCTCAGTCTCCCTGTGTGCTGTAGGCACATAATAATAGTACCTACCTCGGAGAGTGATTTATTTCATATAAAATAACCACTGACCCAGTGATGGACACGTGGGAATGCTCAACAAATATGACCTATTGTTACGTTGTAATAATTATTAAAAATCATATATTAATGTTACTTTATTCTTAATAATACAAGTTTAATTCCTTAAATGCTGAGCTTCAAATACATTGTTCTTAAATCTTTAAATAAATCCTAAAATATCAGAGCCAGAATGAACCTGAGATGACTTAATCTAGTGGTTCTCAATAGGGGATGATTTTGACCTCCAGGGGACAAAGGGACATTTTGGGGTGATTGGAGGGGATGATGCTAGTGGCATCTAGTGGGTAGAGGCAAGGGATGCTACTAAACATCCTACAGTGCCCCACAACGGAAGATCATTTGTTCCCAGTAGGATCAATGTCACCAGTGCTGAGGCTGAGAAACCCTGGTCTAATTTAACCCCTAATACAATGACTGCCCAGAGAAGGAAAGTGGCTTGCCTGAGGTCACACAGCAAGTCAGAAGTAAGGACTTGTTTTATCTTGTTTCATGGAAAGACCATTACGCCCTGAGGTTTATCAGACAGCAGGAGTTGGGAGCTGGGCTGGGACCAGGGTGAGGCAGGTGCATGACCCTGACAGTGAGTCCCTCCTTAAACTTTGTTCCCAGGGTGCCTCGCCTGGCCCTCCCTAGTCCTGACCCTGGTTGGGAGCAAGAATTGGGCCAGGGGTCCCCTTAGTCCCTGACCAGCCTGATTCATGCCAACCCAATCCAGACATTTCTTACAGGAAGCTTTATAATCCCCCCACCAAAGAAATCCCAGCTTCTCAGGCTCAGCCAATCCATAACCACGGGGATTAAAGTCTGCAGGCAAAACACGCAGAGGTGACAGGGGAGAAAGAAGAAAGTGCCATGTCAGGCGGTTAATTTTTGAGCTGGGGAATGATTTCCAGGCAGACACACGGCAACTTTTCCCCCATTGCCCCTAAGTCTGCCCCCCTCACTCAGGAAAAGAAAGAAAGAGAAATGGTGTGTTCTCTGAGCCCAGGGCAGGAGCTGTCCGGAAACTGCATCCACCACCACCTTCCCTCCTGTGCCCCATCTCCCTGCTGGGTTGAGTTTTTGTCAAGGCACTGGGCTGTGACCAGGCTCTCAGCAGGCACTGGAGGCTCCATGCCAGGCCCTTCAGGGAGCAGGACCAGGGCCAGCTGCCCACAGTGGTGCCCTCCTGCTGCCCACTAGAGGCCCATTCCCCAGGAGTGTCCAGGGCCAGGGCTGTGGGAAGCCCTGAACATTGAACTCTAGAAAGGCCAAAGCCATGCCTTAAACCTCTCAGTATCCCCTCATCACCCCCAGCCCAAGGCTGGGCCTACACAGTGGTCAAAACCCCTGGGGCCACTCAGGGCTTGAAACACGGTGGCTCAGGCATCCATGACTGGTGTGAGTGGCCTTGGGCAGGCTCGGAGCTGTTTGCTCACAGATAACCCAGGAACGATGGCATCTCAGAGTCACAGTGGTACAGCACCTGGAAAATGACCAGTTCCCAAGAAGCTGGAGCTGTTGGGATCAGCAGAAAGAGCAGTGGACAGGGAGCTAGGAGACGGGGGCTGAAATCAGGACCTGATGCCAAGAAGCAGAGGAGCCTGAGTCACGAGCTTGGCTTTCAGTGCCAGAGTGCCTGGGCTTGAATCCTGCCTCTACCGCTTCCTAGAAAAGTGACTTAACTCTGTGCCTCAGTTTTCTCATCTGTAAAATGGGGATGATGATAATGATGGTAAGAATTTCAACCTCATAGAGTTATTGCTATGGGGACTGATTAAATCAAGTGAATGTAGGTTGAGTGCTGGGAGCAGAGTGCTGGTAGAGTAAGGAATATATATAAAATGTTACCTCCTACTGATGGAATCTGTTACTTTTGCACATTTCTTGCCCTCTTTATATCAGAAGTTTCATCTCAGTGATCCCTAAAGCACTTCCAGTCTGCCATGTGGGGATGAAGGCAATGATGCTAGGTAGATATTGACCCCAAAAGGAAAGGAGTTTGGAGCACACACAGCAGGCCCAGGCAAAGGACCCAGCAAGACGAGACAACCCAGGAGAAACCCTCTCCGCTGAGGCCAAGAGGCGCTGAGGCATGTGCCTCCACTTGCAAAAAGGGAGTTAAGTAAGGCCAGCTGAGGCTCTGGGTGCAAGGCCACTAGGAGTCACAGAGCTGCCGGTGCAAATCCTGGTCTACCACCTACAAGCTTCAAGCTGTGGAAGGACCGGTGGCCTTTCTGAGCCTCTGCGTCCTCATCCGTAAATCAGGATGCTTATTACGCCATCCTGAGAGAGCTGGGAAGGAGATCAAAGAGAACATGGATGGATGTGGCCGTTCTTTGGAAGCCCTGCAATGCTGGCAGCAGCTCTCTCCGTGGTCTCCCGAGCAGCTGTCCCTCATGGGCTCAGAACAGCAGCACTGTTATTCAAGGTGGCTGCCCACACTGAGCACTTACTATGTGCCAGGCACGGTTCGTGGATTCCCTCATTCAACTCTACCCACAGCCCCACGAGGCAGCTACGACCGCTGTTCCGTTTGGCTCAGAGAGCTTGAGTGACTGGCCCAAGTTCACACTGCCTCGGTGTGAATGACAGGTGAGAATAATAAAGCTACCGTTCATTGAGGGCTTACTATGACCAGGCGCCAAGCCCTGCCTGCATTAGCTCACCTGCTCGTCTCACAACCCTGTTTAGAAATGAGAAACTGGAGGCACACAGAGGTCCAGCAACTTCTTCATCCATGTGTGCATCTCTAGCAAAGGATGAAGCCGTGATTTCAGCATAGTGGTCCGAGCTCAGGGCAGTGGTCCTGATCCCCTGGGCCCTGGTCCTGGGCTCAGTGAGGAGAGTAACAGTAGTGATGGTAACAGCCAGCATTTACTGAGACTCACTATGTACAGGTGCTCAGCTAATCCTTTTACACTTATTGTGACTTTTGCTCCTCCCACACTCTGGTAGTTTCTGGAAATGGAAGGACAGATATTCAACAGCAAAGCACTTTACAGGCCCTTTCCCATCCTCTCTGGATCTGTTCAGTCTTGAGGATAAGCCCGGCTGATCTTAGTGCCCACCTTCTGGAGGAGACAGGCATGGAGGGTTAAGACTGAAACTAGCCCAGGGTGACCCAGAGGGAAATAGTTGAGACAGCGCAGATGTCTAGTCTCTGATTTCCAGGCAGGGCTCCCTCCTACCTTCTCTTCTGAGAAAGCAGTTAGGAGCCACCTGTGTCTATCTGGGCTCAAGACTCAATGGGGGAAAGAGGAGAAAGTGGAGGGGGTGACTTGTCCCAGGAGACCTCTGAGGCAGCCACTCTATCCTCCTACCCTTTCCTCTGGAACGGACTGTGTTAGACCCCTGGACTTACTAGCAGGTGTTGTCACAAGGTAAAGTTCTTCGAGCCATTCATTAAAAGCGTTCCTGGAGCAGCTCACACCCCACTGCTGCCCAGGCCTCGCTAATCATTCATGAGCCAGACAGGCAGCTGGGGGCAGGGTGGCAGCTGCATGGGACCCTGGAGTCCCCAGGGGCCTGGCTCTACCAGAGGAGGACAGAACATGTTCTTCTGAAAAAGAGGCCAACTGACTGTGTGACCTTGAAGGGCAGCTTCTTCTTCTCTGTGGGCCTCAGTCTCCCCATCTGTGCAAAGGGCCCTTCAGTTCCCAACATGGGTGGCGGGTGTGCTTAAAGCCCGCTCTGGGCTTCTCCACCTCTCGCCGCTCCTGACAGCCTGTCCCACACCTTTGGAGGCCTGGTGTGGGAAGGAAGACTTTCTCTGCTTGGAGTAAAATCCAGCCTGAAGGCATTATGGTGGGATCTGTCTTTAAATCCCATCTAAGATCTTCAACTTAGCTTCCCTATGTTCAGGGGTTCAGGGGTCAGTCTCCTGGAAGGGCTGTCACGAGGACCCAGGAAGACCATTTGATATTTCTTGAACACTCTCCATGCTCCCACCTCAGGACCTTTGACTTGCTGTCTCCTCGCCTGGAATGCTCTTCCTCTATATGCACTCAGGGCTCCTTCCTTCACCTCCTTCAAGTCTTTGCTCCAATGTCATCTCCCTCAGGTATTTGTTCAAATGTTCCCTTCTCGAAATCTTCCTGACTCTAAAATTGCACTTAGCTCCATTCCAAGCTCCCTGCCTTCTCTGATTTTATTCTCCACAGCACTTATCAACATCTGACATACTACAGATCTTACTTATCTGCTTGCTTTTGTTTGTTTTTAATGTTTACCCGTCTAAAATGTCAGCTCCTTAAGTATAAGGATTTGTGACTATTTGGTTCATTGCCATGTTCCTCTAGAATAGTAGCTGGCATGTAGTAGGTGCTCAATTAATACTTTTAAACTCAATGTAATAATCACTTATGGACAGTGTCTGGCACACAGGAAACACTAAAGAAATACTGTTTTGATTCCGTATTCATTCTGGACATACTTATTAAGCACCCTGTTTGCCTACTGCTAGGGGTACATTAGTGAACAAGATGGGCAGGATCCCTAATTGTACTTTATTATTTGCAGGGTACTTCACTGTTTACAAAGTGACTGGTTTCCCTGGCTCCTCCCCACAGCCCCAAGAGGCAAGCGGGTGCATGAGACAGATGAGGAAACTAAGGCTGGCAAGGGAAGTGTCTTGCTTCCCCCCACAGATCAAGTTCTTGGCAGGGATCCATCCTGGATCATCTGAGGCTGCATCCTGTGTGCCCACCACTTAGCCTAACTTCTCCTGGGCACTGAGGTCTTCCCTGCCCCCGACATTTTCAATTCTCTACCATTTACCATCATCCCATCTCCACTCTGGTCCAGCTGGCCCTGCCCCAGGCATCCTGGGAGCTGATGCAGTGGGGGATGGGAAAGCTGATCCCTGCTGTTAAGGCCTGACCTGTGGAGTTTCCAAGCCATTCTTGACAATGACCTTCCACTGCCCACAATCCCTCACTTCTTAGGCCTTTGGGGCTCTGGGCTTCAGGGCAAGAATAAGAATGGCAAGGGAGGGCTTCCCTGGTGGCGCAGTAATTGGGAATCCGCCTGCCAATGCAGGGCACACAGGTTCGAGCCCTGGTCCAGGAAGATCTCACATGCCACGGAGCAACTAAGCCCGTGCGCCACAACTACTGAGCCTGTGCTCTAGAGCCCATGAGCCACAACTACTGAGCTCACGTGCCACAACTACTGAAGCCCGTGCGCCTAGAGCCCATGCTCCACAACAAAGAGAAGCCACCGCAAAGAGAAGCCTGTGCACTGCAATGAAGAGTAGCCCCCACTCACCACAACTAGAGAAAGCCCGCGTGCAGCAACAAAGACTCAATGCAGCCAAAAATTAAATAAATAAATTAAAAAAAAAAGAGTGGAAAGGGAACTTTCACTGGGATTTTTCTCTGAATAAGCACTATCTCATTTAATCTTCCCAGCAGCTCCTAGGAGATGAGCTTTACTCCATATACAGTGGAGGAAATGGAGGCTCAGAAAACCCAAGAACCTACACAGAGAGTAAAGGGAAGAAGCCAGTAGGATGCAGAAGGTCTCATCCCCTATAAAGCACTTCCACGGGCTCCACGGGCACATTTGTAATGCAAATAACAATACTACTACTGCCAACCATAGTAACAACAGACACTTACCTAATACCTCTTGTGATCAGGAGCAGCCCAGAGTATTTTAGGTATCTGAGCCAATCTTCACAACACCCCTCCGAGGTAGGTCCCATTAGTGCACCTCATTCCACAGAGGAGGAAAATGAGGCACAGAGAGGCTAAGTAACTTGCCCAAGGTCACACAGCCAGGAAGTGGGGGAGCTGTCCTGGAGTCCAGGAAATCTGGTGCTAGAGTTCATACTCTCATGATGTTGCCCCCTCCCCCTCAGAAAGTGATTCTGGGGGACAAACCAGCCCAGTGATTCTGGGCAGACCCCTTGTCCAGAGGAGGAAAGCCAAGGTCTGAAGGAGGTCCAGATCCCGCAGAAGATCAGGAGCAGGAAAGGAAGCCAGGCCTCCCAGGTAGATGGCCAGTTTAGTGGAGGTAGGAAGAGCCTCTCAGGACAGCCTCAGTTTCCCCAACAAGAGGTGGGAGCTGGGTCATGGGCAGGGCCCTGCATCAGGCCTCTGCCAGCTCCCCCAGGCCTGGAGACCCCACATTCTAGTCCCAGATGTTGGCACAGCAGACCACGTTCCCAGGACTCATGTCTCAGGAAACTGCCTACACTTCTGTTTTTTGGACTCTGTGCTGTAAAATGCCCTGCTCGGGCACCAGGAGAAGTTTTGCTGAGTCCCAGTCCTTTCCAGAGAAATCCAAGGGGGCTCCAGACAGGGGCAGGAAATGGCTAAAAGGAGCAGGAAGACTTTTCCTTCCTTTTCCCACTCTCCAGGCCTCCCAAGCCAGCCAGCAAAGTGGATTGTCATGAGAGTAAGGTGCAAGCGGCATGTGAAATCGAGGGGACAATCCGGGCTGTGGGTGGCAGCAAACAAGGGCCTCTCTTGTTATTTCTCCCTACCAAGGGAAAGGAGCCTGTTCCCGCCCGCTGACAGCCCAGAGGGCAGAGGGAACGGGTCAGCTCCATGCAGCAGAGCCCAGAACGGGGCTGGAGGGCCAGGGGGTGTTTTGTCTTGCCTGGAACGCCCTCCATTTCCAAATCCCCTCCACCCTGGGAGGCCTTCTGTGGCCAGGCTGTGTGTCCACAGACAAGCACTTCCCCTCTCTGGGACACAGTGTCCCTGACAGAAAATTGGACTTGACTGTGCGTGCCTCACAGCCTGCTGGGGGATGAAACAAACTAACGCATTGAAGGCAGAGGTTCTCAACCTCAGCACCACTAACATTTGCGGCCCGAGAATTCTTTGTTGTGGGGACCATCCTGTGTACTGTAGGATGTTTAGCAGCGTCCCTAGATGCCGGTAGCAGCTCCTTCCAGCTGAGACCATCAAAAATGTCTCCAGGCACTACCAAATGTCTCCTGGGGAGCAAAATGCTTAAGAACCCTGATTTAAAGGATTTCCCAGAGCCCAGGACACAGGCACTGATTTATCCATGAAGGCAGGCAACATCTGTTGAGCCCTTTACAAGCATCATTAATTATTATCATACCCATTCACAGATGAGGAAACTGAGCACAGAGAAGTTAAGTAACTGGCCCAAGGTCACACAGCATATTAAAAAGCCAGGATTTGAACCCAAGCACCCAAATCCAAGCTCCTACCTATCATGTTTGACCAGCCACATTAGTTCCTATCTTCAGGTCCCTCTGAGACCTCCAAACTCCCACCCCAGTGTCAGAATGACAGGTCTCTCCTCTGGGAAGCCTTTCTTAATGTCCCCCACCGCACCCAGCACAATCACTCCTTTCCCTGTTGCCTCCACTGAACCATGAAGGAGTGTGGGCTTTCAACAAGGCAGGCGTAGGCTCGACTGGCAGCCTCACTACTCACTCAATGGCCGTGAGGTGGCAGGTGACTTCACCTCTCTGAGCCTCAGCCTTCTCATTTGTAAACTGGGTCCCTCACCCTTGTGTCACACAGCAACTAAAAGCACAGACTCTGGGGCTTGAATGCCAGAGTCGGAATCCCAGCTCTGCCACATCCAAAACGTGGGAGCTTCGGCAAGTGACTGAACCATTCTGTGACTCGGTTTCCTCATCGATGAATGTGGATAATAGCAGCACCTGCGCCAGAGCCAGGGCGAGCATAAACGAGCTAGCAAACATATCTTGAGTGCTTTGAACCGTGCCTGGCACTTCATAAATGCTAGAGACGTGTTGACTATGGCTCTTAGGAGGCCTCTTGGGGGACAGAGGAGAGAGTATGAATAAGGCATGTGGCCCAGGACATCAACAAACTTGAATTCACTTCCTGAGCCTCCCAGGGACCAGCACATTCCTGTAAGAGAGCTTAATACAGCTGAAATCAAATCCCTCTCTCAGCCCAGACTGAGAGAGGACCCCACAGGAGAGTAGAGCAAAAGGAACTGGGCAGGGGGACCACTGGGCTGGCCCGGAGGGGCATGCTGGCCTCACCAGACCTTTTCCAATGTCTTCATCGGACTGGGGATCACTGTTCTGTCCTGTGTATCAGTCCTCCTGCCTTCCTCCAGCCCCCACCCAGCACAGGCTCCATCCCATTGGCTGCCCCTCCCCCTATGAATTTCAGGGACAAGTACATAGAGCTGAGAGCCTGGTACCCCTATTTTGCAGATAATAGAAAGAGCCGCAATTCTTTATCAAGTACCTACTATGTCAGGCACTGTCAAGTCTTCCAAGCAGGTGGGTTTCATTATGCCCATTTCTGAGATGAGGAAACGGAGGCTTGCCAGAGATGGCGTGGCCTTGTGTATCTCTCTCGTCCCTAGTGCATCTCCGCTGGAGAGAGCAGTTTGGGCACACCTGTGTCACTTGTTCCAGGCCCTGGCCAGGTCCAGCCTAGCCAGGATGCTGACTTTGTGTCTTCAAGGTCTGAGGGTGTCTGAAATCCTGCTCATCAGTCCAGAGGGCATTGTCCTGCCGAGTTAGGTCAGGAAACACAATCTTGCTCCCCGCCGCATCACCAGGAATCGCACTGGCCTGTTTACACACCTGGCAGGAGCTCCGGGAAAGTGGAAAGTTGGCTGGACCTCAGAGGAGCGTTTCCAAGGCCAAGGGGTCTGTGTGGGCAACGGGTGAAACCTGGCAGGAGAGCATGGATGGGGAACAGATGAGGGTTCTGGGACCACCTGGCTGGGAGGGGCTGGGAAAGTCCCTCCATGTGCCCTCTGGGCCTCAGTCTTCCCAACTGAAAAACGAAAGGGCTGGAGACACCGATTCCAGCTCAAATCTTCCACAAATGAGTAGCAGTCTGCGGTTTTGGAAAGTACATGTCTTCTGAAATCAGAGATACCTGAGTTCAAATGCAAATTCATTCATTCACTTGTTTACCGAGTACCTACTATGTGTGAGACACTGTCCTAGGCACTGGGGATGCTGCAGAGAACAAGACAGACACGGGTCTTGCCCTTACATCACTCACAGCCTAGTGGTGGAGGCAGACAGTGAACAGATTATGAACACTTCAGATTGGGATGAATGCCATGAAAGAAAAAAAATAGGAAGCTGTTTTAGAGAGTGCTTTGTACGGTGAGGAGAGTAAGTGTTCTTGAGAAAAGGTAATCAAGGAGGACTCCTTGGAGGAGGTGCCTTTGGAGCTAAGACCCAAATGACCAGACAGATCCAGCTGTGGAAGATCAGGGGCAAGAGCATCCCAGGCAGAGAACAGCAAATGCAAAGGCCCTGAGGCAGCAACAAGCTTGGCAGGTTTAAAGAACCAAAAGAAAGCCTATGAGGTTGGACCATAGTGAGAGAAGAGGAGTATGGGAGATTGTAACAACCATGTTTGCAAGTTTCTGAATTTGATGCTCTGGCATCTTGGGACCTTGCTAAACCTGGAGTGTCTGCCTCTCCCAGGGCTAGCTAATTCCTAGAGATAGTAAACAACTCACCTGTGCATCAGTTTTTCAAATGTAAACCAGCCAATCCAGAGCCCATACCCCCAACCACCTCCTTTATTGGGCTCTCTCACTCCAGGCCACGATTCGCCTGCTGTAATCATCCAGGGCCAGCGACCAAACAACTAGGGACAGTCTCTATGTCCCAGAGCCCACTGAAATTATTTGAACTAGCCAGTCCTAAGTCTGCTTACTCTGACTTGTCCGTTCCTTAAACACATAATATATTGGCAGATAGTGATGAAGACCATGAAGTAAGATAAGGCAGAGAAGAAAGTGTAAAGGATTTTTTGTATTCTATGTTAGATAGGGTGGCCAGGGAAGGCCTTTGAGGAGGTTCATCTTTGAACTAAGATGAATGAAGTGAGGAAGAAAGGCTTGCAGACACCTGGGGGGAAGAGCAGTTCAGACAGAGGGAACAGTAAGTGCAAAGGCCCTGGGGTGAGAGCAATCTTGGGATATTTAAGGAACACCAAGAAGGCCAGTGTGGCTGGTGCAGAGGGAGAGAGGGGGCCTGAGCTTCTAGTAAGTAATCAATAAATATTAGCTGTTCCTATCCTTTCTTGAGGGCTTACTATAATCTGAACGGAAATAAGGGAGCTTGACCTCTGCTTCCCCGCATCCCTAATCTAAAAGTTAGGCTTCAGAGATTAATTGAAATGTCGATAGAATAAAACAGTGATGACTGGGAGCCTGAGATGGGGGAATCACTGGACAAGAAGAGGGAGATGGAGGCACTCACCCCCGCCCTGCCACTCACAGCTCACTGTGAGGCTTCAGGCAACTTCCTTCCTTCTCTGGGCCTCACTTTCCTCATCTGTAAAAATGGGGATAATCATTATTCCCACTTCTTAAGGCTGATGTGAAGAGTAAATGAACTAAAATGTGAAAGGCATGTAAAACAGTGTGGGGCAAATAGAAAAAATTTTTATCAACTATTAGTATTATAAACTCCCACCACGTTTGACACGGCACTGGACAATTTCTGTATCTTCTCTTAATTAAGTCCCATAGCAGCCCTATGGGAAGCACGTGAGTTCTCCCCACTTCACAAGTGAGGAAACCGAGGGTCAGAAATGTGAAATCTCCAACCCAAGCTCCCTGACTCACAGTTTCAGAACCAAGACCCAAACCCAGGTCTTCCCAGCTCCAAGGCCCATGCTATTTTGATCATCTTACTTCTGAGTCTCAGTTTCCTCATCTCCAAAATAGGAGAGTTAAAACATATCTAGAGTGTTGAATAAACAAGTAAGAAGTTACAGTGCAAGTATAATATACGATTTCATTGGGCCCAAATAATAACCAGGGAGGAAGGTGATGTTATGGGCATGGTATCAATGAAGAAACTGAGGCCCAGAGAAGCCAAATGACTTGCTCAAGGTCACAGAGCAACGATGTGGAATGAGAATCC
Source organism: Phocoena sinus (assembly GCF_008692025.1). Lineage (NCBI taxonomy): Eukaryota > Metazoa > Chordata > Mammalia > Artiodactyla > Phocoenidae > Phocoena > Phocoena sinus. Next base: position 14,324,846 of record NC_045777.1, on the reverse strand, counting down.
AGTTCTGATTCCAAAGACTCAAAACTGGGAATGAAATAACCATTTTCCTGGTCACCCACCTGAATTTCCCCCACCCAAGAATTAAGCATATGCAAAAAAAAGTGGGCCTCTGACTTCACAGATGTACTACTGCCCCAGAACAAGTGTGCTGCTAGCCAGACTTGATGCCTTTGTGCAAACTGGGAAAAGAGGCTCTTCCTCAGGTGGATCCAGCACTGCACCAGAGTACACAGCTTGGCATGTGGAGTGCAGGTTGGTTCTGTCTCATTTTGCCTCCTCAGGTCTCCTTGTGCAGTGCACAGCCTGTAGAACACTCTGCAGCCGTCCTGCCCAGAGCACCCCCTCCCCCAAACTCCTCCTGCTCAAAGCATCCTTAGAAAGAGTCACCTATGAGTACCCACTGTAAGAACGCATCTTGGCCAGATGGCCAGTCCAGCTAAATTTGCTTTCAGTGGGCGTAGGAAGGGAAAGGAGGCAAGATTTCTCTGCAAACACAAGGGACTGGTGCAGATCTCATCTGTCCCCTCTAGCTGCCCAAGGCCGGTCCTCTAATATCCACCTCCCAAGATGCCCATTCTTGGAAAACTTTGAGGTGGTCCCTCCGGCAGTGTCCTGACTTCCTTAGTCTCTGGCACTCTTTGTGGCAAGAGCCATGATCCCCAGTGGCCCTGGAAATTGCAGCCACTGCATTCCAGAAGGGCATCCCACTCCTTTTCACCCCTGCTGACAGGGTTCCAAGCCAGGAGGACATAATATAAGAATTGTTCCCATCCCCTGCCATCCCCACCCCTTGGCTCTACCCTTCAGATTAACCCCAGCCTCCCTGCAGCCTCCCTCACCAGTCGCCAGGGGACAGGTGTATGAGAACCAACCCTTTCGATCACACAGACTTCTAGAACATCAGAGCAGCAATGGCCTGTAGACCTTATCAAGCTGGAAAAACAGAACCCAGCAAGGGGCAAACGATCAGTGCCAAGGATCTCAAACTTCTTTCCCAATACCTACAATTTTGCAAAAGTTTTTGGGAACCCAGGTGTACCCTATGACCGGCATTGGTGGCTCCAGAGTTTCCAGGTGAGAGCGGCTTAGAAGCAGCAATCTGATGTTGGGGGTGGGGTAGACACGGAGGACACTTGCCTTGAAGCTTCATTTGCACAGAAAGCACAATGTTTTTTTAGACTGCCAGCCTTTGTTTGGGGAGGTTATCACGGGATTAAAACTGGTTACGATTACAGGAATTGTTTTGAAACTATGTGTGCAGAGCACACCCACTCTGTTTGCTTTAAATGTATGTCACAGATCAATAAAAACAGCACTTTTCTCTGTTCATTATTCTCTAAGGATGCTTTTATTCACATTGTACATTAAGAGACATGTCAGTTATTAATATCCAAGGATATAATAATAATATAATATGATAAATACATGCATATTACATGGAGGAGGGGGCTTTGAGTGTGCCGACAGAGATTTTGAGGGAGGCTAATAAGATCTCCCAAGAAGTCAGACCTGCCTCCTGGGAGGAGGCCCTGGCTTATCAGCCACTTTAAAAGGTAGTGACATCTAGGGCCACACCAAGAGTACCCACCAGGGATCTGTAGGGAAACAGGAGAGGTTCTTAGTCAATTATAACGAAAGAAAGAGTATAAAATGCAGCTGTTAGAAGTACAGACACTGCATTCTGGCTTTGTACTGGCTGTGTGGCCTTGGGCAAGTCACCTAACCCTGCTGAGCTTCCATTTCCTCACCTGTACTATAGGGATGCTAACAGCAGCTGCCTCCCTGATTATGTGGACATTATATAGGACAATGCCTGAGAGACTCTTAGCATGGAGCCTGGCACATAAGAAGAGTGAAGCACTCAATGAAACACTTTATTAGGCTCACCACCATCGCAGAGGGTCAGGCACTCGCTGTTACACGTACACACTGGGGACCAGGTGGAGGTGGATTCTCTGTGAAGCTAATGAAGTTTAAGCTTCAGAGCCACTCCCAAACCCTGAATTTTGTATCTGTAAATCTGTAAGCTTTTTTTTGTACTGAATTTTGTATCTGTAAATCTGTAAGCTTTTTCTTAAAGAGAGCCCCTTAAATAGTACATGCTTCAGGCCCCGTAACACTTGGACCTGCCCCTGGGTTCACAAATCTTGCTAGAGGGCAGAGCGGAGAGAAGCTTTCAGAACACCCTGCTGAGGAGAGAGACTCAGAGAAAGTGTGTTTCATCACTTCTTCCCCAGAGCTCTGCCTGGGACCTCCCAGACCCATCTAGCCTTCCACCGGTGATGCTTCACAAAGCGAGGCAACTTCCTTACTCAGCCCCTCACATCAAATCTCAGAAGCTAGCATGGAGATCCGCTCCATTTTATAGACAAAGAAAGGGAGACCCAAAGAAGAAAGGAGATTGGTCCAAGGTCCTGAAGTCAGCGAGTGGTCTGGGGTGGGCTAGTTTTTGAATAAGCAACCTAATCCTTACACCAGGATTTATTGTTTTTCTCTTGCATGTCAAGAAAGTCTAATTGCTTGGATAATTCCACACCAAAGAACTTGCCCTGGATCTCCTGACACCGTCTCCTTCGTATAACTTCCTCACCCCCTGGGCCCAAGGAGGGCTCCTTCCTCCAGGCCTCCCTCTCTGAACACCTCTCCCAGCTCCCCTAGTCTCTGCTGGTGGTGCTGGGTAATCCGCCACTAAGTTACACACTCTCTTTACTTTTACTTCTATGAACATTTACTATCTCATTGAGGGATAGTGAAACAACTTCCTGGAGGTAGAAGCCTTGTCTAATGAGCCTAGTGCCCTCCCATGATGCTGCAAATGGGCTGAGCAGAGGTGAGGGACCCAACAGGGACCTGCAGTACCATCTCCTTCCAGCTCCCATTGGTGGTGACTTTTATCATGACACTCCTGGCCTCAATCTGCAGCCTTTGATCTTCTAGGGATTACTTTCTTTGAGAGTCTAGAAACAGGTCATGTTCTGGATTCTGATAAGCCAGGGATTGAATCCCACTCAGCTGTTTGCTGTGTGACTGTGAGCAAGTCACTTCTCTCCGAGCCTCAGTTTTCTCCTCTGGAAAATGGGGCAAATGATCCTCCCCCTCTGAGGGGCACTTTCAGTCTGGATTAAATAAAACGATGCACATAAAGCAAATTTTAGCACTGCACCTTGCTCCCGGCAAGCGTTTATTAAATCTTGGCCATCCCCATCATATGAGGTGCGTGGAAATAAGACCAGCCTGTGCGTTCTTAGGCACTTACTGTGTATCAGGCTCAGTTCTAAGAGATTTACATAGATTGCCTCATTTAATATTCACCACAGCCCAGTGGATTGGCATTATCGTTTCCCCTATGTTTACAAATGAGTAAACTGAAGTTCAGAGAGGTTAAATGACTTGCCCCAGGTTACACAGCTTGGCATTCATCAAGTGTTCCTTGTGATTATCAAGTGAAATGTGCAACACAGCGCCAAGCACATAGTTAGAGCTCAATAAAAGGAAATCACGCCTGTAGAAGTGAGAAGATCCAGAAGGCTAGGTGGGACCCAGGCTCCAAGGAGCAGCTAGAAAAGGGGAACTGCGGCAAGAGGTGTTCACAGCAGGCCAAGGCAGGGTAAAGGGGGGACGGTTGAGGGGGTCTGGTGAAATCTGTCTAGACTGGGACCTCAGCGGTGTTCCGCCTCAGAGGCTCGGGAGGAGAGGGTCCTGCCTGTTGCGCGGCCGCCCAGGGCGCGGAACGGGGGGCCCACAGGCAAAGGAGGCGTTACCTTGGGCGGGAGGGCGAAGACCACCGGCAGCAGCGCGAGCGGCGTGAACAGCAGCACCAGCAGCCGCCGCGCGCTCCACACCTTCTTAGCCACTGTCGCCAGCGCCGCCATCTGCGCGATCGCCCCGCGGAGCGGGCCAGTCCGGGACTGCCCGCGCCTGGGCCCCCGGCTCCGGCTTATAGCCTGGGGGAGGGTTTGGGGAGGGGACTGCGCTTGGGGACCCGCCCTCTCCCTGCGCCTCCCGGAGGAAAAGGGTGGTGCCTGCTCCCCTGGGACTGGGCGAAAGAGACCCGGGAAAGTTAGGAAAAGTTCGACCCTAGCACTAAGGAACAGGACTCCAGCCCAGAAGGCAGAGTAGCCTCCGGTTTAAACCTCCTGACTTTCCAGCTATGTGGCCTGGGGCAACGGGCTGAACCCTTCCTTACTCTCCCGTGGAAAGGGCCATACTGACAACTGGAAGATTAAATCACTTACTAGTAATAAGTGGGTTCAGGTACTGGCTCTGCCACATACTAGCTGCGTGGCCTTGACAACTGCCTCTGAACCTCAGTCTTCTCAACCACAAAGTGGGGGCGATGACAGTGACGGTCTCCACTAGACAAGAGGTCTGTTGGTAGCTATTGCTGTTGAGATTGTTTTTCTTATTTTCTCCCGCGGTGGGTCAGTCATCTGTGGGTTGGAGCCCGGAGGAGTCTTTTTGTTCCTCTTGGATAAAAGCACAGGAGTACAATCCTGGATTGTGTGGTAGTTGCACCCTTGGTTTTTGAAGAAACCGCCATGCAATTTTCCAGAGTGTTAGCACTGTTTTACATTTCTGTTAGCCACGTATGAGTGAGCCAGTTTCCCCACGTCCTTACCAGCATTGGGGTGGTATTTTTTATTTTAGCCATTCTGATAGGGGTGTAGAGGTATCTCACTGTAGGTTTTTGTTTTTGTTTCTGCTTTTTTTTGCGGTATGCGGGCCTCTCACCGTTGTGGCCTCTCCCGCTGCGGAGCACAGGCTCTGGACGCGCAGGCCCAGCGGCCATGACCCAGGGGCCCAACCGCTCCGCGGCATGCAGGATCCTCCCGGACTGGGGCATGAACCCACGTCCCCTGCATCCGCAGGTGGACTCCTAACCACTGTGCCACCAGGGAAGCCCTCACTGTGGTTTTAATCTGCATTTTCTTAATGGCTAATGATGTTTAACATCTTTTCACGTGCTTCTTTGCCATCTGTATATCCTCTTTGGGGGAAATTATTTCCTCCTGTTGTTTGCCCATTTTCTCAGTGGACCGTTTTTTCTGCTGTTGAGTTTTGAGAGTACTTTATATAGTCTAGATACCAGTCCTTTGACAAATACGTTGTCTGCAAAAATTTTCTCCCAGTCGATAGCTTGGCTTTTCATCCTCTTAACAGACTTTTCAAAGAGCAAACATTTGTAATTTTGGTGGAGTCAAATTTTCCCTTTTTTGGATCACGCTTTTGGTGTCAAACTCTTTGCACAGCCCTAGATCCTGAAGATTTTTCTCACATTTTTTTCTAGAAGTTTGATAGTTTATAGTTTTATGTTTATATTTAAGTCCATGAGTTAATTTTTATATCAGGTATGAGGTTTAGATTGAGGCTCTTTTTTTTTTTTTTTGCCTATCAATTTGCCTACCAATTGCTACAGCTTCACTTGTTTAAGAAGTTATCTTTATTCCATTGAATTGCTTTTGCACTTTTGTCAAAAATCAATTGGGCATATTTGGTGGATCTGTTTCTGGTTTCCCTATTCTGTTCCATTGATCTAATTGTCTATCCCTCTACCAATACCACACTGTCTTATTGACTGTAACTGTATAATAAGTCCTGAAAATAGGGACAGTGATTCCTCCCACTTTATCCTTCTTTTTCAAAATTGTTTCAGATATTCTGGTTTCTTTGCATTTCTATGTAAATTCTTAGAATATTATCTATATCTACAAAAATTAAACCTGCATATCGATTTGGAGATAATTGACATCTTTACTCTGTTGGCTCTTCTAATCCATGAACGTGGTATGTCTCTCCATTTATTTAGATCTTCTTTGATTTCTTTGATCAGCATTTTATAATTTTCAGCCTAAAAGTCCTATACATGTTTTGTTAGATTTGCACATAAGTACTGCATTTTTGAGCAATGTAAATGGTATCCTATTTTTTTCAGGATCCATATATTCACTGCTAGTACATAGAAATAAAATTGAATTTTGTATGTTTATCTTATATCCTAAAATCTTGCTCAATTCATTAATTAGTTCTAGGAGGTGTTTTTTTTTTTTTTTTTCTCAAATCCTTCCGACTTCTATATAGACAATCATGTCATCTACAAATAAGAACTGGTTTATTTCTTCCTTTCAGATCTGTATGTCTTGTATTTACTTTTCTTGCCTTACTGCACTGGCTAGAACTTCAGGCACTATGGGTGAATAAGAGTTTGAGAAAGGACATTCATACATGATTCACAATCTCAGGGAGAAAGCATTCAATCTTTCACTATTAACTATAATGTTAGCTGTAGGTGTTTTGTAAATGCTCCTTTTCAAATTGAGAAAGTTCCCATCTATTTTTATTTTTCTGAGAGTTCTTATCATGGATGAGTGTTGAATTTTATCAAATGCTTTGGGAGGGGGCATCAATTAATATGATCAAATTATTTTTCTTCTTTAGCCTATTAATATGATGGATTACAGTGATTGGTATTCAAGTAGTGAACCAGCTTTGTATCCCTGGGGAATATGCCACTTGATCATGATGTATAATTATTTTTATATTTTGTTGAATTCTATTTGCTAATATTTTATTAAAGATTTTTACATCTATAATCATGAGGGATATTGTCTGTAGTTTTTCTTTTTTTATTGCCTTTGTCTGGTTTTGGTATCTGGATAATACCAGCCTCATAAATGAATTGGGAATTGTTCCCTTCTCTTCTATTTTCTAGAAGAGATTGCATGGAATTGGTGTTAATTCTTGTTTAAGTGTTTGGTATTATTTCCCAGTGAAACCATCTAGGCCTATAGATTTTTTTATTTTTTGCAAAATTTTATATTTAATTTTCTTAATAGTTATAGGGCTATTTGAATTATCTACTTCATACTGAGTACATTGTGGTAGTTTTTATTTTCTGAGGAGTTGGTCTGTTTCATCTAAATTGTTAAATGTTTGCATGTAGAGTTTCTAGTACTCCCTTTTGATGTCTGCAGGTTCTATAGTGATATCCTTGATTCATTCATCCATTCCTAATTCATTCATTTGGTAACTTGCATCTTTTCTCTCTCTTTTTGTCAGTCTTACTAGAGATTTTTAAATTTAATCCTCTTTTCAAAGAACCAATGCTTGGAGGTTGTTTTTCTGTTTTCAATTTCATTGATTTCTAGGCCTATCTTTCTTTTTTCCATGCTTCTCTTTCTTTTTTCTTTTTTTCTACTCTTCTTTTTCTAGGACATTGAAGTGGGAGCTTAGATTATTGATTTGAGATCTTTTTCACCTTTTCAAATGTATACATTTTATGATAAAAATTCCCCCTCTCTGCACTGGTTTAGCTGTGTCTCACAAATCTTATGTGGTGTATTTTCATTATCATTCAGTTCAATGTATTTTTTATTTTCCCTTGAGATGTCTTCTTTGACCCGTGGATTATTTAGAAGTGAGGTGTTTAGTTTCTAAGTGTTTGGAGATTTTCCTATGATCTTTCTGTTATTGATTTTTAATTTGATTCCACTATGGTCAAAGAACCATAACCTTGTATAATTTCAATTCTTTTAACTTTCTTGAGGTTTGTATTACGGTCCAGCATAACTATCTTTCTATATGTTCTACAGTCACTTGAAAGAATGTGTATTTTGCTGTTGCTGGGTGGACTGTTCTATAAACGTCAACTAGATTCTGTTGTTTGATGGTATTGTCAAGTTCTTCTATAGCCTTGCTGATTCTCTGTTTACTTATTCTATCAATTATTGAGTCAAGGGTGTTGAAGTCTCTATAAATGTAGATTTGTCTATTTCTCTTTTCAGTTCTATCAGTTTTTGCTTCACATATTTTGTAGCTCTGTTGCTTGGCAAATACACATTTAAGATTGCTAAATTTTTTAGTGTATTGACTCCTTCATTATTATATAATGTCCCTCTATGTCTCTGGGAACTTTCTTTGTTCTGAAGTCTACCTTCTTTGATATTAATATAGACACTTATGATTTCTTTTGACTACCGTTTGCCATATATATTTTTTTATCCTTTTACTTTCAATATGCATATATCATTTTTTTCTTTTTGCGGTACACGGGCCTCTCACTGTTGTGGCCTCTCCCATTGCAGAGCACAGGCTCTGGACGCACAGGCTCAGCAGCCATGGCTCATGGGCCCAGCCACTCCGCGGCATGTGGGATCTTCTCTGACCAGGGCACGAACCCGTGTCCCCTGCATCAGCAGGTGGACTCTCAACCACTGCGCCACCAGGGAAGCCCTATATTTGAAGTGAGTTTCTTACAGACAGCATACAGTTGGGTCATGCTTTTAAAAACTCCACTCTGCTAGGCTCTGTCTTTTAATTAGTGTTTTTAGACCATTTACATTTAACATAATTGTTGATATATTAGGGCTTAAATCTGCCATTCTGTTTTCTATATGTTCTCTATCTATTTTCTATCTCTCTTATTTCTCTGTTTTCTTTTTCCTGCCTTCCTGTGGATTACTTGAACATTTTTTAGAATTCCATTTTGATTTTTACATAGTGATTTTGAGTGCATTTATTAGTATGGATTTTTTAGTGCTTATTCTAGTTATTACATTGTATGTACATAACTCAGCACAGTCTACTGGTACCAATTTCAGTAAAGTATAGGTACCTTATCTCCCTTTATGTCCCTTTACTTTACCTGTTTTAGTATTATTATCTTGTATTTCCTCCTCATACATTTAGAACCACATCAGACAATGTCATAATTTTGGCCTCAACCATTAAAGATAATTTAGAAAACCCAAGAGGAAAACAGTTTATTGCAGTTACCTATATTTTTGCTTGCTGTGTTCTTTCTTCCTTCCTGATATTCAAATATTCCTTTATCATTTCCTTTTGGTTTAGAGAACTTCCTTTAGTCATTCTTTTAGAGTAGGTCCAGTGGCAACAAACTCTCTTAGGTTTTCTTCATCTGAGAAGGTCTTGACTTCCCCTTTGTTCCTAAAGGATATTTTCACTGGATATAGGATTCTGAGTTGACAGTCTCTTCTTTCAGCACTTGACAAACATTATGCCACTTTTTTCTGGACTTCATGAATTTTGGTGAGAAATTCGCTGTCATTTGAATTGCTTTTCCTCTAGAGGTAAGATGTCATTTCTCTCTCACTGCTTGCAAGGTGTTTTTCTTTGTCTTTAGTTTTCAGAAGTTTGACTATATGCCTTGGTGTAGTTTCTTTTAGTTATCTTGTTTGGAGTTAACTCAGCCTCTTGAGTCTGTACGTTTATTCTTTTGCCAAATTTGAGAAGTTTTCAGCCATTATTTCTTTGAATACTTTTATGCTCCTTCCTCTTTTTCCTCTGTTTTCAGAACTCCAATGACACAAATGTTAGACCATTTCTTATAACCCCACAGATTCTTGAGGCTCTGTTCATTTTTTCAGTCTATTTTCTCTCTGGTGTTCAGATTATGTAATTTCTATAGTTCCATCTATAAATTTTTTAAAACTATGATTTTCTAAAAATATGAATAAGAAATAAACTAAATTCCATGGGGTCAGCACTTTTGTAACCTGTCTTGGTGTAAGAGTATGCATGAGTTTCATCCACAATGAATCTGTATACACTTGGTCTACTAGTTTTTATATATATTTATTTAATTTATTTATTTTCCTTATTTTTTTTTTGGCTGTGTCGGGTCTTAGTCACAGCACACGGGATCTTTGTTGAGGCACGCGGGATCTTTGCATCGTGGCTCACGGTCTGCTCGGGCTTCTCTCTAGTTGCAGCGTGCGGACTTCTCTCTAGTTGTGGCATGCGGGTTTTCTCTCTCTAGTTGTGGCACGTGGGCTCCAGGGCGCATGAGCTCTGTAGTTTGCGGCGCTCGGGCTCTCTCATTGAGGCATGTGAGCTCAATAGTTGAGGTACCTGAGCTCAATAGTCGTGGCACGCGGGCTTAGTTGCCCCTCGGCACACGGGATCTTAGTTCCCCTACCAGGGATCGAACACACGTCCCCTGCATTCCCCTGTACCACCAAGGAAGTCCCTGGTCTACTGTTTAATATGCTTGAACCATTCAAAAGAATCAGATTTACTAAAATGTATAATTGCAGTTTATACTGTTCAAGAGAATTTAATCAAATTAGTGATCTATGTCAAATGCTCAAGGAATGTTGGCTTCATACCTTACTTATTAATGAATAATAACAGCCAACATTCACTGAGTACTTACTCTGTGCCAGGCCCTGTTCGAAGAGCTTTATATGATTTAACTCACTGAACAGAAAAATGACCTTATGCAGTAGATGCTAATATATTCCCATTTTGCAGAGGAGGAAACTGAGGTACAGAGAGCTTGAGTAGCTTATCCAAGGACAGACAGCTATTAAGGAGGATTCAAATCCCAGTAGTCTAGCTCCAGAGTCCCCATGCCTAACCACAACATAGTAATGACTCAGAGTATATGTTTTATTAGATATGTTTCATTAGATGTGTTTATTAGATACGAGAAATATGACTTTTACGGTGAACATTAAAGTAAAATAACACCTCATCCCCTCAAATATTTGAGAGTTGTCAACAATTTGAGTGTATGCACTCAAGAAGCTGTTTCCTAATACTCAGTACCATCAGATAACAAGGGTCATCAACACTCCTCTAACCATCTAACACAGTGGTTCTCAACCCTGGCTGCACTTGGAATCACCTGGGAAGCTTTAAAAATGCTGACGCCCAGGCACTGCCCTTAGAGAGTCTGATTTAATTGCCTGGGATGTGGCCTGAACATCAGGATTTTTAAGAGCCCCCAGCAGATTCTAATGTGCAGCTGGGGTTGAGAGCCACTTTTGGAACAACTCCACTGCTTTCCAACTCCCCACACCCCTAAGAGCTAATCCATCTTTTGTCAGATTCTGGTGGAATCATTTCCCTGATGCAAAATCTGAGTTGGCTTCTGTAACTTCATATCTAGAGACTTCAATCCGGTTCTCATGGCCCTCCTGAGTTCTACCAAAATTTTGCCACTTAATATCTCCAGGGCCTGGGCGTGGTCTGTGGTAGGTGCTCTGTCAATGTTTACTGAATGAATATTTAAACACCAGACTTGGTTTTCCTCACCAGTAAACTTGGGGCTAATCATACACACCTTTCATTATTCCTTTTATTCAATAAATATTGACTGCATAGCAACTATATACCAGGCTATGAATACAATCATAATAAGACCAAAAATTTTAAATCTCTGCCTACCTGGAACTTTCATTTAGTTGGCGGGGGATGGAGTTGGAGGAGACAAATGATAAACAAATGAGTAAAATGTATTATGGCGTAAAGATGAGAAGATGACAAGTGCTACGGAGGAAAATTAGGCAGGAGAGGGAGATGGCTTGTGATGGGGGGCGGGGGTACCATTTCAGATAAGGTGGTCAGGGAAGCCCTGGATGACTAGGTGACTAAGGGCCTTAAGCTAAGCAGAGACCCAAGGAAAGTGGGTGAGTGGACCCTCTGAGTATGTGAAGGAAGCATTCCAAGAGGAAGGAAAAGCCAAGTGCAATGGCTCTGAGGCAAGACCCGGCTTGGAGTCATCAAGGAGCTGGGCACAGAGGTGGGATCAGAAGGGCAGCCAGCGACTAGAAGACACGGGATCTTGAAAGGCTGAGCGAGGATTCTGCATTCTACCCTGAATGACAAGGGCAGCCACTGCAGGGATTTAAGCAGCGTGACAGATGCTGCTTTCATTATCTTAGTAACAGATTTACTGAGATATAACTGACATAGCATACAATTCATCCATTTAAAGCCAAGAGGTCCAGAGTTTTTAGCATACTCACAAAGTCGTGCAGCCATTACTATAATCGATTATAGAAATCTTTCATCACCCTAGAAAGAAACCCCACACCCATTAACAGTCTCAGCCAACGCCCAATCTCCCCCCAACCTCCAAAGCCCTAGATAACCACTGATCTACTTTCTGTCTCTCTAGATTTGCCTATTCTGGACATTTTGTATAAATGGAATCATACAATACGTGGTCCTTTGTGTCTGGCTTCTTTCACTTAGCATGATTTTGTTCAAGGTTCACCCACGCTGTAGCATGTGTAAGTACTTCTCTCATTTTTATGGCCAAATAATGTTCCATTGTATAAATATACCACATTTTATTTATCCATGCGTCACCTGATAGATATTTGAGTTGTTTCCACTTTGGGGCTATTATGGTAACGCTGCTATGAACATTTGTGTGCAGGTTTTTCTGTGGACGTGTCTTCTGAGATTTCTGAGGGAGGGACAGAAAGGAGCTGTCATTGAGACCGAATTAGATGGTGGAATATTTCTCAACACCTGAGAGGCAGACCCGTAAGGAAACACAGATCATTTTATGTTGTACCAGACGGTATTCAAACAACATTTAATCCCACAGAGTGAAAGTTATTCCCTGTGTCAATTTTCTTTAACTCTTCATTACACCACGGAGAGGGTCTCGGCTGGGTGTTAGTGTCCCTTTAACATCTCATCACTTGGTAACTCTCTTTGTAACAGCCAAAGAAGATTTCAAGGCCAGAGACTTTGACATCTTGCTGCGACTGGACAGCACTGGTTTCTTTTTATTTTATTCATTCTTCTAATTACTTTTGACTTAGGACAAGTGATTTCTTTCTTTCTTTCTTTTTTTTAAACTAAAGCCCATGATTTTATAACAATCCTCCTTTTAAGTTAATCTATTGAAGTTTACCATGTGAAGCAACTCAAAGAAAAACACTAAGTAACTCTTAGTATGGGAAGTGCATGGTTATTGCAAAATTCCAAAAATTGGATGCAAAGATCTGAAATTTGGGAAACCAAGAGATGGCAAGAGAAAGGCCCTGGAAGAGGTGCAGCGCTCACTTCCTATCCAGGTCATGCTGCCATGATTCCCGTAAACCCCTAGGGCAAGTTATTTCCCAATGGACCCTTTGCAGGCTGTGATGAAACCCTCTCCCATGTCCTTTCAAGTTGGAGACCTGACCTTGAGCCAGCCCAATAGTCGGCTTCATCAAAGGTTCTAGCCAGGTTAGTGTCAGACAGCCTTGGATGGTCAGCGAGGCCCTGCAGAGAGCACTTTGGACATGTGAGGCCTGGGTGTGGGAGGATGGGGTGCTCCAAACCGGAAAAACGAGTCCTGGGGATTTGGACCAGCTGACATCATAGGAACTCAAGTCCATTCCCCAAAGCCCGGAGGCAACTGGGACCAGGGTATATTGCACCCAGTGCCCCTGGACTGGCTCCCTGTTTCTGGAACCAGCTGAGAGATTCAGAGTACAAATATCTTCTATTAGAGCAGAGGTTTCAATCTGGTGACTCAAATGTAGTAATAATAATAATGATAGCATTAATAATAGCAAGCACATATACTGCACTTAACTATGTGTGAGGCACGGTTTGCAGCACTTCACATGTATTAATTTATTTAATCCTTATAAGAATCCATTTTCATTACCTTATTGAGCCTGTCACACCGCCCTGGATGAAGCAACACTCAAACTCTGGCTGTATCACTTGCTTGTTCTGCAACCCATTGGGCCTCAGTTTCCTTATCTGAAATGAGAACAAAAATTGTATGTAACTCATAGGGATGTTGGGAGGATTAACAGGCGAGGGTATAGCACAGTACTTGCATATGGCAAGTGTGCAACAACTGGCCACTGTTATTCTGCTTGTGGCAGATTTTCCAAGGACAGCACCAATATATATCTTCCATCCTATGTGTGCATCCCATATGCTCCTCTTACAATGTGATTAACGCTTCGCACTGAGAGTTATGTCCCCACCTCTGCAAAGTGGGTGGGGGCTTGTGATGCACCAACCAATAGAACATGGCAGAATGGATGCGATGTGATTTCCAAGGTTGAGCCATAAAGTGGGTACAGCTTCTGCCTGGTTCCCTCACTCTTTGAGACTCTTGCCCTTGAAACCCAGCTGTCATATCTGGAGTTCAAACTAAACCAGGCAGTAAAACCACATGGAGAGAAACCCAAGAAGCCACTAGCAATAACTAACTGGCATATGAGTGAATGAGCCTCCAGATAATTCTAGCCCTTTGCCTTTCAACTAAGGCCCCAGATGTGGTAGATCAAAGACATTCCTTGGTTAAAAAAAAAAAAAAAAAGACAGCCCTGGCTTGCCCTGTCCAAAGTTCTGACCCACATAATCTGCAAACACAATAAATGGTTGTTTTATGCCATTATGTTTTGGAGCAGTTTGTCACACAGCAATAGGTAAATGTTACCACCACTATTACTTTTCTCACCTGGAGAAGAGCTTCTTATAGGAAGGAGAGTCTGCAGACATGAGGCCTCTAGCTGGATGACTTAGAACTCTACAGGGAACAAGGGGGCTCCAAGACTGGACCCACTAATTAGCTCCCTGCCTTTGTTTCTTCCCCCCTTTACACTGAAAAGAAAGTAGAGTGTGGGAGGGAATTCTTTCTTTTCCTTTTTTTGGTGTGTTTTATCTTTTGTGTGTGTCGGGGGAGGGAATTCTTAAAGAACTTCCACAGTCAGAGGATGGTTTGACTACCATTTATTTTCATTCCCATTGGTATACCCATTGGACAGATGGTACGCGGGCCTCTCACTGTTGTGGCCTCTCCCGTTGCGGAGCACAGGCTCCAGACGCACAGGCTCAGCGGCCATGGCTCACGGGCCCAGCTGCTCCGCGGCATGTGGGATCTTCTCGGACCAGGGCATGAACCCCTGTCCCCTGCATCGGCAGGCGGACTCTCAACCACTGCGCCACCAGGGAAGCCCACTACCCCCCTTTTTAATACGCAAATTACAACCTCTGTAAAGTGTGTGTGTGTGTGTGTGTGTGTGTATGTATATATATGTATATATATATATATATATATATATATATATATACATATATATACATACACACACACTGATTATACACATCAGCTTAGTTACTAAGGGGTTTGCTATGTGTCAAGCACTGTGCTGGTCACTTACATGAATGACTGAATCCTGCCTAACACTTCAACACCATGTCCCACCTGCCTTCCCCTCAACCATTGGGTGCCACCCTCTTTGTGACCTTCTTCCTGCTCCTTGAACATGCCAAGTTCTTGCACTGACTGCTCCCTCTGCCTGGATCTCTCCTCCCCACTCCTTCCCCACCATCCCTTCATAGTGGCTGGTTCCTTCTCCTCACTCAGGTCTCAATTCAGACGTCACCTCCTCAGAAGGGCCTCCGTGACTACCTAATTTAATGAAACGTAGCCTTCCTCAACTCTACAACACTCCCTCTGTATAAAATCCCCTCAGTTGTTCCTTCACAGCATGACTCACCATTTGAAATTATTCCCTCCTAGATGAAGCCCCATGAGAATAAGGAGTCCAGATTGTACCGTGCTACAGTCCCAGTGCCTGGGACATAGCAGGGGTTCAATCAACTATCGAATAGTTGAACATGCTTTAAATAAAGTGTATTTTATTACTATAAACATCGACCAGTCATGCATATCATTCGTTCAACAAATATGAATTGAGCGCATACTATGTAGCAGGCATCTTTCTGGGTGCTGGGGCTCTGGCAGTGATCGAATGAAGCAAAAGCCTCTGCTCTCATAGAGGTTTTATTTTGGCAGCTCTGTAGCGAGATGCATGAGTGACATATATAGCATATCACACGGTGCTTAGTGCTATGAAGAAACATAAAGCAGGGAGAGAGGAGAGAGCCTGAGGGAAGAGTATGGGCACCAGTTTCCACTTCACCTGCATGGAAGGGACTCTCAGTGCCTCCCCCACTCCCTTCACTGAGCCCCGTACCACGGTCAGCATCTTTCAGCGTGACATCTTGGTCAAGGCCTCTACTGCTCCAAGAGCAATACTGGCTTTGAAGCAAGTCTCAGCAGGTGGGCTGAGGCTGGGGCGGGGATAAGTCACCCCTTGAGATAACCTGGAGGGAGGGAGTCAAGCAACTTGACCTCTCAGGGCCTTTCCTCTCTACGGGGAAAGGGGCAGGGCCCGGACTCCCCTGGCCTGGAGCTACAACTAACTCTGGATTCTGGGCCATCCCCTAACCCCCTCTATCCCGGGCAGAGAGCAAAGGTTTACAAACATCAGGAGGCCTTTGATCGGCACCAAACCCCCAGGCTTCTGACTGTTTTTTGTTCCAAGCTGCAGGCCAGGACCCTACTCTGCTTTGCCTCCAGCAGGGAAGACTGTGGGTTGGTGGGGTGTTTGTGTGTGTGTGTGTGTGTGTGTGTGTGTGTGTGTGTGTGTGTGTGTGTGTGTGAGTTTGGCATAGGGGAGGAAGGCTCACGTAGCTCCTTGGTTTTTTTTCCAACAAGCAGGCTGGGCGTGTATAAGGGAATCCAACTCAATTCAGTAAATGTTTACTGAGCACCCACTACCTTCCAGGCACCAATAGAGAAACAAGGGCTGAGACGGTGCAGCAAACAGGACCCTCTGCCCCCCAGAGCATACAAGAAGCAAATGGTAGCAGGTGCTCGTGAATGGGATGGAGACAAAGCTGGGGAGGTGATGGGGAGGGCTGAGGCTGGGGGTGTTAGCTTCTATACAGGGTGCTCATGGAAGACACAGTGGTGTTTGACAGAGAATTGAAGGAAGTGAAGGCGGAAGCCATGTGAGGATGCGTGAAGAACAGTGTGACAGGCAAAGGGAACAGCAAGTACCATGGCCCTGAGATGGGAGCATGACCGCCTATTGGAAGAACCGTGTGGCTGACCCAAAGTGAGAAGAGGGGGTCAGAAAGGTATCCCATGCTCTTGGATTGGAATTCTCTCACCTTCTGTAAGAAGCAAAATCTTCCCCAGAAGCAAACTTTGCAATTTTCTCTTGTATCTTACTGGCCAGAAAAAGGTCACATGCCCACCCCTATATCAGGGACCAATCTGAGCTTCTCTGAGATAAAGCCATCTGCACCTAATAAATACCTGGACAAAAACCAGGCTCTGTCCAAAAGGAATAAGGGGGCTTTTAGTAGGCAACAGACAATGTCTAGCACAGTCTCTACCATACAGGCTGATGACTCTAGGCAAGGTGCTTAGCATCTGTGAGCCTCAGCTTCCTCTTCTGCAAAAGGGGTAGAGCAAAGAACTATTGTTTCTGCCCTACCAGCATCCATTTCCTGATCTTCCCGTGAAACACCTTGATTTCCCTTAGGGCAGTGGTCTCAGAACAGCAGCCTCAGCATCACCTGGGAACTTGTTAGAAATGAAAATTCTCAGCCCAGCCTGAGACCTTTTGATTCAGATAGATTAGGGTTGGGGCCAGGCAATGTGCACCTGTGTATTCTTGGCTTATAAAGTGAAGCAAATGATGCTGTATTATAATTGCCTGTTTTTTGGTCTCTAAAAATAGTAGCAATATAAATTATATAATAATAACAACAGCAGCTAATTGTTACCATGTGCCAAGCACTGCAGTAGTGCTCTACGTACATTATTTCATTAATGCTTATGGGGGCGTTGATGTGAGACCCAGTTCCTCTACAAGGAAGGACCGATTGCCCCAGATGCAGATGTAGTCAGCAGGCAGCCTTCATCTGTCTCCCCTTCAGGAATCGAGTCACAAGCAGAGTGGCCTCATCCAAGCCCAAACCCTTCCAGGGGCGGCCCGCTCATGTCTGGGTGATGTGAGATTATGAAGGCCTGGCTATCTCTGCCTAACTTGGGACATCTCTGCAGGGCCATTGTAGCTGCAGACACCCCCCTCCACCAGGCAGGGAAGCTGGCTGAGGCTGTTGTTGGGTCTGCCTCTCAGCCCCACTTCTGCCCCCGCTCTCCCTTGCTTCCTTCCCTCCCTTCCCTTCTCTGGAGGCCGACACCTTAATAAACATCCTACATGCTAAACTGCATCGCTGGGTGTGCTTCCTGGGAATTCCGACCCAGCAGAGTGCTCACAGCAGCTCCACGAGGTAGACACCACTGTTAGTCCATTTTACAGATGAGGACACTGTGGCTCAGAGGTACAGTGAGGGGGTCCCAAGCCATGCAGCTGGTGAGCAAGGAGACATGGGATGGAAGCCATCACACTTCTGAAGAGGGAAGTGGCATCCTCTGGCTTTACAAGGGTGTCTCTGGCTGCTGAGGAAGGATGCAGGGGGGTCCAGGGAAGAAGTGGGGCAGGGCAGGGGGGACAGGGAGCAGTGGGGAAACCATTGATTGCAGCGGCACTGGGATAGTGGTAGGGGGACTTCCTCGTCACTGTAGCTTCTTCGGGATCTGGCACTGAGCCGGACACAGCCAACATGCTTGCTAAATGCCTAGTGAGTGAGCGAGTGAGTGAGAGAACGCATGACAAAATCAAGGTGGGAGGAACTAGACGTCCCCACGTGTGGTCTGTCTTGCTCACTAGGATCCTGAGTGATAAGCATGGTGCCCACCACATCTGGACACTCAGCTAAGGTGTTGAGTGAATAAATGATCAAGTTCAAGGGAGAGAGGGAGGGAGGGAGACAGCAAGAAGAGAGGGAAGGAGAGGAAGGAGAACAAGGGAGGCGGAGGGGAGGAGGACAGAGGAGGAAGAGGAAGGGAGGAGAGAAGGAAGTGAAAGAGGATGGAAGGGGAGGGAAGTTTCTTCTTGACTTCTTTGCACAGAGAATGACGGTAACTTGCGACCTCTGGTGGCGAAGGAGAGCCACTCCGCTGGGTTCGGGGAAAGCGGAATTCAGTCCTTTGGAGTTGCAGGGCCCTGAGTTCAAGACAAAAAAGGAGATACCCAGTTCCAGAAAGAGGGTTGGGGCGGGCCCTTGTAAGGACGTGGGCACTCACTGTCAGGGGCTCTGTCAGTTGGTGACGGCAGGGTCAGGGCTCTGGCGAGGCAAGAGAAGCACCTGCCTAGGGCACAAACTTAAGGTGGCCCCTAAAACTCAGTTAACTGAGACAAATATGTTAATGTAATATTTTAAAACATCAAAGTGTGGCCCACAAACCAGCTGCCTGTTTTTGTAAATAAAATTGTATTGGAACCAGGATCAGGATTCAGGCTAACGTCCTTAGTTATGGCAGAGATTACAGCCCACGTGCCCCATGAGTGCAGGTGGTCCCATCTCCTCTCGGCCAGCTCAGATCATTTAATAAGAGCACGCCTATACGGGGCACTCAGTAGGCCAGGCCTGGGTAACTCCATTCTGTGGCCGGCGGACTGGCCACAATTTCCCAGGAGATGTGGGCCTGTGTCCTTTTCAGTGTTGGACACATCTGTGCCACATCACATTTCGCTGGCTCTGCCACTCATTAGCAGTGTGACCTTGGGCAAGACTGAATTTCTCTGTGCCTCAGTTGTCTCCTCTGTAAGATGGGTTAATGCACACAAAGAACCTAGTGACCGCTCAATAAAGTTAACTGTTGTTAAAAATGGGGGCTTGAATCCCAGCTCTGTCACGTATCGTGACCCTAGGACGTCCTGCTTCTCACTGCTAAGTGTGTCCTCATCCGTTATAACCCTCGTTATAACCAGCGGGAATTCACATGCTGCTGCTGGTGCCACTGGCTTATCGGTGCAAAGCACAGGCTGTCTGTCCCCTGTGGACTCTGAGGGATCTGGGATCGCAGAGGGTTCCTTAGCCCTCTGTGAGACACTGAACTAGGAGAAGAATCCACTGCTCCCCTAGGAAGGCTTGTTAATCCTTATTTCCCTGCCCTGGCCACGGGCTGAGTATGAAGACAGGAAATACTCCTGCTGGGAACACGTGTGAAGTGTCTCCAGCCTCCAGTGTCTCCCTCTCCCTCTTAATGCCTGCAAAGGTCATTTTTGCTTCCCTGCTGCTGCCGCTGCCGCCACTCCCACAGCCGCTGGCCACCGCGTCACATACCCTGGTGACTGCCGCACGGCTTGCGGCACGCTTGCCGATGCCTCCACCCTGGTCTACAGGCATCACAGGCTAACCTTCTCACTGTTTTCTTGCCTCCACTCTGGCCCCTTGCAGTTTTGTTTTTTCTACCAATGTCGTCCTTTCACAATGTACATCAGATGTTCCTGGTTTAAAACCTCCTGAGCTGCATTAAGAATAAAAACCCAGCCTTGTTACTCGGCCCTGCGTGACCCAGCGCTTACCCACCTCTCCGATCTCACTTCCTGCTCCTCCTCCTTGCTCGGCGGCAAACCAGCCCCACCAGCCTTGCTGTCCCTCAGGGATGCTCCTCCTTCACCAACTTGGTACCTGGCGTCCCACGCCCCATCTCCTGGTTCTCCATCACGTCTTACTCCCAAGGTCACCTCATCGAGGCTTTCCCTGACCACTCCTCCCTCTCCCTCCACTCGAGGTCACTCAGAATCTCAGCATCCTTTACAGCAGGGGTCCCCGACCCCCGGGCCTCGGATTGGGACCAAGTACCGGTCCGTAGCCTGCTAGGAACCGGGCCGCACAGCAGGAGGTGAGCGGCGGGCGAGCGAGCGAAGCTTCATCTGCTGCCCCCAATTCCTCCCCATGGCTGGCAGGACCGCCTCAACCAGCGCCCCCAACCCCCGGGTAAAACTGTCTTCCACGAAACCGGTCCCTGGCAGCAAAAAGGTTGGGGGCCGCTGCTTTACAGCCCTCATCACTGTCTGAAATTGTCTTAGGGACTCAGTTTGTTTCCAGAGACATTCGTGTCCCCTCTGTATCTCCAGTGCCTGGCACACAGCGAGCGCTAGGTATCCGCTGACTTAACAGCTGCACGCATGGCTCAACCATTCTCCCCACGAGGTAGAGATTAGCCATATTAGCTGTACAGTATATGAGGAAACTGGGGAATAAGCCCTCAGTCATGTTGAGAATATTCATTGAAAAAAATTATGGCCAGCTCCTGTGGCCTTGGAATTATTTGAAAATAGTGTAACATAATGCCAACACATATTATAATACTATGTGTCATATATTGAAATGCATCTCATTTCTTAAAGGATCAGTGGAGAGCATATGGGCTTTGGAGCCAGGGAAAAGTACCCCTTGCTACCTGTGACATCTTGGACAAGCTCCCCCCATTCTGAGCCCGTTTCTCTATCAAATGGTGACAATACCTAATTTAGCGTTGTTTTAGATTCAATGCCTGACGTGTAGCAACCAATGATGTCAGTTCTCTCAACCAGTCACCACTACCCAGAAACGGAAGTTTTCTTTCATTCCTGGGCATCTGCCGTGTGCAGAGTGATAACTGTGGTGAACAAAACTGACACAGTCCAAGTTGCTCCAGAATGTTCACTCCATGAGAACAATGCTTGTCCATCTTGCTCATCATTGTACCTGGTACCCAGTACAGTGCCCACACTCAAAATATTGACTTGCTAGTTAGAGCTTACAGGAGCAAAGTGTTTTATTATACCTCCCTCCCTCCCAACACACACACAAATTCTTTGGGGGAAGAACCTGGGCAAGGACAAGTGTGAGCTAATTCGCGGTACTTTACATCTTAATACAGTTTTCCTGCACCTTCTCTTAAACCAGGTTTTATCAAACTTCAGTCACTTCCAAGCTACTTCACTATCTTTGCTCAATCTACTTACTGTCTTTGATATAAACCGGCTTTTTTACCTATAGAAATTAAAAGGAACTTTATACCAATCACTTCTTAATTAGAAGATAGCCATAAAAACACAGAGCAACAAAAATAAAAAGTCTTGTACAGGGGCTTCCCTGGTGGCGCAGTGGTTGAGAGTCCGCCTGCCGATGCAGGGAACACGGGTTCGTGCCCCGGTCCGGGAAGATCCCACATGCCGCGGAGCGGCTGGGCCCGTGAGCCATGGCCGCTAAGCCTGCGCGTCCAGAGCCTGTGCTCTGCAATGGGAGAGGCCGCAACAGTGAGAGGCCCGCGTACCGCAAAAAAAAAAAAAAAAAAAAGTCTTGTACAGAAATACATAAATTTCAGTTGCCTAAAAGCTATGAGCCTGCTTTTTTTAAAAAGGAGAAATTGGAGTTAAGCGGCATTTTTCATCATTTTTTTTTACCACGGCCCTCAAAAACAACTGTATTTTACATCAAAACCTAGTACATTGTCTATATACACATTTCAAACAAGTTTCATAAAACAATACTTACAATACTACATGTAATGTGCTCTGATATTTTCTAATCTCTGATTCCATCTCTTTCTTAAAATGCTGGTTGTAACCCACTGTACTGGTTTCAGAGAGGAGTCTGTCATGAACACAACAACAAAAAAGGCTGGGTTAGAGGGCTGATAAAGACATACTGTCACCACCTGAGACTCTGTCCTTGCCTCACCAGGACTGAAAACAGAATAAGGTTCTCAGTATGTGATTCAATGTTTTGTAACGCCATGCCCTTGATCTGAGGTGTACACGGCACAACTGCAGAGAAAGCCTGAGATTTATCCTGAATGCCCAGTTCTGCCAGACGTGCCTCATGTACAGAGTAAGCTCTTGAGAACAGTCAACTGCAGATGACAACGCCTAAGAAGCATGATCACAGACGGCACCTAAAAATATCCCACCACCTTTATTTAGGTCGAATCTCATATTCATAGCATTCCTTCAAAGTTACTGTGAACAGCTTAACCGTCTGTGGTCGTCACAGAATTCTTCTACCCCACCATGGACCTCTTTCTCCCTCTCAGGCGCACCTCATCTAATTTTTTAAGCACTGGCCTGGCCTTTTTGGAGGCAGCGGAGTAGCTCTTCAGAAAGGCTTCAAACACAGTCTCGGTGTGGGGATGGGTACTAAGGAAGGCTTTCTCTAGCACGTACAGGTCAACTCCCTTATCTTCCGGAAGTGCTGAAATGAAACTCAGCCCAAAGTCTATGAGCACGATGTTCAGCTGTTCCAGGGGAGGTTTCAGGAGCATGTTGGACGTGGTGAGATCACCATGAATGAGGTCTTCATCGTGCATTCGAGCCAAAACCTGTCCGATTGCCTTGGCTAAGCCAAAGAGACTTTGGGGAGATTTTTCAATCTCCATAGTGGATTCGATATAATCTCGAACAGTCACTGAGCCTTCTATTTCTTCCATGAATAAGCAGTTGGAAGCATGGTCCACAAAAAAGACAACCGGGGCACATATTCCTGCAACCAAGACATAAGGGGTCATTGAATTAGATACTTCTTTTTTTTTTTTAAATAGTAAGCTTAATTTTCAAAGACTGAGCCAGTTTTTTACAGTGTGTATCTGCGTATTTCGGGAAGAAGATTTAGGAATGCTGCGGAATGGCAGACCTTAACTTCTCTGGAAGTTTCCCCTGCAGGACTGTGCTAAGAGCACCCCATAGCTAAGGTGAGCAGAGCCAAAGCTCCCTCCTCCCTTCCACCCTTTATGATTGGACTTCATTTGTCATAATTATTCGCTAAAATACAAAACAAAATAAAGAGCCAGAAGGGTAAGCACAGCCCAGTCAGAGCCGTTTCTACCTGACAAGGACACCAGCAGGAGGCCAAGCCATGTGCCGGCTTAGAGATTCATCTTTATAGAGAGGAAGGACAAGTTTAAATCCCTGCTCCCTTCCTTATTAGCTGTATAACTTTAAAGTCACATTAATTTCTCTAAGCTGCCATTTCTGCTTCTATAACATGCGATCAATGCTTCCAATAATTCAGTGACTTCTCTGAATTTGAAGATTCAATGAATCTTCATTGAATGTCAATCACCCTCAAGACACTTCTAGATACTGGAGACAAATCTGTTGGGATACAGCAGAAAAAAAGCAGGCACGATCCCTGCTTAACAGAACTTAGATCTTGGAGAGGGTGAAAATAGAAAATATGAACACGTGAATAATGTCGTTAAATATGATCAAGGGCAGAGGTGCATCTGCTTGTCCGCTACTGAATTTCCTCCAGATCTCCCTGCACCTAACAGTGTCTTGGAGTACAGCAGACACCTAAAAAATACCAATCACAGAAACAAAGGTAGGAAGTGTAAAAGTGAAAAGCCAGTGTTTCTGGGTCAGAGGGATATGGGGTGAGAGCCTGGCTGGGTTGCTTGGGCAAGTTACTCCTCTGAGCCTACGTTTCTCAGCTGAGGACAAGGTTTACGGTCATGGTGCAATGATATTTTAATGAAAAAATAAACAGTTGAATGAAATCTTATGTTTACTGAGCGCCACAAGTCAGTCCTATGTTCAAACATAATACATGGCATACACATCTCGTCTAATGGCCACAACATCCCTATGAGATGGATATAGCTACAATGACTTCCCTTTACATGTGAGGAAACTGAGGCTGAGGTTATATAACTTTGCTGAAAGGCTATATATGAAGCAGCGGAGTATTTGAACCCAGAGAGCCTGGCTCCTGGGCAAGTACCTGTAATTACGTCTGCTTCTTAAAAGGAAAAAAGGATAATGATCGAAAACTGAGACGGTACAAATGGGGAAACCGAGGTTCAGGGCAGTTAAATGACATGCGCAACGTTGAGCAAGAGTGGCAGAGCCAGAACTGAACCAGGCGCCGATGGCTCCGGGACAAATGCTAGTCGCTGCAAGGCCAAGCGGCTTCTGAAGAGTTAATGAACGAAAAGAAGGATAAAAGGATCACATTTCTTAACGGAAAGCCATGCAGAAGGTACAAACAGAGAAACTGAGGCAAATCGCGGCCCGCAGCGCAGGGGAGCCCCTTACCCGCGTCCCCCACGCCCCCAAGCCGGGCCGCCTCACCTGCGCGGCGACAGCGGAGCAGCGCCCGGGCCTCCTGCACCGTCCGTCGCCGGCCGAGCCGCGCCTCCAGCGCCGGGTGTCGGTAGCCCTTGGGGAAGCGGTACTTCACCACGGCCGCGCGGCCCTGGAAGCGGCCGCGGAACACGCGTGCCTCGGCGCCCTGCTTCACCAGCTCTAGGCCGCTTAAGAAGCGTCTGCTCCGCTCCCGGGCCGCTACCAGTGCTTCGGCCGCGGGCGCCAGCCCCTCGTTCAGCTCACTCTCAACACGCCCTGCCTCCGCCATGTTTGCGCCTCCGCATAGCCGCTTGGAGACCCTCGGCCCTCTCCGGAAACTGTCGGAGCTGCTTCGGCTAGCTCCGGAAATCCTCGGAGCTCTCCGGCCACTCGAACGCCTACACTTCCGTCTTGTGGAACTGGTTCCTCCTCCCAACCTTTCGGCTCTTTTCGAAGCCTAGTGGCCCAGCCTCCCTGCTCTTCGGCTATCTCCGTAAACTCTCGGTAAACCGCTCTTTCCACTCCTCGGCTCTTTCCGGAAGCCCTTGGTGACTCTCGCGGTCGGCTTTGTTGGCCCCTGCATCCCAGCTCTTCGGCTATTTTCGGAAAGCTTCGGTGCTTCTCGAGGAAAAACTTTCGGAATCTGCTCTCCTCAGGAGTCTTTATGGATCCCGGGAAGCTGCACCCCTAGGAGTTCTCTTCTTGGAACTCCTCGTCCCTGGGCTCCTGAATTGCCCCCCAATAGGGGCTTACACTAGTGTTTATTGAGTGCATTCAGGAGGAATAAAGTTAAATGATGAAAGCCCATCTTACAGAAAAATAATAATAATAATTGAGAGTCAGAGAGGGTGGTGGGGATAATCAGGCTGCGGAGTTTTTCAAAGGAGACAGAACCCAAGCCGGACTGGGAGTGATCAGCAAATAAACTTTTACTGTTTATTTTATTTGCAAACCTAATACAGGCTATAACAAATTCTTACAATACACAGTTTTGTCCACAAGAAAAATTGAAGAACCCCTATCCCTGTCATCAATCCGCGCCCCGCCCCCCGTCAACTATTGTATAACGTTTCTTCCCAGATTTTTTTTTTAATGTATATGTGTTCACTCTCACACATAGTGGAGGCAGCCTCAAGTGCCTGTCACACTGTGTGATGCAGCAGCAAACATTATTTCTCTGAGTTTCAGATCCATCATCTTCAGAAAGAAGATAATTAGTTTTACTTTAGCAATAGCTTATGAAAATTAAATAAGATATTGCTCATGAGGGTACCTGGTGGATTGCACACACTTCACGTGTGCATTCTCCTTCCCCCATCACTGAGACCGTGTTTGAAATATTGAAGAAAGGCCCTTGGGTCTGAGGGTTGCTACGACTGACACCAACCCTCAGCTCCACAGTCCCTGCGTTCATTCATGCACAGGGTAGGTCACCTTTTCCATCATCAGACCCTTTGTGTTGACATAATGTGGTTTCCAGCACCTTTCATCAGCCAGCATATTTAAAGCTCACCCAGAAACAATTCTATTTATAGTGCCCAGTTTCCCAGGTTTGTAGTTTCATTATCATAATTGTTAGTGTCCACATGATCATCTCCACGGTTACCAAATCTGTCTGAACCCCTCTGTATGGCTTTCGGCATAACTGATGCCATCTTGAGTGCGTACAGTTCCTGCTGTCCTTCCACTGACCCTACCTACGCCTGTTCTGCATAGTAAATCTTTTCTCTGTCATCAAGGGCTTTGTAGTTAATAGATGTTGTTTAATGATCTTTAGGTCCAGGTGGCCTCTATGCTCCGTTAGCCTCCAAACAATGATGAAGACCTTTGCTGACGTACTCCTAGTACCTACAGAACTAGTTACCCATTCATAAATCTTGACTTAGGAATACACTTCCTGTTTCCAAGCATGTGCCCCCATACCCTAGGTTAACTATAAAGTTGTCCCAATGGCCCCTTGAAGGTTCAGAGTGCAGCTGCAAATGCACTGGGTGGATTGCTGTCCACCAGTTCCTACCCTGTAACTTACCCTATAATAAACTGATCTATTGATTATATGGAGCTGCCTACCTCGTTTTTTATTCTCCAGAAACCTGCTCAGTTTGGTGGGTACTTTTCATTCCTTCCGACCTCCAACACCCTCCTTGGAAAATCCACTGTGCAAACATATTTACAAGTCCCAGGCTTGCTATGGTCAGACTGGTTCTGGCTTCTGTGGTACGAAACCTATTTAAAACCTTTCAGTGGCTCCTTGTTGTGCTTCAGATAAAGATCCATGAGGTCCTGCATGCGGCCCTATGTCCCTCTTTCAGACTCATCTCCCACCAAACTCCCCTCTGCAAGTCCCAGGGCACACGTTTGCTTTCTCTCAGTCTCATTCTTGCCAGGCTCCCTCCTGCCATGGGGTCTTTGCACCTGCTATTTCCCACGTCAGAAGTGCTCTTCCCTCTCTTTGTTGCCTAGACCCATCTAGGCATCCTTCCATTCTCAGCTCAAATGCCACTTCCTCAGGGAAGCCCTCCCTGACTTCTCATAGGAGGGAAAAAAACAATCTTGATAATTCCTGGTGCCCCTGTGAATCTCTCCTCTTTTGCGTTGCCTTTTTGTTTGTTTGTATGACTATTCGATTAGTGGCAGGATTTAGTTCCTTACAGACTGTTAATATGAGGGCCTTAGTTCCTTCTTGGCTATTGCCTGGAGGCCACCCTCAATTCTTGCCACGTGGGACTCTCCATTGGGCAGCTCACGGCACACAGGTGGCTTCATCAGAGTGAGTGAGTAAGAAGAGATCAGGAGAGGGTGAGCAAGATGGAAATCGCTTTTATAACCTGATCTCTAGAATAACAATCATCATTTAACCTGATCTCTAGAATATTTTTCTGTATTCTACTTGTTAGAAGTGGGTCACTAGGTCCTGCCTACCCTCAAGGGAAGCCATTTTTGAAGATGCCTACCAAAATGCCCTATTAGAACTTTTCCTTTCTCATTTGGGACAACCAGTGAAGAGGGATTCTCTATTCTCTAGGAGAGATAGAACCTGATAGCAGGCATGCAAACATCTTCCTGACTTAATGCAAGCCATAGAAATCAAAGATCAACGACTTCATGCCCTTTTTCATCATATGATTTCTATAGGTTATCTCAGGAATGGAACAGCCCAGGCTTTTCTGTACTGGGTCTCCTGGTGACAATTCCAGATACTCATATGAAGGAGGAACTGTCACATGGCAATGGCCAAGGGGCCTCCTTGGGCTCTTCTCCATGCCAGAAAGGCAGTAGAGTGTGATGGATAAGAGCCCAGTTTTCCCCATAAGTTTGACTTCCGGATCAGATGTATGCTAGTGTGTGTCCTTAAGCGCTATCGATTTTCTTTAAAGATTATTTTTGATGTGGACCATTTTTCAAGTCTTTATTGAGTTTGTTACTGTATTGCTTCTGTTTTATGTTTTGGGTTTTTCAGCCACGAGGCATGTGGGATCTTAGCTCCCCGACCAGGGATCAAACCCTCACCCCCTGCACTGGAAGGCGAAGTCTTAACCACTGGACCTCCAGGGAAGTCCCAGCCCTATTGCTTTTATTTATTTGTTTATTATGCAAGCAAGTTACTTCACTTCCCTTTGCCTCACTCATAAAATGGGGGAAATTTTTAATAATCCCTGCTCATTAGGCAGTTGTAAATATACATAAGGTGCTTAAATCAATTATCCCTCAATAGTTTAAACTGTTGTTTCCGGTTATCGTTGCTGCATACAAATTTACTTCAAATTCAAAATGACCATTTTATTATACTCATGGAATCTGTGGGTCAGAAATCCAGACTGGGAACAACAGGGATGGCTTGTCTCTGCTCCACCATGTCTGGGGCCTGGCTGGACAGACTTGAGGATTGGGAGCCAGAATCATTGAAGGCTGGCTCTGGAGCCCGTGCTGGGAAGACTCAAAGGCTAGGACCACCACAGGAGCATCCACACGTGGCCTCTCTGTGTGCCTTGGGCTTCTTCACAGCATGGCAGGCTCAGAGTAGTCAGACTTTTAGAGGCTCAGAGCTCCAGGTCTGTGTCCAGTGTCACAGTGACCCAGCCTCAGAGATCACACGATGCCACTCTGTGCAACCTACCGGCCAAAGCAGGTACAAGCACACCCGGATTTCAAGGGAAGGAACAAAGAATTTTGGAGCCATATTTTCCAACTGCCCCAGCTATTAATATTTTCAGAACTGTACACGGGTCCCTTGGCTCGGAAGATCATGTCGATGCTGTCTTCTTTGCCGAGATGCTTGTCTGTGTTGGTGGCACCCGATTCCTGCTGGGTGAGGGTGTGGCTACTGACGCATGTGAACAAAAGTGTTTACATGTGGGGCTTCCCTGGTGGTGCAGTGGTTGAGAGTCAACCTGCCGATGCAGGAGACACGGGTTCGTGCCCCGGTCCGGGAAGATCCCACATGCCACAGAGTGGCTAGGCCCATGAGCCATGGCTGCTGAGCCTGCGTGTCTGGAGCCTGTGCTCTGCAATGGGAGAGGCCACAGCAGTAAGAGGCCCGTGTACCGCAAAAAAAAAAAAAAAAAGTGTTTACATGTGAACACACGTGTTTACGTGTGAACACGCAGTGAGAGGCCGGAGAAGCCTCTGACCATGAGAGTGCTGAGCTTGCATTTGTGTTTTTGCCAGATGGTGAGAATTAGTGGGCGTGTCCCCAGCCTGGCTCCTTTCCAGAACTCCAGGCTCTTACATGGAACTGCCCATCTATTTCCACTTGGACGCCTAACGAGCATCTTAAACATCACACAGCCCAAACAGAACTTCACATCTCCTTTCCCACCCCAGACTGCTCCTCTCCCAGTCTGTCAGCCCTTATCAAGTCTATCTGCGATCTGCCAACTTTTCTCCAGCCCCACTGCTATCACCTTAGTCCAAATCAACTTCACCTCTCACCTTGCAATAGCCTCCCAAGTGGTCCCCTGTTTCCACCCTTACTCCCTATAACCTGCTAGAACTCCCCAATTATTTCTGTGTCAGTTGGAATAAAATCCCATCCTAACCCTGGCCTCCCAAGGACTTAAATGGTCTGCGCTTTGCCAACCCCTGCCTCGGGCCCCATCTCCCTCCACCCTCCCTGTCAACCCCTGTGTTCCAGACACTATGGCTTCATTTTTGTTTTTATGCTCCCCAAGCTCCTTCCTGCAGGGCCTTTGCCTTTGGTCTCCCTTCTGTCTGGAGCCTGAGGTCTCAGCTCAGAAATCTCCTCCCCAGAGCAGCCTTCCCAGAGATCCCCTCCCAAGCCCGCCCCCAGCGAAAGCAGCCACTGTGCTTGCCTAACCCAGCATCCTAGCTTAATTCTCTGCTTGGTCTTTGTCACTACTAGCTGGTATTTCTCTGGTTCCTTTGGTTATTTATCTTTCTTCTTCCTCCACCGGAAAGTAAATTCCAGAGGAACAAAATTAACTGTCTGTCTGGTTCTCCCAGCCCATCCTCCAGGCCTAGGACCCTGCCTGAGCGCAGGTGGGACGTGTCCAAACCTAAGTGTCCAGTGAATGGAAGATGAATGTGGGAGAGTGAGTGGCTGAAGTGGGTATGTGTGAGTCAGTGTAGATGCATGAGTGTGTGTGTGTACACATGCTGGCTGAAGAGGCCAGACTAGTGGCCTAGTCTGAAGCCGGACTAGAGGACCACAGTGATTGGGAAGTCTCCTTCCCGCGGGGAGGACAGGGAAAGACAACTTGTGGGGTCCTCCCCACAGTGGGGATGACGGTGGGTGGGGTCCCAGCCAGGCCGGGCCAGACTGGGGACGTCCAGGGCGCACCTCTGTCCCGCCTCCAGGCACAGGGGCCCAGGGCTGGCCGACGTGGCAGCTGCGCTGCCGGCGGGCAGGCGGGGAGGGAGGGACGGAGGCTGGAGGCGGGCCGGAAAGTTTGGCGGCGGAGGCGGGGACTCGGCCGGGGGATGCGCGCCCGGGTCCCCAGAGCCCCCAGCTCGCCTCGGAGTCCTGCTCAGCATGGGTAAGTCGCGATCGGCGCTGCGGGCAGGGAAGGCCGGCGACCCCATCCCTGCGCGCGCACTCTTTGCCCTGAGCTGCAGCTCCCCGACCAGATACAGCCCACTCGGGTGGCAGCCGGGACAGCAGGCCTTGGCTGGTGGCTGGGAAGGGACGTGGGCCCACTTCCTTCCATGCTCCTTTCTGCCCAGAAAAAAAGTGACCTGAGAGGGCTCCTTACTTGATACTGGGCGCTTGCTCGGGGCCAGACCCTTTCCTGACCGCTTTAAGCCTTACAGCGTCCAGCAGGCGAGCGAAACTGTTCCTATTCTGCGGAGGAAGAAGTGGAGGCTCCGAAGGGAGCAAATTCATTCATCCGCTCGCGGAGCACTTCCCACCAGGCGCCGTTCTAGGCCCGGGGATGCTGGCCTACACAAAATAGACAAAACCTCTACTCTGCAGATACTCAGTAGAGGGGAGATGGGGTGGGGGGAGGGGGGGGAGGGAATTTCTTTGTTGCTCCAGGGGACTAAGGTTTCTGTTTTTCTCTCTGGATTCGGAAGCATCAAAGGGTCAATATTCATCCACCTACTATGTGGCAGATGTTGGTTTAGGGCTCGGGGACTCAGTGGCCCTGTGTATAGATTTTGGGGTCAGAAAGACTAGGGTACCAGCCCTCCTTCCCCCACTTCCCAGGTGCATCGTGACCTGGGACAGTGTAGTTAAGCTCTCTGACCTTCAGTTTCCTCATCTACAAAACGGTCCCCATAAAACACCCTATCACAGGGAAGCCATGTGAATGACATGAGAATATGAACTTAATTACTCCATATACCACTTGCCCACGGTAAATGGTCAGTTAACATGAGCTTTTATTTTTTTTATCACACCCAACATTGGGATTCTGGAGTCAGACTGCCCGAGTTCAGAGCCTGCTCTGTCACTTTACAGCCATAGGCAAACATCTTTACCTCTCTGTGACTCAGCTGCCTCATCTGTAAAATGGGAATGGCACCAGTGCCTGTGTTACAGGGTTGCTGTAGGAATGAAGGCAGCTGACACAGGTATGGCTTCTGGAAAAGGATGTGAGGTTGGCTATAGTGACTGCTCTGTAAGTATCACCTGTTGCTGGGACATTTGGAAGCCAGCCTTCTGGGTGAGCATCTTTGCG
Organism: Phocoena sinus; assembly: GCF_008692025.1. Classification (NCBI taxonomy): domain Eukaryota; kingdom Metazoa; phylum Chordata; class Mammalia; order Artiodactyla; family Phocoenidae; genus Phocoena; species Phocoena sinus. The sequence continues at coordinate 14,293,177 of NC_045777.1, read as the reverse complement.
TGGTTCAGTTTCAAACCTCGTCTTTCCCTGGAGTTTCAGGGGTAGACATGGCAGGTCTCCGGTGGGGGAGGGACCCAATACATTGTGACTCTGGTTGAAATGCTGCTCTAGTGTCACCAACTGAGGGTGCCCTGGGACTTGCAGCTGGTGATATGGGCACCCAAAACCTGGGTCCTTTCCGCTTCACCTGCCCCTTGATTCTCTCCCTGGGCAGCTCTGCCCACCACAGTGAGAGGCTTAGAGAACTGAGGGGTTCCCTCCAGTGTGGGACAGCTTCATATACTATATTTAGACAGACAATCCATAGAAAGGAAGAGTGGTTCCTAAATCCAGGCTAGGCCACTCTAATTTGGAGGCCAGGATTTACTTCCCTTCCAGGCTCTGGACCCTACTGCCCCCCAACCCCAGGGTGCTCAAAAGCCAAGATCCTTTCTCTCTGGATTCCCTATGTCCTGAGTTCATTCATTCATTCAGTCATCTGTTTACTCAACCAGTACTTACTGAGTGCCTACTGTATGCCAGGAACTGTCCCCAGCATCAGGAGACAACTGAGAACAAACAAACAATTCCTGTTCCTTTGGGGCTGACATTCTGCTTGGGGAGCCCAATAAATATGTAAAACATATAGTTATTTCAGATGATGAAAAGTACCATGGAGAAAAACAAGTAGAGAAGGGGATACGAAGTGCTGGGTGCCATGGGAGTTTGCATTTCTAAGTAGAGGGCCAGGGAAGGTCTCATAAGAAGGCAACGTTTGAGCAGAGACCAGAGGGAAGGGGGATTGGGGCCTCTGAGATGGAGGGAAAGGGCTTTCCCGGCAGAGGTGACACCTGATAAAAAGCCTTGAGATGAGACAGGCTTGGAGTGAGGCGGAACGGGAAGGAGGCTGGTGTGGCTGGACCCCAGTGAAGGGAGGCAGGTCCTACAGGGCCTTGAAGGCCACTCTCAGGACACTGGCTTTTTTTCAGAGTGAAGTGGGAGCCTTGGAGGGCTCTGAGCAGAATGATGTGGTCTGACTTGGGCTATCGTAGGATTCCTCCAGCTGCTCTAGAGCAGTAGATTAAGTTCAAATGTATCTGACACAGTCCTGGAATGGGATGTGGAGATACCGCCCTGGACCCTGACTCAGTCATTCGTTCACTCCGTAGAAGCTTTATTGAGCCCATCTTGGGTGTCAGGGTGGGGCTGGAGCCCTGGAGGCACAGAGACAGTAAGTCTCTGTCCCCATCCTGCTCAGTTCAATAAGGTAAACACATCACTTATTCAATTACTTGGTGTGAGCAAATGCAGGAGAAAGCAGAATTGGTTGGAAGTGAAAAATATGACGTGGAAAGTTGAGGAAGACGTACAGGAATTAGAGATTCCCTCAAACTAGCTTAACCTAAAAAAAAAAAAAAAAAGAGTGGGGTGTTATTTATTGGTCACTGAAAAGTCCACAGCTTCAGGCATGGTTGGATCTAGGGGCTCAGGCAGTGTTGTCAGGAATCTCTCCCAAGGGGAGATGGCCCCCAGCTGCTCTAGGCAGGTAAACTACCAGCTCAGTACCCCAAGTAAGCAAACACCCTGGACTGGACCGGCTCTCACTGGCTCAGGTTCAGCCACGTGACGTTCACCACTGTCCAAGGCCAGGGAACCTGCTGGCTGATCAGATCTGGGTCATGGACACACCTCTGGAGCTGGATGGTGGGGGTAGAGTAGGGAGGTCATCTCTACCCCAAATCCGGAGGCAGAGTTGAAGACGGGACAGGGAAGGGCAGCTCCCCACAGAGCTGGCGAGACTGATGCCAAATAAGTGTATTATCAGAGGCCCCCCGGGATGAGGATGAGTGGGCATTTGGGAAACACGGGTGGAGCAGGAGAGGGAGAGGAGGCACATGCAGAGGCAGAGCGGCATGAAAATCTACGGTGTGTGCCGGGAACCAGTGTTTGCAGGGTGTGTTGGAGAGGTGGGGACAGGGGTGGGGAGGAGAGGTGGCCAAGGAGTTGGGCTGGGGCCACCAGCTCGTGAAGGGCCTGGGAGGTCATGCTAATGAGTTAGGACTTAATGGAGCATATGGTGGGAGCCTTGGAAAGCTTAAGGAAGAGAATCCTCTTCCCCCATCTTTCTAGCGGCCCTGACTCATCTGAGGCTGTCCTTCACAGCTCCATGGGTCAGTAGCACTTCACCATGCTTTGTGACTTGGGATTTTCCTGAGAACTTTATTTCCCCTCCACATCTGCCCCCTATGCCCCTGCTCTCTCTCACACCCCACCTATCTCTGATCGGCCCTTCTTGCTTGAAGTCAATCCAGCAAAGTTCTTAAGTGCATGGGTTTGGGAACCAGATGGGTCAGCGTCTGAGTTCTGATCCTGTTGCTTCCCAGCTGTGAGAACACTCTGAGCCTTAGTTTTCCCATCTGTCAAATGGGGATAATTGTAGCAGTACCACCTAGAGTGGTTACGAAGATAAATTGAGAGAAGGCACCTAAAGTCTTTGCAGAGAGGAAATACTCCATCATTGACACTTGTTATTATTACTGTTTGATCTCACTTTTACTTTTGCTGCTCTGCTCTTACCACTGTGACCTGAACCTGTCCTACTGCATTTTCCAGCAGAACCCGTGGACAGTCAGCTTTGCCTGTGAGCCCTTTGGCTGGGTTCCCATTCACCTCAAGAAGAGCCCAGGAAATGGCAGAAAAATTCTGTGTTTTCACTTGATTGCCTCACATGGCCTGGAAGAACCTTCCCTTCTGGCAGTAAACTCCAGAAACCGAGGGAGGTGGGGCAGAGGGAGGTGAAGAAGGGGCAGGACCCGGGCAGCATAATCTCCCCAGAGTATTTACTGATGGTCATGAAGAGGAAGGACAAGGCCAGCCAGGGAACGGTAGGAGGCTATTCCCTGGGGGGCAGAGGTGATGGGGAGAAAGGTGAGCAGAAAGTGGGGAGTGATTCCTCTACCCATGAAACTCCACCCCCCTGCACAAAAATTGCCTAACATAGATGGAGCGAGGCAGAAGTAAGAGAACAGGGTGAAATCTTATTATGCCAAGGTATAATAATGGAGTGGTTAAGGGCAGGGATTGTGGAGCCAGACCACCTGGCTTTGAATCTAGACACAGCTACTCACTACTCTTGACCTTAGGCAAGTCTCTGATGATCAGTTTACTCATTCATAAATAATACAAAAGCCCACCTCATAAAGTTGTGGTGAGAATTAAATGAGCTATTACACTAAAAGTGCTCAAAGCAGTGCCTGGTACAGATCAAACACTCCATAAATCTGGCTATAATGTTATGAATGTTCTTGTCAGGTCCAGGTGGGGATGGGTGAGACAGATACATCTGGATTACTCCTGACGTTTCCAGAAATATTTGTTTATGTATGTGAATTAAAAATTAAGAGCAACCCGTTTAACTGCTCTGCCAATATGGTAGCTGCTGGCCACATGTGGCTATTTTCACACTTAATTAAAATTAAATATAAATTAAAAATGCAGTTCCTTAATCACATTGGCCACATTTTATTTTACTTTTTTTAAACGTGGCTTCCATCATTCTTAATATATTTCTTCATTTACTTAATCCAAGAATACACAGAAAGTAGTTTTATTTTTTTAATATTTATTTATTTGGTTGCACGGGTCTTAGTTGTAGCACACGGGTTCCTTAGTTGTGGCAGGTGGGCTCCTTAGTTGCGGCTCCAGGGCTCTTTAGTTGCAGCTCACCGCCTCCTTAGTTGCAGCATGTGGGCTCCTTAGTTGCGGCTCAGGGGCTCCTCAGTTGTGGCAGGTGAACTCTTAGTTGCGGCATGTATGGGGGATCTAGTTCCCTGACCAGGGATCGAACCCGGGCCCCTTGCAATGGGAGCGTGGAGTCTTAAACACTGGACTGCCAGGGAATTCCCTTCTCTGCCTTTTTTTTTTTTTTAAACGACACCCATCACCACCTGAAATTATATTATATATTAATTCATTTATCATTTGCCTTTTTCTACTAGAATGTCAGATCTTTGAAAACACCATTGTGTTGCCAGCCCCAAGAACACTGCCTGGTGTGTTGTAGATGCCAGATAAATTTTGGAATGATTGGATGGATGCATGAACGGGTGGGTGCGTGTCTGGGTAAATAAGGGATGGAATACAAAGACGGGTGGATAGATGGATCAAAAAATGGATGGATGTTTGGGTGAATTAAGGGGAAGATAAATGGGCCAATGAATGGATGAAAATGTGGTGGATGGAGCAGATAGATGGATGGAGGAGTGAATGATGAAGGGCTGGGTGGATAGACTGATTGGTAAATAGATGGGTGAATGAATGGATGGATGGATGAAGAAAGAAGTGGATGGGTAGATGGATGGATGGATGAATGGGTGAAGTAGATGGACAGAAGGAAGGATGGAGGGAGAAATGGATGAAGGAAGAAGTGGATGAATGGATGGATGGATGGAGAAAGAAGTGGATGGGTAGATGGATGGATGGATGAATGGGTGAAGTAGATGGACAGAAGGAAGGATGGAGGGAGAAATGGATGAAGGAAGAAGTGGATGAATGGATGGATGGATGGAGAAAGAAGTGGATGGGTAGATGGATGGATGGATGAATGGGTGAAGTAGATGGACAGAAGGAAGGATGGAGGGAGAAATGGATGAAGGAAGAAGTGGATGAATGGATGGATGGATGGAGAAAGAAGTGGATGGGTAGATGGATGGATAGATGAATGGGTGAAGTAGATGGACAGAAGGAAGGATGGAGGGAGAAATGGGTGAAGGACGAAGTGGATGAATGGATGGATGGATGGAGAGACGGATGGAATGAAGGAAGAAGTGAACGAATGGGTGGATGCATGCATGCGTGGGTATGTGGATAAACGGGTGAATGGACGGATTCGATAGTTGGAAGGATGGACGGACAAAGCAAGAAGTGGTTGAATGGATGATGGATGGATGGGTGAATAAATGAATAGATGGATGGATGTAGTAGAAGGATACATGAATAAGTGGAGAGATGGAGGGGTGGACAGAGGGAGAGGAGGTTGGGTGGATGCTCTGGCAGGAAACATTCTGGACTCTGTCCCTGTTACTTTTGTTTTCCAGGCCGACCCTCACTCTTCCTGGCACTGTGTGCCTCTGTGTCTTTGCTGGGTGGCCTGACCTTTGGCTATGAACTGGCAGTCATATCGGGTGCCCTACTGCCACTTCAGCTTGACTTTGGGCTAAGCTGCTCGGAACAGGAGCTCCTGGTGGGCAGTCTGCTCCTGGGGGCTCTCCTTGCCTCCCTGGTAGGGGGCTTCCTCATCGACCGCTATGGCAGGAAGCAAGCCATCCTCGGGAGCAACTTGGTGCTGTTGGCAGGCAGCCTGAGCCTGAGCCTGGCCAGCTCCCTGGCCTGGCTAGTCCTGGGCCGCTCAGTGGCTGGCTTTGCCATCTCCCTCTCCTCCATGGCCTGCTGTATCTACGTGTCAGAGCTGGTGGGGCCACAGCAGCGGGGAGTGCTGGTGTCCCTCTACGAGGCAGGCGTCACCGTGGGCATCCTGCTCTCCTATGCACTCAACTACGTGCTGGCCGGTGCCCTCTGGGGCTGGAGGCATATGTTTGGCTGGGCCACTGCGCCTGCTCTCCTGCAGTCCCTCAGCCTCCTCCTCCTCCCCCCTGGTACAGTTGATGCTGCAGCCCACAGGGACCTCATCCCCCTCCAGGGAGGCGAGGCCACGAAGCTGGGCCTGGGGAGGCCAAGATACTCCTTCCTGGACCTCTTCAGGACCAGGGATAACATGAGAGGCCGGACCATGGTGGGGCTGGGGCTGGTGCTTTTCCAGCAGCTAACAGGGCAGCCCAACGTGCTGTGCTACGCCTCCACCATCTTCCATTCAGTCGGCTTCCGTGGGGCCTCCTCGGCTGTGCTGGCCTCCGTGGGGCTTGGCGCCGTGAAGGTGGCAGCCACCCTGACCGCCATGGGGCTGGTGGACCGAGTGGGCCGCAGGGCCCTGTTAATCGCTGGCTGTGCCCTCATGGCCCTGTCGGTCAGTGGCATAGGCCTTGTCAGCTTTGCTGTGCCCATGGACTCGGGCCCAAGTTGCCTGGCCGTGCCCAATGCCACTCGGCTGTCAGGCTTCCCTGTTGACTCTGGCCTGCCCAGTGGCTTGGCCCCGCCTCTGCAGCCAATGACCGACCAGAGCCCAGGGCGGCCAGTCTTGTCAACCTCTGAGAAAACCAAGCCTCATCCGGGAGCTGGGGACCCCACTGCCCTTCCTCTGCCAGCCTTAAGCATCGTGCCTGCTGCACCCCCTTCTCCTGCCCCTGAGCATGCCCTGCTGCACTGGACCGCACTGGTCTGCATGATGCTGTTTGTGAGCGCCTTCTCCTTTAGCTTTGGACCAGGTAAGTGGGAGTTCTCTCGCAGGTAACTCTGGAGCCTTCCACCTCTCCTAGTGGGAAGGCTGGGGACCGAATCCATCAGGGTCTCAGAGGGACTAGAGGTGGCTTCACCATGAGAACAATGAACTCAGATTTCAGGGCTCCTTGCTTCTCTGAAGGTACTTCTTCCGAGGGCAGAGGCCTAATTTATGTTTGTAATATTTTCTTTCTTATAAAGGCCCCTAAGCTTCAGGCCTCATAAAACCAGAATGTGCCCCTGGATAGCTCACTCAGAAGGGTTTTAGCTGGAAAGGAGTTTAATGAATAGGGTGACCAACCATCCCAGTTTGCCCAGGACACTGAAAGTCTGATGTCCCGGGAAACCCCTCAGTTTTCTGGGCAAACCCAGCTGCAGCCTAAGAGTCCTCCCTGCTCTCCTGTCCTAGTGACCTGGCTTGTCCTCAGCGAGGTTTACCCCGTGGAGATCCGAGGGCGAGCCTTTGCCTTCTGCAACAGCTTCAACTGGGCTGCCAACCTCTTCATCAGCCTCTCCTTCCTTGACCTCATTGGTGAGTCCTCTGACCTAATCCCTTGGCCCGGTTCCTTTAAGATCCAGAAACAACTGCCTCCAGACAGAGCCTGGGCCTCCATATCGTCCAGGTATAAGTCACAGAAAACCCCAGAACGCCAGGGAAGGGTCTCTGAGACGCTGAGGACGCTCTTGACCCAAGGCCAGTGGTCATCGAGGCCAAAGTGGGCGGGGCTCCTTCCCTGCAGGGCCCCCAGGCACAGTTCTTAGGGTTTAGTTATTTTCCCATTTCCTGCACCCAAGTGTTTCCTCTTCAAAGGAGGAGCCCTGGGGGACTGTGAGAAATACTGGTAGAAGAACCCACCCACCATGCCTGTCTCCCATACACAGTCTCTGGGAATCCAAGCTTCTCCCTGGCGCCTCAGTCTTCAAGCATCCCCTTTATGTGGGACGAATGAGTGAGAAAGAGAGAGGAAGGAGGGAAGGAAGGAAGGGAGGGAAAGAGGGAGGGAGGGAGGGAGAGAGAGGAGGAGGGAGGGAGGGAGGGAGAGAGGGGAGGAGGGAGGGAGGGAGGGAGAGAGGGGAGGAGGGAGGGAGGGACGGAGAGAGGGGAAGAGGGAGGGAGGGAGGGAGAGAGGGGAGGAGGGAGGGAGGGAGGGAGAGAGGGGAAGAGGGAGGGAGGGAGGGAGAGAGGGGAGGAGGGAGGGAGGGAGGGAGAGAGGGGAGGAGGGAGGGAGGGAGGGAGAGAGGGGAGGAGGGAGGGAGGGAGGGCTTATTAGAACTGTATCATATCCCTATCATTCCCATCTCACAGACTGGGAAATACGTCCTTCCCAAGTCTAGCCAGGCAGTTAGTTAGAAGACTAGAACCCAGTCTTCCTTCTCCCAGCCCAGCACTCTCCCTGCTGGAATAAGGATTAAGTGGAGGTCAAGCTGGTTAAGGGTGGCTGCTCGGAGGCGGTGTGGCCCTGGCTGTTGGAGGTGAGAATGGTGTCTGAAACGTAATTAGTGCTTCTGCCTCCACAGCCTTCTGCATGGAGCCGAGGCTTCTGCCTTCTCTCGCAAAGCAGTCACACGCCAAATTGGCTGAATGCTCGATTCATTGAAAAACCAGTTCATGGAATTTCTGAGGATGGTTTCTTGGAGCTGAGCTTTGCCAAGGCTGCCCCCGCAGCTGTTGTGCGGCTGAGGTGGATGTCATTTTCCCTCCATGCACATTTTCGGGGGCCAAGTGTGCACCTCTGGTTAGTGTATGGCCAAGATGTTGGTGGATTTGGGCCCCGGCCCTTTGCCTGCCTCTGGGACAACCAGTCCTACTCCTGCTTTAAGATACTTTTATCTCACAGCGTGTTAGTCATTCTGCAAATCTACCATCTAGAGGATCTGCTTTGGGTGAACTGATTTTCAGTGTTCGAGGAGTTGGCCCAGGCTGTGCCCTGCCCACACGCCCACCCCGTTTTTCCCAGGTGCCATTGGCTTGTCCTGGACCTTCCTGCTCTACGGGCTGACTGCTGTCTTCGGCCTGGGCTTCATCTATTTATTTGTCCCTGAAACAAAAGGCCAGTCGTTGACAGAGATAGACCAGCAATTCCAGAAGAGACGGTAAGGGGGCCAGGGCTAGCCTGGGGGGAAGAGTGGCATCAAACCCTGAGCACTTTGCTTCAGGATTTTAGCCATTACACTTTCCCTTTGCAAAAGAGTGTTTTTCTTCTCTTCCTGGTGTTCTTACTGCCTGGATACAGTGAGTTTTGTCCTGTCTTCGTACATGAACTCTTTTCCTTGAGTTGTTTTGTGTCTTCCTACAGCAGAGTTTTATTTGACTTTGAGCTCAGCTCATAGGAATTTAAAAATCATGCAGTTATGGACTCATAGGAGGTTAGAATAGTTAGATCCTAAAACCACAGACTCTTAGAGTCATGGAAGCTCAGAGAAACAAAATATTATAATCATGGCCTTTTGAATCACACACAAAGAGCTCTGAGCATAATCTACTCATTCAGTGGGTGTTAACATGCCACACGGTGTTCGGGGCGTAGGAAATGTGTCTGAAAATAAGATGGAGAAGGTCCTTGTCCTCACCGAACTTCCATTCTAGTAGGGGAGGGGAACAGAAAATAAGCCAGTGAATGCAGCAACAAAAGCATTTCAGTTAGTGATGAGTAGCTGGAAGAAAAGGAAACAGAGCAAAATATATTGAGAGGGTCTGGTTGGTGGAGAGGGAGACAGAGGGGCACAGGGTTGTGGCTAAATCAGAGGGGGTGGTCAGAGAGGGATGCCCTGAGTAGGTACCATTTAAGTGAATGCGAAGGAGGCAGCCACGTAAAGATGAGGCGGGGCGAGGCTTCCAGGTAGAGGGAGCAGCAGGTGCAAAGACCCTGAGGTTGGGAGTGTATCTGGCATATGCAAGGAACAACAAGGAAGCCAGGGTAGCTGGATCAGAGAGCGCAAGGAGGGAAGAGAGGAGGAAAGAAGATCAGATTGGCCAAGTGGGTAGGAGCTAGATCACATAAGGTCTGTAGGTCGTAGACAGGGGTTCAAAACCTTAGCATCAGGGATCTTGGGCTGTTGAAATAAAGAGTACTGGGGGGGTGTCAGAAGGGACCTGAAACCACCATAATCCTAAACACCCTTGGCAAGTGCCCCAGGTTGCCTGTTGTCGTAAAGGGAGTCACCAGCGTCTGACTGCCCATTCTATTCCTGGGAGGCCCTAACAAATTAAAACGGTAAATCATTCTAATGGTGAGTTGGAACTTGCCTCCTTGCAGCTTCCTGCCAAGCCCCAACCTGGCCCCCAAAGGGATGCAGAACGAGTCCATGTAAAACTTCAAACCTGGTCCACCCCACCCCAGAGTGTTCTCTGCGAGCTGCACACTCCGTTTGTTGCATGACACCTGTGGGGCCCTCAGCAGTCCAGCCATATTAGTTAGGAGACAGATTTGGCTGCATGGAATAGGCTGAATATAGGGGGCCCGGGGCTGGCGTTGAAGCTGTGCTTCAAGGGGTCATCCAGGGTCCCAGCCTCCTTCTCTCTTGTCGCTCTGCCATCTCTTCAGTATAAACTTTTCCGCATGGCCCGTGGCAGCCACCACCTCCCTGAAAGAGGGAAGGGGAAGAGGAGGACACACAACCTGAAAGATCCACACGTCACTTCCACCTACAACCCTTTGGACGGAACTTGGCCACATCCACCTGCAGGGGTGGCTGAAAAACATGGTCTTTAATCTGGGTCCATGTGCTCACCTAAACATCGAGGGTGCTGTTACTAGACATAAAGGAGGGACAGATACTAGGAGTCACCTGGAATCTCTGCCATACCGGCTTTCTTGGGAGAAGATTCCAGACCCCTCCTCTGGGATAAGAAGCTAAGGAGGCAGAAAGGCAGGCAGAAGCCAGCTTTAGGGTGAGGCAGGAGGGAATTGAAGCTCAGGGGAACACTGAGCTGGTCCTGGGGACTCAGGAGTCTGGGCCAGACCTTGGGGAAAGCAGGCTGGATCTTCTACAGCCTCAGGAAAAGACAGGAAGTTAGGGGCTTTGGCTGGGTGCAGAGCCAACTTTGGCTGGGTGAGTCATCACTCCAGTCCTTACCGTTCAGGGGGCCCCTGATATCACAGGCCACAGAGAGAGAAAGAAACTCAACTGTAGGGAGCATGGGGACACGGGAAGCTCCAGAGATCTTGCAAGCAAGCACTAATGGGACCCTCCTCCCAGCACCAACGGTTCTCAGTAATGTGTTGCTCCCTACAAGAATCACATCCCCAGGAGAAAGTCTGATTGGCTAAGCCTGGTTTATGTGCCCACCCTCCTAACCCCCAAATTGGCCAGGATAGGGCAAGCCGCCTCTATTGACAGTCCTACGAAGATCACATGCAACAGAGGAGACCTAGAGCCCCAAGGAGCCGAGAGGATGGAGGCTGGATGGAGCCGCCATCCACTGCTGTGGGGTTTACTTCTATTCGTGTCCTCATGCCGCAGATGTGCTTGTTGGAAATGGGGACCTGCAGCTTAACGGTCTATTTCCTCTGCTCCTTTAGAGAGACATTAGCAACCGAGGGGCTCAGACGCCCTTGCCATCAGTGGCCACTGAGTGCCATAAGCATGTTCCTTTCCCTTTCACATCAGGTTACTTGGGTTCAGAAGAGACCTTTCCATTCCCAGGGTGATATGATCACCAAAAGAGCTTTCAAAAATCTTTTATCCCAATTTCTCAGGAATCCGCTCACTCACTTTCAGCAAATATTTTCCAAGTGCCAGCTAGGAGCCAGGGACTGTACTAGGCTCACGGGACAGACCTGTGACCAAGAGACACCGTGTCTCTGGACTGAGGAGGAAGTTACATTTTAATGCAAAGGGGAGAGATGGATTACAGAACACCCAAATGCATGAATAAGATAAATGAGAGTGGGGTTTATATCATGAGGAAAATAAGGCAGGTTAACTGTCAGAGAGCGAACAGTGGATTTGGGGGCAGTGTGGAACTTTCCATTTCTTCAGCTAGGGTCCAAGTGTACCATGGGTACATTAATGACGCAAGTTGATCGTGAGCTCTTCATGACATTGAAGGACATTTTTGTGTACCTGTTATGTTCACTGCTCTATTCCCAGGGCCTAGAACAGTGCTTGGCCCGTGACAGGCCAGCAGTGACTCTAGCTCTAGTGAATGAATGAAAGGATGCTCAACGAAGGCCTCTGCGAAGAGGTGGCAATTGAGCTGAGACCTGAATAATGAGAAAAAGCCATCTTTTCCAAGAGCTGGAAGAGAGTGTTCTAGGCAGAGGGAGCAGCCAGAGCAAAGGCCCCGAGGTGGGAACAAGCTGGGGATTTTGAAGAGCAAGAAGGAGACCCATGTGGCCGGGGTGGAGTGGGAAGATGGGACTGGAGGGCAGTGACACCGGAGAGGCCGGCTGCAGAGAGGGGCTTGGACGTGAGGCTGAGAGTTACGTCACTTCTCAGCAGGAGTGACAGGAGTTGGTCTTCGTGCTTAGAAAGGTCAGTCCTGTGATTAGGAGAACCGGCTGTAGGAGGCGTGGGTGGACACAGGAAGACGGGGTGGGGGGAGCGGCTGGGTGGTCCAGAAGATGGAAATGCGCATTAAGGCAGGAAGCAGGGACGGTCAGGTAGGAGTGGGGTGGGGATGGGATGGGGATCCCATGTATGGTCCACTCCCATCACCTCCCGGGGAAGGCCACCAGGCCCCGTCACCCTCTGATCCCACTTACTCTCTGCTCTCCAGGTTCGCCCTGAGCTTTGGCCACAGGCAGAGCTTGGCTGGCATCCAGTACAGCCGAATTGAGGTCTCTGCGGCCTGCTGAGGAGTCCATCTGGAAAATGCTGGAACCATGGCTTTAGCAGACAGTCTTCAGCTTCCTGCTTGCCTGGGTGCCAGAGCACAAGTTCTAGGTGGTCCTTCAAGAGGCACCCCTGCTCCGGAAGAGGTCTGTTTTGCTGGGGCAAAAGGGATGAAAATCTGAGAACTCAGAAGTCTTCAGCTGGAGTCTCAGGCTCTGAGGGTTCCTGAGGCTCTGCCTTCCTGCCTCAGTTTCCCCACTGACCCTGCGCATCTCTGCAGTAATGAACTTATGATGAGAACATCTTATGGAGACTTCATTGGTCTATGGGCTTTCTCAAAGAATCTCGAGGGTACCACCCTGGCAGGAAGTCTCTCCTGGAATCACCCCTAAATCCAGCTGAGGATACCATATCCTCTGCTCTCTTTTTCCATCTGGTTGGGACTTTCTGGGGAGGGGGAAGCCTGCTTTTTGGCTCTCAGATCTCATTTCGTTCAACCCCTCTAATTCTCTTACCTGGAATAGTTGTCATTCACCAGCAACTCAGATGGTTGGTAGGAGTTCTAGTCCTGAGTTCAAGGCCTGAGGCTGCTGGTGTTCTTGCTGTCTGACCGGGGATCTCAGCTTTCCCTGTATGTACAATGGGAGCTCTGAACCAGGTGGTTCTTAAGATCTCTTCTGATGCCAATGAGCTGGAATTCTAAGCGCTGGCAATACCACAGATATGGGTCCTGCTCTCAAGTTGCTAGTCATCTCTTTCAGGGACATAGGTTTTAATTAGGGGAAAGGTGAACAGAATTCGAGTTGTGTGCACTAAAATCCAAGGACCATCCTAGTGCAGGTCACGAGCTCCAAGAGCTGTTTCCAGGATGGCGCTGGAGGACTTTGCAGAAAGGAGATGGGTCTGGAAGCTAACAAACCTGGTTGTCGGTGTGGCCTCCACCTCTTGGCAGCTAGTGACCGTGGATAAGTAACAGCTCCCTTAAGCCTCAGTTTCCACATCTACAGAATGGGGATGACTATGCCCCCAGGGGTGTATTTAACCTCTGTCTCCCATCAGGAGGGTCTTCATTTGGTCCCATTCAGCTGGTCAGGATGGATGGGATTTCTGCTCACCCTCAATACCCAGGTCCCCACCTCTGGGACTTTGTAAAGGGTCACCCCCCCACAAGGAGTGAGTCAGACGGAGACTGAGCAAGTAGCTCCTCTCCCACGGGACTCTGGCCTCCCCTGAGTCCTTGACTCTCATTTCTAGCTACTTCCCTTAGATCCAGTGGTGTGTTGGAGCTGGCTTGTGCTGGCTTGTGAGAGCTGATTGTTAAATTTTCAGGAGTTTTGCAAGCTCGTTGTTAAACACAGCTGCTAAAAAATTAAATTATTTAAATTTATACTTAAATAAATTATATTAAAACCGAGGTAATACATACTAAAAACTCATCACTTCCTTATTTTACTACATTTTGCTCTCATCTGTGCTCTTATGGTAACTTACACCTATTGCCTCGCATGAGGAATGTGGGGTAAGGGCACCGCCCATCCCTTGCCGGGTCTGCCTTCAGTGACCCACGGGGAGTGTATTTGCACCGCAGGGACTGGGGAACACCACAGATCAGGGCTTGATTTGTCATTTTGTTGATTGTCCAGTCTTAAGAATGTGATGGATACAATGTTCGTAATGTAAATTAAACTTAACAGTGTGTTCTGTCTGTAGTTGATACATTGTGAACGGCACAAAAAATGGAGGGGATTATTATCCAGTTCAGCCAACAGGTGACTCATGTCACTGGTGAAGGAGTTTGGACACAAGTCTTTGTTGTTTTACTTTCGTCTTCTTCATTAACACGGACAAACATTTCAACTAGCGTTCATGTCAGAACTGCATTCACGCTTCAGTGACGTCAGCAACTTCTTAGCTGAGTCATACTGTTGTCAAGCATTTCTTCGTGGTCTAATTTTGTTAAATCATGGCTAAATCGCAGTGACAGTTGGCTTTGGAATCAAGAGGTTGGCAGAAAAATCAACAAAAACATTTCTGTGAGAATTAATTGGCTAGATGGCATTTACGATAAAGAGTATTTACAATAAAGTATTATTATTTGTAAATTTTCAATTTTTTTTTTTTTTTTTTTTTTTGCGGTACGTGGGCCTCTCACTGTCGTGGCCTCTCCCGTCGTGGAGCACAGGCTCTGGACGCGCAGGCTCAGTGGCCATGGCTCACGGGCCCAGCCGCTCCACAGCATGTGGGATCTTCCCGGACTGGGGCACGAACCCGCGTCCCCTGCATCGGCAGGCGGACTCCCAGCCACTGTGCCACCAGGGAAGCCCAATTTGTCAATTTTGTGCAACAAACACATCCTTTATTCCAGTAAAATTTACACACACACACACACACACACACACACACACACACACACATTTTTTCCCTGGAGAGCAGTTATTAGACATTTGCCAGCCCATCACTGCTTACAGCTGTCCTTTTAGCCCCTTCAGATCTAATTCTCTACCCAGGGATCCCCAAACCTTCTCAGTTCTCCTTTCCTATCAGCCTAGGAGAATGCTCTTCTGGTCTTAGGGTGGTTTCTTCTCTTTTTTGTTCAGGGTCATAAACTCATAGATCAGGTGGGGGATGTAGGTGAGTGAAGTCCACTGTGGTAAGACAATAGGGAGTAGTGAGGTCTGTGGAAACAGGTGAACACAGGCCTCTCTATCAGGGATGACTGACACTCAAGTCCAGCTGGTGCCTGCCATGAAGGAATGTGAGCCCATTGTGGCCTGACCATCTGAATTAAAAAAAAAATCCAGTAATTCAGACTTTGGTGTAAAATTTCCTGATTTTTTAATAGTGGCAACTGATTCTTAATTGAAAAAATCATTTTTTAAGCTCAACTCAACACACCTGTGGCTAAATCACAGCCTTTAGTTTGTCCCTCCGTCCTTGATGTCCTGGGAGATATTCTTTCCTTCTGGGTTTTTGAGGATCCCAGCTTAAATCAGAGCAAAGCAAGTAGCCAAGTAGCCAAGCAGCTTGAATTGAATAGGTGGGAGGGGTGTTACTGAACATGAAGGGAAAGAGACGTGAAGGGGAAAATGGTTGAAATCTCAAACATATTACCCTGGGACAACTAGGTGTGTGGCTTGAGTAACTGCTCATCTGTATAATGGGGACGATACTACTCACTATACAGAGATGATACCTGTCAATCACTAGTTCAGGGCTGGGCTCATCGCAGGTGCTCAAAAATGGCTGAGTAAGTGCCCCAGCAGCCTCCAGGGGCATCTGGCCCTGGATGGGGAGAACAGTGAGGGCAGTTCAGAAAGGGGAAGAGCATCAGAGAAATCTACAGTTTGAGGGTACCTACTAGGTGGTCAGAAATTGTGAGCACCAACCAGAAAAGTGATGTGATCTGTTCGTTGATCTGCAGGGTGGGGACTGGGTAGCTCTCCTTCTCCCAGATAATCCCAGAGTCATTTCAGGGAAGCATTTCCCAAATCCTACTCTCATGGAGAGCCTTTCACGTGTGTGCCCATCACCTAGCACCTTCCTGTAGTTTCTCACATTGCACTACACAGACTACTTACTGAACGCTCTAAAGTGATTTGCTTTTCAACTTAAATAGACGGATTTTAAAAGGAAACTATATTAATTTATTTTTTCACTCAAATGCATATTTATTGTGCTTCTACTATGTGCCGGACACGGTTCTAGACCCTGAGGGCACAGCAGGGAACAAGACGAAGAGCGGTCATTTTAGTGGGGGAGATAGATTGGAAACAAGAGCTAGAAATGGGGTGGGTGGAGGGAGAGGGGGAGGAAGGGGAGGGTAGGAGGGGGGAAAAGAGGAAAGAAGGAAAGGAGGGAGGGGGGAAGGAAGGAAGGAAGGAGAGAAAAAGAGAGAGAGAGATGCATGTCAGTGATGATTATCAGAGAGAACCCCTTTGAGGTGGTGGCGCCTGAGCACAGATCTATATGATCTAGAGGAAGCCATGGAAGGATCTGGGGCAAGAGTAACCCAGGCAGCTGGCCCAGCATGTGCAAAGGCCCTGAGGTAAGACTGAGATTCCATCTTGGAGGAATGCCAAGGAGGAGTGAGTGGAGGGTAGAGTGATGGCAGAAGACAAGCGGGAAGTCAGCAGGGGTCAGGTCATGAAAAGCTTCCAGAAAACAGAAGCATTTCAGACTTTCTTCTAAGCATACCAGGAAGCCACCGCAGAACTTTGAACAGTGGACTGACACGATCAGACTTAATGCTGTCAAATACCCTTTGTTGGTGATGTTGGTGAGTATCAAAAAAACAAATGAATGTCAATAACAGAAGTAGAAAGAAACCCAGTTTCACTGAATTCTCACGAAATACTGTCATCTACTGAGGGCTCTGAACTTAAGGTCTCCTCTGTGGTGAAAAAGGGGGCTTAGCAAGTGTGAGAGAGGTGTAGCACCGACCTAAGATTGTGTCTGGATTGAAAGAACAGTGGTGTGATTCAGCACATTTATATGATGGCTGTGAACCATCTAAAATCATTTCCAGTGCCACGGGCGATATGCTTCTCAGTCTTGGGTTAATGCAGTGCTACGGTGAGATGATCAAGGAAGTCATAAGCACCAAGAAAGAGACAGGGGGCCTCAGTTACTCTCACATCAGACCCTCCTGGAGAGGAGCATTGGCAGTGTCACCCTGGAACCAGTGAGACACCAGCGAGGTCCCCACAACAAGTGTCCTTCAAGGAGGAGTGAAGGGATGGGGGGATGGGTTCCTCCAGGAGAGGAGCAGGCTGTGTACACCCACTTAGCATCTTATCTTCCAAGGGGCTGGCCTTTCATGGGACGAGATGTGAAACCAAACACAGCCTGTGCCTGAGGTCATGGGTCATCAGACCTGGAAAGGAAATCTCCACCCCTACTTTGCAGGTTAGGAAACCAAGGCTTACAAGGCTGGCGACTGACCCTCTCCTCTCCAGCTCCCGCATCCGCTTGGATGACCCCCATCAGCACAGCTCTTCCAGGCTCTGTACCTGCCATCCCAGCGGCCTCCTGCTGCACTTTACCTGCTCCGTCCTGAACATGGTCAACCTCAAACACTACTCACCCTTAATATTTTATATCAAACATCCCACTTCCTGGTCACCACGTACTAACTTTTCTCCTAATACTCGAATGCTCCCCAAGGCAATAATTCTCTGACCTCACTGAGATCTTTCACCTCTAAATGCAGATCCCTGACCCCAGGGATTTTGCTTTACCAAAATCCATCAAGAAGTTCGCGGGCTTCATTCTCCTTCTTGTCCAATCTAGATCCCATATCCCAACCTTAGAATCAATCCCTGCAAACAACCTCTTGTAGATTAGTCACACTAATGCTGGATTAATGTACATACCTGCTGCACATAGGCAGAAAGGTCAGACAGCCTGACAAACAGTTTTCACTTGGAACCCAGGAACTCGAACCTCATACTCACCCTCCAAATGCTCCTTCTTCACAGCAAAGGAAATACTCAGTAAGTTGAAAAGGCAACCTACAGAATGGAAGAAAATATTTGTAAACCATGAATCTGATAAGGGGTTAATCTCCAAAATATATAAAGAACTCAAACAACTCTATAGCAAGAAAGCAAATAATCCAATTAAAAAATGGGTGATGAGCTTCCCTGGTGGCACAGTGGTTGAGAGTCCGCCTGCCGATGCAGGGGACACGGGTTCGTGCCCTGGTCCAGGAAGATCCCACATGCCGCAGAGCAACTAAGCCCGTGCGCCACAACTACTGAGCCTGCGTGCCACAACTACTGAGCCCACACACCTAGAGCCTGTGTTCCACAACAAGAAAAGCCACCACAGTGAGAAGCCCACGCACCACAACGAAGAGTAGCCCCCGCTCGCCGCAACTAGGAAAAGCCCGCGCGAAACAACGAAGACCCACACAGCCAAAAGTAAATAAATAAAATTAATTTATTAAAAAGAAAAACCTAAGTCAGTCCACGACACTCTTCTGATCTGATCTCCCCGTGATTCCCCCTCTTACTCAGTGGAGCACTTATCACCACCTCTCAGGCCCTCTGTGGGGTGCCCACCCTTTCCTCTCAGACCTCATCTTTTCCCAATCACTTCTAACACATGTACACTCGGACTCCCGTCCTCGGCTCTTCCTGTGCCCTGTGGTAGGAATGTGCCCACGACAGATACTTGTACGGCCCAGTTCCTTTCCATGTGTTATTCTAAAGCCGTCTTCTCTGGAAGGCCTTCCCTGGCTACCACAGCTAAAATTCCACTCTTACATGCGCACGCACACACGCATATACACACATGCATACGTACATGTACACGCACACACTGACACTTCGCATTCTCCCTTCCCTGCTTCCTTATTTCCCCTTGGCCCTTGTCACTCTCCAGCAGACTGTGTAGCTCACTTATTTGTTAATTTATTATCCATGTCCCCTGCAAGAATATAAGTTCCACAAAGGCAAGGCATTTTGCCTGTTTTGCTTACCTCTGTATTTCCTATGTCTAGAACAGCACATAAGTAGACACTCAATATTTACTGAATGAATGAAGGAGTGAATGGACAAGTGAATGTAAAGTGCCTGGAATGTTGCAGATATAGAATAAAGGATGTTTCTTAGCACCAGAGACTTAAAGAACAATGCTTTTTTCCTTACATTATAGATGCTGTAAAAAGTTGATACAATTTTTTAATGGAGCATAATATATAAAGTCATAAATGTCACCGATAGAATAATAATATAAGCCATAATATACTAATAAAAACAAGGAAATGAAAGGAAGAAGGTGCAGCGGAGGGAATGCAGATGAACAAAATTCCTCGTCTCTCTCATCACTAGACATCGTTTAGGGGTAATAATTTAAGAAAAGCACTCTATGTTTATTTCTTAAAACAGAGGCCTCAATGCTCTAAAAACTGGTCCTCACATGTACTCTATTTGGCCCAGACATTGCTTTTAAATTTTTTGAGATAGTGCCAACTTTTGAAATTTGGGTTGTTTCACATATAACTCCATACTTCTCTGCCTTTTCTTGAAAGAGATCTGGCCACAATGGGCCTGCATTCTGAAGTCCAGCCACCAGGTGGCACAGAACAGCAGCCATTCTCTTTAGATGCGGCTTTGAACCCGCAGTTGGCTACACACCCCGTCCAGGTTTTCATTCCTGGTATAAATATTTCATGGTAACAACGTAAAAGAAAAAAAGAAGAAAAAATTAACAGTAGTTATCTCAAGGAAGTGGGGCTTGGGAGTGTTGGGAGAGGAGAGTATATCCCTGTTTTCAACCTTTTATGCTTTATGTATATTCATGTGAGTTCAGGTACATGTGTCTTGTTTCAATAATGAAGGGACTAGTTAGGTTAAAAAAAAATCATTAAAAAAATTTTTTTACGTTAGAAAAATCTCGAAACACTGAAACATCTAGAGATCAAGAATAAAAACTGCCCACGCCCTGCTAGTAACTAACAATATCTTGGCATATGTTCATCGAATCTTTTGCCTATGATGAGAACTCAAGCTAGCTAAAAATGGAGACAGACATCTTGATAGGTATTTTCACGTCACTGAGATCATACTGTATGTCACTGTGGTGGCATGTACCTTTTTAGATTATCAGGCATTTGACATGGGGCTGAGTTCATGTACATATTGCCTTTGCCAACGTTAAACATTTTATCAGCAATTTCTCCCAATGTCTCGCTTTTTCTTTACTTCTGAACATGTAGAAAACTGAATTATGTGCGTACCAAGTCAACATTCCAGTTTTCCTGGCAAAGACTGATTTCTGCCAGTGGAAACAGAGTGTTTTCATTTTCTTTCTTTCTCCCCATCATTCTATGCTTTTCGGTTTCTCTGTGTGCATATTTTCCCCCTGGATCTGGCACGGTGAAGTTGCTAAGTTCTTCCAGATTTGGGGTCCGATGCCATCCTAAATCTCTGGGTTTGACAGGCAGGGTCGGTGGTTACTGAGATACAATCCAAAAAGCTCGTTCTGAGGTCATCTCTCAATCAGATGTCAACTCACGAGGTGGGAGAATTTGGCAGTGACACTGCGTTTGGATGCCAGCTTTCACTGCCTTCTCCCTGAAATGCTTCTGGCACAACGCTGGGCACAAAATAAGTTCTCACTATATCCTTGACAGTTGGAACCAGATCAGGTAACTCTTGGCAGGAGATTCAAAATTTTTGCTCCAAATCAACACTTCTTTGTCCTTCACCGATATCTTCAGATCTGAATGGCATTTAAAGCACCAATAGCCATACTAACTTCTCTAATGCCACCGTGGGTTCATTTTTTGAGGACATTTACCATGTGACCCCCATGGTAGCACCTGAGATTTCCAGGCTTCCGGGGTCACCCTTTCTCACACCGGATCTGAAGCCTCATTCCATACAATGATCCCACCTGCCACCACTGTCTCTTTGAACTTGCTTGTGGGGCGGACACATTCAGGTACATTGAAAGTGGGGAAGTCAGCAGGTGCAACCATCAACTCTATTTCCCCTCCCACCGCGCACTTAAACCGCGCACTGTTAGTGGGAGGGTTCTTTACCTGGGCAGATCCCATAGCTTTTCTGCTCTCTCTTAGATAATGATAAATAACAATATGATGAGAACAATGAAATGTCTTTTAGTCATTTCCAAGTGTAACAACAGTCTAAATTCAGTAATTTAAATGTCCAGGGTTTCCCTGGTGGTGCAGTGGTTAAGAATCCGCCTGCCAATGCAGGGGACGTAGGTTCAAGCCCTGGTCCGGGAAGATCTCACATGCCGCAGAGTAACTAAGCCCGTGCGCCACACCTGCTGAAGCCCGTGCGCCTAGAACCCATGCTCCACCACATGAGAAGCCCGCGCACCGCCACAAAGAGTGGCCCCCTCTGGCCGCAACTAGAGAAAGCCCACGCGCAGCCACGAAGACCCAATGCAGACAAAAATAAATAAATTTACTAAAAATACGTCGAGTCATGTCAAAATTCCCAATTTCATTCACATTACATCTCTCCCCTCCCCCACTCTTCCTTCACCTCCCCATCCCCCCTCACCGGACTCCGAAGAGATAAGAGGCAGGAAAGGCCTTATTTGGCTGGCGCTGTCAGGACGCGGCATCATGCTTTCTGGACTCAGTGGGCATTTGCAGCTGATTCCTTCTCTTACTGGGGAGCGTGCGTGGGTTCTCGGTCATTCCCCCACTGGGAACCTCTGAATGCACTTCCTCAGACACAGATCCTTGGCACCGTGGTCTGTCACCTCCCTTTGGATCCCTCACCTTTCCAGGTGGGCCTGCCACTGAGAATCCCAAGCGATCCCACTGCCAGCTGCTTCTGTGGGGCTCAGAACCATTCCCCTGGAAGAAATTCACATCTTTGATCCACTCTGGAGCCACTTCCTGTTGCAGGTGGCAGTAATCCCTCATCCTGCAGAGGCTGGGCGGCCACCATCTGAACCCTGTAGACTGTTATAGGCCTGGGTCTGGCACTGGTTTGTCCAGGAGACAGGAGCAGACTCCCCAGGTAGTTCCCCCGCATCTCTCCGGCTTGGCTGTAGGTGAAGAGCTGGTACATCCTCTTTTCCACCACAGAGCTGGGGTGCTGGCAGCAAGGACATGCCACAGCATTTTCTCCAAGCAGTTTCTCCAAAGCAGCGTCTCCCCAAAACCAGTCCTCTCTGTCTGTCAGCTTCTCCATCCTCCTCAGGGTAGGGACTGAGCTAAGGGTCTGGAAACCAATCTTGACCACCTCCTCTGCAATTCCTGCAAAGATGGAGGGGAGGGCGCTTGCTGCCTGTGGGTGCTTGGCTTACTCTTGGCTTCTGTGGCTTCCACCAAACTGGAAGCAGAAAAAGACCAGTTCTCACACCCCGTTCTCACACCCCGTTGCATTCATTTGTCCCTTCAACACTTGCCTGGATATTAAGGTTCCACTTCTCACTCTCTGCCTTGAAGCTTTGGTGGCTTTCTCCAGCCCGCCTCAACTCCAATACAGAAAAGAACTACATTTTCTTTTAATTCTCTTGTCCCTTTTTGACGGTATCACTCAAAGAAGGCAGAGAGTCCAGTAGATTTTTTGTGAAGGATACAGCAGCAGAAGCAGACATCTGTTGTTTGGACACTGCCCACTTCTACTCACCCTCAATGGATGGCTCGTGAGGATTATCTCCTTGGGGACCACCCCATCTCCTGCCTGGCCAATGAGAGCATGTCATCCCCTACCTCCCTGGCTACAGTGATTGGCTGAAAAATGCACACACCCTTGGCTTTTCCATTTTATTTTTTTCTAAATTTTATTTTATTTTATTTTTTGGCCACACCGCGCGGCACGTGGGATCGTAGCTCCCCGACCAGGAATTGAACCCACGCCCCCTTTAACCACTGGACCACCAGGCGTGGTGTGGGAAAACATCTTGGGGGTCTCCTATAAGTGACAAGGGCGATTCTTGACTCCATCTTGGTCCAGTCTACCAGCCTTGTCAATGGAATATAAGGGCTCATTTCCTGAGCACTTTCCTGATGGAAATCAGGGTGAGAGTCCATTCTCTGTAGGTGGTGGGGAGGAGAGCAGGCGAAGCTGGAGCTGCACACGGGAGCTCTTCCTACCCCTGGACCTCAGTGTTCTCATCTGTGCAATGGGGACAGTAAATCCCGCCTTGCAGGGCTGTTGACAGGATCAAGCAGGGACTCTCAGAGATCAAAAGAAGCCTGAACTAGTTCTCTCTATAGTGAAAAATTAGAAAGAAAAAAGAGAAAGAAAAGGAAAGAAGTCCGAAATGGAGTTACCAAAATTGAAGCTACAAGGTTAGATTTTAAAACTCAAGCCTCTAACGTGCGTGCACACACACCAGCAACCTAACGGGAGTGGGCGGAGACAGAGAGGATGGGATTTATTTTAAAACAGTAATTCATGTGGTCTGATAGTGGGACCCAAGTTTGATGATTTTCTATGATCGCTTCTGGGATCAGTTCTGGCAGTACTTCTCTGTGACTTGTGTATAACGTTATATGAAGATCACATATAAAAGCTGATGCTGGGACCTGCAGCAGACAGACTGTCGTCCTCCCTTCTTCCTGGCTGAGCGAACGTCCACTTTGTTCCAGCACAGAGCAGATGGCAGTGTGCTGAAGGGAGAGATGCTCTATCCCCAGTCCCAGGGGGACAATTGTTATTGATCTAAATCATTCCCTTTTGCCAGCCATTGGTTTATAGGTGGGAAGATGTCCTGGTTCTGGCCAATGAAATGTAAGTGCACGTCTCACAGAGGCTTCTGGGAGAGATTTTTCCTGTGTGATAAGAGAGAGACCCTTGAGAAACTTCTCTTCATCTGTCCTACGTTTGAACATAGAATGTCTGGATTTGTGGCCGCCATCTTGTGACCACAAGGAAAAGCCCAGGGGGAGTGCAGGGGCCCCCATCCTCCTGTCTGACAAAACTGAGGCTGAATTAACTGAACTTGGGACCATCTAATTCAGGACTACTTGTTATGTGACACACTTTCTATAAAATACAGTTCACACCTCTTCTAGATGATAGGTTACTTGCAGCCAAAAGTACATGTGAAGATACAAGCCTTATGTGAAGGGAGTGAGGCACATGCCAGATGCTTCCTTGGCAGAGCCCAAGAACTGCATTTCTAACAAGCTCAGAGCACCCTATTGTGAGCTGCTTTTGGTCTCAGCTATTTCTTAGTCTAGAGCAGAAGGCTGCAGACTGGCCAAAGGTCAGGATATGCCAGTTTATTTATCCATTCCCCCGGTGAGGGACATTTGGGTTGTTTCCAGTTTGGGGTGATTATGAATAAGCTGTTCCAAATGTTCATGTACAGGTTTTTGCAAGAACATAGGTTTTCATTTCTCGGGTGAAACTCCCAGGAGTGGGATTGCTAGGCTATATGGTAAGAGTATGTTTAGCTATAAGAGACTATCAGACTTTTCCCAGAGTGGCTGCACAATTTTGCATTCCCACCAGCAGTGTGGGAGACAAAACAGGTGCTCTGCATCCCTACATCTGTTTTCTTCTCACTGTTGTATCTCTACTTCCAAGTATAGAACCCAGCACACAGTAGGTGCTGAACAAATATGCACATAGTAGGTGCTCAACCAATATTTGCCGAATGAATAAATGGATGACTAGAGGCAATCACACCAAGGGGTTTTGAGGATTGAATGGGATCATTTTGTAAAGCACTTGGCACAGCGCCGGGCCCTTTAATCTGCACTCAGGACCTGAGAGTCATTGTTAATTGTTAACATCCGAGGCCATCCTCCCCGGGGCCAGGGTCCCTGCACCCCTCCACCCACAGCAGGAGGCTGCTCCAGTGAGAACGCTCCTCTAGTCGAATCTCTGGTTCCAGGCTTTGAGAATAGAAATATCTCGCCCCAGGAACTGCGGAGGTAAGAATCCCGACCCCTAGCCGGACCCCCAACCCTGCCAGCACTCTCTGAGCCCATCTTCCTGGCTTTCTCTGCTCCAGCCTGGGAGGAACCCAGGGAGACTTGGATCCCACTGTATTTTTCTTGCCTCCACGCTCGAAGATGGGAGGCCCACAGGCCAGGAAATGGAGCAAGTCTTTGTTTTCCTAGCTGTCCCTGTCCCCTGGAGGGGGACACCAATGCCTCCGCACCTCTGAGGGCTCTCCCAGTTTAGTCAAGCTGTTTGGCCTCTCTTATCCACCCACGCCCACCGGGGACCTGTTCGCCAGAATCTTTTCACCACTTTTCCTTTTTCATAATAACTCTGACCCTTTCTCCTATTGTTTTTCTAGGTTAATTGAATACGTTCTCCTTGCTGTGGAGGCCTGCGGATGGCGCCAAGCACAACAGGCCCGGCACGAAGTGGGTCTGGGAGGCCCAGCCCACCTCTGCAGCCTGGGGCCGGCTCAGGCAGGGGCAGGGGACATCTCTGGGGGACCAGGAATGTGAGCTCACCTTGCATGCAGGCAGCAGCCATCTGGGGTGGGTGGGGATACAGGCAGGGAGGAGGGAGTCTTAGATGCTTGCTTCCCTCTTTTTCTTATTAGAGCAGATAATCCCCAGATTATTCTTTAGTAACTCATGTTGGTATTTTCTGAGCCCCTTCTACCAGCAGAGAACTGTAGCAAGGTGTTGGGTGTAATAATAGAAACCAAGAGTGCAGTGGTTCTCAACCAGGGGAAACTGTGGCCCCAGGGGACGTTTGTTACTATCTGGAACCCCTTTGGGTTGCTGTGACTAGGGGGTGGGGTGCCGCTGGCATCTAGTGAGTAGAGGCCAGGGGTGTTGCTAAACTTCCTCCAGCGCACAGGACAGCGCCCGCAAGAGAGAATTATCTCGCCCAGAATGTCAATAGTGCCGAGGCCAAGAAACCCTGACTTATCACTGTCCCATTGTATGGATGAGACTGAGGTCCAGAGCAGTTAATTAATATGTCCAGTGACACACAGGAACGACGGGTCAGGTCAAGATTTCAGCCCAGAAAGCCTGATCCTGCTACCCTCCTGTGCCTCCCGCCATTGGACTCATCAGGGGATGGAAGGTGGAGGAGCTTGGAGGAAGGGGCTCATTCAGGTTGAAGGAGGGGTGAGAGGTGGGGGGTGGAGTCCTGGGGACCTTGCACAGACGGTGAGGGCACCAGGGAATTTGGAGAGATTCCCAGGGGATGGCCGAGTCTGTCACGATCCCTCTTCTCCTCCACTTCTACCGGCTTCCGAACTTCGGTGGAGCACCCCCAAATGCGCCACTTCGGGCAGAACCTGCGAGCTGCACGGCAGCATCCAATGATGAGCAGCAGAGGGCGCAAGAGGTCCTTTGCTGCCTCTCCACTAACAGCTTTTTCCTGATAAAGGAAATAGGCGTGCCTTAAAGAAAATGCGGCCAAAACAAAAAAGAACAAAGAGATCTAAACTATCCATAGTCCCACCTCCAGCGGCAGCTAGAATTTCAATAGTGAGTACTTTCTTCTGTCTTTTTCTCGAGCAAAGTTGTTTACGTTTTTTGTTTTGTTTTGTTAGTTTTCCAACACAGGTGTAATCACCCCAGAGGCATGATCCTGTGGCCTGGATTTTCACCTAAGGTCATATCAGAAGTTTTTTCCACTAACAAGCTCTCCATACCACCTGTAGGCACTGAGTGGCGGCGTTGGGGTGGGTGTAGGCATCCACTCAACAATCGGGTTTTAAGCGCCTACTGTGTGCCAGGCTGTGTTGTGCACAGTGCGGGGAATGGAGGCCAAGGTCTGGGAAGATAGACGATACCCAGGGTCCCTTCATATACGGAGCAGTGCGGGAGGGGGAGGGGAACAACCAGGGCGATGTCCAGGGACGGCCTCTCCGAGGATGCGACCTTGAGCTGGATGTCCACAAGCAGTCAGCTGGTGAAGAAGGAGCAGTCAGATGAGTGCTTCCGCCAGGAACACGCCTGGCACCTTTGGAGACCGGGCTGGGAAGGGGCAGTGGGCTGGAGGCTCGTTGGCGAGAAGAGAGCTGGCGGCAGCCAGACCAGGGGAGCCCCGGGGGACCGCAGAGGGGAGGCCCGGCTTCATTCTAAGAGCAGGGAGATGTCTCTGGGGGTCTTCGCACAGCGGTGACGTGCTCTTTACATTTTTTCCTTGGAGCTTTGTGGAGACAGGAGGAGACGAGCCAGAAGGCTGCTGCAGACGCCCAGCAAGAGACAACCATGGTCAGGGGAGCGGACAGATCTCAGCTTTATCCAGAGCAGGACTTTTCTTTCTCTGTAAACATTTTCTTATAAACCCAAGCAAAGTAGAGAGAACAGTAAGATCGACCCCACATACCCACCTCTGAGCCCCAACTCCTGGTCCAGCTGCCTTCATTGATGGCCCACCTCACCTACCCCACTGGGTGATTTTGAAGCAAACCACAGACATCATGTCATTTCACCAGTAAACATTTTGTAAATATCACCAAAATGAGAATTTAAAAAAATATCACCTCGAGACCATTAACATGACTTCAAACATTACGAATAATTCTGTAGTGTCACCAAAAATCCAGTGTTCAAATATTCCTGACAGTCTAAATTAGTTTTACAGTTTATTTGTTCAAAGGAGTATTCAAAAAAGTACAGATATTGTGAATGGCTAATCTGCCCCTTAAATCTTTTAATCTACAGGTTCCCCCTTCTTTTTTGTGTGCTTGTTTTTTTCTCTTGAAGAAAATGGGCTGTTTGTCCTTTAGTGTTTCCCACATTCATAGCATTTATCTCCTCCTTACATCGTAATATTATACTTTAATTCTTTTTAAAAATTGCCCTCTCTCCCACTAGAAAGTGGGATTTCAAGGGCAGCTATATTTGTTTGTCTCGCTCAGTGCCGTGTGCCCAGCACCCTGCCTGCCCCAGAGTAGACGCTCTATAACAGGATGATTAACACAGAAAATAGCTCTTATTGCCCTTCTTTACAGATGAGGAAACTGAGGCTCATAGAGATAAAGTAACCTTCCTAAGGTCACACAACCAGGAAGTGTGAGCACCGGGATCCTTTGAACTCTATCTTTTAGGCTTAAGGATCAACTTACCCACCATATGTGATCCTGTCTCCCATGACCCACCTCTCTTCTTCTTCCGAGGATGGCGACCATCTGCGAAAGGGCCCAGCTCCAGAGACAATTCCAGGCTAGGGGCCTGCTAGAAGCTGCACCTCCGTGGAGGAACGAGGCTCTGCTGGGCCACCAAGGATGCCTGTCCTCCGCGAGACCTTCTTAGCAGCCTTATGTGTCTCAAACTCCCTTGAATCCGCAGGAACCCAAGTGGCCCCAGAGGGAGTGGTTCCCAGCCCTGGAGGGCAGTTGGTACCGTTCATGGTAAAGAAACAAAGTGCTGGCAGAGGAGAGACCCAGCAAAATGGCCGAGGCATCCGGGCCGGGCCTTGTCTGAGCCTGCCCAGTTCTGTCCCCTGTGCTCGGGAACAGGCCCTGCCTCAATTCATCCATCCTCCAGGCCAGTGTTGCTCCAAGTCAGGTCCCGAGACGGCAGCTTTAGCATCAACCGGGGCCCCTGTTGGCAAGGTGAGTTCTCGGGCCCCAGTGAACTCTAAGCTCTGGGGCAGAGCCCAGCAATCTGTGACGTTCCAGGCCCTCCAGCCAGTCTGTCTGCAGAGATGCCTCGGTTCCCTGTGCTCTTGGCTGGGCCTCCTGCTAGAGCTGAGGCCAGGAGGGCTGACTCCTTGGTTTGCTGATTAGCAAGGACCATTAAGCCCTTCTCAAATGGGCTTAACCATTTTTCTGGACGCAGGGAAGTGGGATTACAGGCAGCTGAGTCATCAGCCTGAGCCCCACGCTGGGATCTGCTGGGCTCCCGAGGTCTAGGCTGAGTCCAAGCATGCACTTTGGAGACCCTGTGTGTGCCAGACCAGGCTGAGTGCCTTAGTGCCTCTGTCCTCAAGTCACTGAGACAGCTTGAAGTTCACAGCTGAGTTGGCTCCTCTGCCTATTGGCTGTATGACCACACAAATCACAACATCTCTCTGAGCCTCTGCTTCCTCATCGTCTGAGAGCTCTTCCCTTCCTTCCGCATATTTTTATTGAGCGCATACTACGTGCCAGGCACAGGTTAGGCACTGGGTCTCCATTCTAAGGAGGGTGAGCACACCTGATAAACAAATACATAGATCGTGTCAGATAAGGGCAAGAAAATAAAACTGGGGGAGGCAGATGGTGTGGGCAGGCAGCAGACAACGTTAGGCAGTCAAGGAAGGCTTTCTGGAGGAGGTGATCCTTGAGCTGGGATTCAAAGGCTGAGGAGGAGCTGGCCATGGGAAGAATCGGGTTTAACTATTTTATCTACAACTACAAGCATTCCCATTTCCATGCTTGCTGCATTTCTTACCTTCTAGCATAGATTTTGATTTCCCTATTAATTTAATTTATTGTTTATGTCTTTTCGTTGGAATGCCAGCTCCACGAGGACTGTTTTGTTTGCCAGGGAACACTCAATGCTTAAAACAGGGTCTGGCACACAGTAGGGGCCTAACAAATCTTTCTTGAGTGAATGAATGTTGCACTCAGGGGCAGCTTCCCATTTCTTGTCAACAGTGAGCTTCCAGCAACCACGAGGAATTGATCAGAACAGGCAAAGGAGATAAACCCAACAGGCACAGGGGTTCAATAAGAGGAGACTAGGGATTTGTCAACCAGCAACTAGGTTCCAGCTGAAACCTATTCTATGGGCTTCTAAATCAGGCTGAATTGGCTTCCACCCCAGTTCCACCACTATATAAACTGTATAATCTTGGGCAAATCAAATGTCTTCTCTGAGCCTCAGTTTCTACAACTGGAAAATGGGGATAAATAAGAGCTGCCTCCCAGGGTCATTGAGAGGATTAACAAGATAACATATATTAAGAGTCCCAAAGGCCATGGGATGGAGAGGGATCAGGGCCATTGAGTTCCATCTTTAAAATGACTCACCATGGATCTAGTCTAGGCAGAAAGGCAGATGAAGTCAGTACAAAGCTACCGGGAAGTCAGGGAGCCAGGTGGGAGAAGTGGGGGTTGCTTCACGGCCTTTGCACTCTGTGTCCCCTCTCTCTGTTGCACTGTCCCTCTCCCCTGACTCCGTCTGGTCATTCAAGTCTCAAGTCAAATATCATCTCCCTAAGGAGGTCTTCCCTGGTCACCCTGTCAGAAGTGGCCTCCCCTCCCCTCCTGTCACCCTTGCCTCCATCATCTTGCTGATTTCTATCATAGCTCCTGAAGGGCGTCATTCATTTGCTGTCCTGATTATTGTCTGTCTCACCCTCCACTGGCCACGCCCGCCACCAAACCCAACCATAAACCCCATGAGAATGGGATCTCATCGTTCTGTTCACCACCTGAATCCCGAGCACCTAAAACGGTGTGGCCCGTAGCAGCACTCAAGAAACAGGAGTTCAGTGGCCGAATGAGTGTGTGAGTGAGTGAATGAATGAATTAGGACACTGGAAAGAACTCACCTGGAGAGAAAGCATGGGAGGAAGGGAGGCTGAGAGGCTGTAACCCCAAGAGAGGGATTTCAGTTTCAGACCGTGGTGGGTGGAAGTGCAGGAACAGATCCCCAGGAAATACCAAGCCTCCTGCAATATTCCTGGTTTTTAAATGTAGCCTTAATGTGATTCTTGCATATTGGGAGTAATAAAAGTGTAGGCGATGTCTGCTCAGAACACACTCCCCGATTCAATTTCCACTCTGCTCGTGAGCATGTTGTTAAATTGTCTGGTCCCCTGGGTTAAGAACGCTGGATTCATAGTCTGCTAGAATCAGAAGGCCAGGAGAGGTGATCTAGTGCAGAACTTTCCAAATTCTTTGACGGCGGCCCACAACAAGAGCTAAAATTTACATGGTGACCCAGTACCTGCTCCAGCACATGGGCACACGAAGGTTATAGGAAACTATACTCATCCTTCTCCATGCTCTGCTATTCACACTCTGCTATTTTCTATTTCCTTTTTTTAAATGATGGTCACAACCCCCAACTTGATCGTGTGACTCATTCAACGGGTCTCAGCTCACAGTCTGAAAGTCAGCAGGTCTAACGCCTTCAATTTACAGACTGGGGAACTCAGGGGGACCCAAGGAGGGCCAGTGACCTTGCTAAGGTAACAGCAAGTTAGTGGTAGAGTTCAGGGGAAAGGAACTTCCACTTTCCTTCCAGAGTGGATGTCTGGGAGCCTGGGAGTTCAGGGGACAGCAAGGAGCCTTTAAGTGGAGGAAATCCAGCATCAAGGACAGCGATTTTGCTATAGTGTCCTATGTGCTCCACTAAATACTCTCTCCACCCTGCCCTGCCAAGCCAGCTCCTACGTCATCAGGCTGCCCGTCTTCAAGATGCTTATCGCCAGCTGACAAGAGGATATTCATTTGTAGGTCTCCTTGTTGTGTATACCACCCCTGCAGTACCAAAAATGTAATCTGCATGAGAGCAAGGACTTTGCTGTATGGTTCTCTGCCATGTCTCCAACACCCAGAAAGGTGTCTGGCACATAGTAGATGTTCAATAAATCTTTACTGAATGAATACAAGAATAAATGGAGCAGCTGGCAACTGGCATCCAGGTTTTGATAAAAGTAAATCTCAGACCACAGCCAGTTTACACAAATGATTGTGTATTAACAGACAGCAGAAACTAGTCATACAAGCCAGTCTGGAAGCTTAATGGACTGCCGGATCCTTGTCCTTTTTGAGGCTCAGAAAATGCTTTGCACAAAAGGCTCACGGGGGCAAAGGCAACAATATTCCAGCAGCAGGTTTGTCTAACATCCATGGGGTCAGAACCAAAGCCATTTAGGGATCAGACTTAGGATGGTAAAGGATGCCACCCCCTAGATCAACTCTGTCCAATAGTACTCTCTGCAAAGAAGGAATCTTCTATTCTGTGCTGTCCAATACACTAGTCCCCAGCCACATAGCTGTTGAGCACTTGAAATTCAGCTGGTGTAACTGAACTGAACTGAATTTTCGATTTTGTTTAAACTTTGGTTAGTCCGCAATGAAATTGAAATAGTCACAGTGTGGCTTGTAGCTATTGTATCAGCACAGCCCTGGATTCTTAAACACCGTTCATACAAGCTCAGGGAGCTACTGTAAAATATTTTCTCCAATCCGCTTACCTTGAGTAGCACTGACGTCACTGAAGAGCACACATTCTAACATCCACTTTGCTAATCGTCAGCCACGACTTTCACCAATGACCACTTATGTCTAACATTCATGGCGTCAATTAGCAAAGTCTCTGGTATTGATCAAAGTCATTGCCTCTGGAGTGTGGTCTCTGATTCCTTGATGGGGGATCACCTGTGGAGAATAAATTCTTGATTAGAACAACTGGCCACCGCTAAAGTGGAGACTGAAATTAACTAATACAGTCAGCCCTCGGTATCTACGGTTCCACATTCGCAGATTCAACCAACCGCCGATCGCAAACTTAATACCGGATCCAAGGTTGGTTGAATCCGCGGATGCGAAACCGTGGATCTGGAGGGCTCCCTATGGGACTTGAGCGTCTGGGGATTTTGGTATCCACAGCGGGTCCTGGAACCAAATCCACACTCCCCCACCCCCAGCCCACCCAGGATACTGAGGGACGGCTGTACATTTATGTGCCCCGTCTCTGCAGAAGTAGCAGAAACATTTAACAAATTTTAATGTAATTATGGTTGGTGATAACGTCATGAAGGACCTGAGAGGGTGAACAATGGGAGAAAGTTGTGGTTACGTCCAGCTTCCCTGAGTAGGTGATGTTTGAAGTTGAAGATTTTTGAAATTCAAGACTGAGAAGGAGAAAGCCAGAGGAGGGCAATTGGTGAAAGCATTGCACACAGAGGTAACTGCAAGTGCAAAGGTCCAAGGGTTGCCCTGGTTCGGTTTAAGGAACAGAACAGAGGCCAGTGTGGAAAACAAGTGAGAGGCCAGAACTTTCTGGCTGTGCAGCGACGACAAGGAGTTTGAATTTTGTTGCCCATCCTTTGCTTGAGACACTGGCAGGTACTGGGTTAAGCAAAGCACAGAAGAAGCCAGAGATTTCCAGTTGAAATGAAATCCTTTGTATATGCTATCTGCTATGGGATCCAATTCAGTATCGATCTTCTCATTTAAAAAATAATAATTTCCATCAGCTTGAGGCCAGAATGCCCCAGGAAGCCTCATGTGGTTTGCCAACTGATTCACAGAATGAAATCTTATCTAAAAAGCTTTTTATTTTACGCTATTAAGGACACGGGAGGGAGCAGCAGAGTAAAAAATTTCCCTGCCAGGATAATGCACAGGGTCAGCTGGAAGTGGCCCCAGGGCTGCCTTAAAAAGATTGTCATTTGTGATTTCCCACTATTTTGTTTTCTGCTACCAGTAATTGAAAACAATTTTTCTTCCCTTCGGGTGAAGTTTACGGATTAACCCTTCTTTATCAGCACTTTAGATCTTTTTTTTTTTTTTTTGCGGTACGCGGGCCTCTCACTGTTGTGGCCTCTCCCGTTGTGGAGCACAGGCTCCGGACGCGCAGGCTCAGCGGCCATGGCTCATGGGCCCAGCCGCTCCGCGGCATGTGGGATCTTCCCGGACTGGGGCACGAACCCGCCTCCCCTGCATCGGCAGGCGGACTCTCAACCACTGCGCCACCAGGGAAGCCCAGCACCTTAGATCTTTATTGGTGATTTCTTCCCAGGGCTGGCATCACCCCCAGGTGCCCTTGGAGGGTGGGAGGTGCTCACATTCGTCTCTGCTGCTCCTCCTGGCGACGGGCAGCAGGAGGCGGGGGCTGAGAGAAGGAGCGGGTGCAGCCCGCAGTCCTGAGACTGGAGGCATCTCCCGCACTGACCACGTGATAACCCAGGGAAAGGCTGACTCGAAGGGATGCTCAGGTCTCGCAGCCAGTGGTCCACTGTGCAGATACAGAACTGATCAGGAAGAGAAAACCATCAGCTGTCCGTGGGCCAGAAAAGAGGTGTCTTCCCTCCCTCTCTCCCTCCCTCGCTCTTTTTCACTTCCTATAAAGATAATAAAGGGCTTTTATTTCCATGGTACAAGTTCTATACTCTCATTAGAGAGAACATAGGAAGTGCAGCAAGCCACTTGACTTTTTAAATTCAAGACTGAGAAGGAGAAAGCCAGAGGAGGGCAATTGGAGAAGGCATCGCACACAGAGGTAACTGCAAGTGCAAAGGTCCAAGAAATGAGCTTTGATGCTCTCTGCTCCAGTCCCACTGGCCCCTGGCAGGTTTTTACACATGTGAGCACTTACTGCTCCTTCTACCTGGAACCTTCTTTCCCCAAATATCCTCACTCCCTCCTCTCCTCCCCATCAGCTGTTACCTTCTCAATGAGGCTTCTCATCACCCTACCTGAATTCAAACCCCCCACCCCAAACCTAGCACTTCCTGTCCCCCTGTCTGGCTCTGTTTGGCTCCCCCAAGCACGTGCCAAGCCCCAACCTGCTCTATATTTTCCTTAACTTAGGTGTTCGTTGACTGTCTCTACCCATCAAGGATTTTTGCAATTTTTTATGCACTGCTTTTTTTTTTCAGTGCATAGAATAGCGTCTGGCACTCAGTAGATGCTCAGTAAATATTTGTCAATGAATGAAAGAAGCAGGTAGAAAAAAAATCACCCACACTTCTCCTTCATAGTCAACCACTGATAGTATTTTGGTGTACTTGCTTACATTGTTTTGGTATATATTGGCTTTTGTTTTCATTTCTGCTGTGGAGTCATCCTGTACACAGGGATTAGGTTATCAAGAAAAATGCCTCTGGAGAGAAACTGCAAAAATGCCCATGAAACCTGCTAAATTGCTCCCAAATGGTTTTGTCTACACAGGGAGTAGCTGGCTTGCTTTTAAAACGCATGTTGCCTGGAAATTACATATCTTGAGCTGCCAGACTGTGATGCTAATTCAGGGGGAGATGCTCTCAGGAGAACTGGGACCGAAAGCTGTCCCCCCAGAGTTTCACCTCCCACTCCACACTCAGTTAATGGCAAATTGTCATTAAATCAGAGGAATTGCCTGCACTCTTTAAATAAGTTTTTTCTCTTTCCTTTTTATTTATTTATTGATTGAAGTATAGTTGATTTAGAGTATTGTGTTAGTTTCAGGTATACAACACAGTGATTCAGTTATCTATGTGTGTGTGTATATGTAGATATATACTCTTTTCCATATTCTTTCCAGGTTATTACAGAATATGGCATATCGTTCCCTGTGCTATACAGTAGTCCTTGTTGGTTATTTTATATGAAGTAGTGTATATATGTTAATCTCAACCCCCTAGTTTATCCCTCCCCCGCTTTCCCTTGGTAACCAAAAGTTTGTTTTCTATGTCTGTGAGTCTCTTTCTGATACATGCACCCCAATGCTGATGGCAGCACTATTTACAATAGCCAAGACATGGAAGCAACCTAAATGTCCATTGACAGATGAATGGATAAAGAAGGTGTGGTGTATTTATACAATGGAATACTACTCAGCCATAAAAAAGGATGAAATGATGCCATTTGCAGCAACATGGATGGACCTAGAGATTATCATACTAAGTGAAGTAAGTCAGACAGAGAAACACAAATATCATACGATATTGCTTATATATAGAATCTAAAAAAGATAAGATACATATGAACTTATTTGCAAAACAGAAAGAGACCCCTTTTTAAGAGAATATAGGTGACTTTACTTGCATATAATGGGCGCACATGCAGCTCCCTCGTATACAACTCCAATTTCAAATTATGCTTTTTCACTGCATTATATTGTATTCATTTTCTGTGTTATTAAAAACTCTTCATGAATATTACCTCTAAAGGCTAAATAGTCTGCCATCAAGTTATGCCCTCATCCTGTATCCTGCTCAGGCCATCCCATATGCCTGTACATTGCGATTGTTTCTAATTTTTCAGAATGATGAATAACACAGAAATGAACAGCTTCATGTACTATACTCTTGCTGGATTTCAGATTCTTTCCTTGGGTCAAAATCAGGGAGATTTCTGCAAGTGAGAGAATTGATGTCAGTAATCTGACAAAGTGAGTAATTGCAAGAAAGAAAATTTTGTCCTAGAGGTGGGATTCGAGATTGCAGCTCGGAACCATGCCCTCTAGTTGGGAGGGCATTCCAGGGAGAAAGGAGCCCAGGGTGAATTGGAAGGAAAGGCAATCTGAGCACTGGGGAGGAGCCAGGTGGAAGTATAGGTCACAGAGAGATGATATTAACCAAGATATACATTGGAGCAAATAAAGAGGAGTAATAGTAATGTTAAAAATAATAGCATCTAAACTGACTGAGTT
The DNA here is from genome assembly GCF_008692025.1 of Phocoena sinus. NCBI lineage: Eukaryota > Metazoa > Chordata > Mammalia > Artiodactyla > Phocoenidae > Phocoena > Phocoena sinus. The sequence continues at coordinate 14,257,299 of NC_045777.1, read as the reverse complement.
CCTGTGAAGTTGCAGGTACTGTTCTAGCACCATCTGACCATCGTCTCTAAGCCTTTAATGACCAGTAAGGAAGGGATCCTTCTCTTCCCTTAGCATCATTACAGAAGTCAGATCGAGGCTCAGAGAAGCTGGCTGATTCGCTTAGCATCACACAGCTGGTAAGCAGCAGAGCCAATGTTTGAACTCGGGATGTTGGACATCAAAGCTCATTTCTATTTCTGTAGCACCTTAAAAATCAGAGTCCAGGTCAAAAGGATCCAAGGTGGCAGCCGGGAAGACGCAGAATGGGCCGCACCTGAAGGTCAAGAATAGGCTGGCAACACAAGCCTAAATGATACAGAGACGCTGAGAGGTGACATTGACACAGAGGCCTCTATTCCTCTGGTCAAAGGGCATGGCCTTGGCTATGGTAATTGCCAGGTGTGACCATGGCATGGGGTCTTAAGATGACGTCACCTTGGTCCACCCTACTGTCTGCCCAAGAGGCCCACCTGCATGGACTCTGCCAATGGGCTCCCACAGCTGGGTGGGATCCGGTTGGATTTGGCCAACAGGGAGGCTTAGCAGGATGGGAGGGAGACGTGAGAGTGAGGTCAGGAGCTCTACTCTGCCTCCCCCTACCCAAGGTCGTGGCCCTGCCATGTGGCCTCTGCACACGGCTCTCCATCCAGGTTCCCGTCCCTTCTCTTCCCCTCATGTCTCCAGGCCTTGGGGTGACAAGAGAACCCCTATGTCAGGGGCACTATGCCTTCCGGTTTCCCTCCACCCTGCCCAGCTTTGTATAATAAATAGAAACCTCCCTTCAAAGGACCCTCTTTAATTATGTCCCCATTTCTTCCTCAGACCCTGACTGACACAGATCTCTCTTAGCCTCCATATCCTCAGCTTTCTAAGCCCAGACTGCAAACTGGTGGACCTCGTGGGTTGAACTTGGGTGTCACGCCTGCTGACTTGACCCCTGCAAACTTTAAACATCGGGAGAGCTCCTGTGAATATGTGTTCACACAGAAGTTTAGATCTGGCCACACAGGGCTTCCCCTCACGTGGAGCTATGGCCTCCGCTGCCTTTTTAGAAGCTTGACCCGAGCTCTCCCAGGACCACCCTCCCACCTAACCCACCTTTGCTATTTACATTACCTGCCTGGCTCCGTTAGGCATTGAGTTTATGACCTCTCAAATCTTCCAGACTTCACCTGCCTTTAACCACGGGCCTGCTCGTGAGAGAAACCAGAACCAGGATCCTGTTCTCGGGTTTGGGGGGAGAGCTCGGCTGGCGTCAATATTGGAGGGGATGGAAAAGCAGTGCTGGCCCAGGAGTTCGCGGCTGGGGTGGGTCCCAGGGCGGGAGGCGGGCTGTGGTACAGATCTGACCGAACGAGAGAGACTGTGGGTGAAGCTAGTTAGATTTGGGAACAGCGGCCTCGGGAATCAGCCGGCGGTAAGAGCTGAGCGAGAATGTGAGAGCGGCTCATTGAAAAGTCTCTACGATATTGAGTTTAGCCAGCACGGAAGAATCAGAAGGCTCTGCACTAGAGGTCACCTTTGCCTTCCTCTCCGGGGTTTCCGATGGAGCTCTGGGAACCAGTAAAAGGGAGAAGATCAGGGCCCTTGACCTTCTGATGAGATGATGCTGCAAGATCCCCCCTCCTCCCCAATTTGCTTATCAAGTTTACCAGCTTACTCTCAACCAAGTGCAAGGTTAGGCCTGCAGAGAGCTCCCTTCACGATCAATAAGCCAAGAAAGTTCTCTGGAAGGTTCCCAACACACACACACACACACACACACACACGCATACACCCCAAATCCCAGCACAAGTGAGAGCTTACAGAGAGCATGCAGAGAGAGCAAAGTATCCCAGTTCAGGCTGGGGGTCACACCACGTGACAGGCCTCACTGTGCTGGTCCTGAGTTGGTACCCACAATATTCTCACGTTCACTGTTCAGGGAAAGTTCAGTTTTGCAAGCACCTGGGGGACACTTTTCCACCTTGGGGTCTGCAGTATGATAGGGTGATCCATTAACATCTGGGAGTCAGACAGACTTCAAAGCCAGCCTACCTCTCAAAGCTGGGTGCCTTTAGCAATGTAATTAACCTCTCTGAGCTGGTTTTACTCATCTGTAGCATAGATGCCGGTCATCATAGCTGAGTCCTTGATGCTCAAAATGTGGCAGAGGACCAGCAGCAGAACACTGCCTGGGAGTCTGAAGAAATGCAGGACCTTGGACCCCAGCCCAGACCCACCGATCCAGAATCTGTGTTTTCACAAGATCTCCAAGTGATTTGTATGCATGTTAAATTTTAAGAAGTATTGATTGAACTCCTAGGGCTTTTGTGAAGAGGACATGCAATTCATTGATTAGACACATTTCCTGAGCACTTACTATGTGCCAGGCTTTGTGGCAAATGCTGGGAGTACATCAGGGAACGTGATCCGTAAATCCCGGCTCTTCTGGAATCTAATCTCTACAGGGAGAGACAAACAGACAAGATACACGCATAAAAACATAAAACATGGGATATGATAGAGAGGGTTGAGCAGAAAGCAGTGCTCCCAGACAGGAATTGGCAAGAAGGATTATGATGGTGGATAGAATGACAAGAAGGTGACGATTGAGCACCTCACCTGATGGAGGTGAGGAAAGAGGCGACCTGAAACGTACGTGCAGAGACGCTGCAGCAGAAGTATGCTTCACGTGTTCGAAAGATCAGCAACTGATTTTTTGAAAGAGCAGGGTGACTGAAAAGAAAGTGCTAGAAGATGAGTCAGGAGAAACTCGAGGTCAGCGGCAGATGACGTACGACTTTAGAAGTCACCAAGGACCCTGGCTTCTCCTCCAGCGAGCAGGGACCCACTGGAAGGCGGAAAAAGAGGTGGCAGCAGATGGTAAGGAGTCAACCAAGGGTGACACCATTGTCGTTATAATTGTCGCTGTTACTCAGAGGGTGTGGAAGCAGGTTGGACTCACACCAGAGATGTCAGGTTCAATGTCCCTTCTCTAGAATTCCTTCCCTGACTGCCCAGGTTGGATGGGGTGCAGCCTTCCAAGCACCGACAGGCTTCTGAAATCTCTTGGGTGGGGCTGGGGTGGGGAGCTGGCCGGTCTTATTCACAGTCTATCTCAGAGCCGAGCACCGTACTTGGCACCTAAGAGGTGCTTCATAAATACTTGTCGGTTAAAGGAATGAATGTATATTTACAAAGGCCTGGGGGTGTGGAAGGGCAGGTGTGCTCAGAAAGGGTGAGAAAGTGGCTGGTGAGGAGTGGCGGGTATTGTTAGAAGGAAACACCTGAGCTTTGTCCATTCAAGGCGCCCTCTGGAGCCTGACACCCAGGAACAAGAAGAGGGCCCTGGCCGGCCCTGGTCACATGGCTGGGAAAGGTGACCCAGAGGCCACAGGGACTCTGTGCCAAGAAGTCCTGGCTTTTTGTGCTCAACTTGGTGAGGCTTCTGCCCTCCAGCCTCAGGGCCACCATACGCCTTGGCCAGGCTCCTCTGCAAAGCTTTCTCCCCAACAGCGATGCTCGGCTCTGCTCGCCGGAGGATGGCCACTCGGAGAGCCACGTGGTGGCACTCCAAGAACATAAGTGTGTACATGCTCTCGGACAGGGCAACCTGCCCCACGGTGAAAGCCCAGAGCAGGGATCCTCAACCAGGACAGTCTTGTACCCTAGGGGACACGTGGCAATGTCTGGAGGTGTTTTTGGCTCTGATAATTGTGGGCAGGGGGGTGCTACTGGCATCTAATGGGTAGAGGCCAGGGACGCTGCTAAACACCCTACAATGCATAGGACAGTCATCCACATCAGAGAATTATCTGGTCCAAATGTCAATAGTCATTATTGTTCCCTAAGGAGCCTTTTGGGGCTTTTTTTCTAAGTGCCCACCCCCGTGAAATTTTAATACCACAGGGATACTGTATATACTATATGAGTTTATGTGCTGTAGGTATAGCTGTGCTTTATACATAAAAAGAGTTAAGATTTTTAAGCATCCATTGACAGATGAATGGATAAACAAAATGTGGTCTAGACCTACAATGGAATGTTCCTCAGCCTTAAAGAGGAAGGGAATTCGGACACAGGCTACAACACGGATGAACCTCGAGGACATTATGCTAAGTGAAATAAACCAGTCACAAAAAAACAAATGCTGTTTGATTCCATTTATATGAGGTACCTAGAGCTGTCAAACTCATAGAGACAGGAAGTAGAAGGGTAGTTGCCAGGGGCTGGAGGGAGAGCAACTGGGGAGTTATTGTTTAATGGGTATAGAGTTCCAGGTTTTTTGTTTTTTGTTTTTTTCTTTTTTGGCTGTGCCGCGCAGCTTGCTGGATCTTTGTTCCCCAACCAGGGATCGAACCCGTGCCCCTTGCAGTGGAGGTGCGGAGTTCTAACCACTTGACCACCAGGGAATTCAGTTTCAGTTTTACCAACTAAAGAGGGTTCTGGAGATGGTGGTGATGGAGGGCAATAATGTGATGTACTTAATGCCACTCAACTGTATGCTTAAAGAAAGATGGGGGCTTCCCTGGTGGCACAGTGGCTGAGCGTCTGCCTGCCGATGCAGGGGACGCAGGTTCGTGCCCCGGTCCGGGAAGATCCCACATGCCACAGAGCGGCTGGGCCCGTGAGCCATGGCCGCTGAGCCTGCGCGTCCGGAGCCTGTGCTCCGCAACAGGAGAGGCTACAACAGTGAGAGGCCCGTGTCCTGCAAAAAAAAAAAAAAAAATGGTTAAGATGGTAAGTTTGTGCCATGTATATTTTAGCACAAAGTTTTAAAAGAGTTATATTTTTCCAGCGCCCCCAAGAATCAATTCTTGCCCCCATGGGGAAATATCACACCTATTGAGAACGCGTAGTCCAGTGAGGTTCTTGTACAGGACACACATGTTTGGATATATGTGTCAGCATGGCTTGAGGAGATGGGACCTGAGTGTTCCTCCCCGGTGACTGTGGGAGGATGGTGGCCGCCCTGCCGTACAGGACGGAGGTGCTGATGGAAAGATGCTCGAGGTCAGAGACAGCCTGTCACAGGTGCTCCACAATCATAGTCTCCAGGTTTTCAGAAAATCCATGAGCAGCCAAAATGGCTCTTTCCTTCCTCTAGTTGACAACTCAACGACAATTTCAAACCGACCTCGGGACTTCCCTGGCGGTCCAGTAGTTAAGACTCCATGCTTCCACTGCAGGGTGCATGGGTTCGATCCCTAGTCAGGGAACCAAGATCCCATATGCCGTGTGGCACAGCCAAAAAAAGAAAAGAAAAGAAAAAAAAAAGAACCAACCTCTTCACTAGATGCCAGGTAATAATCCATGTCTCACTGCCCCTGCAAAAACAAGAGTCACTGTTTCTTGCGAGATTCTTTCTCATAACAAGAATCACTGTTTCCAGTGTGCCTACAGTTTGTTTTCTTTCCTCTCTCTTACAAATTCCACTTTTGCCTTTGTTCCTTGAAGCCCTCTGCGAATGTGAGTCTTCCTCATGTGAGAATTAAACAGCAGGCAGCTCGCTAACTAAACGTCTGAATTATTCTTTGACAGTAAGGAAAATATGCCAGATACACACCAAGGAAGATTATGAGACAGTTACAGACAATGCCCCAGATGTGCATACAGCCGCACAGGGCGGTCTAAAATCACGCTGCAGTACCATTTACAGAAGTTGGAAATAGATGCACACGAAGGAATCACACACGTTTTGCCAAAACACGCATACAAACAGGGTACATTCAAACATGCTAAAGGGAGGAAAGGGAGTGGGGAGTGGAGATGAGAGGCACTAAATGAATTTCTAGAACAAGACCTGGACCTTGCATAACCAAGGATGATACTGTGACGAGCTGAGGAGGATGACTGATCCAGCGTTCCGAGCCTGGGGTGAAAAACAAAACGAACGAAAAGAGGGAGAGTAGTCGATCCCATAATGCCACATATATAATTTTAAAATTCATACCCACAAAGCAATGCTTGCATATTTTAGGCACAGTCAATACAGAATAAAAGACAAGAGCACAGCTGACAGCTGACAGTGGTAGGAGGTGAAAGTGGAGGATGGACTAAAAGTGAATAGACACAAAAATGAACAAGTCAGTCAAGGGCTGGGACTTGTCTGGACCAATTATGATAACATGTCATTAACTGAGGAGTTGGCTAATCCCACTCTCACCACCCAAGGAACAAACGAGCCCCACATAATCATAAAGCATCAGGCCTAATTCACCTGCATTAGTTAAGACTCTGTTACAACCAATTGATACCCACTGAGTTGGCTTAAACACAGACAGGGCCACTTTCTCATAAAGAAGCTGTGGGGTCTCCCGGATCTGAAGGCTCGTGGCAGGTGGGGTCTATGCCAGCCCAGACGCGGAAGGCATCTGTCTTGCTGTTTCTCTCTGAGTCCCTGCTTCCTTCTCTGTCTTTAGATCCACTTTCTCTGCTTCTACTCAGAGAATAATAGCCATTCCTTCTGGTGTATCCTCAAACCAGACCAACATGCCTCCATTTGCAAGAATGAAGAGCTTCATCAGTTGACCTGGACAGATTTCTGTGAGATATTCTTAAATAAGAGAAAAAGAACAAGGTGCAGAAGAGAGTGTGCAGATCCCATTTTTGTAAAACAAAGAACAGTTGGAAAAAATCCCAACCACTTGCATATATTTGCATGTATCATATAAACATAGGTAAAAATATAAGGACACATCAGGGTATTTTGAAATGATACATTAAGGGGTGTTAACCTGGGCTAACCTCATGTTTGGTTACAGGGGTGATGCAGGTGAAAGTGGGAGGAAACAGGAACAAGGGAACCAAGCACTGCACTAAAAACTGCACAATAACACATGTAAAATCATGTATAAAGAGGAGATTAGGCAGAAGGATAAAGAAAGAAAAAGAGAGTGCAAAAGAGAAAGACAGAAAAATGCATCCAGGCTGAGACTGAAATCCTTATGTCACATTCCAAATCCTTAGGTCACATTCCAAATTCCCAGGGAAGAACTCTGATTAGTCCAGTTTGGATCCAAGGCCACCTTTGGACCAATCAGCTGTGACCAGGAAGCAGAATCATTGTATATAAACATGTCTGTTCCCATTTCTGTAGGTAGAGGGGATGAGAGGAAAGGTCCAGTAACCTGGGGGGTGCTTGGGTAGCTAATCACATAAAACAAGTTTTCCACTAATTCTTTTTCTCTGAATTTCTAGGAACTTTAAGGAGAAGAGCGGCATGAACCAAGTAAGCTCTGCATACACTTTAGGAATTAACCAGGTGAGTGAGGCAGGGACAACATAGGCAAAGGTTCTGGGGCACAGCAGAGCATGGGACCATCAGGGATCTTTCAGTAATTCTGGGTGGCTGAGTGGGAGGGAAAACAGTGAGAGACAAGATGAGAGTAGAGACATAGACAGGGGCCAGTGAAGGACCTTGGTCACCCTGGTAAGAGAGGAGGTCAGCAAGTTTACAGGATGGATCACATGGAGTCTGGCATGCCATTGTAAGGACTAAGCTTTTCCTGGAATGAGATGAAAGCCACTGGTGGGCTTCGAGCAGAGGTAGCACATAGTCAGACTTAGGTTCTAACAGAAAGGAGGTGCCACTGATATCTGCTCCCCAAACTCAGCCAGGCCATACAACAGACTGATGTATGTTACTTCTTCTCTGGAGTAGTTTCTAAGGTAAGAATTCAGCCCGTCACCCCGAAATACAGCAGGCCATTAGCCTCCCATCTTAATCAGATCTTTCCTATGCTATTAAGCAATTTGGGGCCATTTCTAGAGAAGATTTTGTTATTTCCCTAAATCTCTGGCTGCTTCATTTAGACCTGGTGTTTAGGCGGAATGCAATTAACACATTCCAAACCTGGTTTCCCCTGAAATCCAATCAATTGTAACCCGTTTTTAAATCATGCCGCTTTCTCTAATTGTGAGCTGGAGCCTCCACAGAATAGCGATTTAAGTCAATTATTGCCTCGCCTGCATGAAAATTGTGCTATTTATGTTGGCAGTTCCCCCACATTACTGATGAGCTTCCTCCAGCTAATGGAATAATGAAAACACAAAACAGATTTACCGTTCTTAATAAGAAAGAGAGATAATGAAGGCAAATTAAAATGGAAGTTCAGATCTGCATGGTGAACAGGTAATGCAGTTTCTCCTTTTAAATTAACACTCGAATTCCCAAATGCTGACGGCAGGGGGTGGGGAGGAACTCAAAATTCTATTAGACACAAGTGTGCTCCTTGGGTTTGGTTTGGGAGATTGCGGTCTTCCTTTGCACGTCCTGGAGTTTAGTTTACGGGACGCTGTCAGGAGCCAACCCCACTGGTGCACGGTTCCTCCGTCCCCACCCCTGCACCCCCATTTATTAGAGTAAACTCACTTTCCACCAACCACCAGGTTTGGCTCATTGCATGCATTAGGTCATTTAACCCTCCCCAAATTCTACAAGCTTGGTGGTGTTATTATCACCATTTTACATTAGAGGAACTTGGGGTTAAATCACGGGTGCAAGGTTCAAAGCTGCATGTGAATCTAGACCAGAGTTTCTCAGCTTTGGCATTATAGTCATTTGGGGCCGGATAACTCTTTGTAGGGGGAGGGGCGCCCCTGTCCCCCAGGTGTGACAACCAAAACCTCTCCAGACGTTGCCAGATGTTCTCTGAAGGGCAATGTCATCAGTGAGGCCCACTGGTCTAGACTCTGGGCGTTCACCCATCACCCAGGCAGCCTCTCTTGCCAGAAAGGGCAAGCAATGTGGGCTTGGGATGTGGGAGACTGGAGTCTGCATCCTGCCCCTGCCTCACTGTGGGATCCAGGACAAATCATGGCCCCTCGTGTGGGCCTGGGTTTCCTGACCTGTCAAATGGGTGTAATAACACCAGAACCTGGAATCTGGTTTGGCTCGAGAGCTTTGGCCAAGGTCGTAGACAATCTGGTCAAGTGAGAAGCAGCAGTGCAAGGGGAGGGTAGAGAGAAGAGGATCAGAGAGATACCAGGGGCCAGGCAAGCCAGCTGGGGGGTCCAGTCTGGCAAGAGGTAAGGCCTCAGGGAGGGCCAGTAGCTGGCAAAGGCAGGGCTGGACTCTGGGAGGCCAGGAGAGTTAGACCCTCCCCCACCCGCTTCCCTGCCTCCCACCCCTCCCTACCTACCCTCTTCCGCCTCCTCTGCGCCAGCCATTCAGTGTCATATACCCAGTTACCCCTGCACTTCTGCTGTGCACTTTCTCCTGTACTAGGGCAGGTGCTTCTGAGTGCCGCTGTGGAGGTTACCAGAATCACAACGGTGATCATAATAAATATGAAAATGGTAGTAATGCACATGAAGTGCCATGCTAAACCCTCCACGTGCCTCATGCCGTGAGGTCCTCCCAATGGCTCTGTATTCTTATCCATATTAGCCCAGTGGGACCGCCCATTGCTAAGTACCCCAGAGGATGAGGAGAGAGAACAGAGTCCTCTGAGGCCAAGGCAAAAGAAAGAGAAAAGGGGCATTTGCTAGTACCAGCTGCCATTTATTGAGTGCGTACTCTATGCCAGGCCTTATCCTAAGTACCTTAAATAGTTTCACTCATTCACTGCTCACCATAACTTTTAATCTCCATTTCATAGAGAGGCACAGAGAGGTTAAGCCAGTTGCCAAGTTTGCACAGCTAATAAGTGGTAGAGCTATGATTTGAACCCAGGTGACCTGGCTCCAGAGTCTGTGCCCTTGACCTCTGCCCCTTAGAGCTGATGGCTGCGAAGTCCACCTGGGGAATTTAGGTCCTAATCATACCAAAGGTTTTGTACCTTAACCTTCACGTGAGTGGTTGGGGCTTCCTGTCCCGAAGGGACCGTATGGGAACAGGACGCCTGATCAGGAGGGGACTGTGGAGGGGTAAGAATGGCCTCCCATGACTCAAGCTATCCCAGACCACAGGATATTTGCACAGGACTTGGATGGGTGCACCAAGAAGGACTGAGTTTGGCTTTCCCTACAGTTCTCTGGAGACCAAAGGCAAGTTGCTTGATAAAAAAAAGCAGAAAATTACCTGAGTTTGTGGACCAAGAATAATTGAAGGACAGCGCTCCATCAATAAGAAAAGGGCCCAGTGTGGAGGTTGGCACGGACCAGGTGCTTCATAATTGTTAGCTCCTGCCCTCGTTCCTTACCGCTCCACCCCAACTCCCAGCTTGGCTGACCCTGCGGCTGGGGGTCTGTTTGGAGTAGTTTTGCGGTCTTCTGACCACCCCTATCTCTCACTTGCCACAGACCACTCTCCTTTGGTGACTTTCTTTTCGGAGGCCAATGCTTAGCTGTGTGACCTTGGGCAGGCTGCTCGACCTCTCTGAGCGTCCACTTCCTGGGGGGTTGGGCAGGATCTGTGGACTCCCTTCTAGCTCTAAAGTTCTAGGAATCTCCACTCTGCTCCCTCTGGCCACCCTCTTCTCTCCTCTTCTCCTCCCCCCTCCTCCACCTCTATCTGTCCTCTCTCCTCTGTCTGCACTATTCTCCACATACCTCTGCCCACAGCTCCAAGCCTCTATCTGGATCATGATTTCCCAGGGATGGGGGGCAGGACAGCAAAGAGAAGACCCCTTTCTTTTCTGACAGGTTCAGGCTAGATACCAGGGCACTCGGCTTGCATTTTCCAGAACTTTCTAGCACAGGTAGAGCTCTGCTGACATCTGGTTGGCAAGCTAAATATTTACGGAGCTCCTAAGATTTCCCGCCACATTAAGCCCATTGCTTTATCTCCCGTCTGCACACAGTCCTTCTCTGTTCACCTTGGGTCAGGCATTTCCCAGAATCCTCTGGGTTTCAGGCAGCATCTCTCAGGAGGGTGATGAAACCACGTCCGCCTCTAATCACTTCCAGTAATAATAATAGTTCCTGACGTTGTATAGGATTTCTCAAAGCTCGCTTGTACACGTTATCTCACTCGCTTCTCACAATAACCCCGAGACTTAGACTTTCTTTTGAGTCCCTTTTTAGAGAGCGCTGCTAAGCCACCTGCTGCCCGGCCCCCAGCCAGAGCCATGAGCAGCCTTTCTCGGGCCATCCTCAGTGGCCAAGGGCCGGCTCATCCAGTTTCAGCTCATCTGTGGGCCCCAGGACAAGAGTATAAATGGAGGCCCACATACCCCATGCCTAATATGGAAAAGGTATAAACAAAGCTAAGCATTTTTTTTTTCCTCCTACCTGGACAAATATGTCTGGAAGGCCAGGTTTGAATGTAGAGATCTCAGACTCCTCACAGTTTCATGCTGGAATGTGCTAGAAGCCATATGATACATGGCCTTTTTAGTTTCATGAGCCAATAAATTTTCTTTATGCTTCAGTCACTTACGTTTTTGTCACTTATGACTAGAAGTCCTGATAATACATCGCTGTGGAAGATAGACCAGAGGCCAGAGGCCAGGAAGGTGGCTCAGTTGTCCCCTTGTGAACTGTGAAGGTCAGAGGCCCACAGTAATTTATGACCAGACCTTTTAGATAAAGAAATAGTGATAGGAAGTTGATCAAAGAAGGGCACCAAGAAAATGTATAAATCCCTGCAGAACACGCACACACACGACGCTTTTTTAAGATAAGAAAATAATGCAGAAATACCGTGGGTTTACTCTCATAGAGTATCACAACTCACCTGGTACAACCTCTTTGTTCTACAAATGAGGAAATGGAGACTCAGAAAGAGGCAGTGACTTGCTCAAGGTCTCACAGCTCCTGAACAGCAAGAATCATTCATCAAATCAGCAAATATTTATTGATCACAAATACTTATTGATCACATACCGTGCCCCAGATCTTTTGGGAAGCATAGGGATACCACAGGGCAGAGGTCAGCAAACTGTGGCCCCTCTGTTTTTACAAATAAAGTTTTATCGACACACAGCCCTGTTGATTGGTTTCTGTATTGTCTGTGACTGTGTTGCAGGGGCACCGCTGAATAGCTACAACAGAGACTACGTATCATGAGAGGGTTGGGCTCAGTCTTGGGTTCTGACCACCTACAAGGTGATATACCACATCTCGAAGCTTCCACCATCCTCATTGGAAGACCCAAGGACCCTTGGGTCAGCAGGGCAGGCTTTCCGGCTCCTCTCCCCCTCTTAGAAGAGGCCAGGGCAGCAATCTTGACTTCAGAATCTTTATTGGAAAATAAACACTGTTAATGTACAAGAAATCCATCCAAGGGTCCAGTCAAAACATCCCCGTGTGGGATTGATGCCATTCTAATGGACTCCAGATGTCCCCTGGCCTCGGGGTCCTGGTGACCTGAAGGAGGGAGGAAGGTCCTGGGGGAAGAGACATGGTGGATTTAGAACCCAAAGAGGTATCCTTATCACCCCAATTTCTTTCTGGTGGAGAAGTTTGGGGGACTCCTTCACCCTGCCCTGCTCACAAGACCCCGTTGATCTCTTCCCTCAGTGGTCTCTACAGCCCCCTTCTCTTGAGTTTATTCATCCGACCAAAGGAAATACCCAGCCCCGGGGGTTAGGATTCTACTCAGAATCAGAGCCGAGAGTGACTTCCTGCTGACCAGGCTGAGCTGGAGGTCTGAGTCTCTGCCAAAGCCAGCCAGTGTGGGAGAGAGAATTGTGGAAGGAGCTGGGGGTGAGGGGCAGGGGGCTAGTTATGGATGGAGGGGGCCAGAGAGAAGTATCAGAGCCCAGAAAGGAAGACACCATACTGGGGGTTGGAAAGGCGGCCCTAGAAATGGCTCTATTGGTAATGATTTTAAAGATTACTGTTCAAAATCACCATTTAAATACCTCTTCACTCACTCTTCCATTTAAATACCTGAGCTGGCCCCAACTCTTTCTCTCCCAGGCCTCATTTCCTGCCACACTGCCCATCACCCACTGAGCTCCAGCGACACTCGGTCTGCTTGCTGTTCCTCCAACGGGACAGGGATCGCCCTGCCTCCAGGCCTTTACAGCTGCTGGTTCCACCGCCCGGAGAGCCCTTTCCTTAACCGGCTCCAAGGCTGGCTTGCTTTATTTGGATAAATAAATGTCATAAATGGGGAATGGATGTCATTCCCCAGCGATGCTTTCCCTGTCCTGCGTAGAACGCCTGCCTCTTCCCCATCTCATTCTTCTATCTCTTAAATTGTTTCATCTTTTTTTCATAGCACTTCTCTACCTGCTATTAGATGGTGTATTTCATTGTCTGTGTATTCATTTATTTTTCCACGTCTCCTCTCCGAGCTAGGCTGTACGTGCCACACAGGGACTGCGTCTTGTTCGCTGCTTTGTCTCCAGCACTTAGATCGGGGCCTGGCACTCACAAGGTGCTCAGTCAATCTTTCTTGAACAACCACTGTGCTAATACATTCCTTTTTTTTTTTTATAATTTTAAAATATGTATTGATTCATGCTTTCCAGAACGTTTTTTTCAAACAATTCACCAAAGGCCAATACTCCCCTCTGCTCTCAATGCTAAGCGATTTTTTCCACCCAAAATGATGAAATAATGTATATTTTTATACCTAATCAGTTTGTGACAGCTGTGATTCTCAAACACTTTTTAAAAATAGAAGTAAGGGGGCTTCTCTGGTGGAGCAGTGGTTGAGAGTCCGCCTGCTGATGCAGAGGACGCGGGTTCAGGCCCCGGTCCGGGAAGATCCCACATGCCGCGGAGCGGCTGGGCCCGTAAGCCATGGCCGCTGAGCCTGTGCGTCCGGAGCCTGTGCTCCGCAACGGGAGAGGCCACAGTAGTGAGAGGCCCGCGTACCGCAAAAAAAAAAAAAAAAAAAAAAATAGATCAAAGTTGCAAACAGACCATAGGTAGTGATTTTAAAAACTGAATAGACAAAAGCCTGACTCCAACTGACCAAATCACCCATCAGCTGGATTCGACCTTTTCAGGCTACATGAGGACTTTGCTCAAGAGACCTGCACATATCGGACGGATTCCCATAGATGTCCTTAACACCACAAGTGCAGCTCCTGACCCCCGATGCTGCCAACAACAGCAGGGGCACAGAGAGGAGACCCTGCTACTGATTCAGTTTTATTCGTCAACACAATTCTCTTCTCCACTCTCTTCATCAGCTTCACCTGTTTCCTTGTAAGAATCTTGGCTGTTGGTATCAGTAAGGTAATTTTCTTCCCCATTCTCTCTCTCTTCTATCTTTTCTTCTTCATTAAAGCTTTCTTTATCTTCAGTGAAACCTTTCACCTTTTGATTGCTGAAGTACTCAAATATTTTTCCACTTTGGCCTTTCTCTGAAACAAACTCATCAGATATTCCTAGTGCTTTTAAGGTGTTAGAATAATGCTTTTCTGCTGTCATTCTTGCATTTTTCTGAGCAACTCTTTCAAATGGCAGCGGCCTGTTTTTTCATTTTTCTTCTCTTTCTTCTAGTTCTCGTCGGTAGTCTCTCATCCTTTCCTTTTCACTCTTTCTTGTGGCTTGTTCTCTTCCCCTGGAGGACACCGTGGGCATGGGAGGGTCGAAGCTACAAGGCACAGACTTTGCAATTGTACTTCTTATGGGTGACCTGCACCTTGGAGACAGATAAGGCCAACGTGTTTCTTTTAAATTTTCTTCATCTGCTTCAACATCTGCCAAGATTTTCTCTCTTTCAGTGGATGCACGTGAGGCTGCATGAAGGTCAGATGGTTCACAGACTGTCAGGGGTTTTGGACACTTCTGTTCTGAGTGATGTTTCTGATATCTCTCAGGAAGGTCTTCAGAATCAGCAGCCTGGCACCTAACGTTGTGTTTACACTTGGATGTTTCAGCCTGTTCAGGATACTGGGGCTTCCTTGTAGCATAACTTCTGCGAGCTGGACTACAAGGCAGAGGGGATGAAATCTGTAAAAAGTCTTGGGTTCTCTGCTGCGTCCTAATGTTTCTACAGAGCTCTTCTTCCGTTAACTTGCCATTGATAGTTGAACCATAAGTAGACTGAGGTATAGGTCTGGCTTTAAATCGGTTTGTTTTCTTTTTAGACTTAAAAAAGTCTTTCAGCTGCTTTTCCCGAATTTGCTTCTGTTCCTCCCTTGCGATAAACTTAAACGGCTTTTGCGAGGCCAAAAGAGCTTCTTCGTTTTCCTCCTTCGTACACCTCCTCCGTTCTTCATTTTGCTTGACTATATCATGATAAAGGGGGAGAAAGACGAACGCAGGAACTGGGTTGGCTCGGAAGTTTTTCTTACACTCTGATTCTTCTTGTTTTTTGAGCAGTTTGCGTGCCATTTCAATATCTGATTTAGATTTCATGTTCTCTTCTCTTCTGCTCTCTAATCATCCTTTGAAAAGGCTCAGGTACTGTAATCTTTGGCACCCATTCTTTCGGCTTCTTTTTTTTTTTTTTCAAGTGCTGGCAAGTCGGCATCTTCAAACTGAATATAATCTTCAACAGAGAAGTTTGTCCACATGTTGTTGATGAGCTCCTTAGCATAGGTCATTAACTAATACTTTCTTGATGTAAAAATATTTAAATAACCCATCAGATCAGACTCGCACCTTGGGAGAGTGACCTCCCCCAATGCTGCTCCTGGACTGCCCCAATGCCTGCCCTCCCCCACCCTACATCCCTAGAGTCAGGAGCAGATGGCCATCTCTCTGTGATGCCGCATGTCTGATACAAAGGGCCTGACAGCTGGGAGCATGTCTCATGCGCTCTGGTTGTCCTTCCTCACACTCCCTCGCTGCCAGAGGATGACCACTAGAGAGGGCTCAACAACAACAAAGGCAGGAATAGTAATTCAGGTTAATAACACGGAGCCCTAGTTAAGCCTCACAACAACCCTGGACAGGAGGCTGCAACCGTCACTACCCCATTAGCAGAAAAGGAAACTGAGGTACAGAGAGGTTAAATACCCAGGGTCATGTACCCAGCAAGTAGGGGAGCTGAACGCTGAACCACAGCCATCCTGGTTGGGGATTTGGCCCCAGGCCCGCTTGAGGCCAAAGCCAGCATCCTTGTCTTTATACAAGGGATTCTCAGTGTGCTCTGGGGTCCAGGAGAATTAAGTACTTTCCATCCTTAAATGTGACTCGGAAGGGAAAGAAGCCAGAGAGGAGAATTACCATTGGGGACAAAGAGCAATAGAGGATCCCCTTTCACTGCATGATCCAGCCTGAGGTCTGGTCCAGCCATAGAGGTCACCTTTTAGGCTGACCTTCTGCCCTCCTCCCTTATTACTGCCCAGGTGTTGGAATCAAGTTTTGTGCGGGATACAAGAAAGAGCCCTGTGCACTCTCGCCAGTCCTACCTCCCTGAGAGAAGCCAAACTTACAAATTCCCTGTAATTTGTGTGAATTTCCCATGACATACACATTCCAGGTTTGGCTGTATCAGCCAGATGGAAACAAAGGCTTCTAGAAACCTAGCCCTGGAAGGGGACTTAGAAAGCATTTAGCCACTTTCCCTTTCTTTCACTCTGTTCTACCCTCACTACTGTTTCTTGAGCACAGAGGGCTTGCTCCTGCCCCAGGGCCTTTGCATTTACTATGCCTTCCATCTGGAACACAGTTTATCAGTAAGGCCTTTCTTTTTTTGTTTTTTTGTGGTATGCGAGCCTCTCACTGTTGTGGCCTCTCCTATTGAGAGCACAGCCTCCGGACGCGCAGGCTCAGCGGCCATGGCTCACAGGAACAGCCACTCCATGGCATGTGGGATCTTCCCGAACCGGGGCACGAACCCGCGTCCCCTGCATCGGCAGGTGGACTCTCAACCACTGTGCCACTGGGGAAGCCCCGGTAAGGCCTTTCTTGACAATACAGACCCCCACCCTCTACAAGCACTTCTGCTCCCCTTCCTCACTTTATGTTTTCCCAGAGGATTTTGCACGTCCTGACATACACAGTATTTTACTTATTATCACGTATGTTACCTTCCTCCCACCCTCTGGGATGTCAGCTTCATGGGGGCAGGGGTTCCTGTCTATTTGGCTTCCTGCAATATATCCAATGCTGGGCACATAAGAGATGCCCAACGCACGTTTGTTGAACAGATCGAGTTCAAGGGCATCCCACTTTACAGATGAGCTAATTGAGGACCAGCAGAGCGAGGGACCTGATCAAGCCATGAGATCAATTAAAGTCTATACAGTGTCCTTCGGCTGCTGGAACAAGTCAGAGACTTGGTGGCGTAAAACAAAGAAATTTATTCTCTCACGGTTCTAGAGGCCAGAATATGAAATCAAAGTGTCGGCAGGGGCTGTGCTCCCTCTGAAGGCTCTCGGGGAGGATCCTTCTTGCCTCTTCAGCTTCTGGGGGCCCCAGCATTCCTTGGCTTGTAGCTGCATCCCTCCAAGCTCTGCCTCTGTCTTCACGTGGCTCCAGGGTGAGTTTATCTCGAGACCCTTAAATAATCACATCCGTAAAGACTCTATTTCTAAATTGGATCACATTCTGAGGTTCCGGGTGGACAGAAATGCGGAGGAACACAGTTCAACCGCTACACGGGCAGAGCTGACAAGAACCCAGGTCTCCCCCAGCCACAGCCCCTAGGGGGCTTCACCAGGGACTCTGCTTCGAGAGGCCGGGTTGGCAGCCGTCGGCTGTGGCTGTCAGTCTCCCGTGAACTTGTCAAGAAGGAGAGGGAAAAAATAAACTCTGGGGTTAATGAAAGCGCTGAGATGATCTAGTCTGATCCCCGTAATCCCCCGCTCTGAGCTCGGCTTTCCATCATCAGTCGAGGCTTCTTTTTTTCCTTTCTTTTTCAGAGTTTCCCCAGAGAAGAAACCCTTCCAAATTTAATAAACTTCCCCCGCCCCCAGCTTTCCCTGAAATAATGTAACAGCAGGATGATTTTCAAACGTCTGTCTTGACCCCATGATGGATGAATCCCAATGAGCGAAAAATGAGGGGTTGGGGGAGATGGTGGCGAGGGGATGAGAACGAGGCCGCTGGTGTGTTTGCATCTGTGCAGGATGCCTGTGAGAGACAGTGTGAGCGGTCAGCAGGGAGATGTGTACGGGAGCGTCAGGCGGGCGTGAGGGGGATCAGCGCTGCGTGTGAGTGGAGACGTGTGTGGGTAGGCTGTTGCTGGTGAGCGTGTAGATGTGAGTAGAAATGAGCACACGTGAGTGCACGTGCGTGTTTGCGATTGGGTGTGCGTGCTTGTGTGCATGAGTGCGTGTCAGAATGTGGGTGAGTGTGTTGGAGTACGTGTGTCCAGGCAAAGGATGTACGTGTGCATGTGGGAGTGTGTGTGCTTAAGTGTCCATAGGTCAATGTGGGTGCAGGTCTGAGGGTGTATGTGGGCCTCTGGGAGTTTGGGTGTGTGAGTGTGTGATGGAGAACGTGTGTGAAGGTTACAACATGGGGATTGGGGTCAACACCAGTGTATTGCATCCTTGAAAGCTGCTAAGAGAGTAGAGCTTGAACGTTCTCACCATAAAACAACAACAAAATGGGAATTACGTAGGATGAAAGATGTGTTAATTAACCTTATCTTGGTAAGCATGTCACAACATATACGTGATCAAATCATCAGATTGTACACCTTAAACTTACACAATGTTATATTGTCCATTATATTCCAATAAAGATAGAAAAAAATTGGTGAGACCAAAAACAGAACCCTGAACACCATGTTAATATTAAAAATAATATCCAGCTTCCCACACAGTCTGCCCTCTCCCTCATTTTCTCTCTGAACTCACCTTGTACCACTCTACCCCCTCATTCTCTCTCCTCCATCCACACCAGGCTTCTTGAACACAGCGGGCTCATGCTTGCCTCAGGACCTTTGCACTTACTGCTTTTTCTCCCTGGAATACTCGTCCTCCAGAATCCCACATGGCTCCCTCCCTCACCTTTTCCTGGCTTTGCTCAAATGTCATCTTAGAGTCTCCAGCTGTGACCACCACTGTCATCCCCCAGCACTTTCAATCCTCCCTCCCTAGGGTGGGGCAGAAGGACAGACCAGGAAGAGGGAGAAGAGAGGCAGCCAAAGGTGAACAGTGAGTTGGTGACTATAGGAAAATTTCACTGGCTTGACAAGCTATCCCAGATCGCGTAAAATTCTTTGTTGTCAAATTTTGGAAAGGAAGTTTTTTAGAATGTTTGGCTGGAGGGGAGTTTAAAAATCACCTAACTTCATGCTTCTTAAATGATTTGTGGTCATGAACTAGCATTAATCGTCTTTGGATAACAAGTGACAAAAATATAAGACTTCAAACTGGCTTAAGCCAAAAAAGCAGATTTGTTGGCTCATGTAACTATAACATACAGAACTAGAACTGGCTTTAAGCTTGGCTGGGCCCGGGGACTTACTTGTGTTGTCAGGAACAGCCCCTCTCCGTCCCTCAGCTTTGTTTTCTTTTGCGTTGGCTTCAGACCCAGGTGGCCCTCTTGGTCTGGTGGCCTCGAGTGGTCTTGGGCTTTCAGTTAGCTTAGCAACCCGAGTTCATATTCATGGAGCAAGAATCCTGGGATGGCACTCACTGCCCTGGCTTGAGTCATCTGCTCAGGCCAGAAGGATGGCTCGATGCACAGGGTGTAGCGAGCATCTATGATATTTGCCAACCAGCGTGCTTTCCCCGAATAACATAACCCTGATTTTCCTCCGGGAAGACACCTTCTCCCCCACTGGAAGTCCACAAGCCAACCAAGCAATCAGTGCTCCTGGCCACAGTGATTGGTTCGGGGCAATCACATGTGTCTTAGTCTGCTCGGGCTACTGTAACAAGACGCCATAGACAGGGTGGCTGAAACAACAAGCATTTATTTGTCACAGCTCAGGAAGTAGGGAAGTCCAAGATCAAGGTGCCAACAGATCCAGTGTCTAGTAAGAGCCCTCTTCCTAGTTTGCTGACAGCTGTCTTCTCATCATATCCTCACGTGGCAGAGAGCAGTAAGAGAGGAAGCAAGCTCTCTCGTGTCTCTTCTTATAAGAGCACTAATCCCATCCCTGAGGGCTCCACCCTCATGACCTAATTACCTCCCCAAAGGCCCCACCTCCTAATAACATCACATTGGAGACCAGGGCTTTAACATATAAATTTAAGCAAGGCACAAATATGCAATCCATAGCAACATGACTTCAGCCAAGCTAGACAGGCCAATACAAGTGAATCCTACGGCGTTTGCTTGAGCAACTGTCAGAGGAATTTGCTTCTCTCTGTCTCGGGATTTGGCATCATGAGGGTGTCAGACTTGAGCTTGACTTCCCAAAGGGAAATTCCATCTCAGAATCAACCCAGGGGAGGCAGCATGGAGACTGAAGTCATTTGGGCACTTGCTGTGCCTGAAGCCAGCACCCCCTCCCCGGGTTTTTTAGTTATAGAACTCAATACATTCTTGGGGGAATGGGAAACTATTGTTGAAGGGGTACAGAGTTTCTCTTGGGAATGATAAAAAGGTTCTGGAAATAAATAGTGGTGATGGTTGCACCACACTGTGAAAGCCACTGAATTGTACACTTTAAAAATCATTAAAAAGGTTAAATTTATGTTATGTGTACTTTACCACAATTTAAAAACCCCTCCAAGTACCAATACATTCCTTATTTGTTTAAGTCCGTTTGAATCTCATTTTTCCTCTTACAACAAGTTTGTGGCACCACTAGTTACCTGCCTTTGACATATCGAAATATACCTGTCCTGTGGCCCCTCCCATCATGGGTTCCACTGGCAACTGACCAAGCATCTGGATGAAGGTTTTAGCAGGTGCCAATGTGCTTAGCTCTTCTGGGTATCACGGGTGTGTATTCATTAGGACTCTGGTAGGGAGTTCAAGTCCAAAGGCGGGGCTCCAGTGGTGGGCGTTGAGTGGTGGGAGTGAGCTGGCTTCCCCACAAATCCACAACAGCTTCATTCAACAAGCGGCACTTCCTGAGATCCACCCCCTGCCTCTGGGAGCGGCGAGCCCCCAGCACTCAGGGCTGCAGGAGCCTCCAGGGAGTCTCCATCCCAGGGGAGCGGCCTCTCCCCCGCCTACAAGGAAGCGGACCATGACAGGCCAGACGTCTGTCCCACTCACCCCTCTGCTCGGCCCTAAGTGCTTCCCCAACCGGATTTTTATCCCTTGGGGTAATTACACGTGATTTCCTGGTGACAGATGCTGTCAGATTCCGAGGCCCTGCAGTTGGGCGCCCCCTCCCTCCCTCCTTACCTTGTCTGGCTCCCTTCCTTCGCCTCCCAACCTCCAAGTGGTTATTAAAGTAATAAGCAGCATTTCTGGTCCAGCTGCAACATTTCTGACGATTCCTACCACCGTCCTAGACAGGGGACTTCCCCTCTCCCTTCAGGGGCTGGATAGATCTGCCCCAGACGGCCTCCTCTCCAATTTCTCTAGCTCTAGGTCATCTGCTCATTCATTCATTCATTAGTGCATTCATTTTGGCCACTGCAACCTCACTGACCTCATTTCTTACCTCTTTTCCTTGATCGTGGGCCACATCACACTCACTCCTTTCTGCTCCTCCAATGTGCGCATCTTTCCCTTCTCCCCTTCCCAGGCCAACCCCAGCCTTTGCATTAGTCGTGTTCTATGCCCAGAACACCTCTCCTTCAGAGCTTCCCGTGGCTGGCTTCTCCTCATTCTCCAGCTCTACCCCAGATGTCATCTCGGAAAAACCTTGCTTGACCACCGGGTCTAAGACAGCCTTCCCCCTCCAGACACTTTGTAAATCATGGCTCTGTTTAACCCTTCGTGGCATCAGCACTAACTGATGATCTACTGATGTGCTTGTTCATGGTCTGGGGTCCATTCCGATCAGAGGAAACGGTCATTTTGACAGGACCCAGTCATTCTGTTCCTGGAGACCAGAGCCAGCTCTGGCCCCAAGTACTTGCTTGGAATCTCTGAGTGTCTTTGGCTGGGTCTCCACAGAAGCAGACACTGAGACAGGGATTCAAGTGCGAGAAGAGTATTTGGGAAGAATGGGAAACACCACTAAGGGAGTGGGGAAGTGACACGGGAAGGAAGACAGACCCCGTGGCGGGTGGTATCAAGCAGGTTTCCACGGTGGGCAATTGGAGAACACGCACCTCAGTTACCCTCCCCCAGGGAGTGAGCAGGCTGGAGTAATTCCCAAACTCCAATCAGTCATTAGTTGAGGGTTGCTCCCAGGAGAGGAGGGGGCGTTAATTACTCCAATCAGTCATTAGTTGAGGGCTGCTCCCAGGAGAGGAGGGGGCGTTAATTCCTTGGTACCTCCTACCGACCACCTGCAGGGCAGAACTCATCATAGTGGCTCGTAAAAGCCCTCAGGCAAAGAATGCAGGTATTGGCACCTGGAAAGTCATTCTGGGATGCACTGAATAAAGACCAAATGGACACAGGTGGAAGGTGGGGGGCTGATAGTGTCTGCTAGGTGAGTAAATGAATGAATAGAAAAATGTAGTCATTCATTAATTTCATAAGCCTGAATACCTACAATATATAAAACCTTGGCGTTAGAGTGATGATATAAACAGACACAGTTCTTGGCCTGATGGAGCTGGTAGTCTGGGAAGGGAACTGAGAAAGACAAGCAAGAAACAGATCATCACAAACTCCGCTGTTTAATTTCAACTGTGGCACAGGCTCTAAGGAGACTAAGGGTCTCTGAGTGTAAAGTGGAGACCTGGGATGGGGCAGGGGTGGGGGCGAGATGCAGGGATCTCCCTGAATAGGTCACACTGAAGCTGAACTCTATTGAATAACTTGAAGGAACAGCATTTTAGGCAGAGGGAAAAAGTTTTTTGTTTTGTTTGTTTGTTTTGTTTTGTAATGCTTTTATCGGACAGCTTTGTCAAATACAGCCTTTCATGAAGGTTTTTTTGTGTGTGTGTGGTACGCGGGCCTCCCACTGTTGTGGCCTCTCCCGTTGCAGAGCACAGGCTCCGGACGCGCAGGCTCAGCGGCCATGGCTCACGGGCCCAGCCGCTCCGCGGCATGTGGGATCCTCCCGGACCGGGGCACGAACCCGTGTCCCCTGCACCGGCAGGCAGACTCTCAACCACTGCGCCACCAGGGAAGCCCCTCATGAAGTATTTTGAGGGAGCGGCAGAGAGGAGGAGGGGCATGGAAAAAAGCTCACATGTCTTCTGACTAGCACACGCTCAGCAGGACCAGTGTTTTGTTTTTTTCACATTCATTTAAATGATATATTTGAAACTGAAAGTGCTGTCGCAAGACAAGCGTTTGCCTTTGCATCTCCCAAACAAATCTTGACAGTTGGGCTTTTTGGGGTCCACGTGGCGAAGTTTTACTGGGCAGGATAAAGTTTTTCTAGCATTATGAAGCCTCTGAGAGAGACGAATGATTTGTTTGAGAATTACTTCATTGGATCCACCTGACTGTCAGTACGAACATGAAGCAGCATCCCCTCCATGGCGCCTTCCACATCTCCACCCCACTTTGTTTCTTCATCGCTGATATCACCACTTGCCCAATTGTTCATGCTCTGTTTATCATCTGCCTCACTGGAACGTCAGATTCTTGAGAGGTCAAACGTGGCTCTGTTCCCTTCAACATCCCCGCCCCTAGAACAGTGCATGGAGCATAGTTGGTGCTCAGTTAATATCTGTCTAAATAAATAAACACATGAACAAAAACATGAATGAATGAATGATTCTGTCTCCACTACCAGACTGTGTGCTACATGAAAACAAGGACTGTGTCTGATTTGCAGTCTAGGCTGCAAGAACCAAAATTCCCAATCAGCAATGGCTTAAGTACTCAAGACATATAATTTTAACAAGATTTCAGGAGCAGTCATGCTCAATCAGACTTTTTTTTATTGTCATGATGGAGATGTGGGTGCTACTGGCATCTAGTTGATGGAGACCAGGAAAGCTGCTAAACATTCTATAAGGCACAGGACAACTCTCCACAGCAAAGAATTATCTGCTCCAAAATGGGTATTGAGCACTGAGGTTGAGAAACTCTGGTCTAAATGGAAGTTTCAGAGTCTAAATGGTTTCAGAGTTTGTTCAACAGTCCAACAATGGCAGCACTTTGAATCTGTGCCTCTGTGATTCTCCAGGGTTTCCCCTCCTGTTTATAATATGATTGCCATGGCTCCGACCATCACACTCATCATTCCAAAGAGAAACAAATCTCTCTTCTCTCTCTCTCTCTCTCTCTCTCTCTCTCTCTCTCTCTCTCTGGAAAATCTTTTATTATATAGCCAGTGACACACCCTGGGTCACATGTACACATCTAGTCCAACTGTCCAAGGAAGACTGAGTTGCTGTGATTGGCTTGGATCAATTGACTCACCCTCTGGGACTGGACCCTGTGCCTGGGAAAAAAATCAGGGTATATGAGTAAAAAAGAAAGGGGAATGGCTGTTGGATAGTCAAGTCAACCAGAAGTATCCATCACTGAAAATAATTTCATTTTTGACTTCTTATTGTTCCTACCACCAAAACCAAAAACCAACAAACAAGTAAAAAATGCCTTGCTCCCCTTCCAGTTATTGCTCACCCAGAACTCCACCTCTGCCAACTTCACCCCACTTCCTCTGCTTGCTGGAGAAAGGAAGCTTACTGTCCCCCATCAGGTCGTATCGGATCCTAGGTTCGCCTTTGAACCCAGATCACTCAGACACCTCTTCCAATGTCACCTCAATGAAACTCCCCTTCTTCTTCCCGCCAGAAGTCTCTTACTGGCTGGACAGATCTAAGCTGCTTGCAGCAGTGGCACAAACATCCCAGTTCGCCAAAGAGGCCTGACCTCAGGAAAGTGGGAGTTAAGCAGCCCGAGCCCATGCACAAGCGCCAGACAGCTGTGCACATCTTTGGGGTGGAGACGAAAAACAGATACTTAATGTATCTTGTTAGAAATGAGGATTTTCTGGTTTGGTTATGCCTGTCATTCTGAATGTGTCTCTTCTATTATTTACAGCATTTGTGCACCTGACCTTGTCAGTTTCACCCCCAGAAGCAACTTGGTGAACCATCTTCAAAATCCAAAAAGAGGCTCAGGGGAGCTCTCTGTCCAGACTCAGCCTCTCAAGGCTTTGTTGGAAGATAACTCTGGGTGAAGATGCTCACGTAGGAAAAGATTTGGGAAGCTGTAGACAATGCTTCTCAACTCGGGGCAGAGGCAAAGCCAACTGATTTCTTGATTTCACCCTCTTTTGCCTACACCCACAAATCTGTGGATGGCTCCAACATCCAACCTATTCTGAGTCCCCCAATCGCAAGTTTATCCTTTCCTTCTCTCATCCTTTCCATCAGTAAACCCTATTGGCTCTTAATAAAGCTTAATTCCCAAACCCATCCAATTCCCAGCACCTCCATAGCCATCACTCTGGTCCAAACCACCATCATCTCTAAATTACTGCAGTTGCCACCTCATTGGTCTTCTTGCTTCTATTCTTGCCCCCCGTTTTAAGCCAGTCTCCATACAGCAGCCAGAAAGATCTTTTAAAAAAGAAATCAGGTCAGCTCCCTACCTTACCTCAAATCCACCAGTGACTAATGATTGCATTTAGAATAAAATCCAACTTCCTGGCAATGACTTCCAAGCCCTGCATGATTGGTTCCCTGGGGACCTCTGCTCCAGCCACGTGAGCTCTGGTCTGCTCCCTAACCACTGCAAACCGAGTCCTACCTCACAACCATAGAGGATGTCCTTCCTCACCCAGGAATGCTCTGTCCTCAGACTTTCCTTGCCATGGCTCACTCCCTGTCATTCATGTGTTTGCTCCAATGCCACATCCTGAAAGACTTCCTGAGCATCCCAGTCTACACAGCCAGCCTACCCCATCAGTTACCATGACATCATCCCATTCTATTTCCTTCATAACTTCCCCTCTGTTGATTTCTTTACTCGGTGACTACTTCCCTCCCTCCAGTAGACTGTCCCTTCTGTGAGAACAAAAGCCATTTCTAACTCTTTTGACACTGTTTTCCCAAGTGGTTAGAATGGTACCTGGCACATAGTAGATGCTCAGTAAATTATTGTTGAATTGATTAATGAAGCTCATTAGTGGCCCTTTCACCAGAGAGTTCTCCCGATGTCCCCAGCCCCCAGAACTCCTGCCCTCTCTGAATCCCCCCAGTCCTGGCTGTCTGGGAGCCTGCCCAGAAGGGAAGATAATGCCCTGGGAATGCCCTACGCTCTCAACTAGACTCCAAGCTCATCAAGGACAAAGCCTGGACTAGATACAGCTCTGTCCTCCCTGAGTAAGCGCTGGATACTCAGTGGATGGAGAATTCTGTCTCTGCCTCAAAACAGTACTAAGCACCAAGAAAAGCCCAGTTCTTTTTCTTTGTGAACTCAAAACTGCACAGCATCTGCCCCAAAGCGCAACCTCTCTGATGCTATGCTTCCGAAATTGTCACACAAGTGTGAGGCAAACTGCAATGGGAGGGGTGTTTCCTGTTGTATTGTCAGTCCTGGGGAAAAACTGGAACTTACCTAAAAACTGCTTTTTAAGGGAATGGCTACATGTACCATAGTTCTCCCAGTATGTTGAAATACTCTGCGCCAATTTAAAAGACATAGAAGTGCTTGGACGCTTTGCTATTTCTTGAGGCACTTGTCAGGCACTGTGCTAAATATTTGGGATATAATGGGGAGCAAAGAGGACAAAAATATGTGCTCGAGTTGAGGAAGACAAACAAAAAACTAAGTCAAAGAAAGAATACGGCAGATGGGGACAAGTGCTATGAGGAAAAATAAAACAGGAAGGGGTAAGGAATCTGCCTCGTCTACAAAGTCACGTGGGGATGAGGGTCCTGGGAAGAGAGGGTGATCAGGGTCTGGGCTTCCTGGGGTGACTGATGCAGATGGGAGTCAAAGATTAGTTTTGATGGTCTCGAGGCAGTGGGTGTGTAGGGGAGGGGAGGAGGGGGTCTTGCTGAGAAGTTGCAGAGCCCATGGCCCCCTCCCATGCAAGCTGACGGAAGGAGGAGGTCTGTGAAGGCAGGTCACGTGGGCCTCCCTTGTTGCTCCTGCGGGATGCTTCTCATGTGCTACCCATGGAGGATGACCCTTGGGGGTGAATCCGGGGGCTCCCCTCTCCCCTGGCTTCCTCTGGGTTCAACCAGAGGGAAGCCCCAGCAGGAGATGAGAGCACAGAAGCAGAGTGAGGGCAGGGTCTTTATCCCCTTTTGCTCCCTGCCAGGCATTACAGTCTCTCTCCACACAGCACATCATGGTTCTGGTGGCTCCTCCCACCCTGCATCCCTTCTGGCCTGGAGAGGTAAAGGCTCCCTACGGCTGGTACCCCAGGCGCACAGCATTGTTCTACATGGCTTTCCCTGCCCCCCACACCTTTGTAAATATTTCATTCATTGCACTCCCCTCTATGACCCAGACTGAATGTGCCATCTGTATCCTGCAGGATCCTGCAGACACACAGGGTATGATCTCCTTAGTTATAAAAAGTAAAATTACCCAGAGAATTATTTTGGAAGTGAACTCTAAGCCATCAATAGTCACTACCCGCACGAGGTAAAATAAGGGTGTTTGCTTGCTTTTCATAAGGAATATGTATTGGTTTTGTAATTTAGAAAGTACAGGACTGGAAACAAAGCCCCACTGGACCCACGGAAGCCTGGACAGAGCCCACACTCTCCAGACCGGCAGAACTGACGAACGTCCTTCTTGGGGTATCCGGGTGGACTTCAGGGATGGTCCGACTTGAGACAATGCCAGGGTGCATTGAAACGCCAGCTTCTAGAACTTGCTTGGAAAAGTAGCACATGAGAAGCATCCTCTGCCAGGTTGCCTGTCCTTCCCCAACACCTGATGCATCACTGAATAGACAAGATGGAAGAGACCAGCCATGTACTGGAAGCTTCGGAGCTCTCTCTTTTTTGAATTTTCCAATCATCGTTATGCAAGAAAACTGCAGCTATTTGACACTCATTTTCTAAAATTCCACTTTAATCCACTTCCGGTTAAAGTTCACGACGTCCCTTTGGTCTGCACGTGCTCATCTACTAATCGTAGTATTTTGGGTACTTACATGATTTTACCTTCTGTAAGTGGTAAGTGCTGTGTACCTCTTAGGTCCCTCAACTGGACTCGGCAGTACCTGTCAGCTCTTTAGAAAGGCTGTATCAGACTACCCTCCCACCAGAACATTTTTGCTTTACCCATTTTTTATTACCTTTCACATTTTGAGTTTCCACTGTTAGGTACACCAAAATTCAAGGTTCTTTTTTGGTGGGTTTTTCCCTCTTGTTCACATGCAATTTCCCCCTTTGTCCTCTTCAAAGCTCTTCACCTTGAATTCCGTTTTGTTGGACCCCAGGGCCGGAGTGCTTCCTAGTTTTTCCATGCTGCCTTTCTGACGCAAAACTCGTGCCTGCTAATCCCATGTGATCAGGATTTCTGTCAATGCTCATAGCTCATGCATGCCCATTGTCAAGATGGGATAATTCCTCCTGATGGATTTCAAAGCAACAGACTTTTGCCAGCAAAGAAAAAGTGACTGACTAAGAAATGTAGTGGACCTCTGTTGGTTAAGTCTGCCCAGAATCCATTCCTTCTTCTGGCTCTAGAACCCCAGTTATCATCTGAGAAATCCATCCCTCCCCTGCTTCTAGTCTATGAGGATGCACCTCTCGCCTGATCCAAGTCCTGGCCAATCAGTATTCTACACTCCTGGCCACAATGATTGGTTGAGCAACAGCCAGTTGACCCACGCCATTTCATAAAATTTTAACCCAGGATATTAGATGGGAATTTTTAGGAAGAGGTGCTCTGTTTCTTCTGAGGTTTCTAAGCTTGGGGATTAAAACGTGGAACTGCTGGAAGCCACCTTCGCCATGACATGGGGAAAGCCTGCTTGAAAAGAGAAACAGCTGACAGAGAGACAAAGAATCAAAAATTCATTATATCATCATCTTCTGGGCTACTGGATTCAGCCATGCCTAAACCCACTTTCCCCTGGTTTTTTTGGTTTTTCAGATAGATGAGCCAGTAAAGTCTTCTGTTTCTAATAAGACAACTTGAGTTGGATTTCTATCACATACAGCTGAAAAGTGCTCTAAGACAGTGATTGGTAGAGAGTTTACCCCAGCGCCTATTGAAAAAAAAAAATCGTCATCCATCAATATCTATTAGGCCCCTGCCCACTCTTGAAGCTCATACCTTCCCTGGCTTTCCCACACACACTCTGTTCCAGCTACTTCAGCATCCTGGCTGTTCTGGAGCACACCAGCTTGTCCTACCTCAGGGCCTTTGCACTTCCTGTTCCTTATGCCTGAAGTGTTCTATTGTCCAATCGTCACCTCACCATTTCCTTGTCATGCTTCAGGACTCAGCTCAGATAGTGACTCCTCAGAGGGACCTCCTTGACAAGCCTAACCAGATGCTCTCCCATCACCCTTCTTTCCAGCTTGGCTCAGCCATCCCACCTATGGGATGCCTTCCTGTTTATTGATTCCTTTACTTGGTTACTATTCATCTCCCCCAGTACAATGAAGCTGTTTTTTCACCACCATAGCCCCGATGTTTAGAACAATGGCTCATGGCAGATGTTCAATACATACAATCAAACTAGTGAAGGAAGGAAAAGCTGGGACGGAGGGAGGGAGGAGGCAGAAAAAAAAGGAAGGACAGATGAAAGGAAGAGAGGAAATGAGGGGAGGGGGTGTGTAGGGGAGGATGGATTCACACAAATGTTCCGGGTTTAAGAGCCATCCCCTTTTTCTTCACACACTCAGACTTGGTCCAGAACCAAACTCAGAAAATATAAGAGCCTTTGAAATCCCATCTTGGGATGTCCCTCTGGCCCGCCACTTAATTAAATGACCCCATAATGAAATTTCTCCCCACCGGGTCTATATTTAATAATTAATTGACCTCTTTAGCCCAGCCATGCTTGGAATCTCATCCATTATACATCTTTCCCTTCTGCACTCAGCACTCACCTCCCGGGAAAGCAGGGCCCAAATGGGAGAGACTTGGAGCAGTTGAGGCTACAAGGGCCCCTCTGAGGGGCCCCAAAATATTGACCCACTGGGGCTGAATGGAGAGGGGAGGGGTTGGGACAGATAAAGTCTTGGGCCTGAAACTTATACTATCTGAGGGGCCCTCTTTAAGGAGAAGACAAAACTACTAATACAAAATCTTGAACAAAAAAATATTTAGAAAAAAAGAAATGACAATTACTTTTTAAAAAGCTGACACAAACCACAAAATCCAGGGGGAAAAAAATCGATATTTTTATTAATGAACTTCCTGGCACACTTTGAGAATTATCAATCAGCGACCATTAAGATTAGTCACTTCACAAGAAAACTTGAAATGTTCTAGCTCATGTAGGAGAAAAAGTTGATCACTATTTCCCCCTTTTGACCACAGACCTCTTGATCATCTCGTCTTATAAATAGCACTTTCCACAGAGAGAAGAGAAAGGTAACTCATCCTTTCCTCCAGAAAAGTTGATCAGAAAAAAAAAAAAAAATCAATGGACAGTTTTTAGAAAAGTTTCTTTTGGCTTGGTAATCTGTAATGTCACATACTGGGTTAATTTTCTAGGGCTGTCATAACAAAGTGGCAGAGACTAGGTGATTAAACAACAGAAATTAATTTTCTCGCAGCTCTGAAGGCTGGAAGTCTGAGATCAAGGTGTCGGCAGGGCTGGTTTCTTCTGAGGCCTCTCTCCTTGCCTTGCAGATGGCCGTCTTCTCCCTGTATCTGCACATGGTCTTTCCTCTGTGCCTGTCAGTGTCCTAACCTCCACCTCTTATAAGGACACCAGTCATATTGGATTAGGACCCACCCTAATGACTACATTTTAACTTAATTACCTCCTTAAAGACCCTATCTCCAAATACACTCACATTCTGAGGTACTGGGGGTTAGAACTTTAACACAGGAATTTGGGGAGGACACAACTCAGCCCATGACACATACCTTTGTAGGATGGTTGTCAAATTTGGAGAAAACACTATCAAGTTTCTTTCCTACATGAGTTAAAACATTTCAAGGCATTTCAAGTTTTCCAAGCACAGTGACTAACCTCAAATACCCTCTAACTGATGACTCTCATCAACCAGTTTGTCAATGCCATCCATCCTTGTGTTGTGACAATGTCTCTGGGGCCACCGTGAGCGAGAGGATTTTTCTGGGAAGCCACTCTCACACCTGGTGGACAAGCAATGACTTAAACAAGCACAAAGATATCTGTGAGCCACATAAAATATCTCATGGGGCCAACTGAATGCAATCCCAACCAAACTTCCCTTTGGTCAGACCACTAGCACGCTGCCCCAACAAGTGGTCTTAAGGGGTAGTAGCTAAAATAGCATACTTTTGCAGATTTCACAAAAATGTGGCTCCATGAACACGGTGTTAGGATCCTTCCCAGGGTTTTAGAAGGTGCCCAGGTGAGTGACGGGCCCTGAAGTGTAAGCTTCATTAACTTCACTGGAAATCTGCCTCCAAGGGGGTCCATGTTCTGAGCTTCCCCTCTCTAAGCCCCACAGAGTCCTGGCCAGGCCAGAGTTCCAAAGAGAGAGAGAAAGCAAATGGGGCTTTTTGTGTGTGATGAAGCGTGTATTTGTTTCCTAGGGTCACTGTAACAAAGTGCCACAAACTTAGTGGCTTAAAACAATAAAAATTTATTCAGCCACAGTCCCGGAAGCCAGAAATCTGAAATCAAGGAGTTGGCAGGTCCACACTTCGTCCGAAGACTCTAGGGGAGAGTCCTTCCTTGCCTCTCCCAGCTTCCGGTGGCTCCCGGCATGCACTGGCTTTGGGCAGCATCCCTCCAATCTCTGCCTCTGTCTTCACCTGCCCTTCCCTGAGTCTCTGTGTGTCTTCTGTTCTGCCTCTTATAAGGACACCTGTCTTTGGATTTAGGGCCAAACCTAATCCAGGATGACCTCATCTTGAGTTCTTTACAGTAACTACACCTGCAAAGACCTTTATCCCAAATAAGATCACATTCATAGGTACCATGGTTAGGATTTGGACATATCTTTGGGGGGAGTCACTACTCAACCTACTACAGGCTAGTCCTCACCAATATCCTCACCAGCCATGGCCTTAGGAGAACAGGCCTAGGCCTCAGGGATTTCGCTGAAAAGGAAAGACCACCTACTCAGGACTGAAATCCCACCATCACCACTCTGCTTCAGGCTCGGCTTGATTTCAGCACGTCCGTCCATCGCCCACTGATGAAGCCTCTGAAAGCAAATGCTCGGGAGACAGGTTTTTCTCCAACACAGCAGAGTTGCCCAAACTTCAATCATATTCTCAGCTTCTGTGAAGATTTTCATGTCCACAAACCACTTAATTAATGTTTTACTATTCACTTAATATTTTTTCTTCAAATGGATTTATTTTTTAAAATTCATATCCATGAAGGGGTTTGACATGCCTCTTCTGTTTTTTTCTTAATACACACTCAACTTATTAGAACTCACAGGTAGGGAACTCTAGCTTTGTACCACGGGGTCTCTAAGCCCAGGTTAATTAATCCTCACAGCAACTCTGCAAGGAAGGAATTTTTATTATCATCCCATTTTACAGTTGAGAAAACCTAGGTATGGAAAAGGTAGGTAACTTGGGCCAGGTAATACAGGGGAAAATGGGGTGTGTGTTTGTTTTGCTCATTGCTGTTTCCCAAGAGCCTAGAGCAGTGCCTGGCACATAGTAGGCACTTTATTGTGGAATGCTGCCCCAACGCTGCAGGATCAGCGCATAGAGGGAAACAGAGTATGAAATGAGGGCAGAGAGGTG
Organism: Phocoena sinus; assembly: GCF_008692025.1. Classification (NCBI taxonomy): domain Eukaryota; kingdom Metazoa; phylum Chordata; class Mammalia; order Artiodactyla; family Phocoenidae; genus Phocoena; species Phocoena sinus. Next base: position 14,224,713 of record NC_045777.1, on the reverse strand, counting down.
TCCTGGAGCAAGACCACTTGGGCCCGTAGGCCATGGTAGGGATCAAAATCGTATTCTTGTTCAATAGGAAATTAATGGAGGGCTTTCAGCCACAAGAAACAAGCTCTGATTTTGAAAAGATCTCTCTGGCTGCCGCAGGGTGATGTTACTGCAGGTGAAAACTTGGCAGAGTGTCTGACGCTGAGAATGTGGGTTCCAATCGACTGGCTTTGGGGCAGCTGAGTGAGGAGGTGTCAGAGAGGTGGGGGATGGGACCAGGAGGCCCCCCTTATTGGCCAGGCCAGTTGCACTGCTAAGGAGGGCCTTGCGTTGGGCCTTTAGAAATTACATCTAAATGAGCTCTCCTCTGAGTCCCAAGGACCAAGGAGCAAGCAGCTGATGGGAAGAAGAGGCTCACCTCCTATAGAGGAGAGGCTCACCATCCAATTGGACCCTTGACCACATTACTGGCCACCCTGTCTGCAGGGCCCTAAGTAACTATAAATGTACAAATCAGTCCCATAAGCATCTTAGGAAAAGCCCAGTTTGATTGTACCTTGATTGGTATTTGGCTGGGGGGGTGGGGCATGGGGGTTGGGATGGGGGTTGCATGTGCTGGGTGGTCAATAGCTACTTAAAATAGGATGGAATTTCAAAACCATGCTTCAGCCTGTCCGGGACATACCTGGTGTAGCAATAAAAATGGAAGTGGAGAGGGTCACTCAACATCACTGAGGGTCCCTTGTGGACAGCACTGGACTAGGAGTCCCTGGGGAGCTACCACTTGCTGGGTGTCGTTGGGTGCGAGGCTGGTCCCACCTGGCTTCAGTCTCCTATAATGAGCGAGGTCACAGAGCTAAGGAGGAGACTCTGGGTGCGACAAAGCAGTTGCGGTTCTCCTCCCCGCCCCCGAGCCCACCACCTTTCCCCCTGCGCTCTCTCTCTCTCCACCCGCACCCCGCCCCCAGGCTGGAATACCCGGGGGAGACCGCCACGGTAATGACCCTCGACAGCTGCGCTCCCACTAAGCAGCCGCGCCCCCCCCCCCCCCCGGGCCCCGGCCCTCCGCCCCGCCGCCTCCGGAGACAGGTTCGCACCTGCTCGGGACCATTTCTCATCAATTAGGCCTTGGCAACGCTTGAATGGGGCCCGGCGAGGGCGCGTCCCGGCGGCCCCTCCGCGCGCCGCCCCCGGCCTCTCCCGGCGGCCCGGCGCACACAGATGGCAGTCCGGGCGCAGCTGCCCGCCGGGCTCGCGGGGGCCCACAATCGGCCCAGTGTTCGCAGCCCCCAGGTTGGGCAGGGGGCCGGGCACACCTGCGAGGCGCAGATGGTGCCGCCCGCGGCAACAGGCACCGGAGGACCCTCCAGGGACCGGGAGGCGGGACGAAAGCGGGGGTGAGGGCCCTCCTCGCACGGTGATTCCTCCCAAAGCTTGGAATCTGGGGAAGGGGCCACCGAGAAAATGGCATTGAACTGTGGGACGAAGCCAAGCCCTCGTCCCTTCACGTCGCCACGCCTTCCGCCCCCCGCCCGAGTGGCCTCCCCAGCCCCCCTGGCTGCAAAGAGTGAGTCCCTGTTGGTAACCTAAATGCCCAACAATAGGGGATTGATTCGAAAATATGCTGCGGTTTCTGCAAAGCACTGACATGCAGTCGTGAAAAAATATGCTAGAGAAGAAACGCAGGTCACAAAGCAATACGTTCAGTGTAATCCTGCTTTGGGGATCCAAGGCTGGATCCTGGCTCCGTCGCTCTGGAGCTCTGCAAGCTTAGTGAGATCACTTCACCTTTTCCAATATCAGTTTTCTCATCTGTAGAATGGAATAATAGCAGGACTATTGCAAGTGTTAAATGAGACAGTGGCTTGAAAGTGTCCAGCATAAGACACAATAAGTACTTAATATTTTTTCTTATTATAAAAATAACACATACTCATTGTTAAGAATTCACACTTTATCAAACTATATAAGGTTCAAAGCTAAAGTATCCTATCCTTTCACCTCTATCTGAAATAACCAGTAGTAACAGTTTTCTGTTTGGGTCCATGATTTTTTTCTACCTTATCTGTACATAGACTCCGAAATCAAATGAGATTTGATTTAACTTAGCGGTTAAAATCTGGGACTCTGGGGGCAGACTGCATTCAAAACACCTGACTCTGTTGTTCCCTTGCTGTATGTCCCTAGGAAAATTACTTAACTTCTCTGGGCCCGTTTCTTCATCTATAACCCTGTAGGAAGGCTGTGACATTAATTAAGCTAATGCACACAAAACATTTCAAACAGTGCAAATAGAAGTATTAGCTTTATTGTAGATACTGTTTTGTAAGTTTTTATCTTAATAGTTCTTAGATGTTTTTCTGTTCCACAAAAGTCAAAGCAATCATATTCTTTTTTTTTTTTTTTTTTTTAATTTATTTAGTTATTTATTTATGGCTGTGCTGGGTCTTCATTTCTGTGCGAGGGCTTTCTCTAGTTGTGGCGAGCGGGGGCCACTCTTCATTGCGGTGCGCGGGCCTCTCACTGTTGCGGCCTCTCTTGTTGCGGAGCACAGGCTCCAGACGCACAGGCTCAGTAGTTGTGGCTCACGGGCCCAGTTGCTCCGCGGCATGTGGGATCTTCCCAGACCAGGGCTCAAACCCGTGCCCCCTGCATCGGCAGGCAGATTCTTAACCACTGCGCCACCAGGGAAGCCCAATCATATTCTTTTAACAGCTGTAGAATATGCCATCCTATGATGGACCATCATGGATTGAAGCAGTCCTGTGGGAGGGGCTTTGGGGCTGGTTCCCCAGTGTTATAGCAAACACCACTGAATGCACATCTTTGTGCCCTGCGGTGAGATTTCCTGTAGTTTCAGGTCCTGGAGGTGATGTTGCAGGAATAGGCTCTACCCAGGTTGGGACTAGGGTGAGGCAATCAAGCCACTCAACTCAGGCACAAAATTTAAGAGGACACCAAAAAGAACTCAGTAACCAAGATAAATCATATTTTAATGCAGTAGTTCTAAAACTCCAAATTAATGCTAAAAACAGTTCATGATGAACAAAATATCAATTTTACGGACAGGATCTGGCAGTGCCATACTGAACCATATTGGAGCCTGTGGCCAAAGAAAAGGTATGCCTCTATATACAGAATTTTGTGTATTCTTTAATGGTCATTTCCAGAATATTTTAAAAATTTATTTTACTGAAATATAGTTGATTTATATGTTGTGTTAATTTCTGCTGTACAGCAAAATGATTGTTATACATATAAACGCATTATTTTCATATTCTTTTCCATTATGGTTTATCACAGGATATTAAATATAGTTCCTTGTGCTATACGGTAGGACCTTGTTATTTATCCATTCTATATATAATAGTTTCATCTGCTAATCCCAAACTCCCAATCCATCCCTCCCCCACCCCCTCCCCCTTGGCAACCACAAGTCGGTTCTCTATGTCTGTGAGTCTGTTTCTGTTTCATAGATAAGTTCATTTGTGTCATATTTTAGATTCCACATATAGGTGATGTCATATGGTATTTGTCTTTTTCTGACTCAGTATGATAATCTCTAGGTCCATATGTGTTGCTGCAAACGACATTATTTCATTCTTTTTCGTGGCTGAGTAATATTCCATTGTGTATATATACCACATCTTCTGTATACAGAAGATGGACATCTTCTGTCCATCTGTTGATGGACATTTAGGTTTCTTGCATGTCTTGGCTATTGTTAATAATGCCGCTATGAACATAGGGCTGCATGTATCTTTTCGAATTGTAGTTTTCTCCTGATACATGCCCAGGAGTGGGATGGCTTTTTTCCAGAATACTAAATAGTTGGAAAAAATATTGAAAACTAGGCATATTAAACAAACAGCATTATTTTATGTTTAAATAGTTTATTTATATCCAAGACTGAATTTGTATCAATTTTACTTTCCTGGCTTTAGTGGAAGCAAACTCATCACTAATATTTTCAAAATCTACTTCTGGAAAGAAATTAACCATGAAAACAATTACATAAAAACATATTTATCAGGGATACACATTTTCCTCTGGCCTCAGGCTCCAATATGGGTCAGGAAGGCACTGGATATTGTCAGTTTGCCTTTGCAAAAGGTTATAACTATTGATACTCCCACTGACAGGGGACTCGGTTTTTCCGGGGATTAAGCTGCTTTCAGCAGAGGGTCATTATCTCCACCTTTGGCCCGTGTCTGAGAGGAGCCAGGAGCTGGCGTGCCTACCTGGGCTGGCTTTCTGTCCTCACTCACTGGTGAGGAAAACCCAGACAGCGCTGCCAAACCCTGGGCCGGGTCAGGTTACCGCAGGCTCTGAGAGCTGCCTTATCACAGATCTGCAAAGCCCCTGCACGGCACTTCATTCTCAGAAAGACCTTTCAACTCTGGGGCAGACAAACTCTAAAAACCCTGGAGCTGTCTTGGGGGCAATGAATGCAGCTCCTGGATTGACTAGATCCAGGACCCTTGCTGAAATAATCTCATTAATGTTCCCTTACCTGTGGCCAGCAAGAGCGGCTCTGTTCCTTTGATTCTTTATTCCCTCCATGGGCACCCTGGGCTGCTGCTCTGAACAGCCTGGAGTCAAGCCCTGGGACCAAGGCGAGTTAGTCACGGTCTCTGGAGCTCAGAGGGGAAGACAGCAGGGTAAACAAAGAGTTTCTAAGACCTTTTCATGTCTGTTATTATCTCACCACTTTGTCCCAGGAGAGTTGGGAGCACTTGGGCCAGATACAATTGGATGTCAATGGGCATCTCAATCTTATATCCAAAGCAGTAACAGTAGTAGTTGTAATAATAGTAATAATGTTGATGATGATGGTGGTGATGACAGAGTGTTTACCGCAACCAGGGCTGTTCTAGGTGCTTTACATGTATTAACTCATTCAGTCCTCATCAGGACCAAATACTTATTTGTACTGTCTAGTTCCATCTTACAGATGAAGAAACTGAGGCATAGTGGGGCTTAGTCGCTTGCCTGAGTTCCTGAAGATGGTGACAAAGCTGGAAAATGAACCCAGGAGCCTGGCTCCAGACTCTGAGCTCTTATCTGCTACACTGTGATCTTCGATTCCTCCTTATTCTCCCTTAGTTTTCCACATCTCAGAAAAATGGCACCACCCAAAAGAAAAAAGAAAGAAGGAAAGGGAGGGAGGGAGGGAGGGAGGGAGGATGGGAAGAAAGAGATCCAGGCAGCACTTTTATTTCCACTCTTACCCAATCGTTTTGAAAACGGACTTCTCATCACTCAGATATCAGAGACACCTGACATTTGGGTTTGCCCAGAAGCAGTCGTGGGCATGTAGTTTATTTGAGAAGCATGAGTCAAAGGGAAGCAGCGAAGGAGACACGGGAGAAAACAGCCAATGCAGCGTCTCTTATCAAGCCAGCAGCCACCTGGGTGACCACAGCTTCATCCCTCCGACAAACCCTGGGAAATAGTGCAGAGTACAGGCCTCAGAGTTCCTCTGCCCCGCAAGCAAGGGAGCTGGAGTGCTTCTACACTAACTCCTGGGAGTCATTGGTTCAGAGGCGTTGCAGTGTTAGATCCTGGACACTTCTTCCTGTTGGCAGCAAAGCTGTCCAGTTTCAGGGAAAGGAGCTCCCAGGCACAGATGCCCATACTGACAGTTGAAGGTTATTAGAGCCTCCAGGGACCATTTTCCTTGTCCATCCTCTACTTCGTACAAGGTTATGGACTGAAGGTTTGCACCCCTCCACCCAAATTCATATGTTGAAATCTAACCTCCAATATGATGGTATTTGGAGGTGGAGCATTTGGGAGGTGATTAGGTCATGAGGGAATGAGATTAGTGCCCTTATAAAAGGGGACCCAGAGGTCTCTCTCTCTCTCTCTCTCTAACAGGTGAGGATACAACAAGAAGTTGGCAGTCTGCCCCCCAGACAGGGGTTCTTACCAGAACCTGACCATACTGGCACCCTGATCTCAGACTTCTAGCCTTCAGGACTGGAAGAAATCGACTTCTGTTGTTTGTAAGCCACCCAGTCTGTGGTGCTTTCTTATAGCAGCCCAAACAGACTAAGACAGAAGAGAAGACAGAGAAGAGAAGGAAGCCAGTATAGAGTGTGTAACCAAGGAGGTTACCACCGCAGGCAGCCAGAGCTTCGGCCCACTGGGGTGCTCTGGGGGGAGTGGGGCGGAGTTGCAGCACCAAACACATGCTTCCTGCCGGGAGAGATGGAGCACAGGCATTTATCCCGCGGTCCCCAGCTGTCATTGGGCGAGGGCTGCTTCTGCGGGCATGAGTTCATCTGCACTCTGGCTTGCCCTGCATATGGGCCAACAAGCGCGCACCTGGAACCAGAAAAAGAGCCTCAGGTGGAGAAAGGCGGGTGTTTGCAGCAAGCATTGTTTGGTGAGAGGAGGTCAGTGCAAGAGAATGTAGATGGGGCGTCACAGTGGCTGCTGCAGGTTGCTTACCTATCAGAAGGAGAACAAGGTGACGGCCCTACTGTTTGCCTGGCATCACGCTGAGTGATTTCCTTGTGTAATTTCACCGCAGAACTTGCTCGTATAGTCCCATATGGAGACGAGGAAGGCAAACCTTAGAGAAGGTAGGACTTTGCCTAAAGCCACATACCCAGTTAAACATGGCACATTCAGGATTCAAACCAGGTTTGTTTGATTTACAGACCCAATATTTCCCCGCTCGTTCCATTTCTCTGGCTTTTTCTGCATCTCTGAGATTCATGGTCCTCACCAGGCTGGCCCATCGGGGTAACATGTACCAAAGCCATTATGAGTGCTGGAGTGAATAAAATGCTAATATTCATCAATAGATTAAACTGAGAAATGCTTAAACCAGAGATCTGCCTGCAATAAAAGCAATTGGGTTGTTTCTTTGTAATTTGACTGCTCACATGAGCCCAGGAACCTACCTTATAGCTTTACAAATCTGTGATAATTTCCTTCAACTTTTCCATTTTATTGCTGCCATTAAAATCCCGTTGTGTTCTTAAAACAGGGGAAAAAAAATGATTAAAACAGATGTGGCTCTTAAAGTTACAATATGAATTTTACAACCCCGGGTTTTATGGTACTGAGAGAAATTTCAGCCACCAGGGTCAGAGGCAAGAAAAATGGGACCGGATTTCTGAAATGGGTTTGGGGAGGGGGAAAGACTGGGGGCGAGGGGTTCAGAATGACAAAGACGCCGACAGAGCTAATTTCCTGACGTTTACTTCTCTCTCCACACTCTCAGGGCCAACTGCAGGATGTCACGTTTGCAGTTTGCACCCCGAGTTTAGTCCCCGCAGCTACCGAGGTTTGATTAAACCACTTTCCCTCACTCCAGCCTCTCTGCCAACCCCCTCTCCCCAAATCATACTTTCCACTTAAGTAGTCTGCAGTGATCTTTGTTTTGTTTATGGAGACAGCGTTTTGTCATAAAAACAGCATTGGGATCCAAGTTCTAGACCCAGCTCTTTAACTAATTCACCGTGTGACTTGGGCAAATCACTGAACTCTGTGCTTTAGTTTCTTTGTCCACAGAACCAAGGACTTGTACCAGATCTCCAGTCTCTGCCGTAGCTCTGCAGTTCCCTGACCTCCTCTGCAGGAACGTGACACCCGGCACAAAGAACGCTCTGAATATTTGTTGCCTGAAGAAATAAATGAATTCCTAAATTCTCCCCTATTTCTCCTTTTAGAAAAATGAAGGGGTTATTGAATTCCTTTAACATCAAAAATAGAATTAAAACCACCATGAGATTGGTTTTCCTTTCTTAAAAAAAAATAAGTAATCAGCCTGGCAAAGAGATATAGAGAAATGGGGATTCTTCTCTACTGCTGGGTGGGAATGGAAAATGGTATAATGCTCATTATCAAAATGTTAAATGGTCATATCCTTTGAATCAGCAATTTCCCTCTCAGGAGTTTATCCTAAGGAAATAATCAGAAAAACATATTTCGGGCATGAGGAAATGCCCACAGTATAAAGTCTGGGTAAAGAAGAAAAAAAAAAGAACATAAACACCTATGTGCTGTAATAACCTATAATGGAAAATAGTCTGAAAAAGATTACATATATATAACTGAATCTCTTTGCTGTACACCTGAAACATTGTAAATCAACTGTACTTCAATAAAAAAAAAACCTCTGTGCTATATCATTCCAATTTTATGTTTTAAAAAAATAACGACATAGAAAATAACTGAAGAAAACCCCAAAATGTTAAATAGAATTATCTATGATTGATAAGACTACAGATTATTTCCCTTTTCTTCTTTATATATTTGAATGCAGATTTCACTCCATCTCTTCCTTCAGGTCTCCTCAAATGTCCCTGCATCATCAACACCTTCCCTGACTAGCTTACCTAAAGCAACAGACCTCTGCCCCGGATCTTCCATCCTTCTCTTTCCCTTACCCTGTTTTATTTTTCTTCACTGCCAGACATTGTATTTCACATGTGTTTAGTTACGTATTCACTTTTTGTGCCACACAGCTTCAATGTCAAGTCCACGAGGGCTGTTTCCCCAGTACCTAAACCACGCCTGGTGTACAGGAGGCACAAGAAACACGAATGGTCATCTGAATGGATGAATGACATACGCAAATATGTAAATATAAGAATAATCTATTGCGGTGTTATTTATAATAGTGAAAATTTGGTTAGATAACACAGTATATTTTCATGTATATTTGTCATCCTGTAAATACCCTTTGTCCAGTTTGCTATTGAAATGTTTTACCTTTTTCTTGTCAATTTCTAGGAGCTCTTTGTAGATTAGGAATATTATATCTTTGCCTGTTATTTTCATTGTGAATCTCTCCCCACACTATCCTGAGTGTATATAAACATTCTCAAGTATTATCCAAATGTTATTGTTACTTTCTTACGTTGAGATATTTGATCCGCCTAGAATTGATTTGTGTATAGTATGAGATAGAGTCTAACCTACCTTCTTACAAATGGACAGTCCCTTATGGCAGCGCCAGTTTAAAATAAAACACCCTATTTCTACTGAACTGAAATGCCACCAAAAAATATATATTTTTTCCATATATACTTAGATTAATTTCTGGAGTTTCTACAGTTTCCTACAAATCTATTTGCTTATCCTTATGCTTTTCTTCCTCTAGCTTTTTAGTAATATAGGAGCCAGGGTCTCAAGAGGAAGCAGATGGCCCACTCAAGCAAGAGAACACAGAAGGCTTTAATACACTATCTGCCAAGGGATGGTCAGGGTTTATGGAAGCCAACAAGGGGTAAAGCAGTACAGGGCTAGTGTCAGGAGAGCTGATACTATCTCAAGTCCTGAAAGTGAAATGGGAGGAGGCAGAGGAATGCTGGAGCTAGCTTGCACCGGCTGGCAAGAACCAGTTGTTAGCATCTCTCTTGAGCTACACACGACTCCACATGGGTAACTTGAAATCAGCCATGGTGGGAATATTTTACACCAAGGAAATTGGCAAATGCTATAAATCAGAGCTCCTTGTCCCCAGAGCCTGTTGTTCAGTACTTACCAGCACACCCCTGGGAGATGTGTTGTCTGGAATCGGGAGAGTAGAGTCATCTGGAGAAGGCCATCTGCAAGGAACTGTGGTCTCGAGTAGAACACAACCCACCCACCACAGCCCAGCAGGGAAGGAGGGGGAACAAGTGTTCTGACTTCGATCTCTTCACACCTCCCTACTCTCGCCATGCCTCCCACTCCCAAAACCCCAGCAGATGTCAGAGGACACGGGAGCTGGGGACACAGTCCAAGAGATCAGCTTCCAGGGGCACCAAGCAAAGTAGAGAAGAGTAGATCCAGATGGAAATATCCTCCCAAGACAATCTGGTAGGAGAGCGTGTCTAGCTCCACCCCCACGCTGAGTCTTCATTTTCAAAAATGTCTTGGAGATTCTTATCAACATCCCCCAAAGACCTTGTTGAGATAAGGATTAGAATTTTCTACAACTTAAAGATTAATTTGGGGAGGATTGAAGCTTTGCGAAATTAACTTCCCATGAAGGAACATGGGATGTCTTTCCTTGGATGCCATTTACTTAGGATTTTGTTTCTTATTCTTTAATTAAATCTTAAAGTCCTTTCGATATGGACCTTGTATTTTGACTGTTAAATTTCACCGTATTGGGCTTCCCCGGTGGCGCGGTGGTTGGGAGTCCGCCTGCCGATGCAGGGGACACGGGTTCGTTTCCCGGTCCGGGAAGATCCCACATGCCGCGGAGCGGCTGGGCCCGTGAACCATGGCCGCTGAGCCTGCGCGCCCGGAGCCTGTGCTCCGCAACGGGAGAGGCCACAACAGTGAGAGGCTCGCGTAGCACCAAAAAAAAAAAAAAAAAAAATTTCACCGTATTTTATAGTTTTGGTCACTGATGTGAATGAAATCATTTTCTATGTTCCTTTCTCACTAAGTTCATTCCTAATAAAAAGAAAAGCTATTGATTTATTCATTTTAGAACATATCCAAGCAGTTTATAAATTACCATTTGCAAATATCAAATATTCATATGAATACTATTTTTTTAAAATAGCCTCTTTTGAATTTTCTAAGCTTACAATTAGATCATCTGCCCCCCAAGAGAGACAGTTTTGCCTCTTTACTTGGAATATTTACACTACTTATTCCATTTCCTTATATAATTGCATTAGTTTTAGCTAAGTAACTAACTCTTAAATAACAGTGGAGACAGTGGCCATCCTGCTGTATGTCTTATTTTGCTGGACCTGATTTCATGTTTCACGGTCTCTTAATATACCAACTGTTAGTTTGTAGTAATTATTTTTATTCTATTCACGTAGTTTCTTTCTATCCTTGGTTTTACTTAGAGTTTTTCCTAGAAACAGCTGTGGAATTTTATCAAATGCCATTCCAGCATTTTTTAAATATAAAAACGGTTTTCCTCACTTAATTTGCTGATGTAATGATATAACCAATTATATTGCCAGATCTTCTAATGAGCCATTCCTGCTCCTGAAAAGGACGTTATTTCTCAGGATATATTATTCTTTTTAATATGCTGCTGAATTCTATTTGCTGACATTTTATTCAGATTTTTAGCATCTCTATTCACAAGTGAATATGATCTAGGGTTTTCCTAATTGTACTAGGAATGACAAATCTTGGCATTAAGGTTGTTCCTTGCTTTGATAAATGATTTGGGGAAACTTTGCATCAATTTCCACTGGAACATTTTGGTAAATTTTTAACAACTTCACTTTTTCCTATGGTTAGTTGCCTTTTAGCATTTCTGACCACTTTTTGAGTCAGTTTTGGGCATTCATATTTTGATTAAAACTCGCTTATTTCCTCTAGATTTTCCATGTTTTTGCCACGGAGTTCCCACACTGTTTTCTTAAACTTATTCTGCTTTCTTCTTCATTTGTAATTATATTTCTCTCTCACACCTGAGGCATATTATTTTCTTTATTTTTCTTCAAGAAGGCTCACAGGGGACTCATGTAGTTCTCCCCCGCAACCCACCGCTCTCCTCGCCGCTCCAAAGAGCCAGTGTCAGGCTTTGTCTTCTGAGTAGTGACATGTGGAGAGATGGGAAGGGACTTCGGGTGCAAATGCCAGTTCTGCCACTTACAGCTGGGGGACCTCGGCACATCATTTCACCTTGGTGAGCTTCAGGTTCCTTATCTGTGAAGAGGACTATGTCTCGCTCCCAGGGGGGTGATGTAGATAAAACAGGAAAAAGCCTATAAAGCATCCAGCACGATTCCTAACACACAGGAAGACCTTAGCAGTAATAGTAGTAGTCAGGGTTCTCCAGAGAAACAGAACAAACAGCAGAGAGCTATCGATGGTACAGATGTTGATGATACGATGCATATGTCTGTTTCTCCAGGGAAACAGAATAAATAGGAGATGTACCTATCTACTTATCATCTAGCTATCTACCTATCTATCGGACAAATCTCTATCCCCAACTGTATATCTGTACAGTTATCTGTATATCTATATAGACATATAGAACCAAGAGATTAGATTATATCAATAGATATAGAGATATATATCTCCTATTGGTTCTGTTTCTCCGGAAAAACAGATATAGGGATAGAGAGAGAGAGAGAGAGAGATAATAAGGAAGGGACTCATGGTGACTTTGGAGGCTGACAAGTCCCAAGGTCTGGAGGATGAGTCGGCCAGCTGGAGACCCAGGAGAGTTGATGGTTTAGTTCCCAGTCCAAGTCTGAAGACCTGGGAACCAGGACAGCCAACAGTGTGCTTCTAGTCTGACGGCCACCAAGGTTGAGACCCAGGAAGACCTGATGCTTTAGTTTGAGTCCAATATTAGGGAAGAGTCCCAACTCAAATGCCATCAAGCAGGAGGAATTTCTCTCTTACTTGGAAAAGGGGCAGGCTTTTTGTTCAAATTCAGGCCTTCAACTGATTGGATGAGGCCCACCTACATCAGGAAGGGCAAACTCAGTCCACCAATTTAAATGTCATTTGAAAACACCCTCACAGAAACCCTCAGGATAATGTCTGGCCAAATATCTGGGCATGCCATGGCCCAGTCAAATGGACACACAAATTTAACCATCCCATTGGTCATCGTACACAGCACTCTGCCCAGACTGTACACACCCATAGCACACTGTGCCTTTCTACCTGAACACTGATCATAGTTTATTTTTATTTCATTTTATTTTATGTTGTAATTTATTGGCTAGTTTGCTGTTAGTTTTCTCTCCTATATTATGCATACCACTGGGACAGGAAACGTGTCCACCTTGCTCACCATTATGGCCTTACCAGTTAGTTCAACACGTGTGCATAGTGCATGGTTCACAAAAGCCTTGAGCAAACTGGAATTCTACCCCTTATCACAAGGTGATGTTTGCCATGATAAGCTGTGGATGTGTCTCCATGAGGGCAGAGACTCATGCGTTATTCATGTCTGTATTGATAGTCTACCTCTGAGACTGGGACACAGTCGCGACTCAAAAGACGCTTGTAAAGTGAATTTATCCAAAGTCAAGCACCGAGTTGGATTGAGAGTCATCGTCTGCATGGTGGCATGTGAGAGACGAGACGGATGACGATCTTTACACTGAGCAGAATATTTTTAGTTGCAAGGGACAGAAACTCACCTCAGAAAAGATTTAATTTTTTAACAAAGAGAGGCGTATATTATGGACTCAAGTAACCACACACACTAAAAATCTAGATATGGAGTTTAGGCAAAGCTGAATCCAGGTATTCAAATGATATCACGAGAACTCTTTCTACCCTGGAGGAGGATCCCCACGTATCTGCACTGGCGGCTCTAGGCTTCCATTCTGAAAGCTCAGCACATTCTGTAGAAACAATGTCATTTGCCCAAGAGTCATCCTGGAGATGCCTCACACTGCCCCATCCCTGAAACTTGGCCAAGAGGGTGAAGTGTCCCAAATGGCCAGGCCTGAGTTATGTGCCCATTCCTGGAAACTGGGAAAAAAGGGTTACCCTTTCTTGATCCTGGCCTAGAGTATGCGGGAGGCGGCAGGGGGGGCATTTTACTGGCCGTAACCACGTAGCATAGGATAAGAAACCAAGAGAAGAGTTTTGAATTTATGTGTAAACCATACACATTCGTGAATTCCTGTAGTTAAGAACTAGTGTCCCATTTAAAGAAACATGACCCAGGCAGAAATTTCAATCTTCCTTCATGACTCTAACAAATATTTGGAAGCAGGGGATAGGATTTAGCGAATGATAAGCCTTATTACAGGCTTTGCATTCTCCCATTTTCTAGCATCTTGAAACTCTACCTCTCAGTTGCTTTGGGCCGCACATGCTGTTGTGGCATGTACCCACCCTCTTCTCTGCCTTGAGAAATCACCCAAGCAGAAGAGGACAAAGAGCAGGGTGCATTTTGCCACCTCTCGGTGACGCAGCGTATTTGAGAATTAAACTAACAGAGGAGAGCCGAGCCATGTGGTCTTGCGGAACTGAGCTCTGCCCAGACACCCTCCTACCCTGGCTGTAAGGCTGAGCATGTGACTCAGGTGGAGACAATCAGCATAGTTTATTCCCCTGGCCCCAGTGATTGGTTCAGGGATGGATACATGACTTGAGCCAATGGAATGAGACTCAGTCCTCAGAATCTGTTTGGAATTATACGAGGGGAAAGGTTTTCTTTCCACTGGAGTCATTAACCTGGCAGGAAATAAGCCTGGAGCTACTGGAAGCCATCTTATCACCACAAGCCTGACTGAGAATGAAGCCAATAGAAAGAAAAGTAGGTCAAAAAGAGTGAGAACAAATCCTTAGAACACCCACTGAGCACCTGGATCCAGCCAGGCCTGAAGCCCTTCTCCCTGTACTTACCCATTGTATGAACTAATAAAGTCAGTTTTAGTTGAGTTTCTGTCCCTTGCAACTAAGAGAGCTAAGTAAGTCTGAGGGGTACCCTATGAATTAAATGGAAGTTCATTTTTTTGACCCAAAGGATCCCCTCTGTCTGCTTCCACAGCCTCCAATGCTTCCACTGTTATGTCTCTAATCCCAGGATATGGTAATTGCTTCTCCTTTTGTCAGTATACAAGACTACTTGAGACCAGACTGCAGCTACTTGAGACCAGAAGGCTTTTTCATTTGTGTCCTCTAAGCCCAGTCTAGAGTCCAGAACCACCAGTTTCTGGAGCCTACAATGTAAACCCATTCCAACAGTAATGCCTACCACCCTCTTAGGAAGTAGGCATTGCCATTCCCAAGTTACAGGTAGGGAAACTGAGGCACAGAGTAAACACTTTCTTAGGAATTTAATAAGTGACAGACTCCAGGGTTCAACTCAGGCCTTTCTGATTTCAAAGCTTGGTTTGATGGATGTTTGTTGAAGGAATGAATGAACCCACAGGTTGACCTTGACATCATTGATCTTAATGAAATTTTACCTTGTTAGTTCTCACCCATAGATCCTCACCTTGGGGAACCTTCGAAATGTTGTCAGAATGTGACACAGGGTCTGTAGTTTCTTGGACAGATGGTCCACAGCTGACTAAAGTTCTCCTTCTTGTCGCTTTTCCTGGGACCCCAATCTGTAGTTCCCCAGACTGTTGTTCTAAACAGCTGCCTATCACCCCTCCCTTCCCTAACCCCTGGCACGCCTTCCTTCCCAAGAAGCTCTCCAGTTTTGTTTTTAATTTTTACTTTTTGGCCATGCCACGTGGCATGCAGAATCCTAGTTCCCCAACCAGGGATTGAACCCACGACCCCTGCAGTGGAAGTGCAGAGTCTTAACCACTGGACTGCCAGAGAAGTCCCTGGTTTTGTTTGTTTGTTTGTTTCTGTTTTTGTTTTTTGTAGAGTTATTGGTTTGGGTATTGTTGGGATTTGATTTTTTTTTTTTTTTTTTTAAATATTTATTTATTTATTTATTTTTGCCTGTGTTGGGTCTTCGTTGTTGCACGCGGGCTTCCACTAGTGGCGGTGAGCGGGGGCTACTCTTTGTCACAGTGCGGGCTGCTCATCGCGGTGGCTTTTCTTGTTGCGGAGCACGGGCTCTAGGCACGCGGGCTTCAATAGTTGTGGCACACAGGCTCAGTAGTTGTGGCTCTCAGGCTGTAGAGCGCAGGCTCAGTAGTTGTGGCGCACGGGCTTAGTTGCTCTGCGGCATGTGGGATCTTCCCAGACCAGGGATCGAACCCATGTCCCCTGCATTGGCAGGTGGATTCTTAACCACTGCACCACCAAAGAAGTCCCTTGTTTTGCTTTTTGAGGGGAGATCTACCTTCCCAAATCCCCAAGACCTCAAGGCTACTTCCCCCGCACCTAGGACTCCAGAAAACGTCAGCCTCTCTTTTCTGCGGCCACTTTCAACAGCCCCGTCCTGAGTTCCGTGCTCCCTGCCTCCTATTTGATGCCTCCCTCCTTTGGGCTCTTCATGACACGCTGAATTTGCTTCAGTCCCCACACAAGGCCATACCGTCTCTCACACCAATGTCTTTGCAGATCCCCTGTTATTCACCTAAAGTTCTCCACCTCACCCCAAAACGCTTGACCTTGCTTGCTTTTACTCATCTCACAGATAGCTGGCCACATACACCTCCACTGGGAATTCCCCTGTGGCCACCCCCCCGCCATACATCAGAGTCCCCCATTTTACCTGCCCTTAACAGTCTGTACGTTTCCTTAACACCAACCAACACATCTGTGATTACCTACCCGTCTAGTGCCTGCACACCATGGGAACGAGGACACTGTCTCCTGGTTCTCGGCTGTGTCCGCATCCCTGAGACAGGACCTGACCCACGTTAAGGACTCCATAAATACTTACTGATTGGATGGATGAATGAGATCAACTGATTTGTGCTCGGATTTGGAGGGTTCTGATGGGTTAATGATTGGCCCCCCTCAGATTACAAACTTATTTACGTGTCATCACGTAATAAGGTACCTCCCAAACATTCACTTGGAGCTGGAATACTGAGCACCAGCGCAAGGTGACCTCTCACCTGGTCTGGATTAACACAAGAACACCTCCCACAGCCATCCCACCCGAGACTGCCTGCCCTCCTCTGAGCTGAGGCCACGTTTCCTGTCTATACAAAAATCCCTGTCTAACCTCTGCTCTTTCTCCCCTGAAAATCTCACCCCCTCTCTGCCTTTAAAGGCATAATAAAGGTAATACAAAGATGATAGGAATTCCCTGGAGGTCCAGTGGTTAGGACTACCCGCTCTCACTGCCGAGGGCCCGGGTTCAATCCCTGATCAGTCAACTAAAATCCCGCAAGCCATGTGGCGTGGCCAAAAACAAAAACAAAAAAAACATGATGATAACAAGTGCTTATCAAATTTGCCAAGCACTTAGCACATTTCAGCTCCCCTGATCCTCCCACAAATCCTGTAAGGTGAGGGTACAATTATTACCCCCATTTTAGAGACAAGGAAACTGAGGCCCAGAGAGATTATCAGTTGTCAAGGTCACACAGCTGGTAAAGGATGGAGGCAGACAGTCTGACCCCAGAAAAACCTCACATAACCACTAAACTATATAATAATAACTTCCCTACATTTTTTACTGTGACTCACAGTAAAAAATACTTTTTATATCATGACCCAGTTCACACATATGCTCTCAACCACAAAAAGGCTGAAACAAAAGTTTCACAAAGCAATACTTACTTTTATTGTGTGCTATGCATTCTATCTCCTTAAAAATAAATGATGGTCTTGATCTAGGGCAATTGATAGGTTGTACGTTTTCAGTAGGTTAAAAATTAGGTATATACCACATTTGAATGTGCAACACCGCTTTTTATTGTTTTAGATGAAAATACATGTCACTTTGATTTTAGCCAATAAAACCTGTGTCAGACTTCCAACTTAGTGAACTAAAAGATAATAAATTTGTGTTGTTTTCAGCCACCAAATGTGTGGCAATCTGTTACAGCAGCAACAGGACACTAATACAAGTACCCAAGAAAACTTGGGTTTCATAGTTGCATCCGGGAAAGGGGAATAGTTAATCGAAGGGCAGGAGTGAAAAGGTGTAGAATGAAGAGTATAGTGTTTGAATTTTGAACTGTGTGAAGGTATGATTTTAACATAAATAAAATGTTTTGACTATTTGGGAATTCCCTTTGCGTCTCACCTGAAACCAGACTAGGAAGCCATTGATCCACTCCAATCCTCCTGGCAGACATCAGGTAATTTTGGCTTCTCAGCATGAATCCTCTTTCCTCCAGCTCACTCAGTCTGACTTTCCTTTGGGAAAAACTTTCGCACTCCTACCCTCTGTCCACGTGGTTTAGGTAGGTCCGATCCCACGCCCTAGTGCCAGGGATGGGCATGTGACCGAGGCTCAGCCAATCACAGCATTGTTCACCCAGCCACAGTGATTGGTTCAAGCATGGGAGGTGGCTCCAGAGACATTCTTCTTTACCACTACCCTGCACCTTGCTAGGCGGTCATGAGAATTAAACGAGAGAAAACATGTCCAGTGCTCAGGACAGGGCACGGCACAATAAATGCCAAGCCCCATAAATGGTGCTTTTCTGATTTTGCACACTCTCTTCTGCTACCTCTACATCCGTGCATTGCTTTACCTGTAACACATCTGGCTACATGCTTCTAGATGCCTGGCATCCATTGATCTAACTCCAGAGAAAGACTGAAGTCAGTTTACTTGTCACAACAGCTCTGGATGAGAATTTCTCTGAGGTCTCACCCCAGAGGTGGCTGAACCATGTCTCTGAAAACCCAGGCAGGGCCAGAGGACTGTGCCCCAGCCCCAGGCAGACAACCCAGGGAACTCAAGTTCAGAGTTGAAGAGTTCAAACCCAGGGCAGTTCATGAATGTTCCTGGACCCCAAAGAGTAACCCAAGAAATCGTTTGTATCAGCAAGGAATGACTTAACTCTTGGCAAATCCTAGAAAACAGCCTCTCTTCCTGTTTCTAGAGGCCTTCCAAAGAAAAGAAACAGTTTAGGTTTTGCTCTGCTCTGTGGTTGACTGGAGACTCCCTCCCCATGCAGTGTGGGGCACCCGTGGGTGAGGTCTCGGCTCCCAGGAGCAGCGGGAGGGAACACTTATGGAGTGTAAACCAGACTGTTTGGTTTTCTCTGGCCACGGGGGCCTCTGAGTCAGCTTCAGAGACCACCAAGGGGTGGAAGGGTCTTCAACACTGATCCCAAGATCTCAACTCTACACTGCACCTTCCAACAAAGCAAGGCAGGTCTCCTCACCACCCAGATCCACCCCTTTCCCTTTCTCACCATCTTACCTTTGCACATACAGAGCCAGCTTCCTGGGATGCCCACCTTCCCATGACTAAACAAACCCATTTCTACTTTCAATACCCAAGTGGAGCTCTACCTCCATCACATGGAGCCTGCCCTGAACACCACAGTTCAACACAAATTTTATTTCTTTCCTTCAGCCCACTACACAACGTAATTCTTCATTCATTAATCCAACAGATCATTTTAAAGGAAGCGGTTCTCAAGGCTGTTGGCCTCATGAACCTGTATACTCTTAAGAACGATAGAGGACCCCAAAGAACGTTTGTTTATGTGGGTTCTATCTATTGATTTTTACCGTATTAGAAATTGAAACTGAGAAAGTTTAAAAATACGTATTAATTTACGTGCAAAGAACAGTAAGAAGCCCAGTCCATGTTTATATCAGGGGATGACATCATCATACATCACATGACCTCTGGAAAACTGCACTGGGCACTTGCGAGAGAATGAGAGTGGAAAAGACAAATAGCGTCTTATTATCGTTATATCAAAACAAAAATAAGTTTTGATCTTGCGGATTCCCTGAAGGCTCTGGGGGAGCCCAGGACCCCTGAAGCACAGTTTAAGTGTTAGAATACTTAGAAGCACTGAGATCTCCCTCTCTCCCTCTCTCTCTGTCTACAGAAAACTTCTCATCCTTTATCTATCATTGCCTTTTTGGTGTAACTTCAGTATTTATATTATTGATTCTGGTTAGCATTTTAAAAAATTAAATAGATAAGGATAGGAAAGGAAAAGAAAGGGACGGGAATGAAATATCCATGCGTAAAAATGGATAAAAGTGACAGTTTTTGTTACTTCCCACGAGGGTGTGTATCTGGAATGAGAACCGTGAAAGTAATCTAGAGTAGGACATGGGCATATATCATAGGTACTTCGTTATGCATTGTTCCAGATACAGCCAAGGCTGTATACAGATATAGATATCCTTACAGATAGAGATATGAATAAGAATACAGATATGAAAAAAAAAAAAGAATACAGATATGGCGATGAATGTGGGTATGTATTTGTTACCATCAGTGGTGGTTGTAGAATTTTGAAAAATAGGCTACTACAAGACCTCTTATAGAGGTTCCTCAGTGTAAGGCAGTGTTTAGCAAACTGTGAGGCATTTTCCCGCGGCAGGATGGGAAATGATGTTTCGGCCGCCAACTACATATGTGTATGATATTAAATAACACTTTATCACATAGTGATAGCATTAATAATCCCTGTTCAATTATCTTTCAAATATTCTGATACATCCAGGAAAAAGTCTCACTTGGGGACGAAGATGCTTTTAACACTAATATTCGTTAATCTCCCTTTGTCATTGAGGCAGACACAGCTTCAGGCTCAGAGCTCTCAGCAGATCACAGCATCTAGATGGGATTGAACAGCATTGTTTTGGTTTCATTAAAAAAATATGTACATGTAAGTACATACATATAAAATATAAGAGTTACTGTCTATGTGTTACAGTGACGCTGGGTTTCCATTCTGAGTAGAGATGTCACGTTTCATATTTAAATAAATTTATTGCAGTAATAACATGAATTGATTTAAAGAAATCCTTTAAGAAAATAATATTGCCGGTGGTGTGCATATCTGGTGAAAAGTGTGAGATGAAGGTGGTTACTGAGCAGTTGAAGTTCCAGAAAAACTCATGGACTTGGAAAGAGCACTAGATGGAGTCAGACATATGTGGGTTCAAATCCCTTCTCTACCATTCCCTGGCTTTGGGACCTTGAGCAAGTGATCCGACCAGTCTGGGACTCATTGCTCCTTTGGGCTTTGAATGTTTTCAAGGATCGAAGAAATCCCGAGGTGAATTAGACGACTTCAGAAAGAGCCTAACAATTAATTCTGGGCCACACTCTGTGCTAAGTAAACAATTCACAGGCATTATCTCATTTCAGACCCACAACCACCTTGATACAAGGACACTATTTCTACAGTTGAGGAGAGAAAGGCAGAGAGGAAGTACAATGATCTGCCTAAGGTCACAAGGCTGGAAAAGGCAGGAGCAGGGACTTGAACTCAAGTCCATCTGGTGCAATATCCGTTGTGTTCCCCGAAAACCTGGGTTTAGTTACAGAAGCAGGAGTGGCCATCAGGCCCCTCCATCACCCACCTCTTTCTGCCTTTTCCACTACTGATGCTACTGAACACAGTGGGGGAAGTGGAGATCATTTTAATTCCTTCTGCTATAACCATAATTTATTTTTACTTGCTTTGTAATTTACACCTGGAAGAAAATAGGTTTTATTTTCCCCTAAGTCCAAGAGATTAAGAAGATCAATGAAGTCATTGCCATTGAGTTAAATATTAAGAGGCTGGTTTGTAAATTCAAACTCAAGGTTACATTAAAAAAACATACAGTTGAATTAAATTTTATGAGGACAAGTTATAGAATATGCATAAATCTGATAGAAAAGAACCTTCCCATCCACCCTGCTTATATTAACATTTTTGAAGTCTTCAAGGTCTGACTAACAGGCATCCAACAGTTTTCACCTTAATGTAGATAACCAAATGTAATGGCTGGCTCAAGGCTTTGTATTTTGAAGGACTTGCATTCATACTTCAAAATTTCCCTTTTTCTTAAGTTTCAATTAAAACTGTGTGGCTTCTGATTAGAAATTTAATTTTATTCATGACTAAATAAAAGAATTTTGGAATCATCATTTTAATTGCTCCCAAGAAACCAATGAGCTTAGTTTCAAATTCAAATTCCCCCAGGGGAAGATAATTGCTGGTCACAGCTTTTACATCAGGCCATCTTACAGGGGTGGAGCATTCGGGCACAGGCAATAACAAGGACCAAGATCTTGAGATACCTACAGTTTCCAAGGAGCAGCTTCAGGGTCGCTAGAGCCGAGGGAGTGGGATAAGATGCATCAGAGAAGTGATGGGAATTGGGAAGGAAAGACCATTCAGGGTTTGTGCACCATTATAAGGACTTTGGCTTTTACTCTGAATGGGATGGGAAGCAGCTGGAGGGTTCTGTGCAGAGAAACAGGCAGTTCTGTTTTAGGTTTTAATAGGACTACTCAGGAAACTGTATTGAAAATAGATCATGGAGTGGGGACTAGTTGAGGATTCTATATACGGTGAGCCATGTGAGAGATGATGTTGGCTTGGGTCAGACCAGGAGTTAGTTCGGACCATGAAGTTTGAAATGCCCATTAGACACACAATAGCAGGTGTTGAGTAGATGGTAGGGGACCGAGTCTGGAATGCAGGGAAAAGTCTGGGCTGGAGGTAAACAGAGGGAGCTGTCACCATGAAGATTGTATTCGAAGCCCCCAGAGTACTGAATGACTGAAGGTTGTCGAGGGAAGAAGTTTTCATTGAAAAGGTAATTCGAAGGCTAAATAATTAGAGCTTCTCAAGAAATAGAGGGAGTGTTCTCAGCCCAGACAGAGAAAGTAGAACCCACAGAATATCACCCAACAGGGACCCCAGCTTGAGGGTAGAGACTGCACACAGGCATGGCTATGGACTGAATGTTTCTATCCCCCCAAAATTTGTATGTTGAAATCCTAGTCCCCAAGGCAATGGTATTAGGATGTGGGCCTTTGGGAGTGGATTGGGATTAATGCCTTTATTAAAAAGGCCCCATGGGGACTTCCCTGGTGGTGCAGTTGTTAAGAATCCACCTGCCAGTGCAGGGGACACGGGTTCGAGCCCTGGTCTGGGAAGACCCCACGTGCCACGGAGCAACTAAGCCCGTGCGCCACAGCTGCTGAGCCTGTGCTCTAGAGCCCACGAGCCACAACTACTGAGCCCATGTGCTGCAACTACTGAAGCCCGCGCGCTTAGCGCCCGTGCTCCGCAACAAGAGAAGCCACAGCACTGAGAAGCCCGAGCACCGCATCGAAGAGTAGCCCCCGCTCGCTACAACTAGAGAAAGCCAGCGCACAGCAACGAAGACCCAATGCAACCAAAAATAAACAAATAAAAATTAAATTAAATTTAAAAAAAAAGGCCCCACGGAGCTCCCTTACCCCTTCTGCCATGTGAGGTCACATCAAAAAGGCACTAGCTAAGAACAAGGAAGCGGGTCCTCACCAGACACGGTATCTGCTGGCACCATGATCTTGGACTTCCAGCCTCCACAACCATGAGAAATCAATTTCTGTTGTTTGTAAGCCTCCCGGTTTCTGGTAGTTTGTTATAGCAGCCCGAACAGACTAACACGGGCATCCATGCCAGAGCAAACCACAAGCCCTGGCTACAAAATGACACCAGACGTGTCTCGGAATTGTAACTGAATTACGGGCCGCTGCCTCTTCTTTAAAATATTTTCCCTGAGACTGCCTGCTTCTGACTTTCCCAGCCGTCTCCTGATTAACTGTGTAATGGCCACAGATTCCTCCCATCCAGCATACACAGCCCTTTACAACATGACTGCTGCTTCTCCCGTCCAGAGGAGCGGTCTAATTCTCCACCCCTTTGCATTTGAGCTTGGCTTTGTGACTTGCTTCAACCAATATGATGTGGGGTTCCAGAGCTTGTTCTTAAGAGACCTTGAAGTTTCTGCCTTCACCTTCTTGGAACTTTGAGACCATCACGTAAGGTGGTGGGTCTAGCCTCCTGGGGGGTGAGACACTCTGTGGAGGAGGATCGAGGTGCCCCAGTCAACAGCCATCCAGACCTGGAAGAGTCTATTTGGGCCCTTTAAGCCTCAACCCATCTCCCAGCTATGCAGCCACATTGGTAAGCCCTGGTCAATCAGCAGAGAAACTGCCTATCCAACCAGAACCATGAGAAAGAAGAAATCGTTGTTGTTTTATCCCACTAAGTGTTGGAGTGATTTGTCACACAGCGATAGATACCTGACATACCTCTCTTAGCCTCATTTTTCTCATCTGTGAAACGGGGAGATAGCAATCCCCATCTAGCAGAGTTATTTTGTACATTAGCCCATTTACTGAATGTGAAAATGCTTACAATCTGTAAAAAAAAAAAAAAAAAATCGAGTATGTGTTTATTGTTAATAGACCTAAACATGTTGGTCAAATAATATCAAGGGTCCCCTGGAAAGGTGACATGAAAGTATTTTGGCACAAAAGATAAAAATAATAGCTAGCACAAATAGAGTGGTTGGGCACGTGCCAGGCACTCTTCTAAGCCCTTTACATGTATTAACTCATTTAATGCTCATAATAAGCCAGTTGGTAAGGTTGGAGCCATATTTTACAGATAAGGAAACTTGAGTTCCGGGGAGTTTAAACTTCCCCAGTGTCACTCAGCTAACACATGATCTAACTCAGGTGAGCTGGCTCCCAGTCTCTTGGGATAAAGGGAGGCAGCATCCCTAAGACAGGCACATCTAGAGAGACACTCCATGCTGGACTTGGGCAAAAAAGCTGTGGTGTGCTTCGACGTGATGGGGAGTTTCCGTTCTGGTTGTTTGGTGGTGGCTTCTAATTGCCTTCGGAAGGCCGGCTGTTTCAGATATTTGCATTATGAATTTTCACGCCTTCCATCCTGTTTCTTCTCCCCCATTCATATGGCTCTGTGAGACCTTGTTTCAGGAGGTTTTTGTGGCGAGGCTTCCTGGATTTTATTTCCAAAAACCGTAGCCCATTTATAGAGAATTGGGATTTTTCTAGACGAAGAAGAGATTTCCCCAAGCTGGGTAAAAGAAGAGAGAGAGAATTCTGTGGGTTCCAGAGCCCCAGGGATGGCTCCCTGGCAGTGCCCTGAGGATATGGTAGGTTTCCATGGAGGCTGCCACCACCCTCCACATCTGTCGCTTTAGCTCCGCGTTTCAGCCAAGGTCTCCTGCCCCAAACCTGGAAGGGGGCATCAGAGCCACTGTATCTAAAGGGGCCCTATAGGCTGGAACAGTGAACCCCTCATGTGCAACCAGTGTGTACCAGTGACTGGTACTACCTCAAACTCCAGAACCTCAAATCTTCCTACAATCCAGGGGTGTGGGTCCAATTCCAGGCTCAGGACAGACTGGAAATGAGATAGATTTAGAGCTGCATTTCTAAAATGTCAATCATTAGCAAACCACCTGTATGCAGAGTTGCCAGATAACTATAGGATGCACAGTTAAATATGAATTTCAGATAAATAGCAAATAATTTCTCAGTATTAGTATGCCCCAAATATTGCTGAGAAGATATTAGCTGAGCAAGCTTTCGGGAGCTGTTACTTCTGTCTCTCTCCTGAGCACCCTCTCCCCACCCTCCCCTCAATATTTGGGACCTACTTATACTAAACAGTTATCCGTTTATCTAAAATTCTCATTTAACAAAGCATCTTGTATTCTTGCAAAATCTGGCAACACTACCTCCCAACCAAGGTTTTTACCATAATAACCACAACCACCTCATATACGTTATGAGAACAAACCAATTGTTCGAACACTTAGTTAATATTTTCTTTAAATCCATATTACATTTTCCTTTGACAAAGTTATTCTTAAAAAGAATGCCATGTCACTAATCAAAACAGAGCTATCACTTTAAGATATCACCTGTCTTAAGCAGAGGTAACTGACAAATGATATCCAATTAGGGTCAAGCTATGTTAATAAATTCTATGTAAGTATTTTTGCTTTCCTGAGCCCTTTCCTCTGTTACCAAAAAACTCGGGTCAGTGTTATATGTTAAGACAGACTAGCACCCCAAGGACGGAGAATGGACGAGGGGATACATTTCTCTCCATGGGAGTAAATGTTATTATCTAAAGCCAGGTCCGTACATCAAAACCTGCTCTCACCTAAGTCATTGGAGTTTTTTCATACACTTTGTGAAATACTGATGTATAGAACATAAAGGAATGTGGCCTCTGTTGCTGACCTGAGTTTGTGGCCTGAGATTGGTATCCATCCATGAATGACAAAGTTCAAAAATAATAAAAAGAAATGTCTGCACCAGACCCCTGTTCTGGGCATTTTACAAGCATGATCCCACTTACTCCTCCCAACTAACCCTAACCCTATTATTTTCCCCATTTTTCGAATGCAACAATAGAGATGTCACATCCAGAGTTACCCAGCTCACCAGTAGCAGAATCTGTGTTCCCAACGACGTTGCCTATGTTTTCTTTCTAAGCTACAGCAAAACGGGCTAAGAAGAAAGTAGTTGAACAAGACTGGGCAGTTTCATCACCCATTTCTTCTCCTGACCACCCACCCCCCAGCTCTGCTCCCAGGTTATCCTTGGAAAACTCAAAATGTCCAATTCCAAGACAATAAAATTTCCAAATTTCCCCAGCAGACTGGAGCCCTTGATCTCAGTGTTTCCCACATTTTGCAATGATTTGCCTTTTGAGATGCCCCCGAATTCTCTCTCCTGACAAGTTAGCAAGAGCCAGATCATCTCGCAGGAGGGCTGAGTTTTAACCCGAGGAGACTACACTTGTGTGTTTCACAAACACCATCCAACTCAAGCAGAGATGTTCCAATTTTTGTTTCAGTTTTTAAAAAAATCCAATCAATTGGCTTCTTAATTTGAATTTTTATTTATTATTAGAACAACTTTAAGCCTTCCCACCCCTCAGGGGGAAAAAAACACATCTTTAATCCATTTGCTTAAACATATATACACATTTATTTTTCCTGGCCTTGTTTAACCATTATCCATGTATTGCATTTGAGGGGGAGCCATATAGTTACAGTTTGTGGTTTGCTTTTTTACACTTGATAAAATATTGTATACACCAGGGGTCAGCAAACTTTCTCTGTAAAGGGCCTGATAGTAAATATTTTAGACTTTGCAGGCCAGACAGTCTCTTTCCAATTACTTGAGTCTGCCATTGTTAAAATCGCAAAAACAGCCACAGGCAATACATAAGGGAATGGGTGTGGCCGTGTTCCAATGAAAACTTTTTGCAAAAACAGGTGACCCGCGGGCCACACTTTGCGACCTCTGGTGTATACTTTATGCAGCGTGGCCACATGCTAAGGAGCTGAGGGTTTGGTACCAAACCTGTGTTTCTTGCAAAATCTGGATCCAGCGCAAGCTATAGGATCCAGCGCAAGTTATAGGATCAGGTTGTGCAAATCATATAACCCTTTTCTGCCCCGGTTTCCTCATCTATATAATGAGAATAGTAATAGCTAGATCCCATGTTGATGGTATTAAATGGGCTAAAGTGTGTCACAAACTCAGCTCAGTCCCCGGCACACAGCAGCATCTGAAGAAACGATGGCTGCCATGATGATTTGCTACCTTGAGCCAGACTTTTTGTTTGTCTTCCATCTGTCTGCATGTGAGTCTGTTGAGTAAATACACTTTAATCTTTTTCATTATTTCTCCCAGACTGTCTACTTTAAAAATCATTCAACACCCCTGAAGAGTTGAGGATGAAGGGGAGAAACTGATTTTAATTCGGGACCAAATGTCTGAGTAACTATGTGTGTTGGGGTGGGAGGGTGGTGTTTAAAGACATCATCAACAGTGAGATGCTAGTGCCTAGGAAGAACTTTCCTCGCCTCCCCTCATCAAGGACATGTCTACTAAAAGATGTGACTGCATTACAGAATTCTTTGAGAGGTGGGTTGGGTTAGGTCGGCTCTTTACTGAAAGTAAGAGAAAATTAAAGTTGCAATGGGGCCCTTTCTAAACCAAACAAAGGAATTTGTTATAAGGAATCAGAGATGTTCTATGGACTCCAAAGTCCGAACATGCAGACCACCTCAGCAAGTCCAAGACAAGAATGAAAAGCTAGGGGCTTCCCTGGTGGCGCAGTGGTTGAGAGACCGCCTGCCGATGCAGGGGACGCGGGTTCGTGCCCCGGTCCGGGAGGATCCCACATGCCGCGGAGCGGCTGGGCCCGTGAGCCATGGCTGCTGAGCCTGCGCGTCCGGAGCCTGTGCTCCGCAGCGGGAGAGGCCACAACAGTGAGAGGTCCGCGTACCACAAAAAAAAAAAAAAAAAAAAAAAAAAAAAAAAAAAGAATGAAAAGCTATTGGGGCGAAGACAATGGCATCTCTCCTGGGACAACATGGTGTCTCCTCTCTGCAATTTGAAGAAAAAGGTACACCTGGATATTGTCCTTTAACTCTCGTTCTATGTGCAGCTTCCTTCCTCGGATCCAAGTCTGGAGGCTTATTATCACCAGGTGGGGCAAGGAATGACCTGACGGAGAGAAGAAGAGAAAAGAGGATGTTTGCGTCTTCATTTTCCGCCATGGACTTGGGCTAGGAGACAGGGGCCTTGCAGCAGACAGGTGTGGATGAGTCTGAGGGAAGAGGCTCAGAAATCGAGGCTCCGGAGCCTCAATTTCCATGTACAACTCTGAAAAACTCTCTGGCTTCCTCCTGCTGACTAGTCTATACCCAGGGATGTCACAGTGGAAGTGAACTTGGAGCAGCAAGTTGGTGAGGCCGAGGGCAGCCTTGGCTTTTTGCTTTCCCCTGCCATTCCTGGTTCCTACATAGTAAGGATGAGACCTGGCAGTCCCTGTGGCTTCATAAATTGGGACTCAGAAGGCAGTTAAGTCGAAATCTAGCACACGTGTTATGGTACCTGGGATGGTGAGGGCAGCGTGACTCACTGCAGAGCCTGGGATGGAAGGTGGACTGCCCCGGCCAGAAGGCCAATGAGGGTTGGGGGTAAAGGGGAGGCACAGCAGCCACTCAGAGGGGGAGGGGCTTGGCTCAAAGGGTCCCAAAGCTAAGCAGAGAACAAGTTAATGGTCAGGTTCTGGCCAAGTTGAGGAACATCAGCTTCCACTGTGGAGACCCCCAGGGCCTCTAGGGACCCAAGGAGCCATGACAGCAGGACAAGCTGTGGATGCAAGGACATCTTCCCTTCGGGGCACCTGCATTCACCCTGCCCCCAAGCACCTGGAGATCATCTCGGCAGAGCAGACACAGAAATAGGGGACCTGATTAACCCAACAGCTGAGCATTACCTAGAAGAAGTATTTGAATCCCTAGAGTAGACTCTTTTTATAAAATGGGTTAAAAATTTTTTTCTTGGGACTTCTGCTGTGGCACAGTGGTTAAGAATCTGCCTGCCAATGCAGGGGACACGGGTTCAAGCCCTAGTCTGGGAAGATCCCACGTGCAGCGGAGCAACTAAGCCACAACTACCAAAGCCTGCACACCTAGAGCCTGTAAAAAATAAATAAATTTATTAAAAAAAATATTTTTCTTCTTTAAGGTAATATTTAAGGGGTCAGCAAACTTTTTCTATAAAGGGCCAGAGAGTAAATATTTTAAGTTTTCCGAGCTATACGGTCTCCATCCTGAATACTCAATTCTGCTGTTGTACTCAGAAAACAGCCTTAGGCATTTGTAAACAGATGGACGTGGCTGTGTTCCAATAGGACTTTATGGACACTGAAATTTGTTGTTGTTTTTTAATTAATTAATTTATTATTTTATTTTATTTTTGGCTGTGTTGGGTCTTTGTTGCTGCATGTGGGCTTTCTCTAGTTGCGGCGAGTGGGGGCTACTCTTCATTGCGGTGCATGGGCTTCTCATTGCAGTGGCTTCTCTTGTTGCGGAGCACGGGCTCTAGGCCTGCGGGCTTCAGTAGTTGTGGCTGGCGGGCTCTAGAGCGCAGGCTCAGTAGTTGTGGCACACGGGCTTAGTTGTTCCGCGGCATGTGGGATCTTCCCAGACCAGGGCTCGAACCTGTGTCCCCTGCATTGGCAGGTGGATTCTTAACCACTGCGCCACGAAGGAAGTCCCTGAAATTTGAATTTCATATAATTTTCAAGGGTCATGAAATATTCTTTTGATTTTCCTTAACCATTTCAAAATCATAAAAAATAAACCTAGCCTGAAGTTCTTACAAAAACAGGCCACAGCCAGATTTGGCCAGTGGGCCAGAGTTCCCTGGCCCCTGTAATATTTGATTCATTCAAAAATTATATGTAAAAATATACATTATAAAGCATAAGAATAAACCAAAAGTCTGTGAACCCAGTATCCAAGTTAACCCTCAAAATATTACTAACACCACTGACCCTATACTCTCCCTTCTCCCATCGGTCACCCTGCCTCCCTCCACCCTGCCCCAAGGGGACCACGTACTCAATTTTGTGTTTACTTTTCAACATTTTTTTTTTTTTTTGCGGTACGCGGGCCTCTCACTGTTGTGACCTTTCCCATTGTGGAGCACAGGCTCCGGACGCACAGGCTCAGCAGCCATGGCTCACGGGCCCAGCCGCTCCGCGGCATGTGGGATCTTCCCAGACCGGGGCACGAACCCGCGTCCCCTGCATCGGCAGGCTAACTCTCAACCACTATGCCACCAGGGAAGCCCCCTACCTTTCAACTTTTTATGTCATAGTTTTATCAAATATGTATGTCTCCCTAAGCAACATTTGTAAAAAATTCGCTTGACAGGAGCTTTATAAAACTAATATTATATTGTCAGTAATTTAAAGGGTCTGGCCTTGCGCGTCCGGAGCCTGTGCTCCACAACGGGAGAGGCCACAACAGTGAGAGGCCGGCGTCCCGCAAAATAAATAAATAAATAAATAAAGGGTCTGGCTTTTCAAATGTCACATTTTATTGCTGAGATTTATCCATGTTGTTTCATGAAGCTGTGGTTCATTCATTCTCACTAGACAACATTTTAACCAAATAGAGATAAGAGTAAATTTCTTTCAGTGGAAGAGGGCTCACGAGGAATCAGTTAATTAGAGAATACAATTTCCCTGTATATCCACCACCTGGATGTGTCTGCATTGTTTCCTCTTTCACTTGCCGCTATTTTTTTTTTTTCCCAGCAGGCATGTGGGCAAGCATGGCCGCCTCCAAGCCTCCAGCTTCTGCATCATTGCTATTGACATCTGGGGCTGGCTCATTCTTTGTGGTTGAGGCTGTCCTGTGCATTGCCGGACGTTTAGCAGCATCCCTGGCCTCCAGCCACTAGATGGCAGTAGCACCTCCCAAGTTGTGACAACCAAAAAAAGTCTCCAGACATTGCCATAGAGGACAGTGTCACCCCAGGTGAGACCTGCTGCACCGAGCATATGGACCTGTTTTAAATTTGAGCAATAGCAGAGACCACTCAGTGATTGAGGGTCACATGTTCTAATTCCCTGGAGGACAAATCTGACCGTTCGTCTTCAATCAGGTGAGTCAACAATGGCCAAAGAGGGGGATGGGGGGAGCCACATGGTGAACACTTGGCTTCCGGGATTCCTTCCATGGGTCACTGGAGGATGTTCTCAGCGAAGCGGACCATGGGCTAGGGTAGATAACCCCAAAGTGTGTATTACACCAGTTCATTTTATCAGTAAGTATCCAATCTCGTATTTCACTGAGGGAATTTAATGCAGGGAGTTGATTATTAAGGTGTTGGCCGGGCTGGAGGAACGAAACAGAGGATGTGAGGTTACCAGAGTCCACAGGCGTGGTGCCTCTGAGTCTGCTGCTGATGGGAACCAGCTGCCTGGGCAGGGTCAGAAGCCACATGTCACTCTGCCACCACGGCTGGTGCTGCCACTGTCACCTGTTAGAGGTATCACCAGGAGCTGGGAAAATGGCCTCTTTTCTCTCCCTCCTTCCATTAACTCCACAACGCCTCCTGTCGGTGGAATCTAGAGGAAGCCCTCTAAAGGGGGATGGGGTAGGGGCTGGAAAATGTAGTTGGCGGCTTTCTAGACCCTGCAGTGGAGAAGAGAGGGGAGAGTAGGTATGTCAGTCTACATTGTCCAGCTCACTCAGGGATTTCATTCCTAGGAAGCTGTTGTTTATTTCATTCTTAAGAATTATTGCAAATCTTGGATTGGTACAATAGCTTGTACTTGTAAATGCTGTGAGGTAGCAGGCTCTTAATAGGGCTCCAGAGAAACAGAACCAGTAAGAGATATGTATGTATGTATATATATATACATATATATATATATATATATATATATATATATATATATGCCAGGCGCAGGTCCTATTCCACTTCCGTAGTGTGATCACATCTACCCAAATTATGTGGACAGATCTGGGGGAGGGTGGGTTCCCAAGGAGACTGAGATGCTATTACCAGAAGAGGTAATCGTGCTGAGTCAGCAAAAAGAAATAACTGATTCTGGGAGAAGGAAGGAAAGGAGAGCTCCAGGCCCAGGCTGTGAAGACCAAAGAGAACTTGTGATGCTTTGGAGGACCTGGGGAACATTCAGGACTCGAGGTGCTGCATCAGAGCTGACAATGTGAGAGGTGACCCTGGGAGGTCAGGCCAGCAGAAGCAGGTCCCGCAGGGCATCTGAACCACCTGAGGCTTTCTCCCAAGGGCCACGAGAAGCCACTGCAGAATTTGAAGGAGACTGAAGATTCTGAATTGCCTTCAAATTTGATGAGTTAACAGCTTTGCAGAGAGTGGGGAAAGAGGGGAGAAGCATTGCCTTCAAGGTCAGATCTAGAAAACAACCCTATGAAAGCAACTTGTCAATCATGTTTTCCAGCAAAACACATTCAAGTGATATATGTTCCTCTAATTCGTGTAAGGACCCAGAGATGCTTTTCCAGGACAAGATGGCCCCTCTGGTCATCATGCTCTTTGCTGTGATTCATTCAAGTGATTTCATTCCTCAGCTGAGATAAGAGGTTGCTTGTACCAAGGGCCACTGCACACCATGCCCTGCATTTTTTTAAAAAAAAAACTGTGCTTCTTGTAGCAAACGGCCCAAGTGCTTCTAGCAAATGGGCAGAGTTAACCCTTCAGCAACCTCAGTTGTCACCCTGCAGGCGGGCCATGGCCATCCCCCATAGGAGGACAAATCCCACCTTGGAAAGAACCATATGGGGCAAGTTCCGCTCATAAGACAGTGTCTGCAAGTCTGCTTCTACGGGTAGGTAAATTGCATGGAAAATACAACTGGATTTGTCCCCGGTTTTCCCATTAGAGATCATATAAAGTAGAGGCGGAAGTTAACTGAGTTCCGAGTTCACTGTGTAACGTCGGGGAATTGGGGCTCTGGCAAGCGGGTCACGTGTAACGTGTTCTGGGGGGTAGCGTTTTCACACGAGCTCCCTGGAAGAGGAGAAGTTTTCTTTCACCAGGAGTGCGACCTTCAGAAAGCAGGCTTCTGGGGTTCCAAAGGGGCTTTCACCTACGTTACAGGATAAAGGTCTCATTTTGCTTAGAGAGACTTTCTTGCAGTGGGGCATGTTCATGATATTCAAGAAAAGGTAATAAAAACCCCTGCCTTTCAACAAGAGCCATAAAGGCCAAGTGGTTAAGAGCCGGGACCCTGGAGCCAGATTGCCAGATCACTCACAGGTTGGGAGACATGGCACAGATCACTTAACCCTCGGGGCCTCGATTTTCTCATCTGTAAAATGGAGCAGTCAATTGCAACTCCCCAATAAATCTGCTGTGAGGATTAAACAAGTTAGTTTCTGTTAAGTGCTTAGAGCATTGTCTGGCTCACAGAAAGTGCTATTTAATTGTTAGCTGTTTGTAATGAGCATTTCTGCACTAGGACACGGCACTGAGTTCTTTACGTGCCTTATTTCATTTCATCATAAAAAAAAATAAAGATAAAAACGCTGCAGGTAAGCAAAAGTGGGTTTACCTTGAGGCTATTAAAGTTAAAGAGAGGCCCCTGGAAAAAGCTCATAAGGGCCTGTGTGGTAACACTGGCAACAGTCAGACCTGTATCTATCCTTATTCTCAAAAAGGATCCCCCAAAGTTATATAATCTTCAGGCTCTACCACACAGCTTCCTGCCCTGGAGGTAGGGATTCTTATTCTCATTTCACAGAGGAGAAAACAGGCTCAGGGCAGTGAGTGGACCTGTCCAAAGTCACCAGAGAGGAGCAGAGCTGAGATGCCAACCCAAGTCTATCCAGCATCCACTGGACCCCACTGCCTGCTCGGGGTGTGGACAGAGTTAGCCGCAGATCCCTGCCAGCCAGAATTTGTCTCTTCTTACCTTTCCTACCTGGGTCTGGTCCAGGTGGCCATCCTAGAGCTTGGTCCCCATAGGCACAAATTAAACATTTTCTGGATGAATGAATGAATGAATGATATTCTAATCTCTCCTTCCATATCCAGTCCAAGGACTATGACTTCTCTTCCGCCATTGTACGTGTCTTAGGGACCACATCACTGTTGTTGATCAGGTAAGACCTACCTCTGGCCTAGGAGAGGGAGTAAGAGAGACCCAAGCTAGGACAACAGGGGCTCCCTCTCTGGAATTTGAGCTCAGAGTGACTACAAGACACAGCTGAGTTCATTCCTGCCTCCTTCTGCAGTGTCCTTGGTCCTGCCTGTTCCTCTCCTGTGTTTTGCAGCCTTTCCAACAATTCCATGAGCTCCTTATAGCCTTACCATAAAATCTCTTTTACTCAAGATTGCCAAGAGCAGGATTCCAGGATTCACAATCAAGAGCTGCAATCAAAATAAATAAATAAATACATTATTTAATTTAATTTAATTTAAAAAAAAATTAAAAAACAGCTGCAATCAAAATAAATAAATAAATACATTAATTTAATTTAATTAAAAAAATTTTTTAAAAAGAGCTGCAATCAAGTGATGCAAGGTCCTTCCCAACACTTGACCCCTCCCCCTGGCCACACATCTGTAAAAGTAATGATTCCAATATTTGAGGGGTGCAAGATATAAATAAGACATTTTGAGGTTTGTATCTCTCCCACAACCTCCCCCCACCCAATGTCCACCCAGCTTCTGTGTAAACCCTTAGAGGGAATTCACTTCACCTTTGAATAGCTAACTTAGAATACTTCTTCATGTTAGACTAAAACAGGAATGAGAATACTCATAAGTAGACTTTATATTATGGATGGTGTGCTTAGGAACATGGGCACTGGAAGCAGACAGTTCAGCTGTTTCCTACTGTATAACACACATCCATTCTTTTAAGTTGTGCTTTTCAAGTCGTTTGCTCATTTCATCTAGTTGTCAAATTTATGTCATAAAGGTGTTCATACTATTCTCTTCCTTACCCTTTTATTATTTTTAGGATCTGTAGTGATGTTCCCTCTTCCATGACTTATACTGGAAATTAGTCTTTTATCCTTTTTTTCTTTCTTGATCAGTCTAGCTAAATATTTATCAATTTTATTGACCTTTGCATAGAACCAGCTTTTAGTTTCATTGATTCCTCTATTGTTTGTTTTAGTTCATTGATTTTTGTTTATTGTTTCCTTCCTTTTAATTTGGTTTTCTTAATTTCTTAAAGTGGAATCTTAGATAATTAAGGTATAAATCTTTTTTATATTCTAACGTAAACTTTTAAAGATACAAATTTTCCTCTAAGTACTGCTTTAACTGCATCCCATAAATTTTTATGTGTTTTATTATCATTATTATTCAGTTTAAAACATTTTCTAATGTATTTCATGGCTTCTTCTTTGAAATGTGTTCTGTTTAATCCCCAAATATTTGGGAACTTTCCTAGATATCTTAGTGTTATTGATATTTAATTCCATGTGATTAGGGAACATAACCTGTATGATTTCAATCTTTGTAAATAGACTGAAGTTGGGTTCATTATGGTGCTCTTGAGGAGAATTTTATATTCTGCAGTTGAATATAATTTTCTATAAATACAAATTAAGTCATTGTGATTGATAGTGTTGCTCAAATCTTCTATGGCTTTGCTAATTGTTTGTTTTCTCAACTGTTGAGAGAGGAATATTAAAGTCTACAATATAATTGTAGAATCTTTTGTATCTCCCTTTAATTTTGTCAATTTTTGCTTCATTTATTTGGAAGCTCTATTATTAG
This sequence comes from Phocoena sinus, assembly GCF_008692025.1. Taxonomy (NCBI): domain Eukaryota; kingdom Metazoa; phylum Chordata; class Mammalia; order Artiodactyla; family Phocoenidae; genus Phocoena; species Phocoena sinus. Next base: position 14,189,351 of record NC_045777.1, on the reverse strand, counting down.
CCACATACACATTTACAATTATTATGTCTGCCTGTTGAAATTACCCTTTTATCATTTTTAAATTTTCCTTTTTTTTTAACTTTAAACCTATTTTATTTCCTATTAGTATTGTCATTCCTGCCTTCTTACACTGACTGTTGGCAGATTTTGTATATATTTTTCCACCCTTTTATATTTGACTTATCTGTGTCTTTATATGTGAAGAGTGTCTCTTGTAGAAGGGACATTATTGGGTCTTGCTTTTTTATCTGAAAGTCTCTGCCTTTTAATTAGAATGTTTATACCATTACTATTTAATATAATTTTTTACGATTGGGCTTCGATCTGTCATTTTATTGTTTATTTTCAATTAATTTCCTCTGAATTTTTTGTTCCTCTATTCCTCCTCTTCTCCCTTTTAAAAAGTATTAACTAGTGTATTAGTTTGCTTGGGCTGCCGTAACAAAGTACCACAGACTGGGTGGCTTAGATGACAGAAATTAATTTTTTCATAGTTCTGGAGGCTAAACGTCTGAAGAGATCAAAGTGTTGGTTTCTTCTGCAGCCTCACTCCTGGGCCTCTAGTTAGCTATCTTCTCCCTGTGTCTTCATATAGTCTTTTCCTCTATGCCCATCTGTGTCCAGATTTCCTCTTCTTGTGCAGACATCAGTGATATTGGATTAAGGTCCACCCTAATGATCTCATTTTAACTTCACTACCTCTTTAGAGACACCCATCTTCAAATACAGTCACATTCTGAGGTTCTGAAGACTAGGACTTCAACATATGAATTTGGGGGAGGGGGAACACAATTCAGTCCATAACAATTTGTTTTATAATTCTGTTTAATTTTTGCATTAACTTTTAACTATACATCTTTGCATTATTTTTTAATGGTTGCTTTACAGTGTATATTCTCAACTCTTCATAGTCCACTCACAATTAGCCTTGTGCCACTTCATGTAAAATGTAGAAATACTGTAATTGTGTAGGTCCACATTCCCCCACCTTTCATGCTATAATTGTTATCTGTATTAAGTCAGCATACATTATACCCAAGACAGTGTTATAATATTTTTTTAAACAGAGATATGTATTATAAAGAAATTAAAAGGGAAATAGCAAAAACATAGACTCTTTTGGTATTCATACTATTTAACATTTGCAATGGTCTTCATTCTTTTCTAAGGCAAGAAGTTTCCATTTGGTAGCATTTCCCTTTGGCCTGAAGAACTTCCATTAGCATTTCTTACAAGCAGAACTGCTGGCAAAACAAATACTTTTAGTTTTCTTTTATCTGATAATATCCTTCATTCCTGATGAATGTAGAATACATTCATACTGGATGTAGAATTCTAAGTTGACAATTATTTTTCTCTCTTTCAACATTTTAATTACGTGGCTTCACTCTTCTGCTCTGTGTTTTCCAATGGGACGTCAAACATTAATCCAATCTTTGCCCATGTTTGTAATATATTGTTTTTCTCTTGCTGCTTTCATGACTTGCTCTTCAGGTTGACTTCAGCATGAACTTTCATATCTGTATTCTTCTTGGTGTTCATTAAGCACCCTGAATCTGGGAGTTTGTGTCTTTCAGCAAACTTTCATCACATTTTCAGCATTATTTCTTCAAATTTTTTCTGCCTCATTGTTGCTCTTCTCTCCTTCTCTCCTACTAGATCAGTTTCAAAGTGGGGTCTGAATCACCTGCAAGATGAAGGGTGGGGAAAACTTGAAAAAAATGCAGATTCTTTGTCCCTACCCCAGACCTAATAAATCAGTCTCTGGGACTGAGACCCAGAGAACTAGGGATAAGTTCACCAGGTGATATTTATTTATGCACAAAGTTTAAGAATGACTGCACAGCATTTTACAGGCTTCAAGGGCTGGACCATGTCTTATTAATCTTTAAGATGTTCCTTACTTGTCCCATAGTGTCTCACACCATGCCTTGTACCTAGAAAGTATTCAGTATACAGGTTGACTTGAATATAATATTTGTACAGATATATGGGATGGATTATTCTTCAAAGTTCAAGATATTTCTTATGCCACTCTTTTACCTCATCTTAAAGTTGAGGTGGTTGTAATTCACACTGAGTTAATCAGGACTCCTCTGGTTCCAGTTACAGAAACACAACCCTAACTGACTTAAACAGAACAAAGGGAATTCGTTAGCCCAGGCAACTGAAAGTCTAATCATTGTGTCAGCTTCAGTCGTGGCCAAACTCAGGACACTAACAACACATCACTAGTCCCTTTTCTCTCCTTTAGGTTGGCTTGTTTACAGGCAGGTCTTTTCCCACTTTGAGATAAACACTGTTGTCAAGTTCTGGGCTCACATGGTCCTTACTTGTATAAGTAAATGGAGCAACACTTCCCAGACATCTCCAAACAAAGTCCCAGAAAGGACTTCTATGACGTGACTTGAGTCAGGTACCCATTCTTGAACCAATCACAATAGCCAGGAGATGGATGACTCTGATTTGCTCTCCTGAGTAACATGGTCAGCCCTGAAGTAGGAGAGGCAGGGCCCTGAAATTGATGGCCCTTAGGTGGGAGGAAGGAAAGGATGCTGAGCGTACAGTGTAACAGATGTCCCCTACCACAGTCTCCAACATAATGGATGTGAACTCCTGTCAATGCCTTTTAGCTGAGAAACTTTAGAATCACATTTGTGAAATGGGCCCCCTTCTTATTCCAGGGAGGTTAGAGCAAATTCCATAAACCAGTCATTCCCAATCTTGGCTGTAGATCAAAATGCCCTTGGCATTCTTCCTAAAAATACAAATGCTTGGACCCCTCCCCAGACCTAAAGAAGCAGAATCCCAATGGGTGTGACCAGGGAGGGTATATAACATTTGACATACAGAAGGGTTATGTTTTCTCCCAGCCAGCATATATTCCCCTTTCTTTTAGAAACCCCAGTTTTCCTTCTGAAACCCGCTTTTCCAAGTTTCAGTCCCGGCAGTTGTTGGAGGGGATGATTCAGCCCCAGTACCAAGAGTGAGCATATGAACTAGGCCTGGCCAGCCAGAGAATTTGGTCCCTCTGTCCACAGTGATTGGTTCAGGGATGGGCATTGAATGCAACCTGAGCCTGTGAGCCCCAGTCCCAGAATTTTATTGGAAAGCTTATGAAAAAGAAGTCCTCTCTTTCTATTGGAAGCACGGATGTGAGGGTGATGTGAGCCTGCAGTGGCCAGGGGCCACCACCTGGTGAAGCCCACTGGAGAGTGAAGACTTCAGTCGTCAAAATGCAGCTGAATTAGGGAAAAAGATGATTCTAGAGATTCCTGGCGGAGCTGCACATGCAGCAGACCCAGGGAGCTGAGAATGTCACAGAGAAGTAAGACCAGAGTTCTGAAAGCATCCTTCTGGAGCCTTCTCCATCCCTAGTCTTGCACTCAGGAGAACCTCTGACCTCCCTTTAGAGAAAAGTCAGTTTGAGTTGTGTTTTTCTGCTACCTGTAAATAGAATATCCCTGAGTCCTTCATTCACGTTCCAAAGCTTATTCATTCATTCAACAGTTGTTTATTGAATGTCTTCTATGTGCTCAGTACTAACCTAGACGCTGGGGACACAGCAGTAATCCAAACACACAAACTCCCTGGCCTCATGGAGAATCCAGCTAGGAGGGTTGACAGGCAATCAATAACACCTATTTGCACACACACAAAAAACATCAGTAAAAATAGCATATCAGGTGGAGAGAAAGAAAGCAGGGAAGGGGGATAAACAGTGCCAGGGTTGTGGGTGGGATAGATAGGGTCGTCAGAGAACTGAGAAGGTGATATTTGAGCAAAGACTCAAGGAAGTGAAGAAGTGCACACAGCAGATATTGGGGGAAGGGAGTGTTACAGGCTGTGGTAACAGCCAGTGCAAAGGTCCAGAAGTGGGAGTATTTTCTAGGAAGAGCAAGGAAGCCAGTGTGGCCCAGGGGAAGTGGGTGACAGGGAGAATGGCTATGAATAAAGTCAGGGAGATCATGGGGGCCAGATTGTGGGGGGCCTTCAGGACTGTTGTCAGGACTTTGGCTCTTCCGCTGCCTGACATGGAGGCCATGGCAGGATTCTGAGCAGAGGAGGGTCATGGATTTTGTGGCCTTGGGCAATTGGCTTCAGTTCTGTAAGCCTCATTTGCTTCATGTATGAAATGAGAGTGAATCCCATTAGGCAAACACCACAGTAATAATTATTGCAGGCAAGATCTACCCACAAATGCTAAAGTCAGTGGGAGGAAGTTTGCAGAGAAACAGGATACTCACAGAGCCTCAAAGTATCACCCCCCCAATATATTTATTAATTACACAGGGAAACCGTATAACTTTACAGTGGAGAAACCCAACAGGCACAACACTGACCAAGTGATCAAAGTTAACATCACCAGTAATAAGACATTTGGACATCATGTAGTGCCTGATAAGATGCCCTGAGGATACAGCATCACTTCTGCAGCGTTCTTGCCAAAGATGAACAACCTCAAACTAATCCTGAGGAAACACCAGACTAACCCAAATGGAAAGACATAACTGACCACTACTTATCAATCAAAGGCAATGAAAAACAAGGAAGGTGGAGAAATTGTCGCAGAGTGGAGGAGACTAAGAGACAAAATGTCTAAACGCAATGTTGGTTCTTGGAGTGGATTTTGGGGCAGTAAAAGGACGTGAGTGGGAAAACTGGTGAAATTTGAATAAGGTCTGTAGTTTAGTTAAGAGAATTGCTCCAATGTGAATTTCCTGGGATTGGAAATTGATACTTGTACTATGGTATGTAAATTGCTAACATTAGGGGAAGCTGGATGAAGGGCATACGGGAACTCTACTATTTCTGCAATTTTTCTGAAAGTCTAAAATTATTTCAAAATGCAAAATTGAAAATTGGGTGAATTATCGTTCTTACCGTATAGGGATGTTGTGTGGATTGAACACACATAAAGCCCGTGGCGCAGCACTGGATAAGCATTCTATAACTGATGGTGATTATTACTGTTAGTTTTTTTACATCTGTTATTGAACACTTGCTCACAAAGCACCAGCGTGTTCACTACTGCTTGGTGGCTTTTGCTGTCTCTTGCCCTCAGCAGTGACTTCTCTCTTTGGGACTAAGTAAACAGGATTCCTCAGATCAGTCCTAAAAACCAAGAGTTTAAACAAAAGCAAACTGTGACTCTGGCTGCCTGCATCACTCCACTTATGAAATAGAAACCAGAGGCTCCTGACTGCTGAATGCAATAGAGTAACAAAGAACCCCGGCCCCACCCTCCCCCAGAACCAGATGGTATAATTTATTTGCAAAGATTTAAGAAGAATAAGAAGAAAGCAACCACTCTTAGATAGACCTGCCAGTGTCGATGGCAAAGGGGCCACTTGTGGTTTCATCCTAGACCACATTCTATCCTAAGCCAGTGCTCTTCAAACTCCTGATCAGGTACAACATTTTGAAACAACCACCCCAATATTTATTTATTTACAAATTATATACATATTCTACTCTATTAACATATTCTGTGAATGGTGAAGTAGATGCAAGAAAAAGTGTAAGAGGAAGTGATAAGGAAGAAAAAAATAATATTTTGAAAAAAATGACTCTGACATTAAAAAATCTTTTTACTCTCATTAAACCATTATTACTATTTGAATATTGAAAACAGTGTGACTTAATAGCCTTCGTTATTTTTAAATTCTTGGTTTATAATTATATGTTAGATTTTAAAATCAATACTTGATTTTAATGGCTGTCAAAAATGGAAAAATAACCTCATAAAGATATGTTTTCCAACTGGAAGAAGGGTTTTACTTGCTGTAGTTATTTTTAAAAATGCTTTCCGTCTTTTCCATTCCATACACCAATTTTGCAAAGGTTTTGGTTGAAATCTGTCTGGTTACTTCTGTCTTCCATGAGGTTAAGCTATTGTTCTTCAAAACAAATTGAAAAGTGTTGTATTTTTACGCTTGTAACACATGAGTTTAAAATCCACTGAAATGTTAGGTTGGGATGATTTTATTTTTTGTTTTGTTTTGTTATATACAATGGGATGATTTTAAATTATATTAGAAAAAGCCATTTCCAGGTCCTTAAATTGGGTACAGTTTTGAGCATTTATATAGGTAATTTACATACTTTCAAATAATGTAAATATATCAACAGTAATCCCTGAACAAGAATATTTCCAAACATTTGTTTTCAAAGTGTTCTCTCTGTAGTCCAATTTTCTTTCAAAAAGCAATCCTTTTCTCTCTCATTTTTAAGTGCCACCCTTACCCTGAAGGCCCTGAATAAGTGTGTGCTGACCATACGGCAGGAGTAGAAGGAATATGAGCTTTGCCCTCTTTCTCTGCCTGCATGATTCTTATCATCTTCTCCCCAAGGAATCTCTTTGGCCACTTGTTCATTGCCTTTTGGGAAGGGTTGGTTCAATTACAGCTAGAGTGGCCACAGAGCCCCCATCTGGTCCTCCTCCAGCTGTGCCCTCTCCGTGGGGGAGAAGTCAGCCAGGCGAAGGGGATGTGCACACCCAGAGGCCACGCATCATCTCCCCGACCCCCCCACCCTGGATCCTGGAATTTCATTCCAGGGCTGTTTGAGCTTCTTCCCCAGGGCCATCCTTCCAAGAACAGATTGCATCAGCAAGGTCCACGCCCTGCAGCCCCAGAGGAGGCCAAGGGCAGGGGGTCAGAGCTAGCACATATGGGCTGGCACGTGCAAATGTGTGCACAGAGCTTCTTGTGGTAGGATGGAGCTGGAGTTATAGGAGGAAAAGGGAGGTGAGCTGGGTGACGTCCCAGCCAGAACATGGAGAAGTTCAAGAATTCTACATCTGAACCTGGCTTTCCAGGTCATCGTAAGGTATATTTGTAAAAGTAGGAGGCTAGAAAACGCTTTATTTAATATTTTTATATTTAGACATATGGCAAGTGGGCCTCCATTTGTACAATTGTCCTGGGTCCTGTAAATTGATGAGGGCAGTTGACTGGGGCACATTGGTGTCACTCAGCTGTCTCCTCTACATGGGCAGCCACTTCAGAAGGCCATTCAGTGGGGCTCTTCATCAAATGCCATCCATGTATCGGGCACTCTCAGTTGAGCTCTTATTGCCAGAGGGCTCTAGGAGGCTGCTAGCCCGCAACAGGACAGTGCCCCAGGATTTGTATTCTCCCAGTTAAAGACCACAGTGTCCACCAAATCAGTGAATGGTGGACTGGCGTAGATCTGAAAGTCTGAACCTACCAATATGAGATGATTCACTCTGGGGGACTGGGAAAGAGAAAATTTCTCAGTTCCTCCCCAAACCTCAAAACCCATTTCAAGGGCTGCTATAATCACTTCCACTGTCAACGTGAAAGATATTCCAAAAACTATAGGGTGAAAATGAATAGTTTTCCAAGAATGGAGAGGGTACACAAATGATTTCTGAGTAGCATTTGTTAATTTCTAAGTAGCATAAGTCAATCAGCTTACCTTCAACACGTGACAAATAAGTGAACGAATGACAGTATGTTGCTCCCAGCCCCTCAACATCGGAAAACCCCAGCTCTTCCCTCTGAAGGTCTCAAACCCCCTAAAGGACCCAACGCTATCTAACTCACAGTCAAAGGGGGCATCACTGCCAAATGGAATATTAAATATTAATAGAGCTGAATATCTTTCTTATTATTTTAGTTTAATAGTGTGCTTAGAAGTTCTTATGTTGTTTTCCTTGATCCCAATGGATAATCTGACCTACTCCACCTTGGAGACACTGCCCTAAATTATGAATTCCAATGAGAGGAGTTAAAAGCCTTAGAGCAGGCTTTCTGCTAAAATAGATGCCAAGCAACCAAGTCTTCTCCAATAAAAAAGGAGAAAATTCAATAACACATTTTAGTTGCCTAGTTGGAGAGAAAGCTTGAGAATTTCAACTCCTAATGATGAATGTGGAGACATAGAACAGGGCCACAGCAGAGGAAGAAGTCGCTTAGAGAAGTCAGAACACCAGGACCTAGTTCAGCCTTTACCTAACTAGGTGATTGCCTCGGTTTCCCCATTTGTAAAATCAGAGGGTCAGCCTTGATGTTCGCCAAGTTAAGAAGCTTAGATATGCATCAAACTAAGGGCTGCAAGTTCAAATGACTGTAAGTCAAGGAGAAAAGATACATGAATGAAGAAGTCCGGGAGCGACAACACAGGGAGTGGTGGAGACTGTGGTGACCTGGTGAGAAAAAAACCACTACTCAGCTCCATCAGCTGGGAATAGAAGCTGACTATTGATAGATGTTCCAGCTATTTCAGGAGAAACCAGGAATCCAGATGTTATAGAATTTTGTATTATTATTCATGACACCATCTAATTTTTTTTTTTTTTTTTTTGTTTTTTTTTTTTGCGGTACGCGGGCCTCTCACTGTTGTGGCCTCTCCCGTTGCGGAGCACAGGCTCCGGACGCACAGGCTCAATGGCCATGGCTCAGGGGCCCAGCCACTCCACAGCATGTGGGATCTTCCCAGCCCGGGGCACGAACCCGTGTCCCCTGCATCGGCAGGCAGACTCTCAACCACTGCGCCACCAGGGAAGCCCCTAATTTTTTAAAACAATTTTTTGTAACACTGGACAAACAAAATCCACCCTGAAGTCAGCTGCTTTAGAATACTGTCACTCATAACTACATTTTGACTTCACTGGCAACATTGGTTGGAAAGTACTTTATGTTGCCCTGTCCTCACACCCTTCATGTCTACTTCTGCTGAAGATGTTTATTCGCCTGGAAAGTGGCTCCCTAACAGAAACATTTGTCTTAACTGTTGGGGCAAATCATCCATTTGCTGGGAGACTAAGAAGAACGAGAGAGGCCAGCTTCTGAAAGCATTTGCGGATTTGTTTGTTTCTCTCTTTACGAGAGGCCAAAGTTGTCTTGGCGTGGGATGGTGCCCTCCTGTACAGTTGGGATGCAAGTTTGCAATCCAGCACTGCAAATCCAGCACCCGATAGGGAGACCTTGGTAACCACAGTGGAATATCCACGCAATCCTAACATGCAACTGTCAGTGGGAAGATCCTTTCTTCCTTCCTCTTTCTCCTGTCCGTCTTTATTATCTGAGCCTGCTTCTTTGCTGATATTGTCATATTTTTTGAAAGAATATCAGGTTAATTCCTATCCTCCTATCCTCCTTGCTTCACACAATTTCATGCAAATGATCACTGCCTAAATGCACATTTCAAAGGGGACTCGTTTTATTCAGTCCTTCAGTCTTAACTTTGCCCTCCAAGCATACCAGAGATACCTAGAGCCTTGATTTTTAATATAACTGTACAAAAAATTATGGGAAAAATGGGATCCAAATGATGGACTAGATTTTTTAAATAATCAGGCAAGAATTAATTTTTCAGAGTAATTGTCTAGAGGTGATTCAATTTCACATGCTCTTTTTTTTTTTTTTTTTTTTTTTTTTTTTTTTTTTTTTATGCGTTACGCGGGCCTCTCACTGCTGTGGCCTCTCCCGTCGCGGAGGACAGGCTCCGGACGCGCAGGCTCACGGGCCCAGCCGCTCCGCGGCATGTGGGATCCTCCCAGACCGGGGCACGAACCCGTGTCCCCTGCATCGGCAGGCGGACTCTCAACCACTGCGCCACCAGGGAAGCCCCTCACATGCTCTTTAAATATGTATTTTTCAGTGTTCTATGGCTTGAAGGGACGATTTTAAATTAGTGTATAGAGTAGGCTCTGAATCATAAAATAAAAACTCTAGCAGTTAAACTTTGTCATGTTGGCTGCAAAACTCTATTTCGTCTAAACAAAATTCTGCCTTCCTGATAAATCCACTTTCCTCCCCCTATTCCACTGTCTAAATAATTTTGTCAGTGGAAAGATAGAGGATTGTTGTTTTAATAATTGCAACTTAGAGATGTTGCGGCCAGAGGAATTCTAAGATGGTCCCCGTGGTCTCCTCCCTGATGTTAACGCCCTGTAGAATTCCCTCCCCTTGTGCGGGGGCCCTTGTGACTCGCTCCTAGCCAGTAGAATTTGGCAAAGGTGATGGGATGTCTCTCCCTTAATTAGGTTACATTATATGGCAAAGGTGAAGGTGGTCACTCCTGTGATTTTTATATATATACATATATTATTGAATTAATATAAATAATATATTATATATATATATAACTTCACAGGAATTTTATATATAAAATATGTATATAAAGATTTTATGTGTGTGTGTGTGTGTGTGTGTGTGTGTGTGTGTGTGTGAGAGAGAGAGAGAGAGAAAGAGAGAAAGAGAGAGAGAACCCTGTTGCTGGCATGCACTAGCGTAAGAGAGAGAGATTCTGGCCTTGAAGCAAACAGCTGTGTGTGAGCTCTCTATGGTGAGTGTGAGTGTTACTGACCCAGATCCTTGAACTCTTTAATCTATAGAAATTGATGAGTCCAGATGAGAAATTCAGGAAGGCTTTATTGGGACTCAAGATGCAGCACAAGGTAGGAAGAGCTGGTAAAAGGTGCCCTTGCTAGCTCCGGAAGAGGGTGGGCTGGTCCCTTAAATGGGGTGAGGGGGTGGGGCAGATCGGTGGGTGGGGTTGGGGGCGTGGCTCAGGTGGCCTGGCCACCCCCTTGCTGGTTCTGTGTGCAGGGATCATGTACAGGACCCTGCTTTTCCTCCAGGCACCTCAGAAGTGGCAGTTGGTTTGTGGCCTTTTTGTATCTTACTGTTCGTATTTTGCCCCAGCTGTGCATGCATGCGGTTATTTTTAGTCCTGTTAGTTTCTTTGTACGCAGTCGCTGGAGGAGATGTTTGTCCAGGTGCAAGCACTGCAGCAAAGGGTCCAGGTGCCAGGTCCCAGCCTGTCTCATGATCTCCCTAGGTGAGTGTGAACTCTCTAGGGTGAGTGTGAGCTTTCTGTGATGAATTGAACTGCCTATGGTGAGGACCACGCGGCAGGAAACTGCAGGTAGCCTCTGGGATCTGAGGGTGGCCTCTAGCTGATGGCCTTTCAGGAGCTGGGCCCTCAGTCATTGCAGCCACAAGGAAATGAATTGTGCCACCAACTTGAATGAGATTGGGAGTAGGTCCTTCCTGAGTTGTTAAGCCTCCAGGTGAAAACGTAGCCTGGCTAGACCCTGACTGTGGCCTGGTGAGACATTGGGCAGAGGACCAAGTGAAGCTGTGCCTGGACTCCTGACCCACAGAAACTGTGAGCTAGTAAATGCATGTTGTTTTAAGCCACTTCATTTATGATAATTGGCTGCACAGCAATAGAAAACTAATACAGAATTCATTTATGAGGACTTTTCCAAATGTGTCTAATTATAGAACTTCTTTAATGCTGAGAAAGACTGTAGTCCAACCTTTTCATTTTTCAGAGGAGCCCCTGGAATCAGAAATGGGAGCAGTGATAAAGCCAGGAACCAGGAATCCTGCCTCCTGGGAAATGGATTTTGTCCAAAAATCACATACCTCAAGATAGAATAATGATAGCTAGCATTTTATTATGTACCAAGTCTGTGCTATGTGATTAGCATAGATTATTATTTTAACCTAAAATAATTTCTCTTTTTGAAATGATCATTTTACAATTTATTTTTAATTACCCCAATAATACACTAATACATTATCATCATTTTAAAAATCATTTCAAAAAGAATACAAATAAAGTGAAGTTTCCCTTGACCCATCTTCTACCCTTCCTCTAAAACCAATCCCCTTCCCTTTAAGGAACCACTGGTATTAGCTTTATATGTACCTTTTCAGAGTATATGTTGGGGGAGACAGAGGAGGGAGGGAGCAAAAGAGAGAGAGGAGAAAGAGAGTTGTGTGTTGTGGGATTTTTATTTTTACATAAATGAGACCATATTTTAAATATTTGTTTTGTAATTGCCTTTCACTTAATAATATATCCTGTTATGTGTTTATGAACATACACCTCTACTTCATTCTTTTTAACTGCTGCATATAATTTCTATACTCTATTTAACCAATTCCCTATTGGTTTAACTGCTTTCCAACTTTTTGCTATTATAATACTTTGATGAAGATCCTTGTATATGCTTTCCTGTGCCCTTACATGATTCTTTTTCTAAGATAGATAAATAGAAGTTGACTTTCTGAGCTAAAAGATATGCACACCTTAAATTTATATGAATATATAAAAATTTAAAACAAAAGAATATAAATACATAAATTTTAAAGTATATATAAATATATACATACATATATTATTATTGTTGAATTTTCCTCTATAAAGGCTGAATAATATGTACATATCCCAATACTTCATGAGCATATCCATTTGCTTACGACTGTAGCCAAACTGGTTATTATTCATCTTTTTGTGTGTTTACCAACCTGCAGGTACAAAAGGATATTTCAGTGTGTTTTATTTTGGGTAGTCCTGACTTTTAATGAGGTTGAGCATCTTTTAAAGTGCTTATTGGCCATTTCCACTTTGTGGCTTATTAACTGCATATTCATGCTCTTTATTCACTAGTCTGCTGGGTTGTTTGTTTTTTTTCTTACTGATTTTTAGGAACTCTTGATAAATGTATTCTGTTTTATATTTAGCAAATCTTTCTTCTAAACTGTCCCTTGTCTTTTTTTTTTTTTCCCTTGTCTTTTAATTTGATCTCTTTTGCTATACAAAGTTTTAAACATTTTGCAGTCAAATTCATCAATCTTCTTCATTATAGCTTTTGCCTTTTTGTTTATTTTGTTTTGTTTTAGTTGTTGTTGTTTGATTTTGCTCAAGGAAGGCCTCCCTGCCGTAATGTTGCAGAAGTAGTGCCATGTTATTTTTCTAATATCTTCCTTATTTTTTTAATATGTATTTTATTTTATTACACATGGAATTTGTTTTAATGACTGAAGAGAGGTAAGAATTAGCTTTTCCCAATGGAAAACTGATTGTTCCAACAGCATTGAGTGATCCATACTTTCCCCACTGAGCAAAACAAATTTGCATTAATATGTGTTTGTTCCTAGACTCCATAGTCTATTACATTGATCTGTTTGTGTCTTTACGCCAAATCTTTTTTTTTTTTTTTTTAAACATCTTTATTGGGGTATAATTGCTTTACAATGGTGTGTTAGTTTCTGCTTTATAACAAAGTGAATCAGCTATACATATACATATGTTCCCATATGTACGCCAAATCTTTTATCTGTTCTGATATCTGGACAGGCAATTTGTTACTCATTTTTAAAATGTTTTTGTCACACGTTTCCTCTTTTGTCAGATGAATTATGGAATCAGCTTATCACACTCCTAAATATTGATATATCGGTATGTGTATATGCATCTGTATGTATACATATATATGTACATGCATCTGTGTATATACGAGTCTGTCTGTATATGTGTATATAGCTCTGGCTACTGAGGGGGCCTGAAAGCGAGACACAACAGTAGTAATGGACACACTTAGCGCCCAGATGTTGGTTTCTAAAAATTATTTTCCACTATAAGGAACCGAAGATTTTTGGAGAAATGGCTAATTCCAGGACTGGATCAAGACAAGTAGAAGATGAACCTGAGCATCTTGTGCCAGAAGGGAAGGAAGTACTCAAAGAATGATGGGGACATGTCACATGGACACAGAAGCCAGAATGAAGAGGCTCCCACTGGCCGCATCTGGGACAGTCTGGTCATGAAAATAAATAGATAGTAACAGATGATAGCCATCAAAGAAAAGAGTATGAATAAATAAGTTAATGCATTGAAAGTTTGATGAGAAACACAATATATACATAGTCTCAAAGTTTATCCCCACAAAATACCTATTAATTACAAAGGAAAAAAGGAGTAACTGGACAGTGGAGAAGCCTGGAAGATACCACTTTAATTAAGCATCAGAGTTAATATCACCAGACAAATTGAAAATGTGTGTTATGATCCCACTACTGGGCATATACCCTGAGAAAACCATAATTCAAAAAGAGTCATGTACCACAATGTTCATTGCAGCTCTATTTACAATAGCCAGGACATGGAAGCAACCTAAGTGTCCATCGACAGATGAATGGATAAAGAAGATGTGGCACATATATAAAATGGAATATTACTCAGCCATAAAAAGAAATGAAATTGAGTTATTTGTAGTGAGGTGGATGGACCTAGAGACTGTCATACAGAGTGAAGTAAGTCAGAAAGAGAAAAACGAATACCGTATCGTAACACATATATATGGAATCTAAAAAAAAAAAGGTTCTGAAGAACCTAGGGGCAGGACAGGAATAAAGACGCAGATGTAGAGAATGGACTTTAGGACACTGGGAGGGGGAAGGGTAAGCTGGGATGAAGTGAGAGAGTAGCATGGACATATATACACTACCAAATGTAAAGTAGATAGCTAGTGGGAAGCAGCCGCATAGCACAGGGAGATCAGCTCGGTGCTTTGTGACCACCTAGAGGGGTGGGATAGGGAGGGTGGGAGGGAGATGCAAGAGGCAGGAGATATGGGGACATATGTATATGTATAGCTGATTCACTTTGTTATAAAGCAAAAACTAACACACCATTGTAAAGCAATTATACTCCAATAAAGATGTGGAAAAAAAAAAGAAAATGTGTGCTATGAAGAACACATCATCATTCTGTGGTATTCTTGCCAAAGATACATAACCTGAATCTAATCATGAGACAACACCAGATTAATCTAAATGAGAGACATTCTGCAAACAACTGGCATTTTATCAATAATAGCATATTCTGTAATATGTAATACCATATTATAGTATATCATATAGTGTCTTATAATATATGGTATTATATATTATATGTTTTATGTATGTTACAATATATAGTATATACATTACATATTGAAATACTATGTCATTGCTTTCTTTTAAAATATACATTATATTTTAAAATATATACGTGTTTTCTTTTTTAAGATATAAATCTTTCCAGATCTTTCTAATATACAAATTCTTCTGGACAGTTCTCTGGATATTTATAAGTACTTGTGTATTCACACGTATTCTTTTTGTTTTTTTCTTTTTTATTTCTTTTACTTTTTTGCATTGGTCTTCCTGGAATCTCATTTCTGCCTTTCAACTCAAGGAGTCAGCTGGGCTCTGCCTGTGTTTTCCCTCCCTGTTCTGGAAACTCTCTCAAGGTAGTGAGCTGGGACAATGGTAGGGCTCACCTTGTTTCCCATCTATTAAGGAATATAGTTCTTCGTTATCTGATCTCTAGTGTCTTTTAAACGCTTGTCATTCCGTTTTGTCTAGGTGTTTGACTGTTTAAAACAGGAGGGTAACTCTGGTCCCTGTTATCCCATCTTAGTTAGAAAGGAGGTCAGTATTTTCATGTTGCAATTCTTGGTTACAGAGATGGTTGCAGAGAGTTAATAATTGGTCAGTTCCTTAAAAGAAGTAGAAGACAAAGTTGTGACTGCAAAAATGTTTATTACAATAACTGAGTGTCACAAGAGTTAAGGATGACAGACTTCAGCACACTCAACTAAGCAAGGTCACCCTGACCCTGAAATTCTATTGAAATTCTATTAAATGCCCATCCAAGATTTAGTACCATTCCGCAAGATTCTTTCTCTCTCTCTTTTTAAAAATTTCTGGATATTTCTGGTTCACCTAGTAACTTCTGATTAGATTTCCAGCTTCTGCAGAATTCTCATTACCTAATTTACAGCATACTACTCTAGGTTTACCTAGAGTAGTTTACCATGCCCTAGGTGTGGCCTATCCATGGACTATGGCTCTCTTCATTACTCTGATTCACTCCCTCTCCCCATAAAAAAAAAACAATAATAATAATAAGTCAGTTCCTTTATCATCACTTGTTAGATCTTTGGGATTTAACTGTTTATTTTTTCCCACAATTCCCAACCACCACTTCACCCCCATACCTATCACTTGGTTGATAATGCTGTGTCTTTTAAAATTCAATTTATTTAAATTAAAAAAAAAAAAGACAGTTCACCCATTTCTCCCACCTACCCGCATCCCCAGCACCCCCCTCTTGCAACCATCAATCTGTTCTCTGTATCTGTGAGCTTGGGTTTTCTTTGGGTTTTTGTTTGTTTGTTTGTTTTGTTTTTAGAGTCCATGTTAGAGAGATGATACAGTATTTGTCTTTCTCTATCTGGCTTATTTCACTTAGCATAATGCCATTGAGGTCCATCCATGTTGTTACAAATGGCAGAATTTTCTTCTTTTTATGGCTGAATAATATTCCACTGTATATATACGTATATCACAATTTCTTTATCCATTCATCCATCAGTGAACACTTAGGTTGTTTCCATACCTTGGCTACTGTAAATCATGCTGCAACAAACATGGGAGTGCATATATCTTTTCAAATGTTTTCATTTCCTTCAGATAAAAATCCAGAAGTGGAATTGCTGGATCATACGGTTGTTCTGTTTTTAATTCTTTGAGAAACCAACAAACTGTTTTCCATAGTGCTTGCACCAATTTACATTCCCACCAACAGTGCGCAAGGGTTCCCTCCCTTTTCTCTACATCCTCACCGACACTTGTTGTTTCTTGTCTTTTTGATAGTAGCCATTCTAACACGGATGAGGTAATATCTCATTTCGTTTTGATTTGCATTTCTCTGATGGTTAGTGATGTTGAGCATCTTTTCATATGTCTGCTGGCCATCTGATGTCTTCTTTGCAAAAATGTCTGTTCAGATCTTCTTTCCATTTTTTAATCAAATTGTTTGATTTTTGCTATTGAGTTATATGTGTTCTTTATATATTTTGGTTATTAGATATATGATTTACAATTATTTCTCTCCCAGTCAGTATGTTGCCTTTTCAGTAGGAGTACAGTTTCACTTGCTTTGCATGTGGCCGTGCAATTTTCTCAACACCATTTATCAAAGAGACGAACCTTTCCCCATTGTATATTCTTGTCTCCTTTGTTGTAAATTAACTGATCATATATGCATGGGTTTATTTCTGGGCTTTCTATATTCCCTTCTGTTGATCTATGCCTAATTGCTTTGGCTATGACCTCCAATACTATATTGGATAAAATTGGTGAAAGTGGGCATCCTTGTCTTGTTCCGATTTTAAAGAGATAGCTTTCACCTTTTCACCACTGAGAATATTGTTAGCTGTGGGCTTGTCACATATGTATGGCCTTTATCATGTTGAATTACATTTCCTCTATATCCACAGTGTTGAGAGGTTTCTTTTAATCATAAATGGATGTTGAATTTTGTCAAATGCTTTTTTGCATCTACTGAGTGATCGTATGATTTTTATCCTTTATTTTGTTAATGTGGTGTATCACATTGACTGATTTGTAGGTGTTAAACCATCCTTGCATCCCTGGAAAAAATCCCACTTGATCATGGCATATGATGCTTTTAATGTATTGTTGGATTCCGTTTGCTAATATTTTGTTGAAGATTTCACATCTAACTTCATCAGGAATATTGGCCTGTAAATTTCTTTTTCTGTAGCATCCTTGTCTGGTTTTGGTATCAGGGTAACGCTGGACTCTTAAAATGTGTTTGGAAGAGTTCTCTCCTCTTCTATATTTTGGAAGAATTTGAGGAGGATTGGTATTAATTCTTCTTTGACTGTTTAGTGGAATTCACCATCTGGTCCTTGACTTTTGTTTGTTCAGAGGTTTTTGATTATAGTTTCAATCTCCTTGTTAGCAATCAGTCTGTTCAGATTTTCTGTTTCATCGTGATTCAGTCTTGGTAGGTTGTATGTTTCTAGGAATTTATCCATTTCTTCTAGGTTGTTCAATTGGTTGGCATCATGGTCTCCTATGATTGTTCATAACAGTCTCCTAAGATCTTTTGTGTTTCTGTGGTATCAGGTGTACATTTACCATTACTGATTTTATTTATTTGAGCCCTCTCTCTCTTTTTTCTTGGTAAGTCTGCCTAAAGGTTTGTCAGTTTTGCTTATCTTCTGTTTATTCTTTTTATAATACTTAAACACTGTCATACTGTTTATGACATCCTACAAATTACATTTCCCGCACATATAGATTCACCTCCTTTTTAAATACTGTCAAATATGGATACACCAGGGCACTTATCCATTTCTCTTTAGTTGTCTTTTGTTTCCATCTGCTTACTCTTTTTTTTTTTTTTTTTTTTTTGGCAGCGCCACATGGCATGTGGGATCTTAGTTCTCCAACCAGGGATCGAACCTACGCCCCCTGCATTGGAAGCCCAGAGTCTTAACCACTGGACCACCAGGGAAGTCCCTCCATCTGCTTACTCTTAGAAACAAGATTTGATGAAATCTTCTTGTATATGCTCACTGTAGGCTACTTTACCTGTTTCTCTAGAGAGGAGTTGGATTATAGAGTTCCTGGGTTACTCTTTACATTTTAATTGGTATTCCCAAATTTCTCTCTTCAGTGGTCACACCAATGTGAACTTACAAGGAATATTTCACAAGAGAAATCATTATGCACACAAAACCCAATAACCTGTAGAGTTTAGTGTTGAATGTGGCAGAGACTCAGTATGTATTCTCCCTTCCTACCTTAGGAATAGAATACAGCTGACACTTGAGCAACATGGATTTTTATATACACGGATTTTTTCAATAAATACATAGTATAGTACTACACAATCAGCAGTTGGTTGGATCTACAGATGTGGAACCACAGATACAGAGGACCCACTGTAAAGTTATACTCAGATTTTTGACTGCAGGTCGGTCGGCACGTCTAACCCCCGCATTGTTCAAGGATCAACTGTATTTAACTTGGCACTGTCTGTCTGCCTAAATAAAAATAAAATCCACATTTCCCAGACTCCCATGCAGCTAGACAGTCAGAGCACTAAATTCTGGTCAGTAGAACGTGATTGAGGTGATGCGTTCAATTTCTGGGCAGATCCTTTAGGAGGAAAGAGTGAGCCCTACAGCTCTTTTCCCCCTTCCTGCGGGCTGGAATGCAGATGTGATTACTGGAGTTAGGGCAGCCATCTTGGACTATGAAATGGAAGCCACTAGTTGATGGCAGAGCAACAAAACAGAAGGACCCTGGGTCCCAGATGATTGTGGAGCCTCCAAACCAGCCATCAACTACCAACCCAGACTCTTAAGGGGGAAAAAGGAAAGTGCATCAGATAAAAGCCACTTTGGGGGAATGTCTTTCTGTCACAGCAGCCAAACTGATAACCTAAATAATGCAATTACTAAACGCTGAAAGATAATTGTCTGGTAAAAAGTCATCATTCCAACTGGGGGGATTATAAAAAGATTATTTTATTTGATCTTCCCAGTAATTCTATGAGGAGGGAAGTTTGTATATAGGTATTTAACTGCCATTAATGTTGCAGATTGTTAAAAATGCTTATAGTACAACTATTTTATTCCCCTTGGGATTTTTCTACACTGTTGGAGAGAGAAGGCCAAGCGATTCAGCTCTGTTGAAGCAACCAGGAAGAAATGCTGTCCAGACCAACTGGGGTTTTGGCAATGAATCCGCATTTGTTCACCAGTGTAGCTATTGTTTAGATTCCACTGTTCTGAAAAATTAAGTGGTTCACTATTTTAAATTTTTTCCTAATCCGAGTGTAATGAATGACCTTTCTTCTCCTTAGGTCACTAAAAAGAATTTTCTTGTGTTTGTGGCTAATTTCTTAATGGCAGAGGCCCAAATAAGGGGATGGGGGGACGCTTAGGTCAAAACTAAACATGGGATGAGAGAAGGATCCTGGATTTCCTGTGGCTCATTCCATTTTCAATCATCCATACTGCTATACATGGGTCTGAGTGGTTTTTGTGTACAGAATAAGCTGTACACAAGTTCTAGGAAATAATTTTCAATTACTAAAGTTACCATTTACCAAACCTAGCTTCTCCCCCTTGGGTTTTTAAGTTTCCTTTTTGAAATCTATTGTTCCATTTCTAAGAGCACAGTAACAAATTCAGCCGTTGTTTTTAAGGAAGTCATGGATTAATGTTTGGTCCCACTTATAAACTTAGCTAAGTAAATGCCTTAAGCCACTTGAAACTGCATTTCTAAATTTGATAATCTGGATTTTCTTTGCAAGTACTTTAATTATTCAATGTTTCTACTTCTCAATCAATCTTATAAATCTATCAGGTCACATATAGTAAATCTTAAATTCTCTTAAGTGTCCTAAATGATTGCATATAAACTTAGTAAGACTTTGGTGGGGGCAGTGGTGGTGGGGTGAACTGGGAGATTGGGATTGACATGTATACACTAATATGTATAAAATAGATAACTAATAAGAACCTGCTGTATAAAAAATAAAATTAAAAAAGACTTAGACATTGAGGTAAAAATTGCACGTTTAAGCAATGCTTCAGTTACATTCAAAATGATCATTAACAAGTCTGACCAATGTGCTACTCTGAAAGGTCTAAGTCTCTTAAACATAAGTCTCTTAAAGTATGTAAATTACTAAATATGAACACTTTCCTTCTTAACAAAACATATTAATGTGATGATTTTGACCTTGTTGAGTATTTCCACATTTATTTCTGAATCTTATCTCATTTAAAATATGCTTCCTGATAAAATTGCTTTCCCATTTAGGCTATTTCTATAGTTAACTCTAAATGTTCCTGGGGTTTAAAGATTCTTATCTTCTAGGGAGATTATTACCCTCAGGTAGCTGAGGCTGTTTCCAACTAGACTTCTTAACTTGGGGTGTGTGGATAGAATTCAGGGGGTCTGTAAAGTTGGATGTAAAAAATGTATCTTTATTTTCACCAACTTCTAAGTGAAATTTAGCATTCCCTTCAGATGTGAATGTGGCAGTAAACCATAGTATATGAGCAGGACCTTGACTCTGTTGCCAGTAGAAATCACAGGTATTTCCATATCACATTATGGCTGTTGCAAACACCTTGAAATATCTTTATATTCAGCATTACTTCAACATTATGGAACTTATAGGCCTGCTGCTAGATCTCACTATTTAATGTACTAATAAAGGATCTCACATGACTCCATCATAATATTTCAATATTTTTATTGAGGTATAATTGAAGTATAATAAACTGGAAATATTTTAAGGGTTAAATGTTATCATTTTATATACATATATATGTCATATATATACCATGAAACCATCAACACAATTCACACACTGGACTTTTCCATCACATCCCCAGCAGTTTCTCTGAGCCCCTCTGTAATCCATCCTTCCCTCCACACCCACCCTCAGGTGACAATTGCTTTGCTTTCTGTCACTGTAAATTAGTTTGCATTTTTGAGAAATTTATATAATTAGAATCATGTGTTGGGTCTTTTTGGGGAGAGTGAGGCTTCTGGCATTTTCACTCAACATAAAGATTTTGATATTCATCTATGTTGTGTGTGTATCATACGTTCTTTTATTGCTGAGTAGTAATCCATTGCATGGATATACCACAATCTGTTTATTCGTTTACCTGCTAATGGACAGTTTCACTGTTTCCAATTCTTAGCAGTTACAAATAGACTTACTATTAACATTCATATACAGTTCTTTGCATGGATTTGTGTTTTCCTTTCTCTTGGGTGTCAGGTGGCTGGGTCATATGGTGGGGGGATGTTTAACTTTTTGAGAAACTGCCAAATTGTTTTCCAAAGCGGTTGTACCATTTTACATCCCAACCAGCAGTGTATGAGAGTTTAGCTGCCCCATATCCTTGTCAGCACTTGGTACAGTCAGTCTTTTTAATTTTAGCCAATCTAATGGATACGTAGTGGTATTTCTTTATATATATATATATATTTTTTTTTTTTTTTTTTTTTTTGCAGTACGCGGGTCTCTCACTGTTGTGGCGTCTCCCGTTGTGGAGCACAGGCTCCGGATGTGCAGCCTCAGCGGGCATGGCTCACGGGCCCAGCCGCTCCGCGGCACGTGGGATCTTCCCGGACCGGGGCACGAACCCGCGTCCCCTGCATCGGCAGGCAGACTCTCAACCACTGCGCCACCAGGGAAGCCCATCATTATATTTTAATGTACATTTCCGTGATGATTGATGATGTTGAGCATCTATTTTTGTGCCTATTGGCAATTTGTATATCTTCTCCTATGAAGTGTTGGTTCTAAAGTTTTCCCAGTTTTTAATTGAGTTATTTGTTTTCTAAAAGTTATTGAGTTGTTAAGGTTCTTCGTGTATCGTTATATATCCCTTATATTTTTTATATTTGTATGATAGAAGTATTGTATTCTAGTCTATAGCTTGCTCTTTATTTTCTCAGTTTTGTCTTTTTTTTTTTTTTTTTTTGGTGGTACGCGGGCCTCTCACTGCTGTGGCCTCTCCCGTTGCGGAGCACAGGCTCCGGACGCGCAGGCCCAGCAGCCATAGCTCACGGGCCCAGCCGCTCCGCGGCATGTGGGATCCTCCCGGACCGGGGCACGAACCTGCGTCCCCTGCATCGGCAGGCGGACTCTCAACCACTGCGCCACCAGGGAAGCCCTCAGTTTTGTCTTTTGAAGAACAAAAGTTTTATATTTTGACAAAGCTCAGTTTACTAATGTTCATGGTTTGTACTTTCAGTGTTCTGAGAAATGTTTGACTACTGCAAAGTTGCAATGATTTTCTCCCTATATTGTCTTCTGGAAGGTTTATGGTTCTAGGCTTTCCATTTAGGGCTGTGATCCATTCGGAGTTAATTTTTGTGAATAATGTGAGGTAAATTTTTTTCTTATCAGTAAGAAATAAGACATTAAATTGTTTCTTATCAGTATCCAGTTTCCCAGCACCCTATGTGCATTATAAGCGTTTTTGTTTATATAGAAGCATTTTTCTGAGATGTCCTTAGACTTAAGCAGATTGCCAAAGAGGTCCCTGACATATGTTCTAGAGATTCCAGCAGAGTAAGAGATAAGAATCTGCAGACATCAAGGGAAAGTGCTCTCGATATGCATGTTAGGAATCCATCATGTCAGCCCACCTGGTTTGGGGAGACCCTTTTTTAGGACGATGACGTTGCATAACAACCAGAGATTTAGGCAAGAGGGCTGACTGGAGTCTTGTCAGAATGTGGATGGGATGCCCCGAACCACACCACGAATTGTTATGCTGATGATTTTATAATTTTAAGAAGGATTGCTCACAGCCCCTGGTCTACTCATGGATGTCTGTTACCGCCTCCCGTGTGATTACTTGCTTGAATTTCACACGTCTTTTGTCCTCAGGACATATCTAAATCATCCTGTTTAGGCAGGGTGGCCATCTGTCCCAGTTTGCCTGGAACAGTCCTGGTTTATGCTTTATTTGATTTGATTTTTTGTTTTTTTTATTGAAATATAACGGATTTACAATTTGTGTTAGTTTCTGGTGTACAGCAAAGTGACTCAGTTATACATATATATACTTTTTCATATTCTTTTCCATTATGGTTTATTACAGGATATTGAACATAGTTCCTGTACTACACAGTAGGACCTTGTTGTTTATCCATTCTCTATATACTAGTTCACATCTGCTAACCCCAAACATGCTTTATTATTAATAGTGCCCATTTCACTCTCAAAAGTTCCACTCTGTCCTGTACCAACATCAGGAAGCGTTCTGATTTGTTCAAGTAGTTCTGTTGGTTTCTATCTTATAGGCTTTGAGAATCACAAACACAGTGAAGCACTTTGAAATCCATGACTTTCAAGCTTGACTCTGCAGAGCTCTGGGTGCTCCTTCAAGACCCTTTACAAGTACCTGCAGGAGAAAGGTGCAAGCCACGAGGCTGAGATTTTTTTCTTTTTTTCGATCTCTGGTGTTTATTCACTACCAGGCAGGTGACAACACAGCTTTATTTCTCTTTTCCCCTCTGATGCTAAAGCATAAGCTATCTTTTAATTCTGACACATTTATCCATTCCAGAGACAGTATGAAAAACAGTCATCTAGCCATTTATTACCTTGGACTTTTCAGGCCAAACTGGGGTTGCTGTCTCATTTATAAGCCAGGGCAACAAGGGTGATTCCAGGTGGATGGGTTAAAAATGGAAAATATGAGCTCTTCAACAGAGCCTGGGATTTTTCGCCTCTGTTTTCCATATGGTGATTCTATATATGCTTGCCTTTTTATTTATTTATTTTTTGGCCATGCAGCAAGGCTTGTGGGATCCTAGTTCCCCAACCAGGCATTGAACCCGGGCCCTCCGCAGCAAAAGTGCAGAGTCCTAACCACTGGATTGCTAGGGAATTCCCTATGCTTCCTTTTTAGTCTTTTTAATGGATCTGTATAGAAACGTGAAATGCTTCATAAATTTGCATGTCATCCTTGCTCAGGGGCCATGCTAATCTCCATATCATTCCAATTTGAGTATATGTGCTGCCAAAGCAAGTACAATATGCTTACTTTTGAATACAAGAAAGTTTGAAAGCCACTGATGTAATTGATCACATTTTCCTCTTTACGTTGGCTGCCAGGAAGCTCAGCATCTAATTCTCTGTCCACCACTAACAGTGCTCAGGGCCTCCTAGCCTACATATTTATGAGAATCTCACCCTTGACTTTCTTTTCTTTCCCTCCCCATGTTTCCCCTTCACCTGCTTTTCTTGCTTTCTCATTCTGCTGCCACATGTATGTTTTTGCATGCAAACTCAAATCCTTTTTGGAAAGAGCCAAGGTTTAAATGAGTGCATTAAAACAAAAAGGAATACTTTTTCTGTAGAGGAGGTTTTTGCAGATGGGAAAGGAATGTGTATAGAAATAAGGCATAATTTGGCATGGAGAGTACACATGTGTGTTTGTAGGATATGTATATACATGTTGGAAACGTTGTGAAGTTTGTCGTTTTCAAAGTTAAGCTGGTCTTCTGGCTTCAGGGGACATTTATACTTGGAAGACTCCAGGGGGAAAAAAACAGTGTTTTACTCCAGGGTAGACGTGCCTGTGGTCTACACTCCAAAGAATCTGCTTTATGGTTTAGCATTTTCAGATTTTGTCTGGGGTTATTTTTCTGGTCATTATAAAATGAGGACAAATACTTATTAAGAAGAAATCAAGGGAATGAGGGACAGGAAGGGGGTGCTCCTGCACAGGAAGGGGGCTGGATTTTAAGTGATCTCGAGTAAGAAGTGGGAGCCTTAAGTCTTATCTGAGTTTCTGTCTCATCTGCTGCAAATCTGTGGTCAAGTCCTTTTTCTCCCAAACATGGGGACTCTCACCCTCCGCTGCACACTTGGAATCACCGGGAGCTTTAAAAAAATCCTGATGCCGCAGTCCCTTCCCCAGAGAGTCTGGTTTAATTGGTCTGGGGTAGGGCTTCCGCATGGGGATTTTTAAAAGCTCCCCTGGAGATTCTAACGTGCAAGCCAGGGTTGAGACCACTGCCCTAAGAGAAAGAAAAAAGTAAAATTAGTGAGCACCTGCCTCCTGTTTATCTCTCAGGGGGCCGTGGGGTGTGGCTGCGATTTAGGAGATAATGGGCCGTATTCTGGTGAAGGAGTGAGAGGGCTTGAAGGAAACAGATTAACCCTTCGTATTCCATAGAGCACTCTTGGTTAATAAGTGTTCGTCAACGTTTTGCACGTGATCTGCAAGAAGAAACACATTTCACATCCTGACCCAGTACACACACACACACACACACACACACACACAGAGTCTTACTCTGATTTCGTACAATTCACTTGGTGTTTTCTATTCCAGTCTATTCCATTATTTTCCTTTAGAAAAAAAAAAAGCCTGCTTACTGCCCCTGTTTAAACAATATTCTATGAAGGCTCATGGGCCCAGATCAATTAAACACCTCTGGAGAGCATTAAGATGGTCAGTTTATAATGACTGAGAGCTCTCTGCAAAGCTGCTAGGAGAAGTGAAGTTTGTACCGTTGAGCAATTGCTCACGCCAGCTACAGTCACAGTAGTGAGTGTTTCAGGCGCATGATCTCAGCAAACTGTCCCGATAATAATACAAGATGGATACTGTTATCTCCAGTTTAGGGCTGAGAAAGTCAACGCTAAGAACGTACATGCGTCCTGCAGCTAGGAAGCAGAAGAGTTATCTTCATCCAGGAACTGCAGATC
This sequence comes from Phocoena sinus, assembly GCF_008692025.1. Lineage (NCBI taxonomy): Eukaryota > Metazoa > Chordata > Mammalia > Artiodactyla > Phocoenidae > Phocoena > Phocoena sinus. Next base: position 14,163,455 of record NC_045777.1, on the reverse strand, counting down.
TAACCTCACCCTCCTTGTGGGAGGAGAATAACTGTGCTCACTGAATACATTTGCTTGCCTGAAGTTTGGGGAGCAAAAGGGGATAGAATAAGCTTTGACCAGAGGTGGCTCCCAGTAGAGCAGGGCCTGCTGTTTATACAACTTGGGGGCCTTATTTAAGAAAAAGAATACGAAATTATGAGTACGAAATTAGGTACAAAATGAATCGTTCTTTGAATTAGGAAATCACAACAAATGCATATTTTAAGAAGCTGAAAAATACCACAGATTCCCAACTCAACTTCCCCTCGGCTGGATCCCCCAAATGCCAATGACCACTTCCATACCACCCTACTCAAGGTCAAGTGCTCCAGTGGGGAATCAGAGTGGAGAGTGATGGTGGTCTCTGCTGGTTGCCGCGGACTATGAAAAGCAAATGACTTTTGTAAATTTTACATGAACGAGTGACCCCGTGAATGGACTTCTAGGTCCCTGTCAGGGCCTTAGAAAGAGACGCGTCAAGTGAGGGGCCCAGGAGCTTAAGTTTCACTGGCTTCCCAGTAACCCCACAAGTGGAGTTGAAGGCTCTATATTATATCTCTAGAGCAAGGGCTTTGGGGTCAGCTGGACCTGAACTTCAGCTCTGGCTCAGACACTTTCTGCCTTCTTTGAGCTAAGACTTGATCATTTGTAAAAATGGGCATGCTAGCAGCATCTACCTTCCAGTCTCTTTGGGGGACCAGAGGAGATAAGAAGGGTCCCGCAAACTGCATGGGCTTAGAACAGCCAGATTTAGCAAAGAAAAATATAGGACATCCAGTGAAACTGAAATTTCAGAGAAAAGTGAATACTTTTTAGTATAAGTATGTATCACCTAGGACATACTTATTCTAAAAGTTATTCCTTGTTTTTCTGTAATTCACATTTATATGGGCACCCCGTATTTCTTGAGCTTAACAAATGGCAGTGGTTGACACTGTTTTTGGACCAAGTGTTCCATAACAGGGCTTCATAAATATTAGAAAGTGCGTGAGAGGGAGAAAAATGCTGCGTAGACTCTGTTCATAAGTTTATTATGGGGAAGATTGAAACAGGTGGCCAGGAGAGGATGAAGCAAGTGGGGTGCCTTAATTTGAGGGTATGTGTGGAGGGGCTTATACCACTGACTTTGGGTAAGCCAATTAAGTTCTTGGGACTTCAGTTTCCCCTACCTGTAAAATGGGTAAAAGGAGATTCTTGAACTCTCCTCCTGCAGATATAACCAAAAATGGCACTTTCTCATCCTACAGATGTCGCCTCCTCAAAGAGGTCTTCCCTGACTACTCCAGCCAAGATTACGGTTCCCTTGCTCCAGAACATAATTTTTCCCCCTCCATAATAATGATAACTTTCTGAAGTTGTCTTGATTCTTTACTTGATTGTTTGTTTACGGTCTGTCTCCCCATGTGAGAATAAGTTCCGGGAAGGCACAAAACTAGTCTGTCTTGTTCTAGCTGAATCTCCGAGGAGCTGTACCTGGCGCAGTAGATATTCCATATACGTTGAATGAATGATTGAATGAATGAATTCAGTGTCACCCTTGAGGTCCCTTCCAAGCAGTCTTTCTCTTCTCGGGGGCCATGCCTGGGTTGCAGAGGGAGGAGGTGTGGGTGTCGGTGGGTGGGGAGGAGGCTGGGCCCTCGCCTCCTCTAGGACCGGCTGGAGCTAGCGCGTCCGGCTGGGCGGCAGGCGCAGAGAACAGCGCGGAGGCAGCTGCAGGGCCGAAGCGCCGCGCCGCGCGTCCAGCCGCCGGGGGTGTGCGCCCGCGGAGCCAGGCGTCGCGCCTTGGCGCCCCCACGCACCCACGCCGCGGCGCGGGGACCCGGGCGGGGGCAGAGGGAGGGCCCGGCCGAGGGAGGGGAAGGGGCCGGTCCTCCCAGCGCAGGCAGCGGCCGCGGCAGCCCAGGAGGCGGAGGCAACGGCGGCAGCAGAGGTAGCAACGTGCCCGCCGCAGTCAGCCCGGCCGCGTCCGACCCGCGCCCGCCCGGCCGCCGGCACCGCACCGCACCGCACCGGGGCGCCCTCTCCACTGCGCGCGGTGAGTACCAACCGCTGCGCCCAGCCCGGGCCGCCCGCCGCGATTCGCCGGGCCGGGGTTGACCCGGACCCCCTGGCCTGGGGCGTCTCTCCCGCACTCGGCCAGCCGGGGCCTCCGCAGCTGTCGGGGCGCCCGGGGCTCCCAGGGCGCCTCAGGCACAAGGGCAGCGGGGACAGTGGGCAGATCCTGTCTCGGGAGAGTCTGTCCTGGGCTCCAGGCCTCAGTTTCTCCGTGCGCCCGGGAGGCGACGACCCTGAAGTTTGCACTACCGCACGCGGGACAAGTGCATAGAGCGCAGGCGGTGTAGACTCGCCTGGGTCCTCCGCGTTTGGTTCGTTTTATGGCCCGGGTGGCTCGCGATGAGGGGCACTCCTCTAACCGGACCAGGAGGCGCCGGGAGCCAAACTCACGCCCTCGGGCGCTGGTTATGGGGCAACGGTGGAGCAAATGGCTGGAATTCCCGGGATGGGGCTGGAATGGCCCACCGAGCCTTTTTTCTAGCTGCATTTCTTTTTTTAAAGTCCGTTTGCGCTTGGCCCGCGCTGGTCCAGCTCTCCCGGCTTTGTACCGGAACCCGCGTCCTGGCGCTGGCTGAAGTTGGAGTTGAAACTTGGAATATCAAAAGGATGCTTAGAAGGAAGCGAGGGTTTTGTTGTAATGGGACAAAGCGGAGAATGGAATGGTTTTTTAGCCTTGCAGCCTGGAGGTTAAACGGCCGTACTGGCCCTTAAATATATTCCCTGCCCCCAAGCAAATAGGTTATAAACTCAAGGAATATTAGGACAGCTTGACAGGGAAAAACATTCGCATCACAAAATCCTCAGGGCGCAAAATCCTCAGCTGCTGAAAGTGAAGCGCTTTGACGGGTGCGAGTTTCCTACTTCCCCTAAACGAAGCCTCGCCTGGGCTAAGAGTTGACAGCGAGCGTACATGTTGCTGCGTCGCGAATGCTCTTTAAGAAGCAAGACTGATGCCGCGGTTTTGATGGATACCGTTTTCTTTTCTCCCCCCTTTCCCCGAAATGCAACGTAATCTTCAGAATTACTTTTATGTATGTATATATAACGTTGAGGTAGATATAAATCACCCCTGGTGGAGGTACTTTTTAATTACGAGGTGCAGTGAAATGAGTGAACATCGGAGTTGGGTGTTGTGGGCAAGGCAGAGCGGAGGTATAATGATTTACAAACATCAGGTGAGAATCTGAGTGCTGAATTGGGTTTGAGTTAGGGAGCTCCCTTCCAAAGGAAATTATAACCAGCGGACAATTGTGTTTCAAACCGAATCTATTTCGCGAGCTCTGTCTTGCTTGAGTAAAATTTCTACTAGCAGAGTATGAGCTAGTAGCCGCTTTACCAGCCTATGGCCCTTTTGGGGGTGGGGGGAGAGAAGGAGGACCTCCTTTTTAAAATAATGTTTGTGAAAAAAATCTTTCAGGCAACTTTACCCAAGAAAGTTTCTTTCCTTTTTTTTTTTTTTTGACTTTTCTCTCCCCATCACCTTAAGCCCCTTAAACTTTATACTTCTTTGCATTTAGACATCCTCAGACTAGGAAAAGTTAATAAGTAATTTATGTTACAAATGGTGACGGTTTGAATCTTGCTTTAGACTAAGCATAAAATCACGTTTGTATTCCAGGTCTCCTCGCCTTTTGAGGAAATTCTAAATTTTGCGATTTCGACCCAGGTGGCTATATTTGAAAGGACTTGAACTTTTAAAAAAGCAGTTCATGTGTCCCATACCAAGTTAGTTAATAGCTCCATTCTTATAACTTTAGCTTCACGATATGATTAACTATTTTATCTGAAAGGTCTTGGCATTTTTCCTGTCTTGAGATAGCTCACCTAGTGTAGTGGCTGCGTGTATGAGAATATTCTATAAACACATACATCTTTCCTAATATGAAATAACTAAAGGAAATACAACAAAATGTCATCCCAATATTTTGAGATTTTTTTTTAAAAAAGATGATTTAATCACTGGAGTTTTAGAATCTTCTTTTTATGCCTTTTGTGTTATATTAAACACATCATAAAGAAATATGATTTGTTGGCTTGTTATGGGATTACCATTTGGCAAAAACACCCAAGACATGCTGTTTCAAATAGGCGGTATTACTTCTGGTTTAAATTGTATGTAAGGGATCACAAGCCTTGTTCCAGACGGATAAATTGATAAAATGCTAGCTGCTGTTGGGAAAGCAAAATAGTCGTCGGAAAAAAAAAAAAAAAAAGGCGATGTAGCTAAGTATATTTTGAATTAGGTTGAGCTGGCTCCTGAGACCCCGGGCAGTTTGAAAAAAGGTATCCACAATCCAGGCACGTCCACTTGAAGACGTTTTGGGTTCCCCCAGGACAAGACGACTCCTTTCCCTTTCCTTCTTTTTTCAGTTACTTTTCCAAAGATTACTTGAGTCAGGCGCAGGAGACCAGAGTTCTGCCGAAAGCCAACCTAACCAGCTCTGAAACGAGGACTCATTCTTACTCCTTCCACCAGATGTTTTTTAGGTGTCCTCAGCTGGAATGCCCAGTTTGAAACTAATTAGGCCAGCAATAAACTTCTTGTACAATAAAATCACAGGCCGTGATGGTGCATAAGTGGGGTTCCTAGCAGCTCATGACAGATGCCTCTCTCTCTCGGCAGAAAGAGCCCATGGCTGTCAGGAAAAAATGAAGGGAGTGGAGATATCTTGCTTAGATTTTTGCCTGGCCCTCAATATCCAAGCACACCACACACCACGCATCATCTTCTCCAAGGAGATGCCTTGCAACAGGCGTTGAGTTTTGTCTTTGTGGGACAGGCCTGCTTAGCATAAAAATGCTTGGGGAAGAAGTAAAACCATAAGTATTAGGCAGTGGCCACAGGTCTGAGGTGTAGTGTTGAGTGTTGGAATGTTGAGTGTGTGTGGGTGTAGACTGGGTGGAGAGGCTTCCTCTCCACTAGGCACAGGTAAAATGCAGGGCTCTCCGGTCTGATATCAGTTCCTTCTGGGAGAGGATAACTTTCTCCCCCAAAGATTTTTTACCTCGTTCTCCTGATGTAGTTCTCCTTATCTGGGGGGTTTGTGGAGGTGAAGTGGCTGGTTATTCAGTTACCTCCAAAGGCTGAACCTTCTGACTCTTGCCAAGACTGGGCTTTGTTGATGGAAGGAAACTTTTTTTTCTAGCTATCTGCTCTGAAAAAGGAGTCGGTGGACTTGGATCAAAAGGAATCTCTTTACAGAGAATTAACCCCAGAGCTGAGAAAACACGGCCTGTTGACAGAAAACACACACATACACTCACTCTCCCCACAAGGCCTTGCTCACTCTCCATCTTTCGCCCTGACCCCCCATCCCCCAATATCATAACAGCCTTTGGAAGGGCCCACTTTTTGTCCCCCTACCGTTTGTGGCTGTTCAAACAGTCCCAAACATACAAAACAAAAAGGAGGCTCCGGTAGGGAAACAATTAGCAGAGAATTAGCTGGAGACAATGCTTCATCTTCCTATTTGAAGATCGTAACTGGCCTAATGGTGTTTAACTAACATCTCTTCTAATCCGAGGATAAACCCCCTCAATCAGGTGACAAATACTTGAAATGACTGTCTCAGACCCACTGTCTTGCTGTAAAGGAATCAGAGGGGCCAGGACTAGTTCTTTGTTGCGTGTGATTTAAAATCAGTTTCAAGATATGAGAGTACCTGCCAGGTAGATTGAGAGGAAGAGGATGAAGAAAGCCACAGGCTTTAAATTTTTTCTTTTTTTTTTTGCTGCTTTTTTTTCTTTCTTTATGCTCACGTTCATTCTGTTGGTGCCTTTGCCATGTCTCTCTGCTTAAGTTATATCCGTGTATTTAATAATGATGAAAAATAGCTGAGCATTTACATGCCAGGCCTGAAATCAGCTCTTGACCTGTATTTTCAGGATGGCTCTCACAACAACATTTTGAGTTAGGTATTCCTATTATTATTATTATTATTTTTTACTATTACTATTATTATTTTGCCAACTTTGTTAACAAAGAAACTGAGTCACAAGTCAAATGACTTACGAGAGGCTGAAGAGTGAGTGAGGCCAGAATCTAGGCCTTCAGCCCTCTGCCGACGGGGCTATGAAAACCTTGCCTCAGAGAACATTTCTGCTCTCGTTTCCCTTGGAGAGAGATGCTGAATTTGGATAGTTTTAAATGCGCTGAACACGATTATTTTCTGACTCTACCCTGATGTTTTTTGCTGTTGTCTTAGATGGCAGAAAAATCGTATTAAGTATTTAGAAAACACAAATCTGGACTCTGGTGAGTCATGATATTTAGAAGGTTGTACATGGTTGTGTAAAGGGAAAAGAATACGACTATTTACAAGGGCTAATTTGATTTGTTCCTTCAATACTATAACGCCACCCATTTTAGTTCCTAAAAAGAGTCAATAAATTTACCGGCAGTGGCAAGGCCCTAAAATGTTACGGTAGGCTGTCCAAATCCAGTTTACCGGAAGGTGCTGGATCGCTATGGGTGGGTTGTTGCTTGGGGGTTAGATTATAAACATTTGGAGAGCAAAGAATAATTTGGAACAGGTGGTCCCAAGAGTCAGGTAACCGGAACGATTTATCTTTGCCACTTTGAAGGTTAGGGGAGGCTGGAGGTTGCCTGAATCTGGGACAGGCGGCCTGAGGGTCGGGGAGGGCTGGGAGGGCCCCCACTTTGGGATGAAGCCTAGAGGGATGGATGAGGGGGTCTCTGCACACAGACCCAGGTCTGTAGAAAGCAGGGCTTCGTCATCCCTGTCATCACCCATCTGATGATACTAGTGAGGGCGCAGATGTGGCTGCTGGTGCTTTTTTTGCAAAAGCTGCCTCTGCTTTCGTATATGTGCAGAAATTTAAAACAGGAGCTCAGAGAAACAGACAGCCAAGGGAGACAGGTTTACTTCTCACTGGTCTTGAGAATGTGCACGTGGCCGATTGTCTTTGCCCCGTAATGTCCATTTAGACATATTTTTAAATGAACCAAGGATTTAAAAGAGGCCAGAAATTATTTTGTCACTTAGTTTCCGCAGTAGTGTGTCAATGACATGAAAACGGGTTGTGATTTCAATGGCACTGGATTTTTTTCCCCTCTAGTTTCCTTTTGAAGATCTAGTAAAGTTAGATTTTAAAAATCTGTGCATTCCCAGATTTAACATATCCGTACATATCTACTCATAATCATTCTGAGAACTGTCAGCTCTCTGTGATTTTAACCAAAGGAAAAAATGATAAAATCGACATTTTTTCCCCCCAAAGGATGAGGAACTGGAGGGTTTGACCACTGTCTGAAGACAGCAACTTACTTTTGTCTCGCATCAGCTGAATCTGTTAGCTCCCCTTTCTTTTCTGTTCATCTCCCAAGAATGGTCTTTCATAACTGAAATGTACAGTATATTAGCCAAAAGATGTTTTAATTTTGCAAAGAAAAATCATGCCAGAGGCGGCCGAGTCTGTTTCAACCATTATTGTTTCTGTAGCATGCATACTTTGGGTTTCATGGTAAGATGTGGTTTGCCAAGAAAGAAAATTACAGCAAGAAACTATGTTGAAAACATATACACTTCTGATTGAGAAATGGGAAAAACACGGAAAAATTCCGCACGGTAATTGCTTTAACGTGAGTTTTAAATGTCATTGTTTGACTTATGTCAAAAAGTCCCTCTTAGCTAATTCTCACATATGCTGTTACCAAATATCTCACCTTAAAAATGGCAGATGTGGGGCTTAACTCTGATGATCTTGAGGCTTTCAGAGATAGCCGTAGTCGTAGTGGAAACATTCCAAATTTTTAGATTGTGCAGGCTGAGTTTTTTTTTTTAAGGTTACTTAGATATCGATTTTATTTTCTTGACCCAAAATAAGAAAACACGGGGAATTCTCAAAAGCTTTTTACAGGCTGCTATTATGAGAAGAGAAGCCAAACCAACATGTATTAGGTCATGAGTTTGAAGTGCATAAATAAGCCCTTGAAGGTCACCAAAACAGGGCGAAAACCACCAGTTCTCCTCACCTCGGCCAAGTCAAATTCCTGCCGGTTTGATGTGTTTGATTCAAGTGGACGCAGAAAGGGGGTTTCTGAGTCCACGGTTGAAAGATCTCGATTTGATTTGGGTTCCGAAGATGTTCTTGGGGTAAAGCGAGAGGGGAGGGCTGGAATTCCCATCTCCTTTGGATCACTCCCTCTCACAGCTCCACTGAGAAAGCGGGTTCCAGGGCACCCCTTCCTCCAAAGGAGATCTTTCTTTCCTGCTGTTTGGATATGCAGAAGCCAAAGGTCAAAAATGGCTTGCGTTCCTTCTGGTCAATTTCTTCACCTCCCACCCCCTTCTGTAGTAACTTAGTGGTTAAGGTGTTGGTAGTTTCCAGAACAATTTTTTTGTTCCTGGGAACACATACATGTTTTTTTGGCATGTGGGGTGCAACGTGTAAGTACAAACCTTTAGGTCTTCGTTGATGGGCAGCTCCCCGAAATGCGGAGCACGTCCGCTGCATCGCCGAGTTTGGTATCAGCACCAGTGCTGATGGAAATTCCACGCAGGGAGAAAACCTCCTCATAGGAAAACAGAAAGGGTATCGCTGCAAAAAAGGTTGTTTTCTTTTGTGGGTGTGTATTATTTGCACGTATGGGGACTTTTGTTTCACGGTGTTCTAGAAACACTTGTCTCCCCAGCAAAGGTCTGAATGCCCTTCCCAGTTGGGAAGGGGGTTGGGGGGGGGAGGAGCACAGGGGGCAGATTCCTGCACCTCTGGCCTTTTGTGCGACTGGTACAGTAGAGGGAAGCGGTGACTCGCGGCTTGGAGGGTGTCATGTGGCATAACAAGTTGTGACTTGCCGCTTGTGTTGTAAACAAAGTTTTGGCCCCATCCAGCCGTGAAAAAGAATGGAGCCGGGAAGATTATTCACCTCCGGTCTGTGACGGGCCACCGGGGCTCTCTGGTGTTCTCCTCTTGCTAAAGAGACCATACTCCCCGGAGACTTTAATTTTGGAGTGTGGAGGAAAGGGGGGTGGGAGGGGAGAAAGAATGTCTTAAACACAGCAAATGTCTGAAACGCTCCGAATGTCTTCAGCGTTGCTCTGGCACCCACAAGAAAGACAAAGTGATAAAAGGACACAGAAGCAGGCTTTTGGGGGGATGGGGGGTGAGCAGAGAGATTAGGGGACTTGCTAGTGGTTTGATCTAGAGTGGAGAGTTTTCTGACACCTCGGGAGCTCTGGAATGCCTTGCTGTGTCTTTAGGAAACTGATTTGGAAATGTCTTTCCCTGCAGCTTTGCTGCCGTTTCTTTGTGCCTATTTTTAGTGAACTGTTTTTTTGTTCTGTTTTTTAAAAAGACACAAGGTTTGTTTGAGAATAACGAGTGGCCCATAGTTATTGAACACTTACTATGTGCCAGGCACTGTGCAAAGCAAACACTTACATTTCTGACTCCCAATAGCCTTAGATGGAATGTGCTATTATTTTTTTTTTTTTAAGGCCTCAAAAAATTGGGTAGAAACTCGGAATTGTTTCTCTCCACGGAAATCTTTAGTAAAAGGCGAAAGATTTATGCGTTCTGAAGAGAAACCAGAGTGTTAGGAATGTGCTATTATTATCACCCCTATTTTACAGATGCGAAAATTGAGTCTCATGGAGAAGTAACTCGTCCAAGGTTATATGGCTCATGTCAGAACCAGGATTGAACCCAGTTTTGATTCCTAACCACTAGGATATCCAGCCTCCACGTCCACCCCACCCCACGCATGCTCATGTAATGAGAGCTACGTTTTCTCTACATGTCTGCCCTGGAGAGCTAGATTTTAAAGTCAGTCTCCAATCGTTTTGCTTGGAGGATATTAAGTGATGGTCAGGTATAAAAGTTGGGTTCAAAATAAGAGACATCACCTGATTCTCACAGAATCTTGAGCCTGTCCTTGTAGAATAACTGAAGTTTAGAGTTGAAATCTGTTGAAATGGTGGCTGCATCACTGCAGTTAGCTGGTCTAAGCTATTGTCTGTGGCCCCTTCTGTGCTAGCAGAGTTGAGTAGTTACTATAGGGACTGCATGGCCTTCTACAGAATGTTTGCTGACCCCTGAGCTATTGCAATCTGACAAGACAGATTTTGTTGACAAGGAAGATCGTGCACTTGGGACATTACATATACCATTTCACTGATTTATTATTTATTGAGTGCCTCCTACGTGCCTCACGCATTGCATGGTGATGGGGGAAAGTTCCAAATGCATTCATTCTTTCCCTCATTTATTCAGCATTATTTACTGAGCTGTGTTCTAGGCATTGGGCTAATTACTGGCGACCCAAAGGCAAGAAGGACCCAATCTGGCACCTCTGATGGCAGGATCCCAGGGTGTTTTCACCAATATCACCCTGCCTCTTCTTTCCCTTTGAGGTTTCAGGGGGCAGAGATATGACTTCTTGAGCTTTCTAATATTCAAGCAGAAGGATGGAGAGAAAGACCCAACTTTGCAGACTCTTATTCAAAGAAGCCATGCCCAACTTGTTAAGAGCAGTACACTGGCTTCTGTGCCTAGAACTGTGTCGGACAATGCCCATGGCTTACTCCCTGCCTCAGACAGACAATGACCTTCTGCTACCCTTAAGAGGTGGTGGGGAGAACAGGTAGGAAAAGGGAGAATCTTTCCAAATTCAAGCCTTGGCTCTGACTTACAGCCTAGAGATTAAGAGCATGAATCTCTTAAGATTTGTGAGCCAGGAGCCAGGCTGCTTGGGTTCAAATCCTTGCTCAGCATTAACCAACTATTTAGTTTGGGGCAAGTTACCTAACTTCTATGTGCCTCAGTTTCTTCACCTGTAACACAGGGTGGTTATCATGGAGATCAAGCTAATAAATATAAAGTGTTTGCAGCAGTACATGGCAAAGAGTACGAGCTATATCAGAGTCGGCTACTGTATTATTGTTGTTATTATCATTTAAGCTTAAATGTATTATTTACAAGCTTACATGACCCTAAGCTCTCTGAGCCTCAGCTTCCCCTCTGTAAAATGGGGATGATGATAATGACAATAATAACTGCTTCAGAAGGCCACTGTGAAAACTTAAATGAGTCAGTACATGTAAAACACTTTGCTTTGCTGCAGTGCCTGCCCACATTGAATGCTCAGTAAGCCAGCTATTATGCTCAAGCCAGCTGTCATTACCTTTGAGGTTATAGGGAATTACATACTGGGCCAATGATGTGCCTTTAAGCTCTTGGTCAGTGGAGTCCTTTTTCAGCATCAAGAGAATGTAGGGCAGTGGTTAATAACAGAGACCCTGAACTCAGACAGTTTGGTCTGAACCTTAAGTCCATCACTCACTAACTATGCTGTCTCGGGTTGGGGACTGAGCCCCACTCAACTTCCCAAACAGTGGAGGCAACGGTCGCTGTACGTTAGGAGGTTGGGAGGCTTAAAAGAGGTAGCAGGGTGTCTGGCACATAGTAAGCCCTCAATAAATGGTAGCTTGTATTATTATCACACCTACTCCTTGCCTCCCTCCCGCCCCCAGGAAAGCACTGAACATTAGTAAATTTTAATTTGAAAATAAAATAACACATTTTAAAACTGCCAAACAGATTTAATATTATATTCATTAAACAAAATTAAAATATTCTATTAAAGCCAGACTTTGGGCTCAGACCAAATTTTTATAACCCAAGCTTAAAGGCCAAAGAGTCCCCCGGCCACAATGGGGACATTGTGATTGAACTTGAGACTTCAGCGCTGCTATTGAGCGGTCTTTGAAATGCACGCACGTTTCCCCTTTAAAATGAAAGGGAAGTCATGGGAAGAAAAAAAATGAGGTTCTTGCTTACCCCAACAAACCTTAATGAATTGAAAAAGAAAAGCAAAAGATTACTCATTTTTCTTCTGCTACCTTATCCTGCCAAAGACGCGTGGCCCACTCCTAACCCCAGCTTTGAAAGGTACCTGCTCCGAACGTTCCAGATCTGATATGCTCTACCAGCTAAGCTACTATAAATTCTGGTCTTCGTCAGGTGTGGTATATCAGTGAAAGCTGAGATCTGAGAGCTCAGCTGCTGGTTCAAATCCCAGCTCTGTCTCCCCTAACTATGCCTCAGTTTCCATATCATAGAACAGAGATAAAATACCTACTCCATAGGCCTGTAGTGAGAGGATGTAAGAATTAGCTGTCCCTATTGATGGTTTTTTAAAATCATTTTTTTTAATTGAAGTTATTATACAATAATAATATAGTTAATATAGTGATATATTATAGTAATAATAATTAGTTAATTTACAATGTTGAATTAGTTTCAGGTGTACAGCAAAGTGATTCAGTTATACATATATATACATATATGTATGTGTGTATATATATATATTCTTTTTCAGATTCTTTTCCATTGTATGTTATTACAAGATATTGACTGTAGTTCCCTGTGCTACCTTGTGCTATTATCTAATGAATGAAACTTCCCCAGACTTTTGGGACTTTGAAGAATTAAAGGCATACAGGTATGCCTTTATCTGAGAATTTTGAATCAAAATCATCTCAATATTCAGGGAGGGGAATTGGAGAGGGAAGAAGTAGATTTTAAAATCTCTCACAGGAGTTATGATATGCCAGACACTTTCACCAAGCTCATTTAATCCTCTCCAAAAAAAAAAAAAAAAAAATCCCATGACATTTGTGTTTTGATTAACAAATGGGAAAACTGAGGCTTGCACAGGTCTAGTGGCTGCCCAATGACATTCCCGGTCTCTCTGACCCAAAGCACAGGATGGTTCTACCACGTGACCTGCAGCCCTCCTAGGACAAGGGCGCAGACTATCCCAGAGGACTTCTCTGTGACCCACTGACCTTTACTGACGTTCTCTTCTTACCTTTCAATAGCATCCTTCATCCTCAGTGAGCCCGTTTTTGTGGCGTTTCCATTGAGAATGAATGGACACCTTCTAAAACAACAAATGGAAAAAGGAATGGCAGTGGATCATGACATCCTTCTCTAGGTGACATTTCTTAAGAACCTCTGGCATTTCTTGCCAACCGGGGGGGGGGGGGGGCATGACCTCCTCCTCAGACCGTGCTGGGTCCTAGGCTGTGATGTGGGGCCCAAAGGCAGAGATAAAGGAGGTTAGGCAGCTGATGGGGAGCGCATGGAATGGACTCCCCACTCCACCACCTACCAGCTGTGTGACATTGGGCAGAGGACTTGGGCTCTCAGAGCCCCAGACTCTTCCCCAGTTCATGGGGCGGATGCCATCCATATTGGGTTTGTTAGAGAGTTTCAATACAGTGATGGATGGGAACATGGCCTGTTCATCCAGAGAGTGTTGGTTCTTACTTGCACCAACCCCAGAAGTACTCAAAGAGAAGAGTGAAAGTGAAGCTTACTTTGCCTGGGGAATATTCCTTCCTGTTCTCTAGGTAGCTGCAGTCTTGGGATTTCACACATTCTGGAAGAATCTACTAGTCTCTGAAGGGCAATCTTCTTTTAATGGGGGGGGGGGGTGTACCCTTTCCATATTAACTTAAAACATGAATGAATATTTTTCTTTAGAGTTCTGTCTTTATCTTATTATGTGTTTGGAAAAGATATAGCAAGCATTTCAGACAAATGGTTTCACATGTTTTTAACTGCATAAGACAAAAACGGTTTAAAACTCCAGTCCACCAGGTAATTATAGCAAAAGTGGTATCCGGGTATGGCAGGATTCATGAATGAAGAAAGAGAAACACGCATCTGAATATGTGAAATTTTCCCCGAGATCTCTTCATTTAAATGAAATCCTTTATTCCCAAAGCTTGTCCCTGCAAGCTGCTTACAGCAAATGCCTCAAATAACAGAATTTTCTACTAACCAGAACTGCAGTTCTGCACTCAGTTTTCAGGGGAATAAAGTGAAACAAATGAGTCTGTCAAGAATGTTAGTAAAGTCATCTCAGAGCATGTGTCTGGACACATTCAGTCTCTGTCTTTCGTCTTTGAAAGAGGAATGGCTGGCCTTTGGATGAATATTATGCTAATTAAAATGACCTCTGTGTGCTTACTCGATGACAGGATCTGTTCTGATTGAGTATAGCGATCAACTGACTTATTCCTCACAACAATTCTATGAAGGAAGTCTATTACTATTCATATTTTCAGGAGGAAAGTAAGGCACAGAGAGGTTAAGTGACTTGCTCGAGGTCACACAGCAATTAAGGAGTAGAGCCAGGCTTTGTATGCAGATGGTTCTAGAGGTTGTCTTCATAACCCCTGCACTCCCTGCCTCCTTAACCACCATAGAAAGAATTAAATTTTCCTTCTCTTTGACCTTCACTCAACTGGACAGTTAATTAGGGACAGGCATGAGAGGGAAACAAAGGGACCGGCGGTCTTAATTGTAATTTTTCAGTATTTTACAAGGATGTATTGGTGTATTCTATCAGCCTCAGGTGCAGCATAATACAGGGGTTAAGAGCCAGCCTGTCCAAGTCTACTACTTGCTATCCTCATGACCTTGGGTTTACTTAAGTTCTTCTAACGTCAGTTTCCCCACTTAGGAAGTGAGGATCATGAATCTGCATCATCAGAGTTAACAACCATGACCTGCGTAGAAGGGCCTCTGATATCTGATTGTCCAATACCGTTTATTACCTGTTGGAGCAAAAGTAACTATGGAAATCCTATCTCACGGTGGGGCACAGTTGCAGTTGGGTACAGTTTGCAGTGGAAGAGAAGGGAAATTCCCAGGCATGCGGGGCTCGAGCTGGAAAACGGCTCAGGTTTTTCCAGAAAAGGTCAGAGACACTGGCTTTCCTCGTCCCCACGTGAGAAGTTGCAGAGACAAGTCCGCAGCAGGCAGCCTGGAACGCCCAGCCCGCCGGTATTAAAATCTAAGCGGATGAGTACACCACGGCCCTCGGGGGAGGGACTTGCCTGTCACGTGCCCGGTGCCCGGCAGAGCGGACCCCCCTTCCCCCCACCTCCCAGGAAGAGTTGGACTTTGGGCAGCACGGGTCAGAGGCAGAGAAGAACGCTTCCAAAAAACCCTGCCCGCTTGTCTGTGCAAACTCAAACGCCGTGGTAGCCTCTGATTTCATTTTTCTTCTTATTCCCTTTCTTCTGACATGGAAAATGTCCTTTTCTCCAGAGCCACTGCTGGGTTTTCAGTGACCAGGTGTGCAGACTGTCTGGGTTTGCCTCCTTTCACCTTCCTCCTCCACTTCAGCCCGCCTCCATTTCCTCTTGAATGCAGAAAACGGAATTTCATTCATTCATTCGAAAATATGTACTGAGCACCAGCTGTGTACCAGGACCTACTCTGGACACGAGAAATACAGTAGAGAACAGAAACAACCAAAATCTACTTCATGGAGCTGCAGTTGAGTGGGGAAAGACCAAAGATAAAAACCTAAATGTGTAAAGTACACAGAATGTCAGATGGTCATGAGTCTGGGGGGAAAAATCAAGAGAAGGTGGATAGAAAGTGCGGGGGGGAGGGGGGCAGGGGAGGGCTCTCTGAGCAGGCGGCCTCTGAGCACAGAGCTGGAGTGAGCTCTGCCCATATCTGGGGAAGAATATTCTAGAAAGAAGAGACAGCAAGGGCAAAAGCCCTCAGATGGGAGCCACCTGGAGGCCAGTACGGCTGGGGCCAATAAACAGGGGGCTGGCGGAGATGAAATCATGGTGGAGGGGCCCCATCAGGTAGAGCCATTCTGTGTCAATCAGGCATGTCTGAAGTCAGTAGTATCAGAATTGTTAAATGACTTTTTAAAAGAACATAGGCCCTAAATCTGAAATCAATCATTGCAAATTCAGACAGGCAGGTAAGAAGTTAATGAAATGAGCAGGGTAATTAACCAGGGGGAATGCTGATTCCATATTGCCATGTGTTCTGGTTTTTCAAAAGACACTGAAATCTGGACTTTTATGAGAAATGTCCTGATTTTAAAATCATCACGAGGAACCACCAGCATGCAGGTGCAAGCTCGCAGTTTGAGAACGCTCTTCCAAACATCGCCGTAGACCCTGGGAGTCTTAATTTCAGTGACAAGACAGTGAGCCTTTCTCTGACGCTCTTTTCTTTACTTTTTACCAATTCCTGACCAGAAGGATGCCAAGAGATGCTACCAGTTGTTTCCAGGAAAAAGTAGGACTTGAATCGCATGAGGATGGGGGCTGAGACGTCATCCAAGGAGCAATCAGCTTGCTTCATTTTCACGTCTTTCTCAAGACTTTTTCCTGATCGCCCCTCATCACGGGTAATGACAAACATGGTCCAAATCCATCCTCTTTCGGGTTTCCATTAGTTTCATGATGATGATTATTTTGTCATCTGGGGTTGATTTAGGAGTGGTGAAATGTTTGCAGGTTTCGTAAATGGTTGTCAGCCACTGTTTAGAATGGCAAGGAACTTCTTGTGTTGTTCACATCGTAAGGACTGTGGTGATAGTTTCCAGTGGCTACAGACGTGAAAGGGGATAAAAGGAGGGGGGGCCTTGAAGGATTCCACACAAAGTGATTGGAAAATTGAATAATTAGTCAGGGGTGGCGGGGCTGCGAGGGTGAGGAGAGGGTTCAAGGGCCCTGAAGACCTGGGATGCCCAGGCTGACGACACTGAATTCATACTCTGCCTTCTCCACCCCAAAGCTGAGTCAAGCAAAAACCCTGCCAAGGGCCCACAAAGCTGTCAAGATTCTTCGGGATGTAAGTAATAGAAAACTTACTTCTGAGTTGGTTTAAGTTAAAAAGGAAATGTACTGACTCTGGGAAATGTAAAGTTCTGGGGAGATCTGGTTTCAGGTGTGGCTGGTCCAAGAGCTGAGACGTAGGTGATGAGCCCATCTTTTAATTAATCCCTGTTCAGGAGGATTCGGTACTTTGTCATGCACCACCTCTGGAACTTGGGATGGAGTGGGAGAGAGGTAGATTCCCCAACTGAAGTCAGCAACATTGGCTGGAAGTGGGGAGTGGACTGGTTCCCTGTGGATCCCCAAGCTTCAGCATAATGCACCTCTAGATATGCCTTGGCCACCCCTCTTCTACTGGGCTACAGTGCCATTTGTGAAATGTGTGGGTTTTCCAGGTGCTGTGCTACACTGTGTGTGTATCATCTCCTTTCTCCTCAAACACTCCTTTGAGGATGGCACTTTAAGACGTGCTGCTATTCTCCCTCCCATGTGCTCTTTCCACAGGCCTAGAGGATGACCTTTTATTTCAGGTAAGGGTGTTCAGAGAGGGTCATCTTTTTCATCGTGTCTTGTACAAAATTAGCACTCAATATTTGGGACACTCCACCCAAGCATGGGAGAGGCACTGAACTTCTGAGGAAAAGATAGAAACGCCTCAGTATCACTTGGAGTGGCCAGAGTGACCCTGGCTAGAGTGTGCTTACGTTTATGGGCCTCTGATGACCAGCCTGTGTTTCTTTTCCTCCTCTGAGCTTTGCCCTTCATTATTGCCTCCACTCCATTATTGCCTTTTTCCTGTTCCCTTTAGTGGCCCTGCAGTAACATCTCATGCAATACAGAGGTTGCAAACTGGCAGCCAAAAGGCATTTTGTTTGGTCTGCAGAACATTTAAAATGGAAACTGGAGCCAACATTTGAAAATCTGGACATTCCACACAGAAATGAAGATTTCTGGCTTCCATTAAAAAATCAGAAGATCTGTCAACACTGTGCCCACATTTTCACAGGACTTCCATTGGCTGGAACTGGGAAATGACTGTCTCTTCTAGATGGATGGGTTCTCAGTTTAGCGCAGTCTCCACCTCTCTCTATTGTCCCCCTGACACTGGGGTTCAGGGTTAGTTGCCGTTGACCATTGGGATGGTGCTGTTGGCTGTCCTATAGTAGATTTCAGAGGGAAGGTAAGTCTTTCCTATCCAGCTCTTCATCAAAAGTGTGAAAATGAAGTATAAATCAAGTTGGTCGTTAGTATTAAGAAAAATGAGGAAAAGCATGTGTTTTGGGGTCAGTCAAGGTTTCTCAGCCTCGGCACTATTAACATTTGAGGTTGGACAGTTCTTTTCGTGGAGGTCTGTCCTTGCATTATAGGAGGGTATTTAACACGTCCATATATGGACCATACCCCTTTCAGAAGTAAATAGTTCCCTGGACTCCAGGCATCCACCAGTTTGGTAAGAAGTTACTGTAAGTGAAAAAAAAACTGTTCTTGCTGTGAATTGCATGCTGGCGGGCCCAGCGTGGCAGTAGAGGTTCTGAGTTGGCTGACTTGGGTTTAATCATAGGTGCACGTGCCAACCATTGAGGCCACTTGCGACGGCCTGTCTGAGATGTTATAGAAGGAATTCAGCGTGAATGAGAGGTTGAACCATCTTAAAGAGTCTTTGGAGAATTTCTTAACTTTCAGCTGAGAGAGGCCATTGTGGCTGCTATATTCAAAAGGTTTGCAAACAGTAGGTTCTGCTACAGAGTGTGGACAGGCATCAAGCCTCGTTGGAGAGCAGAGGGAGGGGACCAAATGATCTCTGGGTGTCTCTTCCAACTCTGGTTCTGTGAGCTGCACCTCAAAGAGTGAATTTCCCCAAGACTGGTTTAGTATGTTGCCTACTGCATTGCCGCAGCTCATAATGATGGTCTGTGATGGAAACCCAGGGGAGCAGTGATGGTTGTCCACAGAGGGAAACCAGCCTTCCCTAGGCCAGTACTGTGTACGATGTGGTGTGTGGAGGTTTTTTTTCTGATTTGTTTTGTTTTGTTTTGGCCTTTCACCAGTGCTCCAAATCCTGTCCAGTGTCTGAAATAGTGTCCATGCTTAGGTTTCCCATACTAACTATAGTAGGTGCCAGTCAGACATTCAACACCTATTAATTGAACACCTGCTATGAGGCAGCCACTGTTCCAGGCACTTGGCAGGAAGCTGAGAGCAAAACTGACCAAGTCCTTGCTCTCATGGAGCTGTGTTTTTGGTGGAAGAGAAATGGACAATAACAAGAACACAAGCAAAAATACGTATAGTGTGACAGAGAGTATTAAGTGCTATGGAGAAAAATAAAGCGGGGAGGGAGGGAATAGGAAGTGCTGGGGTGCAGCAGGGAAGGGTGGCATTTTTTTTTTTTTTTTTTTTTTTTTTTTTTTCGATACGCGGGCCTCTCACTGTTGTGGCCTCTCCCGTTGCAGAGCACAGGCTCCAGACACGCAGGCTCAGCGGCCATGGCTCACAGACCCAGCCGCTCCACGGCATGTGGGATCTTCCCGGACCAGGGCACGAACCCATGTCCCCTACATCGGCAGGTGGACTCTCAACCACTGCGCCACCAGGGGGCCCCCGAGGGTGGTATTTTTAATTTACTTTTAATTTAAAATAAAGTGCTCAGTGTAGTGGTGTGCTGGTAAGTTGGCTCTCTGGAATAAAAGGTCCTGACTTACAACATTTGCCACTTCCCATGGTGTAAATGCTCCCACCATGGCTGATTTCAAGCTCCTGTTGGTTTAATAACCAGCTCACAATATTCACACAAATTTAACAGTCATTTCTTGCAGGCTGGTGCTGGCCAGCTCCAGCACTCCACTGGTGGGGAAGACCTCACCGTAAACTCTCTGGCCAAAGAGCACGCACAGAAGACCTGAGTGGGATCGTGCCCGGTGTGTTCAGAGATAGCCCAGAGTCCACTGCAGCTGGAACAGATAGGGGGAGAGGGATAGGACATATGGTCAGAGAGGTAGCCAGAGGCAGCTGATGTAAGCATTTTAAGCCATGGTTGGATTTTTGGCTTCTACTCTGAATGAAGTGGGAGCCCCTGGAGGGCTCCAAGCAGAAGAGAGACAGGATGCGATTTACATCTGGCAGAATCCCTCTGGCTGCCATGAGAATGGGGGGCAAAGACAGAGCAAGTAAACCTGTTGGGAGACTGTTACAGCAAGAGATGATGACGACTTGGAGTAGGAGGGTAGCAGCAGGGCAGGGGTGGGGAGAAGTAGTTGGATTCGGTATATATTTTGAAGGTGGAGCCAATGGGATTTGCTGACGGAATGGATCTGGGAAGTGATACGAAGCATCCAAGGTGACGCCAAGGTTTTTGGCCTGAGCATCTGGGAGAATGGAGCCGATGTTTCCCGAGATGGGGAGACAAGGGGAGGAGCAGGTTGGGAAGCAAGGTTAGGAGCACCTTCTATGAACCTAGCCTTGAGCAAGGGCTTAAACGCACACCTTCTCCTTCCGTGCTAACAGGTGGGTTCTTTGATTACCCCATTTTAGAGAGGATGTGACAGCGACTCAGAGAGGTTAAACAGCACACCCCAAATGGCCCCGCTGGAACCTGGCCAGGCCAGAACTACCTCCCGCCCCACCACCACCTCCCAGCTGTTCTACCATGTTTTCTCAGCTCTCCCGGCCCCATTCCTCCTCTTCGTTTTGAGGAAATGGAAGCAGAAAATTTCTTCAAACGAACTAAACAAGGAAGCAAAAGCCTCTCCCTTGTTCAGAAAGAGCTCTCCAGGGGTTCATGCCAGGCACAGGTGGGTTCTGCTCAGTGGACCCATTGCTGGCCTCTTTCTATGACAAATTTGTTGGATTAACCCATGAAGATTAGTATTCCACAGGAGAACTCACACTTAGCAAAACTTAGTAGTCAGTAGCTTAGAAGGCTTTGGTTTGGGACGGACATAGGTTTAAATCCAGACTCCACTGCTGAATAGCTTTACCTGCCTGAGCCTCAGTTATTCCATCTGTGCCGTGGACGCACTAAGAGTTCCTCTCAAATTAAATGAGATAATGAACATAAGGTGCTTGGCCCAGAGTCCACACTGGGCAAATGGAGGGTCTCAGGACCATTATGGTTTGAGAGAAAGAATTAGAAAGTCGGGTTTAATTGTAAACCAAAGGTGACTTGCCTTCTGAAGCTGGGGTGGTGACACGGGGTTGTGAAGCATGTCATGCCTGAGAACTTTGTGGTTTGGCCTTTCTTTCTTTCTTTCTTTCTCTCTCTCTTTCTTTCTCTCTCTCTGTCTTTCTCTCTTTCTTTCTTTTTGTGATCCTGGAGGTTGGAGGCCTCTGTCTGGGTTCTGCTGTGCTCACCAGGCGGCCAGTCCTCGGCCATTTACTGCTGTCGGCGCTCCCAGAGGAGCCAACCTCAGCCCCACAGAGTCAGCTGCCTTGAGTTGTCATTTGTCGAAGGCAGAACAGCCTGTTCTCTCCACAAGCAAATCCCCAGATGGGAGCCCATTCGGGGCTGCTACGGTTTTCCTGATGAAATTCCTGACTTGGTGTTTTGTGTTTTTTTAAAAACACGCCCACTGCCTCACAAAAACCCTCAGCCGGGGAGAGAAACATTTCTCGTTGAATTACTGGTTTTTGAAAGGGTGTCAAGTTATACCCCACTTTCACGGCCTACACACGCCACTCTTTCCACTCACTGCTCCTGTGGAGAGTCCAAGATGGCAGAGCGTGGATGCTATCTCTGGCTGCCCCTTGCATTACGCAGATGGAAAACTGAGGCCCAGAGAGGCCAAGGAGGAGAGCCACAGGCTAAGTTGGTCTCCGGGCCTCGGCCAGACCCAGATCTCTTTATTCCAGAGCCGTTATTCTTCCTCCTTCATCAGAGGTCACAAATGGGCAGGCTGTGGCCACCTCTACCCCACAGATGTGCTGTCTTTGGCCCGAGAGTGTTTTAATTTGAATGAGTTGCCAGCATTTAAAAATCAGGAGATTCCATATAAAACCCAGCTTTCTGGCTTCTCTTCGACCATTGGGAGATGTGCAGATGAGGTCTGCCTTCCTGCATGGTGACAGTTGAGGATCTCAGTAATGTCCACTCCAGAGTATGTCTTCCTTTTGCCACAGTCCCCACCCCTCCCTGTCATCTCCCCGGACATGTGGGGCTGAATGTCAGTTGCCATCATAGAGCTTCCCTTCCTGGTTCTCTTATGGTGGAGTTAAGAGGAGAGTAAAATATTTCTTGAACTTGTGTCCTTTATATCAAAAACAAAGGAACAAAAGACGAAGCGAAATGGCTGCTTGTTTTAAAAATTAATGGTACACAGCATTATTTTCTTTGTGGCAGGGAAGAAAATTTCTGTGAATTTAATATGCAAACAGAATACATCAGTGTCTAAATAGCCAGCCCTCTTTACTGACTGATGCTCCCTGCCCCTTTTCTGCCAACATCATGTTTGTGACCCCTCCATGCCAGGGCCATAGTTTCCACTTATTTTTTAAAGACAGAATTAAACTTCTTTAACCAAAATCTCCTCCTACTTCTGTGAAACTTGAAATGCTCTTTAACCAAATTAAGAAGTTTAAATAATTTTTTAATTGCTCAAGAAAGACCACGTGTGTGAGTCTGAATGAGTACGCGTGTGTGTGCACGCATGTGTGCCGTGTGCCTGTGTGATGTGTTCTTGATTTATGGGATTCCCCCTGAATAGAACTGGATGATAGTGTTTTTTTTCCCTGGCTTTGGCACTGGCACTGCTGGACTTTGCTGTAAATTTAAGCCAGGGTGCAAAGCCAGGTGGTTTTAACTGTCTTTTAATGGTGTAACAGGGGAGCTACGTTAAGGTTGGGTTAAAATTGATGTTCCTTCTTTCTGGGGCATACTGGGGGGGGGGGGGGCTCGTGGAGAGAAGAGTTGGGGATACCAAGTTTTTAAAATAATCATTCCAGGAGAGCTGACCAAGAGAAAAGAGACTCACATTTTCAGAATGCCTGCTGTGTGTCAGAACTTGGTGTGAAGGTTCTCTCCCTGCGTTCCAAAGTGAGCCGTGGAACTTTCTTTGAATACCGACCTGTTCTTTTCATGTGTGTTAGGAAGAAATAAAGATAATCTATAAAGCACATAAGGAGTAGTATTTCTTAGAATGAGGCCCAATTTGTTTAAGGGGGAAAAGAGTCCATTTAGAGGAAAGATATGTAAATAGTACAGGTGGTTTTGTGGATGTGACAGAATCATGAACGATGGTTTGATTTAGTCCTCACAATACTCGGGAGTGGTCAAGTGGTCAGCCCACCCCTAAGCTGGGAAACCCTTCTAAAACCTTGTACTTCCTCAAAGCACTTAAACTTGTCATTAAATACTTAGTTGTGTAATCTTATGCAGAGTTCTATCTGACTCCTTTGAACCAGGGCTGTGTGGTCATTTCACTGTTGTGTTCCCAGCATCCGGGAGAGTTCCAGGCATACAGTAGATGCTCAGGAAATAATGCGGAAATGAGGTGGATGCCGAGAGTTTCACAAAGCTGGACTGGTTCCATGGAAAGAATGGTCTGTTAGACATAGAAAACAAACTTGACGGTTACCAAAAGGGAAAGCGGGGGAGAGGGATAAATTAGGAGCTTGGGATTAACAGATACACGCTACTATATACAAAATGGATAAACAACAAGGTCCTACTGTATAGCACAGGGAGCTATTTTCAATATCTTGTAATAACCTATAACGGAGAAGAATCTGAAAAAGAATATATATTTGTATAACTGACTGTGCTGTACACCAGAAATTAATACAACATTGTAAATCAACTGTACTTCAATATAAATAAATAAGTAAACAGACAAATAAAGATAAAAGCACCATTCAGAGTAGGGATCACACACACAGAAAGAATGGTCTATTAGTTTTATTTCCTTTCCACTGTAAAGGTAATATTTATGGCTATAAACTTTCTCATTTGTTGTTTTTAAGCTCTACTTGGCAAATCGAAATGGCAGCTCCTTTATGTTCGGTTGCCCAGTTTTTTTCTTGCCTTTGAGATTTTCTAGTTGGTGGAATCCTCCAGTTTCCTCTTAAGATGTTATCAAGCCAGTCGATGAAATCCCTGAACCCCCCTTCCCCGCACTCCGACTTCCCTCAGATTCACTTCACCATTTCCCCTTCTCAGGAGTGAGGGCAGGTGTGTCTTCCTCACTCCAAGGGCCAGTGACACAAAAACAGAAGCCAGAGCAGTATCTCCAGGACTTGTCCTCAGGCCTCCCAAGATGGCCAGAGCCTGCCCTTAGCAGATTGTCTGAGAAGGCAGGACCCGCCATCCCTCTGGGGGAAACAGGAGCCACTGGGATGCCTCTGGGTGACACAGCAACTCTTCACGGGCTCCGCCCACCTGCTTTGGTTTTGGCATAATGCAGATTTTCTTTTCCTTTTCTAGACCAATCCAGACCCGTCTCATAAAGGGTAATCATAATACTTACTGAGCAAGGGTTCACCCCTGAAATTCTGCCCCCTGTTGACCCCCAGTCGCTTGTTGCCAGCTTGGGGGCTGCCCAGGTGCCACCTCTCCATACCCTAGCTGTGGCCAAACCTTGGCGGGCTTTTTTTCCCTTGCAGTTTCATTGAGAAATAACTGACAGGCAGCACCGTATAGGTTCAAGAAGTACAGCATGATGGGTTGATTTACATATATTGTGAAATGATCTCCGCTATAGGTTCAGGTAACACCCATCTTCTCATAGAGATACAATAAAAAGAAAAGAAAGAAGGGGAAAAAGGAAACTTTTCCCCTTGTAATGAGAACTCAGAATTTAATCTCTTAACAACTTTCTTATGTATATCACAGCAGTGTTAACTACAGTCATTGTGTTGTACATGACATCCCTAGAACTGATTTATCTTATAACTGGGAATTTATACATTTTGACCACATTCTTCCAATTCCCCCTCCCACCACCCTCTGCCTCTGGTAACCACAAGTCTGATCTTTTTTTCTGAGTTTGGTTTGGGGTTTTGGGTTTTTTTTTGGTTGTTTTTTCAGATTCCACATATAAGTGAGATCATACAGTATTCGTCTTTCTCTGAGTTATTTCACTTAGCATAATGCCTTCAAGATCCATCCGTGTTTTTGAAATGGTAGGATTTCTTCGCTTTTTATGGCTGAATAATATTCATTGTATATATAAACCGTGACTCTTTGATCTACTCGTCCATCGAGGGACACAAGTTGTTTCCATGTCTTGGCTACTGTGAATAATTTGGTCGACTTTTAACTGGGGAGACTCCAGGGTGAGGACGCTGTGATGGCAGCTGTGGAGACCTGGGGCGGGAAAAATCCTGGCCCTCTCCTCAAAGAGTTTAGAGACTAGTAGGTGACAAGACAGGCCCAGATGTTTCCTCGGGACTGGGTTCTAGGTCCTGTGCTGAGGACTGGACAGTAACCTCTTGTGACTGTGCCTGTACAGCACTTTACAGTTTACGAAGGACATCCATAATTTATTTTCTGTCATGTCCATTTTTAGCCCTCTGTAGTGGATAATGCCTAGCAGCCATTCCATCTTTTGGTTTTCGTTTCTTTCCTTTCTGGTTCCCCCTTCACTTTCAGGCCATCACCTTACTCCTCCGTTCCAGGTGTAGACCTGTGATCAGGTGTAGACTTTTTTCTCCAGTTCAAGGTGTAGACCTGGACAATCACAGGATTCCAGCCCCCAGCCCTCAGGATTGGTTTAGGGACAGGTATGTGACTCAGGTTGAGTGGGACCCAATCCTGGGAACTTTGCTGGAATTGCTGGGGAAAGGTGCATTCTCTGCTCTGGCTGGCTAACTTAGTAGGGTGTGACCATCTTGCTTAGAGGAGGCCTACCTGAGAATGAAGACAACCCAGAGGAAAATAGAGACAAGATATTGAGGCCAAAGATTCCTGACGACATCACGTGAGCACCTGGATCCAGCCATTCCTGAAGCTAGACACCATGTTCTAGTCAATTATTTTTCATTTACTTAAAAACACTGAACAACTTTTCTTCCACTTGCTAGGACTAATACAGTTGGTTCCATTTGCCGAGTTGCCCTGCTTCCTCTAATCATAGTAACACTCCCTTTCATTTATAGAGCCCTCTTGAAAGCCTTTTCATAGCAATTGAACTCACTTCTACAAGACATCATTGGCCTGTTTTTGTTGATGAGGGATCTGAGGCACAGAAGGGGAGGGGAAGCAAGTTAACTTTTTCCCCCCCTTGGATCATCCTCACCAACTTTCAGTCTGGGGAAGAAAAGCAGTTTTCAATAGCCAGGGCACCTCCACCTCAGTGGGGGAGAATGTAAAGTGATTTGATGAGCAGCCACAGCAAGGTCAGGGAAGACCCTAACTGCATCACAGAATCATAGGAGGTGTAGTACTAATAGTAATTTTAGATGTCTAGAAAACTGCTGGAAGATGGGAGAGGAAGTAGTTAACTGCAGTTACCTATGCAACATGGAATGGGGAGAGAGGAGACTTTTGTTTTTCACTGTATATACTCTGTGTACATTCTGAAAACGTTTGCTAGGGGCATGGATTGTTTTATATTCAAATAAACAGTGAATTTTGTAATGTAACGGTAGCTGGCTTTCACCTGGGACACTTAGAGTATCTAACAGTGAATTACAAACCATTGAAAAAATATGAATCCACGAGTCTATGCCAATAATAAATAGATAAGTAAATAAACAGGGGAGAGGGAGGTTTCTTGTTTACAGTAGAATGACAAGGACCAGCGGGAAATGTGGAGAGGGCTGGACTAGAAACACACCATGTTGTAACCATTATGGTAAAAGATTGGTTCAGTCAGGAATCATCCATGGATATTGAATCTGGGGTAGGGATGTGGAGGAGGACCAGGAGATTCGCACGCGCTTAAAGGGTCTCCCCGTCAACGGCTTATTAATTTCAAGGGGAAAAATAGTCACTGTACACTGGAGAAATCAGAAAACACATCGTCTGGGTGATCGGTATTAATGTCGTCAGGGAGGGGAGGATGAGTAGAGGAGGATGAGTGCCCTTAGAAGGACACACCGTCACCCCATGTAGTGGTCTGGCCGAGGATGCAGAACCTGAATCTAATCACGAGGAAACGGCAGAGAGGCCCAGAAGGTGGAACATTCTATTTCCAAAAAAACCCACCTTCTTTTAAAATGCCAGTGTTGTGAAAGGCAGAGGAAGGCCAGATTAAAGGAGCCTAAAGAGATAAGACAACTAACCGCAGAGACTAATTCTGGACTGGATCCTACACAGGAGGGGAAATGCTATGAGGGACATTGTTAGTTGACAAACTGTAGTGCGGAGTGGATTAGGTAAAGTACTGTATATATTGGCATTCAGTGTACTGATGGTAATGGTCCTGTGATTAGGTAAGAAAAAGTCCTTATTCTTAGGAAATCCACCCTGAATGAATGAAGTATTTAGGAGTAGAGGGCCATGTGTCTGTAACTTACTCTTAAACGGTTCAGAAAAAAAATTAGACACGTGTGTGTGTGCGCACACGTGCACACATGTATGGAGAAAAAAAGCAATTGATAAATCAAATGGGCTAAGATGCTTACAGCAGGTGCATCTGGATAAAAGATACACGTGTGTTCTTTGCACTAGTAAGTCTGAAATTATTTCCAAAGAAAAACTTTAAAAAGTTGCTCTCAACAAAAATATGTCATCATAGTAGCATTTATTGGATAGCAGGACTCAGGCCAGTTATGTCCTTTACTCCTCAGAGACCCCTGACATCAGGCACGATTAACATGCTCATTTTCACAGGTGAAAAAGCTGAAGGTCATGGAGGTGAAGTTGCCTCAAGACCCAGAGCGAGTCAGCGCCAGAGCAGTATTCTCACTTCTCTGTCCAGAACCCACACTCTTAGCTATTCAACCGGTACTGACCTAAAGCACGGGACACCTCTTCCACTGGTGGTTTTTCAGCGTTATGCCAGTGGAGCCTTGGATAACGTTAAATCACTTAGTGATTTTTTTAAAAATCTCATTTCCGTTCACTTTTCAATTCTTTTAAATTCAGAAGAACATCTCAAGTTGGTGCTGATTCTCATTGAATAAGAGGGAGTCACCAGGTAGGTGACCCTTCTAGGCCCTCCGCGTGTATTTACTCTCCCCTGCAACCCTATGAAGTAGATAGTTTAATTATTCTTACTTTACAGATAAGAAAACTGAGGTATAGAGGTTAAATATCTTGCCCGAGCTTGCATAGCTCTGGCTAGGGGAGGAGGTGGGATTTGAACCCAGGCAGTCTAGCTCAGAGACTGCCCTTGCTTGGCTTCACCGTTCTCTTCAGTGAGTTCAGGGGTGTGAATCTGAATGAATGGGAAAATGCAAACTCCAAAACCCTCAGCCAAAGTCCGCTCTGAGCCTGAGTCTCCGATCTTTCAAGTGCTGCCTGGGCCACTCTTAGTTTCGTGAATTTCATTTTTGTCATACGTAAACGGGGATGAGAATAGTAGTAACATCTGCTATTTATTGAGCACCTGCTAGATGCCAGGTGCTGTGACAAGTACCTTACATGTCTCCTTTTAGTCTTGAACTTGAACCCTATGTGGTAAGTACTGTTGTTCCCATTTTATAGATGAGAAGACTGAGGTTCAGAGTGGTTCACAATCTTTGGCAGCCCGTAAGTGGCAGAGATGGAGTCTGAAGCCACGTTTCTCTGATTGCAGAACCTGGATCCGTCACCGTCCCCTGGCCTGTGCCCCCGGGGAGCTGTCTTGAGGATGAGAGCTATTTTCTGTGGTGGTTGGGACACGGCACTGGGCATGAAAAATCACCAGTGCTTGGGGTGGTGATGTTACATCTGCTCGTGGAAAACTGATCTCAATTTTGGGGTCTCCATTTCCTCCTCTGCTGGGTCAGGATGCGGATGGTGGTGCGGGGAGCAGGGGCGGGGGGGCAGCTTTCAGGGACTGCTTTATGGAGAGGGTTCTAGAAGGTTGTGTGGCCCGGAAGCAGCACTGTGCTGATGTCGGGGGCCTCTACCTCGGAACTACAAGCAAATTCTTCCCTCCAACAAGAGCACATTGTGTTCTGGCCCTGCTCTCCCACCCAGGCTACTTTAAATGCAGATCCTGCTGCCAACAGCTACTTTTAGCGAAGGCAGACTATCATAAGGAGAGAAACTTGTGAGAAAATAGCAAAATGGAAGCATTGTTCCTGAGGGTTTGGAGCAGGCTCAGGGAACGGTGGGGTGGGAGAGGCCTGGAGACGTGCTTTGCCATCACAAATAAGTTGTACAATAATTAATAATAATAAAGTCAGAAAGCTTTTTCTTCAAGCTGAAAGCAAGAGAGGGCCGGAGAAACGAGCTCTCGCAGGGTCATGATCCTGTGGTCCTGTGGAACCTCAGCTAAAGGAGCTGGGGAACGTTTGGAGGAGGAAAATCGTATCTAGAGGCTGGAGGGAACAGAGTGAGATTGATGGAGGGATCGTTAGTGCAGGATGTGGGGCAGGAGGGTAAGCTTGTGGGTCGAGAGGGTGACGGAGAAAAGGCCCTTTTTTTGAGGTAATTAGAGGTCCCGGGACAAACAAGAATCGTGGGATAGAAGATTATTATAAGGGCATTTCCAGCTCCACACTAGTTAGACCTTCTGGTGCTGCCAGTAGGCTGTCTCATGCGGTAGTGAGTGGACCGTCCCCAGAAGCATTTAAGCAGAGCCTGCATGACGATACAGGGATTTCAGCTTTGAGTTAGGACGCAGGACTTGAGCAAAGGTTCACAAACACTGACTGGTCTGTGTGTCAGGGCTAAGAGGATTGAGTAGTGAGGTTTTAATCCAAAAGATGAAATTGATGTCTATTTAAAAGATCGTCCTTTGAGACTATGCCCTTCCTATATTTGGGTGTTTCAGTGTCCTTTATAAAATTACCAGTTTGTGGAATGCAAAAGTCAGGAAATATCAGGATTAGATAATGTCCAAGTCTGTTCCATTGCTAAGACTCTGTGATTCAAGGAAAATATGCTTCTGATTTGGATGAAACAGGATAGGGGGAATGCATGTAAAATCAAGCCTAAAACTGACACATTGAGAAATGGCCGTGTCAGCATATTATTTAGAAATGTGGAGTTAATTACCAGAAGGAACAGCTAAAAAAGTTGACAGTGGTTGTCCCTTGAGAACTGGGCTGGAGGTGAGTTTTCTCTTAAGTATCCATTCTGTGTTACTATGTAAATTTGTAAATTACATGTATGTAATTATATGACGTTTCATTAAAAATTTTTAAGACTTAAAAATAAAGGCAATGATAGCTGCCGTTTTCTGGATCCTCTGCTAAGAGCTTTTCATATATTGTTGTATTTAATTAATCCCATCTTAGAGATGAGGAGATGGGCTCAGAGAGGTGAAGTAACTTGCTTTGCTCTACAGAGAGGGTGACTGCCAGGATTTTTGTTTTTGACTTGAGAACCCAAGTCAGACTCATAGACAGAATTCTCTGTTGTCCTCTGCCCAGGGTGAGACTTCTGGGAAGTTTGAGAAGCGGGAGAGGATGGGGAGGTGGGTGATGCTGCAGAAAGGACCGGAAGATAAGTGGAAGAGAGATGAGGACAAAAAAGGAGGTTGTGGTTTGCTTTCTAGGTTGCACATCTTGAGGAATTCTGCAGAGAAGGCACAGATGCGCGTTAAAAGAGAAACTAATAAACAGTTTCTCTCTTCCTTTTGGCCTTGATAGGAGGGAGGCAGAGAGGGAGAAAGCAAGCTGTTTTGGAAGAGTCTGCCCTGTGCCAGGCACTGTGCTAGGAACCTTAGGTAGATATCAACCCATCTAGTCCTCACAATGACCCTGAGAAGTAGTCACATTCACTGTCGAGGTCACTTTGGAGTGCCTACCGCAGGGTTTCTCAGCTTGCAGTTTGGGGCTGGATAATTTTGATGTGCGGGCCCTGAGCACTGTAGGATACTTAACAGCACCCCTGGCCTCTATCCACTGGATGCCAGGAGCATCCCCCACCCTCTCAAGTTGTGACAATCAAAGATGTTTCCAGACATTGCCACATGCCTCCTGGGAGGCAAGACCACCCCTAGTTGAGAACCGCTGGCCTCCTGTGACTGGGCGTGTCATACATATAGTCTCCAATCACCTCTCCAGCTAGTGGGCTTGATGTCCACGTTACAGATGAGAACACCGAGACTGAGAGAAGGGGAGGGATTCGCCTGGGGACACGTAGTTGTTAGTAGTAGAGCTGAGAATCGAAGTATTTCAGTAGGGAACTTAGAAAACCAGCTGATGAAGACCTGGGCCCAGACTTGACCCCAGTTTTACCCCAGGCTGGCACTAAAATGCAGATTGAATCTTTTCTTTTTAATGACAGTGGATGTCTTAGAGGAGGTACAGGTATTTCGTTAACATCTTAAAAGTAGGCTGGACAGCAGCAAATGCTGGCAAGGATGCGAGCAACAGGAACTCTCATTCATTGCTGGTGCGAATGCAAAATGGTGCAGCCACTTGGAAGAGAGTTTGGTGGTTTCTTATGAAACTAAACATACTCTTACTGTGATCCAGAAATCATGCTCCTTGGTATTTACCCAAAGGAGTTGAAAACTTATGTCCACACGAAAACATGCACGTGGATGTTTATAG
Source organism: Phocoena sinus (assembly GCF_008692025.1). Lineage (NCBI taxonomy): Eukaryota > Metazoa > Chordata > Mammalia > Artiodactyla > Phocoenidae > Phocoena > Phocoena sinus. Next base: position 14,132,166 of record NC_045777.1, on the reverse strand, counting down.
CAGCTTTATTCACAACTGCCCAAACTGGGAAGCACCCAAGATGTCCCTGAGTCAACGAATGAATAAAAAGGCTGTGGAAAATGATTTAGCACTAAAAAGAAATGACCTATTAAGCCATGAAAAGATATGGAGGCACCCTAGATGCATATCACTAAGTGAAAGAAGCCAATTATATGCTCTGTGATTCCAACATTGTGTAAAAGGCAAAACTTAGGAGACAGTTAAAAGATCATGGTTGCCAGGGGTTGGGAGGAAGGAAGGATAAATAGGTGGAGCACAGGGATCTTTAGGGCCGTGAACTCCTCCGTGTCATTATGCATTTGTCCAAACCCTTAGAATGTACACCACCAAGAGTGAACCCTGATGTAAAGTATGGACTTCAGGTGATAATGATTACGTGTTCTTTGATTGTAAAAATGTACCACTCTGGTAGGGGAGTGTTGATGGTAGCAACTGTGCGTGCGTAGGGGCAGAGTATATTTAGGAAATCCCCGTACCTTCTGCTCAATTTTGCTGTGAACCTAAAAGTGCTCTAAAAAAAAAAAAAAGTCTTAAAAAAAAAAGAATCGGCTGATAGCATGGTGGCCAAGAGTGCGGGCTCTGGAGCCAAAAGCCTTTATTCAATCCACTTGCCAGCGTGGAAACCCTGGCATGTTACTTAACAGCTCTGGGCCTCAGTTTTCTTCTCTGTAAAATGGGGTTAACGACAATACCTCTTCATAGAGTTGTTCTGAGGGTTAAATGACACAGAGTAAAACAGTGCCTGGCAGATCGATATTCAGCATCGATGAATATGTGCTGTTATTCTTATTTGCAAGCTTTTAAATCCATTTCACGTACTCAGACCTGGAACTCAGACCCCAGTGACGTACATCAGGGCACAATCGCCTAAGTGGCTGACTCTGCTTCTCTGCAGTCGAGCCCTGGGGTTGCAATTGGGTCGATTTTTCACTGACCACTGAGCAATCATCTCCGGGCTGCAGGAGTAGCCAGATGGGCCTTGAGTGTCCCAAGAAGAAGCCATCCAAGCTGATCAAGCACTCGCCTTCCCCACCAATAGGAATCTCAGGAGAATTATGGAAATATCTTTGCACATGGAAGAGATTAATTCATGTGGCCACAAATAGCTCGAACGCTGTGTCCTCAGCGCTGTAATCTCCTATCCCCTGAAACTTACTCAGGGTGCCAGCTCGGCAGCCAGAAAAGCCACAGGGCTGCCTTAGCTACTCAGCCTGTTTAGCTGGGGGACTTCTCAGGAATTGCAGGGGGCAGGATGAGATTAAGTAGTTTGATTGTTTTTAATTTCACCCTCCCACTACTACCCCCACCATAACCTACTTCTGCCCTCCCACACATCAGCCAAATGGATTTGTTGCATGGCCCCCTGCGTTCCCACCTCCAGACCTTTGTCTGCCTAGTTCCCCCACCTAGAATACCCTCTTTTTATTCCCATGGCCACCTTTCTTGTCTCCACATGGCTAAATACCAACATCCTTCAAGCCTGGTGCCACCACCTCCGCCTCCCGCTAGCAGATCATAGATGTTTTTACAGGGTGTGGACCTGGAATGGGTTTTATTTTTTATATTTTTTTAAAGATGTTTTTGATGTGGACCATTTTTAAAGTCTTCATTGAATTTGTTACAGTATTGCTCCTGTTTTACGTCTTGGTTTTTTGGCCTGGAGTCATGTGGGATCTTAGCCCCCCGACCAGGGATCAAACCTGCACCCCCTGCATTGGAAGGCGAAGTCTTAACCACTGGACCACCAGGGAGGTCCCTGGAATGGGTTTTAAACCGCAGCTCTGCTTAAGGATAGGTAAGGGGCTTACTCTCTGTGAACCTCAGTTTCTGGCCCTGTAGGATGGGAAGGCTGATCCGTACCTTCCTCATAGGATCCTTTTATAGGTAGGTGCTTGGCACCACTGAGCATGTGATAAGGACTCAATAAATGTTAGCTCAGGGCAGGTGAGGCATAAGCAGACCCCTTTAGATGGCGGGGCGGGGGCGGACATCGGAAGACGCGAGAGAGGCTGGCCACACCTCCATGAATGTGGCCAATAAGGAGACAACCCGCCCACATGGATTTAGGCAGCAACATGGCTAAGAAGAGCTTGGTGTCGGCTCCTGCATCCCCTTAGTCCCACAGGGCTGCTCGTTGCCAAAAGCTCCTCCAGAGTCACAGGATTGGCTCTCACTGGTCCAAATTGGGCCATGTGCCCATCCCAGAACCAATCACGGATGGCCAGGGATGGGTCGAGGCTCTGATTGACCAGGCTTGGAGCGTGTAGCCATCAATCACATTGGTCAGGGCCGGGATAAGGCTCTGATTGTCTAGGCTTGGGACCTGTACCCGTCCCTTTAAACGGCACTGTGGGACTCTCAGCTTCTTCCAAACTATGTGGACGGAGAATGGAGGCGGAGTTCTCTAGAGGAAAGTCAGGATGCTGTTAGAGAAGACAAGACAAATGCTGGATAGGTAGTAACAACAGGTGTCAACTAGACTCTTGAAGAAGACAGTTTATTTCAGCCTGATTGCATGGACTGAATGAGAATTCAAAAGGTGAGATGGGGGGCCTGGAGTGAGGGTAAGGGACTCTCAGGAGGAAGGAACAGCACGAGCAAAGGCCCAAAGGTGTGAAGTGACATGTTTAGGAAACAAAAAGGAGCTCACCTGCTTGGAGCACGGGGAGTGTGCTTAACACGATTTATTTAATTCCTACAGCAGCCCTGTAAGCAGGTACTAAGATTAGCCCTGTTTTTTTATTTCAGATGAGGAATCTGAGGCACGGAGAGATGACATCATTTGCCCAAGGTCACAGAGCTGCTAAGTGGTTTACCTCTCCACTAAGGTACATGATATCAAGGTCCCCATTTTCCAAGAGAGTCAGATGGGTATCGGGAGGTGATGTGCCTTGAAGACAGTCATGGTAATAACAGGAATTACTAACGTCACCGTTTATTGAGCATTTCTTATGTGCTCAATAAATGGACCGGGAGATGGGCGGGTGGGCAAGGTTGGAGAATTGAGCAGGGGCTAGGTGACCAGAGGTCTTGAATGTCAGGTGACTCCAAGAGGAAAGGGCTGTGGTCCAATCTGTGTTTTAGAATTCATTCATCCAACACAAACGTGCTGAGCACCTACTATGTGAATAAACAAACTCCTTGGTTACGTTTTCATGATACCCAAGGGCAGTGATAGGAAGCCAGACTGGAGACGCTGAGTCTCAAGGCAGGGAGGCCAGCGGGGGAGGCTGGTGCACCAGTGCAGGCAGGAGAGGGTAAAAGACTTCACTGGGGTGTGGGGCACTTTTCCCCAGAATCACAGCTGTGATCAAAGGCAAACCCAGACTATACAGAGGGAGTGCTTGAGGCCGATTTCTAGGCTCTCGTGTGCTGCCCCTTCAGGGCAGCCTGCTGGGAACAGTTGTGTAGCATCTGCTTGCATAGGCTGCCACCAGCTGAATTACTCAGGCTAGATTTGATTCTTGGATGCTGCGGGCACTACCGTCTGTGTGACCTGCCTCACATCTCCGGGCCTCGGTCTCCTCCACTAAATGGCTTAGTGATAGTACCCGCTTCGTGGGGTTGTCATGAGGATTAAATGGGACCATGCTGGCCAAGTGTTTGGCACATAAGAAATGCTCAATAAATGGTGACGTTAGTAATTCCTGTTATTACCATGACTGTCTTCAAGGCACGTCACCTCCCGATACCCATCTGACTCTCTTGGAAAATGGGGACCTTGATATCATGTACCTTAGTGGAGAGGTAAACCACTTAGCAGCTCTGTGACCTTGGGCAAATGATGTCATCTCTCCGTGCCTCAGATTCCTCATCTGAAAAAAGAAAAACAGGGCTAATCTTAGTACCTGCTTACAGGGCTGCTGTAGGAATTAAATAAATCATGTTAAGTGCTTAGAAAGTTCCTGGCACATAATATGCTCTCAACATAGAGCAAATAAATAAATATCAGTAGTAGTAGTAGTATATTTTTAATGAGTAGGAGTAATTGTGATAATTAAGTGAGGTTATGACATAATGAGGGCTTATTAAATAGCGGCTATTATCAGAATCATCATCTTCCCATCAAATACTTTGAGGGGAAATGACAGCGTTTGGTTTTGCGGACAAAAGGGACACCATTTCCTCCCACAAAGGCAGATGCCTTTCTCCCAGATCACACAGGTATTAAATATTGCTCCTTGGGTGGGATGAAAAGACATCAATTGAGGAACACTTGCCCCCAGCCCTCTTCAGTCAGGACAGGAAAATGAGGCTGGTTCCTCTCCCTGACTCACTTCTCCCAGGATAATTAGAGGGGTGTCCTCCACTCCTCCTGACAATCCCGTTGTTGCCAGGATTCGACTAAAACTGGCGTCTTGGTGTTGTGACTTGGGGATTTTTTTTTTTTTCCCCTCATGCCTGGAATAATTTGTGGCTCCATTTACAAGAGTCAAGTTCTTATGATCAACCCCACTCAGGTCCCGGAAGGAGTAATGCCTGGAGAGTGGTTTGGAGAGGTCAGTTGAGGGCAGAGTCCAAAGTGATTTTAAGTGGCCCAGCTAAGTGCCAGGCAGAATGGGGAGCCCTTTTAATTTATGACAGTCTTGCCCTGTGAAGAAAAAAGACAACACTGCTCTGGAGCAGTTTGACTGCAAAGTAATAAATTCCTTTGTGTACATTAAAAGTGAAGACAAATCTAGCTCATGTTTCAGAAGGAAAAAAATCTCTGCTGGTTGGGGCATTGGGGTTGAACTCATGTACCAGAACCTACAGGAGGAACTTCATGGAGAATAAGGAGTTTATAATCATCGTACACTTTTTATTTATATGGATTTGATCTGAGACTGCCTGAGATCACAACTTCCAAAGCTGTGTGACCTTAAGCAAGTTACTTCACTTCTCTGTGCCTCATCTGTACAATGGAAGAATAATAGTACTAGTTTTGAGCGTTGTTGTAAGGATTAAAGGAATTGTTAGGCATAAGGAAGAACAGTGCCTGGGACAGTAAACACACTTGGTAAGGGTTGGTTACTATTACCTTATACAGACTTTTGTTTGGGGGTTGGTGGTAATTTTCTGCCTGGCGCACAGGAAAGCCAGTCTAGAGAATGGCCTTGTTGTTTGCAAGAGAAACCTATAATTGTCTGTTTCTCCTTGGTTTTCTAGCTTGGGAGTCCAATGCATGCATTTCATCGTGCCTTGATTTTTTTTTTTTTTTTTTTTTCTTTTTTAATCCAACCTTTCAGGACATGCTTCCAGCAAAGCATTTTAGAATTCTTGAATTCCAGAGAGATTTTTTCTGGCCACATCAGCTAACAGAGGAACTCTTCAAAACCAAGAGAAGCCTGCAACCCACTGGTTAGAAAATTGACTCATTCATTCATTCTACAAATATTTCTTGTGGGCTTACGATTTGCCAGGTCTCTGTGCCAGGCTCAGGGTACAAAGCAAGCATGACGTAGTACAGCTGACTCTTTGGGGAACCAGACCCTGATTTGTACCAGAGCTGTACCTGCATCAATCCACTTAATCATCACCACAATCCTATGATAGATGCTGTTTGCATTCCCACTATACAGATGAGAAAACTGAGGCACGGAGAGGTTAAGTAACCCAAAGGACTACTTAAATAGAGTCCAGATTCAAACCCAAGCAGCCTGCCTCCAAAGTCTATACTCTTCTCTTTTTCTCCCCAGTTTTTTAATTTGGAAAATATCAAACCGACAACATTTACCAGTTTGGTACAGTGAACATCAGATACCTGTCACATGTCACCAGTTGTTAAAAGTTTGCCACATTTGCTTTGTTACTCTCTTTCTCTCTAAATTTTTGCTCGACCATTTGAGAGTTACTTGAATTCTTCATCCTTAAATATTTTAGTGTATGTAGTAGTTATCTATTGCTGTGTAACAAATTACCCCCAAATGTAATGGCTTGATAAAACAAATATTTATTATATCATAGTGTTGTGGGGCAGGAATCTGGATGCAGCTTATCTAGGTCCTCTGCTTCAGGGTCCGTCGCTAGTCTGGAATCAAGGCCTCAGCTGGGGCTGCATTCATGTGAGGCATTGCTGCGCTCACTCGCATGGCTGTTGGCAGGAGGCCTCAGCCCCTCTCCACATGGGCCTCTTTGCAGGGCTGCTCATGACATGTCAGCTGGCTTCCCACAAAGTGAGCAATGAGAGAGAGAGTGACAGAGAGAGATGGAGAGGAATGGAGAGAAGGAGAGAGAGAGAAAAAGAGGGGGGTGAGCTGCCAAGAAGCCAGGATGAAAGCCACAGTCTTTTATAACCCAGTCTCATAAGTGATACATCATCACTTGTGCCGTTTGCCACTGGTTACCCAGAGCAGCCCTGGCACCATGTGGGAGGGGACTTCACAGGAGTATGAAAACCAGGAAGTAGAGATCACTGGGGCATCTTGGATACTGGTTACAAGGAGATTCTACACAACTTCAATACTATTATCATACTCAGGATATTTATTATTAACACTGTACTACCATCTAATATTCTTTCCCTATTCAAAGTTCTTCATAATGTCTTTTAGATCAGATTTTTAAATTTAGTCTAGGGTCCAGTCTAGGATCCTGCATTTTACTTACTAGTTGTTTTTCTTTGGTCTCTTTTAATCTGGGGCAATTCTTCAGTTATTTTTTGTTTATTTGTGTGTTTTTGTTTTGTCGTTCAAAACACTGGCATTTCTTGAAGAATCCAGGCCATTTATTTTGTAGAATGTTCTCAATTTGGATTTATTTGATGTTTCCTCGTGATTATTCAGGTTAAACAGTTTTGTCAGGAATACTGCATAGGTGACATTGTAGAGTCTGCCCAGTACCACCCTCCGGGGAAAAGAAACAAACAGTCATGTGGGGAATAACTGTTCAGTGTGATAAGTGTTGCTCATAGCTAGAGGACGTACAGGATACCCCGGGGGTCCCCCAGGACATCCTACCATGTAGACCAGGTAGACCACAGGGCATCTAACCAAGTTTGGTTGGGGGCAAGGCTCAGGGAAGACTTCCAAGGGAAGGTAACAGCAACGATGAGACTCGAGGGATGAGTAGGTGTGACCCAGCAAAAAATGGTGAGAAGTGTTCCAGGGCGTGAGAACAGCATGTTCGACAGCCCAGAGATGAAGAAGCCCAGCCAACTGGCAGAACTGAAGGAGGTTTGGGGTAGTTGAATCAGAGAGTGCAAGGGGCAGAGAGGCGAAAGGTGTTATTGGGAGTCAGGAAGGGGCAGCAGCCAGCTCAGGTAGGGCTGGCTAAATCGTGTGGATCAGTCATGATCTTAGTTGCAAATAACAGAATCCACTTCTGCTAGTCTAAGCAGAAGTGAGGGAAGGGCCAAGAAAAGGCATGGTGGTCACATAGTGCCCGGCCCAGACCTGGGGCCTGCTCCAGTGGGTGACGACTGCCACAGCCAGGCCCCGGACCCTGAAAATCCTTCCCAGGCCCTGGCAAGGATGCGGCTGCTGGAACATCTGCTCTGGCTGCTTCTGGAAGCCGTTGTCTTTGCCAGCACCGGACGGCTTCTGTATGGCACATCTTCTCCTTTGAGCCGTCGGCTCCTAATCTAAGTTTCAGGAGGGTGAGTCTGATTGGTGGAGCACAGGTCCCATGTCTGCATTCTAGTTGCACAGGAGGCTGAGAAAGCAAATTTCTGGCATCTTCTATGGGGATCTGAGGCCCATGATGTGGGAATTCCCCCAAATGGGAGAAGCGTTCAAAGGCGGTGCCAGCCAACAAGGGAGATGACTGATCACTTTGCATAGTGGAGAGTTTGAACGTCATCTGTGAGCCCCGCGGCACCTCTGAAGGGTCTGAAACAGTGCAGTGGTCAGACTTTTGGAGGGACAGAGGAGAGACAGAGGGGCAGTCAGAACCTGTGGGTCATCCCAGAAAGACATGAGGTGTATCCTGAACTGTGGATCGGTCTTGGGATGGAGAGGAGGGGATGGTTGGAAGAGAAATCTCGAAGATGGAGTCTGCCTTAGATTGTAGAGGTGAGAGGGAGTTAGGGAAAGGGAAATGGTCAGAGTTAGGGATGAACGAGCGTTGGGAAGTCAGTGTCTTTAAGAAGTGGGGGGTTGTCTGGAATTCAGTGCATCAGCTTGTGATGCTTAAGGCAACCTGAAGATGGGAAGTGCTCTTTCCTGGACAAGTTAAATCACATGGTTCAGATTCTGCCTCTCTTAGGAGGGACACTCAGCACAGTGGGTAAGACTCAGCCACTGCCTGGGTTGCAGTTCCAGTGTACTCAGCTGGGCAAGTTGGTTAAATGCTCTACTTTCCCCATCTGTATAAATGGACATACTACCAGTACCTACATCTTGGGGTTGTTGTGAAGAGAAACCAGTTAATTGGTCTCTTCCAGGACCTGCCATTCCAGACCCGGAGAGACTAGGTTTGGGGCTAGCTTCCCTCTTCTTTTGGTAACTTGCCTTGATTTCCCTTGAAGAGCCCCTCACCCACTCTCAGGATGCAGGCTTTTGCCTCTGTCTAGCTCTGTGGCGTGTTGTTTCATTATGTTATCTTTACTCCAAAGTTTCGTGAGGAGCTTACACCTCTCTCTTTCTCTCTTTCTCTCTCTCTCTCTCTCTCTCTCTCTCTCTCTCTCTCTCTCTCTCTTTCAACCACTGGACAGATCCATTCCACCTTCTTGACATAAAATCACTTTGATTGTCCTTTTGGGAAACACTCCTTCCCCACTCCCAGTTCAGGAGGGTCTCACTCCCCTTCCCATATGGTGAGCATAAGACACAGATCTGACCAATGAGTGCATAGCATCACCCTGGTGATGGTGATTGGTTCAGAGATGGTCACATGATCCAAGCTTAGCCAATCAGAATAATTCCTGGATTTTAGCTGGTACTAATTAGGAAAAAAAGTATGCTTTACTATGTACTGGGATTGAAGAGCTGGCAGCGGGTCAGGCTGGACACACCAAGAACTTATCTTTGCCAACAACTTGGGGGAGAGAATGCCTGAGAATGAAGCCAACATGGAGGAAAGCAAAACAGAGAGAGAGAGAAAGACAGGGAGAGAAGTAATGACTTTACTAGTTTCTCAATCCTTGATCAAGCTATATCTGAAGCTAGCTACTCTCAGGTTTCCAGTTATGTGAGCCAATAAATTCCCTTTTTTACTTAAACTAGCTAAACTTCCTGTCATTTGCCAAAAATGGCCCTAATATACACACCTTCCAGGGAAAGAGAATGATTTACTGTAAATCCTTACAACAGGAACTAAGTTGTTCACAGCAGAACTTCGCTATAAGAAAGCAGGACTGATCTTTTTAGAAAGCAGAGCTCGTCGCTTCCTGCCCTCTATTTGTAAGAGATGGTGCAGCCGAAAACTCTAGATTCTGCCTTGCATAATGGGCCTGCCCATCCCCAGGAAATTCATCAAGGCCTAGTTGTTCCACTTATTACTGCTGGGATCTTGGTAATTCACTTACCTCTGTAAGCCTCAGTTCCTTATCTGTAAAATGGATATATTAACAAGACATAAAGTTTGAGGGGAGAGTAAAAGTAATATATGTTAAGCGTTAGGACAGTGCTGGGTATATAGTAATGTGCCAATAAAACGTAGCCATTCCTAGTTGTATTTAGATGAAAGATCTTCTGTGTGCCAATATTGTTCAAAGATCTGGGAGAAGATATACAAGAAGTATGATATGCCTGCCTGATATCTCAGGAATCTTCATGGAGGAGGAAAAGACTTGATCTGGCCTTTCAAGGATCACCTAAATTTAAAAACATAAATAAATAGATAGATGGCTTCCTAGACAGAGTGGGCAGAAACATAAATCAATGAACTGTTTCACAGACAAGGACACAGAAGCACCGAGAGGTTAAATCATTGGCCCAGATCGCTTTGGTCCTGAGTGGGGACCCAGGATTGGTGTGTCTGGATCCAGAGCCCACATTCTTAATCACTCTGCAAATACTGCTATACTAATTTTAAAATAAATGAAAATAACAATAGCAGTTATCGAGGTCACATAGCTTATAGGCACCAGTACAAAACTCAAATGGTGATAAGGATATAAAAGAAAAGGCATAAAAGATCACCCATCTAGCCAGGGCTTGGGCCCATCTCTGTGGGCCTTTGGCCCTCAAGGGGTTAAACACTTTTGATCTGCGATGGTGGCCAGGCCAAGGCAAAGGACTCTGGGAGAGGAAGGCGACAGGCCATCTGAGGGAGGGGTGGGACAGCTCCAGGCAGCTGGTAGCATTGGGGGCTGTGGCCAGCTGTCTCCACAGACCAGGCCTGGGTACCCCCAGGCCTCTCCACAGGCAAGGCCCAACCAGCTGTGGGTGGGGAGTGGTGCCTGCCGCCTCAGGGGACCTGCAGAGCGAGCCAGTGACCCAAGGTGAAAGATTTGCCTGCCGGCTCCCCAGCCTCCTGACTCACCATCTGTCCTCACCACCTGGACGGAGCCACTTCTGATGGTTCCCTTGGTGTAAACGGGGAGGACAACAACTACGAAATAAACAGTGGGAAGCTGTGTAAGATGTGCCACCTTTCGAAAGCCCAGGCCTGATGGCTGCCAAGGTGTATTGGTGGAGAAAGCTGGTCAGGGGCATCAGCAAGGAGACCATGTGCCGGATGGTGCAGTGGGAAGGCATGTGCCTTGAATCACACAGGCCCAGATTCAAATCCTGGCTCTGGGCAAGTCCCCGCACGGAGCACAGTATCACGTATGTCTTCTGTAAAGTGGCAGTGGGAGGATTTAGTGAGATGATGTAAATTAGACACAGTCTCTAGGACCAAACTCCTAGATTCACATCCTTAGCTGTGGCCTCAGCAGGCTCTTCAGTCTTTCTGGGGCTCAGCTTCTAAAATTCCTTAAAATAGGGTGACGATATCCGTCTTATCTATCTTCCAGGGCTAGGGTGAGGCGAAAATCATTGCACTGTGCGTAGAACTTTAGTCAGCACTATTAGGAGAGTCAGTTTATCCTCTGGTAGGGTAAACAGTGCCCACCTACCAGCTGTCTGACCGTGGGAGCAAGTGACTTCCCCTCTCTGTGCCTTGGTTTCCTCATTTGGAACATGGAGATCCTCAAAGGCTTGTGTCAAAGGCTTGTCGTAACGGTGTAGAGGAAATATTTTAAAAGCCCCTCAGAGCACACAATAGACGCTGGCTCTTCATATTATGAAAGTGTTTATCAATTGTGACGTACTGTTACTAGACTTCTTATTATTGACATTGTTTCTAGAACATTCCTCACCAAGGAGGGTACAGTGGACAAGCCGAGGAAAGGCACCATTTTGTAAGAGAAGGCCCTTCATAGAGAAAAGATGAGAGCGGGGCAAAGGGGCCACCGACCTAGGGACATTTCTCGTGTAGTTGAGAGAACCTAACAGTTGAGTTCATACAGTTCCAGAATGCAACCTCTCGAAGGCTTCCAACAACCAGCTGCGCAGCCTTGAATATGTACTTACCGCCGAATTAAGTGTGAGCAGGGCTGTCTGCTGGGCTCAGGTCCCCTCTCTGACACTAGCTGTGTGACTTTGGGCAAGAGCAGGCAACTTAACCTCCCCAAGCCAGGTTCTCTCATCTGTGGAATGAGGACCCCAACAGACCTGCCTCACAGGGAGGACTCTGTGAGTGAATCCTCGTAGGGCAGCGGTTCCCAACCAGGGGCGACTTTTGCCCCTCCCCCACAAGGGACATTTAATAGTGTCTGCAGACACCGTTGTCACAACTGGGGAGAGGATGCTACAAGCATCTAGTGGGTAAAGGCCAGGGATGCTGCTAAACAGTGCCCAGGACAGCCCCCCAACAGAGAATTATCCAGCCCCAAATGTCAGCAGGGTCAACAGAAATCCTGACCGAGTGTATGGGCCTTAGCACAGTGCCAGTAAACAGTAAGTGCTCGTGTTTGTTGAATGACTAAAAAAATCTTGCTGTCTCCAAGTCTCAGCTTTCTCCTAGCATGGAGAGAATATATATATTTACCTCACAGATTTGTCATGAGATTTAAGGAGAAAAATCCACTGAAGTGCCCTGCCCGAGGCATGGCCCCCTCTGGGCCCAGTAACTGTTGTCAGCTGTTGAATGAATGTTGTAACCAGGGGACACAGAGTCCCAGATCCAGCATTTGGGCAGGAAGGCTCACCCTGGAGGCCAGCTTGCCTGTGCTCAGCGTGAATTTCTTCCAGTTCAAACTTTTATCCCTGAAGGACTTCAAGGGTGACATATACCTAAACAAAAAAGGATGGTAGCAGAGTATGCAGAAGGAAGCTAGAATCCGTTTGACCCCCGGTGTTCCCCCTCCTCGCTAATTTCCAAAGCTGTAAGAATTTTAAGGGAAACTTAATCCACGTGTTGTTGCCTGTTTGTAATTCCTTGTAATTCCTCAAGACGCCTTTCTGTTAATAGAACCTCTCGTGGCTTGAAGCCCATTATTTTTCTCTTTTGCTTTTCTCTCTCTCCCTCTCTCCTCTTTTCTTTCTCTTTAAAAGATGCCATCACACCATCGTAAAGCAATTATACTCCAATAAAGATGTTTAAAAATATTTTTTTAAAAAGAAAAAAAAAGAATGGAAGATGCCTTTTCTCTCAAGAAAGGAAGTTGGCTTGGGCCAAAAACAAACAGGGTGGATGCTGAAAGCTCCTGGAGTTAACTTGGAGCCTCCAAACGCTCTCTGAGCAGGTTTCCGAGCAGAAGCCTCCTCCCTGTTCTGTCTTCTCTGGCTGGCCCCGGGGAGCCTCAGAAACAGCTGAAACAGGGAGGTGAGTGTGTGTGATGGGAGATTCTTACTCCAGCCCTGAGGACCGGGGTTGGGGCTGGGGACAAGATGCCCAAAGGCCCTTTCCAGTGGTGGACATCTCTGATTCTGTGAGGGGTTAGTAAGGGCTGCATAGCTTTGGGCCAGCTGCAGCCTCAGTCTCCTCATGTGGGCAATGGGAGAGTAAGGGGCTGTTTCAGAGTGCTGGGTAAGGGGCCTGTGAGGAGAAGAACGCAGAGTGTGTGTCAGACATCTGGCAGTGCTTGGTGAGGACTCAGGGCTGCCAGCCACTGGTGTCACTGCATCTCAAGGGCATTTTTTGAACCTTACAGCTTCGTCTCTGAGATGGGGGGGGGGGGGGCGGAAATAGCAACCACTCTGTAGCATTGTTGGGATGATCCAACCAGCTGTTTGCTGTCAAGCTCCCAGTAGGACCTGTCACATAATTAGTATTCAGAAGAGTTTGTTATGTTCATGTCTTGTCTTAGTCAGTTTGGGCTGCTATAACAAGTTACCATAGGCTGGGTGGCTTAAATAACAAATGTTTACTTCTCACAGTTCTGGGGGCTGGAATTCCAAGATCAAGGCAGATCTGGTGTCTGGTAAGAGCTCACCTCCTGGTTCATACACGGCAATCTTATCATTGTGTCCTGTTGGAAGGGGCTGGGGAACTCTGTGGGATTTTTTTAAAGGGGTGCTAATCCGATTCATGAGGGCTCCACCCTCAAGACCTAATCACCTCCCAAAGGCGCCACCTCCAGATTACATCACACAGGGGGTTACATTTCAACATATGGATTTTGTGGGAGACAGAAACATTCAGACCATAGCATGTCTCAAATCTTACCTAATTGATGCCAACTGTGTACTAAGAAGAGGTATCAGGTAGGAAAGGAGAGGAGCATAAAAGGTAATAATGCTGCATTTACTATTTCTTGGCAATTTATTTGAAAAAAAAAATGGTTCTTTGAAAAAATATGCCCCTGGAATAGCAGTGGGAAGGTTCCTCCTTTATCTGGGTAGCCTTAGTCTCCCTGGGCCTCAGTTTCCTCATTTCCCTCAGTAAAATGGGGCTAATTACAGAATCGGCATCACGTTGTGGATCGAGTGAGATCTTCTGTGTAAAGTGCCTACAACAATGCCTGCCATTTCCTAAGTGCTGCGTAAGAACTGGCCGGAGTGAGCCTGGGCAGCTGGACTCTGAGTGCCAATTCCGTTGAATTTTTAGAAAGCTCAAGCTCCCTATTTTTAACCAACTTCAATCCATTTCAGAGAGTTCAACCTCTCTTACGCCTCGGCATGTGATGATTTTGGACGGGATCTGCCTTTCACCTCTGTGGCCTGCTGGGCCCTGCTGGGCGTGTTGCAGGAAGGGATGCATCATTGCTCCTCTCTGCTTCGTCAGCTTTTGTAGCAAGCTCTTGATGTGACGATTGGGTGTTTTGCTTTAGCTTTTCAGACCTCTAGCAGGCTCCACGGCAGAGGGTGGAGGCGCTGGAACAATCAGATCAATCCACCAGCTGGCGAGTCTCACAGCGTGAAAGACACTGAGCTGTCCTACTCTGGCTTAAGGTCCAGCACTTGGGATCTTGTGTGCCTGGGATGAGGGCTGACTTGGAACCCAGGTGGTCCTGGCACAGAAGACCCTGAGCGCTGAGGGCCTCAAGAATAAGTGTTGACCTTGGGATCTGGGTACCATTTCCCAGTGGAACTTAGAGTCTCATGGTCGAGATTGGCTTTTCTCCAGTGCCTGCTTGTGTTTGAACTTCTTCCTCCTCTGGACCTCGCCCGTCGGGTCCCTGTAGGGCCATCAAACCCTCTGCCAAGATGGGCCATCGGTGGTGAGGGCTGCTCCCTCCTTACTTCTAAGCACAAAACCCTGGGAGGTCTTGCCTTCGGAGACAGGGTGCGGGGCTTTGTGTTTTATTACTGTGTATCGTTCTTGTTATTTTAACATTTATGGAGCACGTCTTAGCTGTGAACTCATTTCTTGCACATCACTGTGGTCAGAATCTCTCCAGGATGCAGGGCCAGAGGTTATTTTGATTCGTTTTGGCTTTTGCCCTATTTACCTTATTAAAAATATTGTTCTGCTCGGGGCTGCCTTTGTTCTAAGTCCTTTTCTGGATGTGGCTCTGGATCCACCCTAAGCCCCCAAACACCATTGTTTGAACATGAGCCTGGGCATACTTGAGGCCGTGTAGGCCAGGAATCAGCAAACATTTTCTGTAAAGAGCCAGACAATAAATATCTTAGGCTTTGTGGGTCCGATGGTCTGTTTTGCAACTACTCAACTTTACTGCCATGGCATGAAAGCAACCATAGACAACACCTAAACTAACAAAACTTTATTTACAAAAACAGAAGGCAGCTAGAATTTGGCCCAGGGCTGGTAGTTTACTGACCCCCTAATGTAGATGATGGGGCCCTTGTTCTTCTACTAGGAACTCATCTTTAGCTCTTCTGTGGATCTCAAATGTAAGTCCTTACGTTTCAACCTGTTTCTACCTCGTTGTTTGATCCTCTGGAGCAGGGGCCAGCAAACTGCAGCCTACAGGTCAATCTGGCCAGATGCCTGCCTATTTTGTCCTTAAAGTTTTATTGGAACACAGCCATGCCCACTCACTTCTGTATGGTCTGTGCCTGCCTTCTCCCTACATCGGCAGAGTCAGAGTAGTTGTGACAGAGACCTCTGGGCCTCCAAAGCCTAAAATATTTAATGTCTAGCCCTTCACAGAAAACATTTGCTGACCCTTGCCCTAGAGAGTTGGAAAAGGGCTTGGAAAACACCCTTTCTTTTCACGTACATGAAGAGCATTGAAATCAACTCCTCCAAACTTAGCATCTTAGACCTTTTATCCAGAGTTCTCCTGTCTAGTCCTCCAGATGTTTGTATGTATGTATGTATTTATTTTGGGCCACACCTCACGGCTTATGGGATCTTAGTTCCCTGACCAGGGATACAACCTGTGCCCCCTGCAGTGGGAGCGTTGGAGCCCTAACCATTGGACCACCAGGGAATTCCCCCTCCAAATATTTTAGATGTTCTTTTCTGGGCCCTAAGTTTTTTCCAAAGTTCCAGACTACTGTTTTTAAAGACTTTTGACGATGATTCTCAGTAAGAAACATATTTATGGCAATCTTGTAATGACATAAAAAAGGAAAACCACATGTGCACATAGAAGACATACCCTCCACCAGCACCACCACCACACAAAATATATATATAAATAAAAGTTTCAAGAAACAATACTGACTCTTACTACATGCAGTACCCTCTCATATTTTCTATTAATATCAGTCAGGATAGGCTTGACTCTGCTGTAGTAACAAATAGCCCCAAATCTGAGTGACTTTAAATCAACAGATATTTATTTATTACTCCTGCTCCATGTCCCTCCTGGGTCTTCTGGGGACTCTGAAGCTACAGAACATCACACACTAGTTCTCCAAGCCTCTGCCCAGAAAGGTTGCTTGTCATTTCCTTTAACACTTCTTTGGCCAAAGTAACTCACATGACCATAACTTTAAAATAGGATGAAGAGGTATAGTCCTACCCAACAGACAAACCTGGAATATTTGATGAACAGCATCCATAACTACCATATTAGTTATCTCAAAGACAAGGTTTTAAATTGTGGTTGGCATTTGAGGGGTTTTTAAGGGGTCAAGCGTTTAGCTTGGAAATATACTGTAATGTGCTCCATCAGGTAATACCAGAAAAATAGATGACCCAGTTTCTTTTATGGAAAAAGCTGAAATTAGGAGTGAAATTGGGGCATAACGCTTTAGAAACTGTTCCAAGTATGAGAATAAGTCGGACCAAACCTAACTCTCATAGTCAAGACTTATAGTTACAAGTGACAGAAAACCCAATTCAGACTGGCTTAGTGAGTAAAGGGCATTTATAGGTTTAAGGAACTGAGTCCAGGTATAGCTGGTTCTGCATTCAGGTATAGCTGGTTCAGGGCTCAGGTGAGGCAGTCAGGATTCCAGGTGCTTTCTGCCTCTTGATTTTATTCGCCTCCATTTTTGCGACTTAAACTTCAGACTGTATGTAGAGCTAGATGGTAGGGGTAGCTCCATCCCCACATCCTCTCAGGCACATAGTAGGTGCTCAGTAAATGCTTATTGAATGAACAGACTGCTCAAGATTGGCTGAAACGGTTGGTACTTTCGTTTAAGTGTTAAGTTGATACCCGTTTTAAGACTTGTGTGCATTTGTCTGTGGATGGCCCAGAGGTTAAGGGTGAAGCAGATTGCGTTGATTGCAGCCTTGGCTGTACCGCTTACTGTGTGGCTTTGGGCAAGGGTCTCAACCTCTGTTTCCCTCAGTTCTGCTTCTGCACAGTGGAAGCTAAGAAGAGCTCCGACCTCGTAGAGTCGCTAGGAAGTTCGAAGGAGGTCGTAGTAATATTTACCGCCTCCCGACAGCTCACAAAGAGTCAGGTGCTGTCCTCAGGGATTTCCATGTATTATTGAATCTTCACAACCTCCCTATGAAGTAGGTACTATCGTAACATGTATATGACACATGAGGAAAGTATGACACGGAGAGGCTGAGTGGCTTGGGCTTAGTGAGTGCTGGATCGGGTGCGCATGCAGCAGTCTGGTGCCAGAGCCCATGTTTTTATGCACTGTGAGTGCAAAGTGCCTGGCACAGAGCAAGCACTCAGTAATTGAGAGAGTTCTCAGTGCATGCTTGTTAAAGGTGGCGGTGGGTCACGGCGAGGCTGCGCACCAAGAAAAAGTGAAGCCCAGCCTCCACCATAGGCTGCCCCCCACCCCGAGCCACCACTGGAGCTCTTCTTCTTCCACAGAGTGTGGGGCTGAGTCCTGCCAGTCCAGCCCCACTGATCCCCTGGGGCCAGTGGTACCCATACTCACTCTACAAGATCCTCACTCCAGGTCAGCCCTGCTGGCATAGAAGCAGGACATCCTAAGACATTTACAGAAGAGGTTACATCCCCAGTGAGTTTAAGATGCAAAACTCAAGGCATTTCCCCAGAGTAATGAGGGTCAACAAGGAGTCATGCTATATCTCCATGCACAGAAAATGGGAGTTCATCCATATTTCCATTTCATTCTATTTCAGTTTTGCACAACTCATGTAATTCAATTTTCAAATATCATCCTACTCTAAGGGACCTGACGTTTGAAGTCCCAGAACTCTATTTTTTTGAAATGTTTTAACATGAAATAAAGTTTTGACATTATTTCTCGTATTAAAACTTGGAAGAAGCAAAAGAGAGGTGGTCGAGTGATCGTCATAGCTTAATGTCTCTCTGCTATTTAGTGATGTGCTCCTGGTTGATGCTTTGCATATACGAATTCTTTTAACCTTCACGATGATCCTCTGGGGCAAGTTAAATGTTAAGCCCATGTTACAGATGGGGAAACTGAGGTCACAAGGCTCAGTCACTCCCCAAGTTAACCCAGCTGGTAGGAGGGGCCCAGAAGCTGTGTCCGTAACCTCCACACTACATTAAGCCAGTTATGACACCCAACCCTAAGGAATATGGTACCATCATAGTGTTTGTAAAAAATCTCGGGGAACAGTGGATCGCGCTTTCATGTTTGGTGGAAAGGGCAGCATCAATGTAGAATATCCCATAGGAGCTCAACTATATTAAAAAATAAATGAATATAAGAACTAGAAGAGTTGGGGGCAGGGGAGATGTCCCAAAACATTGGCCTGGAACAGGTGTTTTCAACCTTGGCAATTGACATTTGATCCTTTTTGGTGGGGGCTGCCCCGTGCATCGTAGGATGTTTAGCAACATCCCTAGCCTCTGTCCACTAGGTGCTAGTAGCAGCCGCCACCACCACCTCCCGGTGTAACAACCAAAAATTTCTCCAGTCATTGCCAAGTCTCCCATGGTGGGTGAAATCATCCTGGTTCAGAACTATATGGATAGAGATGCTAAGATCACAGGTAGCACTTTTCCTTTCTTTCTCTTTTCTGTGGCTTCAAAGTTCCTTTAATAGATAAGCTTGGATTTTGTAAATAAGTTGGAGCAAAGAAGCTCCCATTAGAAATGATTGTGCCACTCTTCTTTTTTTTTTTAACATCTTTGTTGGAGTATGATTGCTTTACATTGGTGTGTTAGTTTCTGCTTTATAACAAATTGAATCATGCCACTCTTGTTCAAAACTTTATAGCGAATTCCCAGTATACGCAGCCTTACCAAGGCCTACAAGGCCCTGCATGATGTGGCCCCTGGCTACTTCCTGGATGTGTTCTCCTATCCCTTTTACTCTTACTCACCGCATCCCCACTGCTCTGTTATACTTTCTGTTTTTCAGACACACCTGGCTCATTTCCACCTCAGGGCCTTTGCATATGCTGCTCTGCCTGGTCACTCATCCCTGCCTCCTCTTCACATCACTTGTTGTCTACATCAAGTGTCTGTTCAGATGTCACCTCCTCCAAGAGACCTTTCCTGGTCACCCTGCCTAGAATAGTTATGTGTCCCCCGTTCACTGTCTCCCCCACTAGAATGTCAACTTCTGGAGGGCTGGGACTTTATTTTGTTTACTGTTCCATCTCCCAACCCTAGAACAATGCTTGGCACATAGTCAAAGTTCAATATATATTTGTGGAAGGAGGGAAGGAGAGAGAGAGAGAGGGAGGGAGGGAGGAAGGAGAACAATTAAGAAAAATAAAATCAGTAAACTTAGGAGCTTACGGTAAAGGCGCAGTCTCACAACCCACACAGCTGTGTTTCTCTCTAAATTCCAGCTCATTTTGAATTTGTGGTTTACGGACAAAAGATTTGTGTAGCAAACAGGCTCCAGGCAGCTAGCTCCCTTTGAAGGAACACATTAATGTGATTTTTATGCTGCCTCTTTCCAGAAATACCATGTTGATGAGTGACCCATGTTAAAACAGCAATAACATAAGCAGACAGATGCTCCTTCCTCGAGCTGGTGAGTGACTGAAGGGCTCTTACGTGTTGTCCCTCAAACACCAGGAAGCACCCAGAGTCACCTCGTCCTCCTCAGCGTCTCCTGCTCAGCCTTGAGCAGAGCTGTGAGTTCATGTCACCCTTGAACTGGATCCAAAGGGAAATGAGCTCTGATGGTGCAGAGTTCTTACAGCGAGGCATGTGTGATGCCCAGGGAAGGCTGGCTGTTGTGGTCTTCCAGCCGAACATTTTTGACAGAGGACTTATTCTACGTTTTTTGTTTGTTTGTTTGCCTTGATTTGGGGGTAGGGAAGAAGCAGTGCCATACCTTTGGTTATTCTAAAGGTCAGAATGGAACGCCAGCCTGTCCTGGGGCTGGCTTGATTTCCAGGCACTGCTAGGTGAGCAGAAGGAGGTAGGGATTTCTTTTCTTTCTCTTCTTTTCGTTCTTTTGCTGTGTTGCTGATTTTCTCCAACATCTGCTCATGCAGTCAGCATACATTTAATGAGCACCTACTGTGTGCTAGCCAGGCCCCAGCCCGGCATTTAGGAAGTCTGAGGAGGTATAAGAACTGCTCTCCACAATTTCTGCTTCACACTCTTTGGGGTTCAAGTTTCTTGTGACTTTTTTTTTCCTGTATTGGTTTTATTTTTAATTACAAAAGTAACAGGCTCATGATAAAATGTTGAGATGACGCTGAAATATATAAAGTAAAAGGTAGGAAGTCTCCATGTTTCCTCTTCGATGGGACTGCTGGTAATTGTCGGGTGTGTACGTTTGCAGATGTGTCTTAATATATACGCAAACCATCGTACAAAGTCATATAGTTTTCTTTTTACAAAAATGGGATCAGCTTTGCAACTTCCTACGTTCCACTTTTATATGGTGGACATTTTTCCATATCAGACACTGCCAGTAGGTTCATTGGCAGATATAGCATAATCTTTATTTTTCCTATGTTGGCCACCTGGTACCAGGATCAGCAAACTGTTTCTGTAAAGGGCCAGATAGTAAATATCGCAACTACTCAACAGTCTCCATTGCAACTACTCAACCCTGTCATCATCACAGCACGAAAACAGCCATAGACATATGTAAACCAAGGGGCATGGTGGTGTTTCAGTGAAACTTTATTTACACATCAGGTAGTAGACCACATTTGGCCTTCAGACCATAGTTTGCCAATCCCTGACCTTGTAGTCTTCCACATTTTTCCCTATACTCCTGTGTTCCTAAACACATGAATCTAAGTTTGGGTTTACTTGGTTTTTGGATTTTTTTTTTTTTTTTTGAGGGTTGAGAAGAGGCAGAAGGAATCACTGATTTTTTTTTAAATAATATATTACACATGTTTAGCATCATATTTTTTTTCTTAGTGTTATTCATGGAATTGCCTCTGAGACAATTGGTATCACTCTTGCTTATTATTCTCAGTGGCTGTATAAAATTCCACTGTGTAGGTAGATGATCTGTATTGGTATAGGTAATGCTAGCTGCTGTAACAAATAAGTCTTATAGTCTGTGGGCTTAACACAATCACAGCTGATTTCTCACTCACTACAGTGTTCCTGGTAGACCGGTGTTCTGCATGTGGTCCACCAGGGACCTGGGCTCCCTTTAGCTCTGCCTCCTTTAGTGCCTCAGAGGCTAGTCCAGTCAGCAGGTGGATAAAGAAAGAGAGGGAATGATCAAGTGGTAAACTCTTTACCAGCCAAACCTATACGTGGCACACAACATTTCCGCTCATAGTTCGTTGGCCAGAACTCAGTCATTGGCTGCATCTAACTGCATGGGAGGCTGGGAAATAATCTAGATCTGTATTGAGAAGGAAGAAAAGCTGGACTGTGGTGCTCACATAAGCATTTCTGCCTTAAGAATTAAATGACTTAATTAAGGTAAAGCAATTACGGTACGGAGGAAGCACTCAACAGATGCTACCTTGGTGATTGTAAACATGTGGTTTGGTACTGTTCGATATTGTAATGCTCTTAAGACCTAATGCAGGAAACTAATACACCAAGAAGTTTTCTGAGGATCTCTTAGGAATAAAATACATAAGCACCATAGCTTGCGGCACGTCCGGAACCAAATTCCCTGCTCCCTCCTGCCAGGTTTTTCCTGTTGGCTGTGAACTCTACCATCCACTCGTGATTCAAGCTAGAAGCACCGAATTCTCGCTGGCCTCCTTCCGGTTCCCCCCCCACTTGTACCCCGTTGCATCCATCACGAAGGGTTTGTCAGAATCGCTCAGAAATCGCTCTAGATCCACCCCAACACGTCATTCTCACCATCACGCCCTTAGTTTGTAGCGTTGATGTTTTTTGCCCAATCTGGAGCTTTCATCTACAAAACTGATCCTCCTGCCCGTCCCTACACCTCCCTCCATGCCACCTGCCACTGTGCTGCCTGGGTAGGGTTTTCCAAAATTACTCCTCTGTCCAACATTCCCATGGGCTCTCCTGCTCCCAGAAGAGAAAAATCCAAGTGCCCAGCCAAGCCAACTTCGTTTCTAGCCAACTTCCAGTCATGACTTAGGAGATGAGTTCGGCAGGGAGATAAAACATGCCTGGTTGCAATAAAACTTCATGATATTTGATGAATCTGAGCCCACGTTTTCCATAATTATGAGAAAACCATGAACATAAAGTTTTCCACTGACGGATGATGTGAAGGTAGTAGTATTATAGGAATAAAAAATAACATTCCCGGGCTTCCCTGGTGGCGCAGTGGTTGAGAGTCCGCCTGCCGCTGCGGGGGACGCGGGTTCGTGCCCCGGTCCGGGAGGATCCCACATGCCGCGGAGCGGCTGGGCCCGTGAGCCATGGCCGCTGAGCCTGCGCGTCCGCAGCCTGTGCTCCGCAACGGGAGAGGCCGCAGCGGTGAGAGGCCTGCGGACCGCAAAAAAATAAAATAAAATAAAATAACATTCCCATAAGGGACCCCATTTATTCCTCAACACCTGAAACATAGTAGATGCTCAGGAAATAAGTGTTGAATGAATAAATATGTGAAAAATGGATCTGACTGAGTCACAGAGACCTTTCTTTTTTATTGAATAGTTGATTTACAGTTGTGTTAATTTCTGCTATATAGCAAAGTGACTCAGTTACATGTGTGTGTGTATATATAGATATACACACACACACACACACACACACAACACACACATTCTTTTTATAGTCTTTCCATTATAGTTTATCCCAGGATGTTGAATATAGTTCCCTGTGCTGTACAGTAGGACCTTGTTGTGTATCCATTCTAAATGTAATAGTTTGCATCTACTGACCCCAGACTCCCAGTCCATCCCTCCTCTACCCCTTGGCAACCACAGATCTGTTCTCTATGTCTGTGCGTCTGTCTCAGTTTTGTAGCTAGGTTCATTTGTGCCATATTTTAGATTCCAGAGATCTAATTGCATTTGTATCCATCACTGTGTACAGTAAAACCCTTCCCTTAGCTCAGCGTTTCTCAGCCTTGGCATTATCAAGATTTGACCTGGATAATTCTTTGCTGTGGGGAACTGTCCTGTGTACTGTAGGGTGTCTAGCAGCATCCCAGGCCGCTACCCACTAAATGCCAGTAGCACTCCTTCCCCAATTCTGATGGCCCAAATGTCCAGACATTTGCCCAGGGTCCCCTGGAGGCAAAATCGCCCCCATCACTGCTTTAGCTGATCCTAGGGAGGCGCCGTCCCTCGGCAGAACTTCACTGCATCCCCCTGACAGTGTCCTCTTCCTCCTCCTCCATCACTCTGCCACTTGTACCCCCAACACACACACACACACACACACACACACACACACACACTCAGACTTCAACTTCAGCTGCCCCCACTTTGGTATATAAGCGTGTCAGAGAATGAAGGTTCTCTCTTATTCCCTCCCTTCCCCACTGTCCACTTACTGAACCCGGAACCCGGTCGCTGTTGAGGGTGCCTCCTCTCTGAAAGTCTCCAAGCATCCTGTCCCACTGAAGTCAGCAGGAGCTACAGATGCAGAGGGATAGGGCGGGAGAATGTGGAAACTGCCTGCCCTGTGTTTTTCTTTGCCTTTGAAATCTCAAGGAGGGGCTGTATGGAAAGGGCTGCAAGAAAACAACTTTAAAAAGGGGCCCCTCAGACCACACATACCAGATTCAGGCCGGGTCAGCAGCCTGAGCGTACAGCCAGGGCCGTAATGTGCCCAGGTTTTGCTCTGATTCGTGTAGCGTTTCTCTTGGTATCCTTCTGGGAAGTACTACTATTGACTTTGTCTGTTGAGCACTTAACTATGCACTTGGCAAAGTACTTGGCATATATATGCTCATTTCATCCCACAACAGCCCCGGAGGGGGGACACTATTATTATCCCATTTTACAGCTGAGGAAATGGAGGCTGAGAGAGACCTCTTTGCCCAAGGGACACACCTAGTAAGAGGAGTAGCTTGGATTTGATCTCAGGGCTGTTTCTGCTTCTAGATAGTAATAATAAGAGTAGCTAAGATTTACTGATGTGTTTACTGAGTGCCAGGTACTGTCTAGAGCACTTTATGCCCATTAATTTATTTAATCCTCAACCACTCTATGAACTAGATCCCTTTATGATTCCCATTGACGGATGAGAGAACTGAGGCACAGAGAGGTTAAGTGACCTTGCCCAGGTCCCATGGGTGGGCTCCAGTGGTCCAGCTCTTAAGCCATATCTAGTGCAGAGATGGGCAAACTATGTCTCGAGGACCAAATCCAACCCACTGCCTGTTTTTGTAAATAAAGTTTTATTGAGACACAGCCATGCCCATTCATTGACATGGAGCCGCTTTCGAACTACAATGGCAGAGTTGACCAGTTGCAGCAGAGATGGTGTGACCCACACAGCCTGGAAGATTTACTCTCTGGCCCTTGATAGAAAACCTTTGCGGACTCTGCTCTGGGACCCTCTCTGATGACCATCCTACCACCTGAGCCATGGGACCTCCACAGCCTGCTGGATTTGGGGTGTATTTTGTGGGTTTAAACAAGGGAGCATTTTGGCAGCGACTGGAAAGAAAGCCCATATCCTACGAGGTGCTTTGGAGGTACCCTCAGAAGGCTGACTTCTCATCTCCATCATGTTTCTTGGTTTAAGATTGGGTCGGCAACATGTGTGCAGGCACCGTCCTCAGCCCCCGGGGAAGGGAAGGAGACCTAAGACTCTTTCTGCTTGGTTCATTTAATCCCAAACATGCAAACAAATAAGCAAATACATAAACTACTAGTTCAGATCGTCTTAAGTGTTCTGGAAGAAATAAGATAGGGTGACTTGCTAGACCTAGGGGTTCTCCATAGTCACTGGGGAATTTTTTAAAAGGCTGATGTTCAGGCTTCACCCCCAGAAATGCCTGATTCAATTAATTTGAAGTCAGGTCTAGGCACTGGTTTTAAAAAAAAAAAAAACACCCAAGGTGGTTATAAGGTTCAGGACGGTCTGAAGGTGAGTCACAGGTGACAGTGAGACACCATTCAATGGATGGGCAGGCAACTTCCCTAAGGAGGTGGCCTTTGGCTAAGCCAGATGAACAATCAGGAAGCGGGAACGGCATGTGCAAAGGCCCAGTGGCAAGAGGGAATATGATGCAGGGGGTTCAGCATGACCAGAGCTTGGGCTGCCAGGAGGGGGTGGGGAGAGATGAGTCTGAAGGGCTACCAGGGCCTGGGTCTGAGAGTTCTGAAACCAGTGTTGTTCAGACTGCAGGTCTGAATGCCTCAGTGGGTCATGAAATCAGTTTAGTGGGCCACAGCTGGCACTGGGGGTAAAACAAAAATAGAATAGAAAATATTCGTGTGTGTTGCACATGAGGTCAGTGTGGTTTCTTTAAACTTTCACTTCAAGTTTTATAAAGGTGTACACTACACAGCATTGTAAAATGTGTTTCTTACTGTGCGTCTCAAAGATTTTGAAAGCCACTGTTTTTAGCCCCCGTGAAAGTTTGGAATTGAGCCCAAGGGCGATGGGGAGCCATTAAAGAGGTTGTAGTGGGGGCGTGACAAGGTCAGATTTATGTTTAAAAATCTTATACGAGGAGCATGGAGAACGGTTTCAGGGGAGGTGGGCCGTGGAGGCTGGGAGGCACCCCTGGGGGCTGCTGGGCTGAGTCATCGGGAAGCGAGGATGAGACCTGAATGGTGTCCCGGGCACGGAGGGCCTGCAGGTAGCTGCCAAGAGGATGCATGTACCCACAAGAAGTGCCAGGGGAGTGGAGGGGCCGGAGGGTTGGAAGGTTGAATTTCAGGTTCTGCCTCCCAGCCTTCCCTGGGGAGCCCTGACCCTGACTTGTCACCTTTCCTGTGGCCCAGGTATTGTGTGCATGACGGACCTTGGGCTCTTCTTTGAACAGTTCCTCTTTGCTAGACGCTCTGCTAAATGCTTTCAAGTATTAGCTCATTTAATACCCTCACGACAACTCCATTGGTAGGTGCTATTATTACTCCTATTTTATAGATGAAGAAACTGAGGCCCAGAGAGGATAAGGTCACAGCTACGATCAAGTTGCACAGCTGGGACTCCAGCCAGGCAGTGCAGCTCCAGAGTCTATGTTCTCTAGCATCAGTAGTGGGTCCATGGGAGCCAAAGTGCCTGAGTTTGAATAATAGCTGAGGGTCGTCATGAGGATTCAATGAGCAATACATTCAGTGAGTAATACACATAGAGCAGTGACTAGCTAGAGCCTAGTGAATGCTAGCTAAACAGTTACTGGTGCTATTACAGTCCCCCAAAGTGATACAGCAAGTCAGTAGTAAAGCTGGGGTTCAAACCCACATAACTAGCAAATAGAACGGCAGCTCCAACTACCAGGGTTTGGATCCCACCTCTGCCCCTGGCCCTCTGGGTTGCTGACATGCCAGAGCAGTGTTAGCTCTTGTTATTAGGCACTCATTGTCAAGGACTTCGAACCAATTCTGGCCTGTAGTGGTGACCCCTTTCCAAGTACGAGCTGTCAGTTCCTACTATTGAAGGTCAAGCAGGAATACAACTGCCAGGGCCAGGGTCGGGGTTCAAGCTTGTAGCCAGTTCACTCCCAAGTACCTAAAGCACAGTTTGTTTATTTATTAATATTTATTTATTTATTTAGGCTGTGCCGAGTCTTAGTTGTGGCATGCGGGCTTCTTAGTTGTGGCATGCGGGCTTCTTAGTTGCGGCATGCAGACTTCTTAGTTGCAGCATGCATGCGGGATCTAGTTCCCTGACCAGGGATCGAACCCGGGCCCCCTGCATTGGGAGCATGGAGTCTTACCCACTGGACCACCAGGGAAGGCCCTAAAGCCCGGTTTAAAAGAGGCCAAGACACCGAGGTTTATTTCTCTTCTGCTCCCTCAAATCCTTAATCTCTTCTCTCTACCCAACAGTGGACCCAGATTACAGCTTTAGGCTCAGTTGGGCCCCTGCACCCAGGCCCATGAAGGCCACGGGAGGGGGCAGCCTCAGAGAGTGCTACAGACTCACAGCCCCCAGGGGCCACATGGCCTGGGCAGCTCCTGAGTCTGACCTGGTCTGCCTCCTTCCTGTCTCATCTTGGAGAGCGGTTTTACTTGGCGTAGGACGGCGATAGGTGACCCCACCTGGCTGGTTCAGGCCCAGGCTCGTTCAGCCTCCCAGACAGTTGGTCATGGCCTCTTGACTTCCCCAAGTTGGCACAGCCTTGCCTGCCTTGGCTCCTGCCCGCCATGCCATCCCCTGCAAGTACGAGTGGCCTTTTCTATACTGTGTTTGTCCTGTCAAGGTTGACAGACTCCCCGAGCCACCGTCTGTTGGCTTTTTTGGGAGACTCTGGCTGCTGGGTTGCTGCGGACGTTTCTCTCAAGTGTCGTCTTTTCTTGGGGTGTAGAATCAACTAAGGAAGCAGGGTAACCAGCCAAAAGCTGGTGCCCATGTTGGCCAAGACTAGGCAAGTGAAAGAATTGTAATTCCATGAATATGGCACCTGGTGCATGTTTGGAGAACTTTAAAATGCAGTATACAAACAAACTGTTCTTGACAACCAGGATATGAGCTAGGCACCCTCTTACAGTCTCTTAAGTTTTGTTCATTCGTTCATTCACTCCGTCCTGTGCCAGGCACTGTCCTAAGCACTTGGGATAGATCAGGGACAATCTAGTTATGGTCTCTATTCTCATGGAACATGTTGGGTCTCAAGCAGCATCGTCCAAATAGAAATGTAATGCGAGTTAGAAACATGAGCCGCGAGTGTAATTTGAAATTTCCTAGTAGTGAAATTTTACCTAATACATCAAAAACTAGTATTATTTTAATATATAATCAATATTTTTACCATTACTAATGCATTATTTTACACTTTCTTGGTACTGAGTCTTAGAGTTCCAGGGTATGTTTGGACTAGACACATTTCAAGTGCTCAAGAACCCCACATGGCTCATGGCTGCTATATAGGATGTAGCAGGAAAGGTAAGCATCCTATAACTAAATATTCAGCTAATTATTCATTGCAATGGTAATAAATGCCATGATTGAAAAGTGCAGGATGCAGTGAAAACTGCAGTAAGGGGGTGGGGGGTGGTCAGGGAAGGCTTCCTGGTGGCAGCGACATTGTGACATTTATGCAAAAACCTGAAGATGGGGGTGGTGGGGGTGAGCATCCAGGGCAGAGGTAACAGCTGTGCGTAGACGCCAAGGTGGCGAGGAGCTTGCTTCTTTTGAGGGACAAAGGGTGGAATGCCAGTGTCAGTAGAGGGTAGAGTAGTGAGTGACGTGATGGGAGCGAGTGGCAGGGTCACCTGAAGTGGCCAGCATGGGTCTGGTGCAGAATGCGGCTTCACTGATAAATGACAACTGGCATTTGGAGGGGCAGCTACATCTTTTAGTTATTTCACGCGTCCAGGGACTTCCCTGGCGGTCCAGTGGTTAAAATTCCGCACTTCCAATGCAGGGGGTGCGGATTCGATCCCTGGTCAGGGAACTAAGATCCCACATGCCGCATGGCACAGCCGAAAAAACAAACAAGCAAATCACACATCTAGAAGTTGGCTTGGCCGGTGTATTGGATTCCTCCAGGACAGCCCGTGATGATGGCTCAGCCAGCAACCGTTGCTGCTCTTCTGGACCAACAGACCCCCCCAGTCTTATTTGGTTGGCCATGTGCTCAGGCCAGAGGGATGAAGGATGATTAGGCTAAGCCCCTTTACCGTGATCCAGTTCTCACGGATGAGACGTAAGTCAATGTGTGCTGGAGAATGCTGATATAGTCCTCTGAGATACTGATAACATGAAAGGGGCTTGGGGGTGGGGGGGAGTCCCCTTTTACACTTCCTTCCTTCCTGCTCTGGATAGGGTCATAGTAAGTTGTGTTGCTTGGACCTGTGGCTTGTGACATCTTCTGCCTGTAGGAGAGGCCAAGAGATGCGCAGACCTAATGCTCACCTGGGCCCTTGACTTTCTTGAGCCTCCTGGGCTACCGTTGCCAGACGTCTCGTAAATTGCCGTTCAGCACATCCGTATAGTTTACTGTGAGGTGCTCTGTGTGGATTGAGAAGACATTTACTCACCACTTGCTACTTGCCAGGCATTCTTCAAAGCACTTTATCTCACTTCATCCTCTCAGTATCTGTCTTAGCCCGGTTGTACAGGTAAGCCAGAATTCACACCCAGGTGTTTCGGCTGTTTTTAACCACCATTCTCTACTGCATCTCCGTTTTTTTAATGTGTTCGTTTGGAAAGTTTATTTTCCCCCCGGAACAGCATTCTTCTAAAACAGGGTTTCTCTTTGGCACTTTGGATATTTGGACATTTGCTTCTTTACTGTGGGGGCATCCTGTACCTTGTAGGATGTTTAACAGCATCCCTGACCTCTACCCACTAGAGCCCAGTAGTACCCTCCGCAGTTGTGACAACCAAAAATATGTCCAGACGTTGCCAAGTGGCCCCTGCAGGGCAAAATCAATATCCCCCCCACCCCGCAATAAGAACCTCTGCTTTAAAAGGTGTTTTACTGCCGGCCGCCTGGGTAGCTCTGTAACTTTGTACAGGCTATTTAATCTTTCTGGTCCTCAGTTTCCTCTTCTGTAAAAGGGTGGGAGGGACAATATTATTTGTTTTGTTTTGTTTTTTGCGGTACGCGGGCCTCTCACTGTTGTGGCCTCTCCCGTTGCGGAGCACAGGCACCAGACGTGCAGGCTCAGCGGCCACGGCACACGGGCCCAGCCGCTCTGCGGCATGTGGGATCTTCCCAGACCGGGGTACGAACCCGTGTCCCCTGCATCGGCAGGTGGACTCTCAACCACTGCGCCACCAGAGAAGCCTGGGGCAATATTATTGACCTCATTTATTTTGAGGTTTAAATGAGCCAATATATGGAAAGCAACTAACATAGTGTGTGGTGTACAATGAGCTCTTTCTCAGTGTGAAGGTTTGGCTCAGATGCCCCTCTGTCCTGTCTGTCTTCAGCTAACAGGAACTGCTAGCTGGATTTTACCAGCAAGAGTGAATTCCATGGTCTGCAGTGAAATCTACCAGGATGTTGATTCTGGGAGTCAGGGGTGCCATCTGCCTTGCCCGCCAGTGGATGCCCAGAAGTTAGATCAGTACCTGGCACATAGTAGGTGCTCGCAGCATCTCTTGAGTGAATAAGTGACTTAAACCCTTGTGGATATCTATAAAACTATTTTTTTAGGTTCCCCCTTAAGGTTTCTCCTGTTCTTCCTTGTCTTCCTTTGTATTTGTTTTACTATTATTTATTTACTTTAAAAAATTTTTTAATTTGTTTTTTGCTATAGCTGTGTTTTTACCACCCCGGGAATTATAGATCCCGAGGATTCTTTGGTGCTGCTATCAGCTAAAGCATCATCAGCTGGGCCACCCTAACTCAGTAGTCATCCCCTTAGCCTGTTTCAACCCCGCGAGGCACCGTTTGGGGGTTTGTTTGATTTTCCCCAGCAGGTTCTGGATGAATATTAAACCTTGCCAGGGGCAGATCTCGGCAGAGGGGGTGTGCTTTTGGGGTTTGGCTGCATGTAGAATTTGGAAGTCCTTTCTCCTTTTGTGTACAAACAGCATGGTAATACAGCTTCTAATTACATGTAGGGGAAAAGGGGATACAAAGGGTCACACATATCCCTGAAACCTAACCCTACCACTGAAAGAAAACCAGACCATAAGTTAGGATGGCATTCCCATCCCTAAGCCAGTTTCATAAAATGTACCTCGTGCTCTTCCATTGGATCCTGATGTACAAAAGCAGATCAACTCAGGGAATTCCCTGGTGGTCCAGTGGTTAGGATGCGGCGCTTTCACTGCCGGGGCCCAGGTTCAGTCCCTGGTCGGGGAACTAAGATCCCACAAGCCGTGTGGTGCAGCCACACACAGACAAACAAAACGGATCAACTCAGGGGGTCTTTGGCTGACATGATAAATTTGCAGACACCAACTGCAGTTTTTTGTGAAAAATCAATTCCCAGGTTTCCACAGTAAGCATGATGAAAGCACCGTGAAAGCGATTACTACCATCCAACGTGGGTGTGAACTGCTCTTTCTCAGGTAGCCACCATTTTGTGAACTCCTCTGTTTCCATTTCTCTGCTGATCTCCACTGTAGAAATGAGGGCTTTCTACTTGCTTAAGTGTGTATATAAATATTTAGAGGTGTGGTTCTTGACCAGGGAGATTCTGACCCCAGGAAACATTTGGCAATGCCTAGAGATATTTTTGGTTGTTACAGTTGGGGGAGGGAAGTGCCACTGTTATCTGGTGAGGACAAGGGCCAAGGATGCTGCAAAATAGCCTGCAATCCACAGACCAGCTCCACACAGCAGAGAATCATCCAGCCCCAAATCTTAAGAGGACCAAAGCTGAGAAATCCTGGGATAGATAGAGGTCCATTGCATCATTGGCCAAAAACCCCGAAAATAACATGAACGTCTATAAATTAGGGAATGACGAAATAAACTTTGGTATATCATTTCCTTGGAATACTGTGCAGCTATTAAAAAGAATTAGGTGGCTCTATGGGTATGATGTTGAAAATTGCCCACAGTATGTTTTTTACATAGTTTTTTTTTTTAAGTAAATTAATATCTGTTTTAGTAATATTAAGGACTTTTTCTAGGCATGATAATAGTATTATGGCTGTTTTCAAAAAAGGTTTTGGGTTTTTTTTAGAAATTCATTTACAGATAATATTTACAGATGAAAGTATATTTTGTCTGGGATTTGCTTCCAAATACTATGAAAGGGGAAGGAGATGGGATGGAAACAGAACAGGATTGGCCATGAGTTGGTTTTGCGGGCTGGGTGATGGGCAGAGAGAGATTCATTAGATGAGTTTGGGTATTTTTGTATATGTTTGGGATTCCACATAATACAAAGTTGCTACACACACACACAAATGCATTGAAGAAAATAGGGGATAGATGATAAATAGATGTAGACAGACAGAGACAGATTTGGCTCTGTAACAGAGAACTGAAATCATAGTGGCATAAATAGTCTAGAAGTTTATCTCTCTTTTATATAAAAGTCTGAGCTGACATACAGATGTAGAGAACAAACGTATGGATACCAAGGGGGAAGGGCGGGCATGGGATGAATTGGGAGATTGGGATTGACATATATGCACTACTATGTGTAAAATGGATAACTAATGAGAACCCCCCCCCAAAAAAAAAGCCTGAGCTGACAAAGCAGCTCTTCTCTGTGAGGTCAGCAGCAGCCCAGACTCCTTCCATCTTGCTACGTCATCCGTAAGGTGCTGCCCTTTTCCTCATGATCAAAGATGACTATCACGTTGCAATCTCGCAAGAATGGGAGAAAAGGGAAAGTTCACCCCGCTTTTTTAAGGACATTACCTGTGTGTTGGATGCATCACTTTTGATTGCATCCTGACCATAATTTAGTCACATGACCACAGCCTAACCGCAGGGAAAGCTGGTATATTCATTCTGGGCGGCTGCATGCCGTGCCTAGAGTCACAGATTCCTTGATTGTAAAAGAAGGGGAGAAGAGAAGAATTCTGGGGATCACCTAGCAAACTCTACCATGGCATAGCTCAAACTGTGAAGGATGGTTAGTACAGGCCAGTGGAACTATGGAGGACTTTATCTTTTTCCGTTATACGTTGCTCTAATCAACTCTTTTATCATGAGCAATTTTTCTTTTGTAAAAAAGAATTAAATATAAAAAAGCTATCGATAAATGGTGCATGCATGATCGTGTATAATGCTGTGAGGCTCTAGGGTCTTCATTTAATATTCACTACTTATCTGCTGACCATTTAGTGCCAAGTACAGTGACGGTACTAGATGCTAAGGATTCAGCAGTGAGCAAGACAGAGTCCCTCAGAAAGTGAACCAGTGAATAGGCAGCACGTGTTAAGATCATAATCAGACTTGTAAAGGCGAACTCAGCAGGGTCAGGGGATACAATGTGGGGAGTGGTTAGAGAGATGGGGAAATGGGTTTGCTACTATGATCAGGGAAGGCATCTCTGAGGAGGTGACATTTGAGAAAACACCTGAAGGAAGTCTCTGGGAAAGCTCTGGGGAAGAGGATGTGTGGCGGAAGGAACTAGTGCAAGGCCATGGGATGGCTTGAGTAAAGCAAAACGCGCAGTGTCCCTGCAGGAGAGGGAGGAAGGGCAGACCTTCTGTTACCTAGCCTGGTTCTCGGACTCTTTAATCAATAGAAATTGATAAGAGGCCAGAGGAGAAATTCAGGCAAGGCTTTACTGGGACTCGTGCTGCAGCACAAGGGAGTAAAAACTAGTAATAGGTTCCGTTGCTGGCTCCCTGAGAGGGGATGAGCTGGTCCCTTAAATGGGATGAGGGTAGGGGTGGGTCGAGGGGCCGAGGTGGAGGCGTGGCTTGGGTGGTCTGCCCATCCCCTTGGTGGTGCTGTGTGAAGGGTGCATGTGCAAGTACCCTGCTTTTGTTCCTGGCACCTAAGAAGTGGCAGTTGGGTTTTTGGTCTTTTTGTATCTTGTTGTTCATAATTTGCCCCAGCTACACATGCGTGCAGTTATTTGAGCAGTTGTTTTTAGTCCCTTATGGTTTCTTTGTACTCTGTCGCTGGAGGAGATGTTTGTCCAGGTGCAAGCACTGCAGCAAAGGGTCCGGGTCCCAGCCTGTCTCACTTCCAGGAGATAAAATTGGAGGGGTGCTCAGGGCCCACATCGTGTGGCGCCGTCGATCTGGTGTTATATTAAGCCATTTAGGTATTACTCTGATTATGCCCAAAAGGTGTTTTTCCTAATTATTTGCAATTATTTTCAAAATGTGGAAGAACATTCCATTGACACAATGGAATGCAATGGACCGAGGTTTGTGTCCTCTTCAGCTCCCTGTCATTAGCTCTGGGACCTGAGGACATTTATTTAGCTTGTTGGCCTCTCAGTTTCTTTACTTGGAAGGGTAGAGAAAAGAATTTACTCTGTATCCTAGTCTGTTCTACGAACTGTACAAGCAGTAAGTCAGCCTCACAGTAGACCCAGGTGGTACCATTTATCCCCATTAGACAGGTGAGAAAATTGAGGCAGAGAAGTCAAGCAAGATCCCATACCACTGGTAAGTGGCAGAGCTGGGATTTGAACCTGGGCACCCAAGGGGGTCTGCTTAGTCACCCCACCGTTCTGGGTTCCTGCTGGCTCTGCCCAGCTCACAGGCTGGATGCGACAGGGCAGTGAAGAAAGGTTTGTGGCAGAGATTTGCAAGAATGTGGACGCTACACAAATGTATTCATATGATTGTGATACTCTCGGGTCATTCTCTTGATTCAAAATACAATTTTTAAAATTTCTAATATATACAATGGAATATTACTCAGCCATTAAAAAGAGTGAAATAATGCCATTTGCAGCAACATGGATGGACCTAGAGATTGTCATACTGAGTGAAGTAAGTCAAACAGAGAAAGAGAAATACCATATGATATCGACCCTACTGTATTGCACAGGGAACTCTGCTTAATGTTATGTGGCAGCCTAGATGGGAGGGGAGTTTGGGGGAGGATGGATAGATACATGTATATGTATGGCTGAGTCCCTTTGCTGTGCACCTGAAACTATCACAGCATTGTTAATCGGCTAGACTCCAACATAAAATTAAAAGTTTAAAGAAAATTTCCAAACCCCTAATGAAATAATTGATTCAGGCCATGAGCATCAGTGGATGAAACATTAGATGAAAGGTTTGCGGGGAACTTGGTGATGGAGGAGGCAGGGTGTTGCCAGCCAGGCCAGCTGACCCTTACTAGCATCACCAGCAGGGGGACACCTGGACATCGTGCCCCCTCTGATGTGATGCGATGGGGAGAACTCAGCACCACTCTGAAGCATTGCTCCCCCACCCAATTAATCCAAACCTAATCTCGTTTTAAAGCAAAATCATGGGAAATGTGGTAGAAAGAGAAATAAGTTAACAACACCATGAGGAAGCAAACGGAAAAATCCAGAACATGAGATAGTCTACAAGACAACTAACCTACTTCTCCAACGTGTGAATAGTCTGTTAAAAAAAAAGGTGGCTATTCTAGCTTAAATAAATGTAAGAGACACAATAAACAAATGTGATGTGTGGCCTTTGTTTAGATCCTGAATTTTATAAACCAACTAAGGGCACGTGGAGACAACTGGGAAGGTTGAAGATGAACTATGTTCAAGACGGCACCAGGAAGCATTGTGACTTTCGTTAGGTGTGATAATAGAAAGTGTCCGTATTTTTTTTTTTTTTTTTTTAATTTTTTTTAGTTTTTTGCCATACGCGGGCCTCTCACTGCCGTGGCCTCTCCCCCCGCGGAGCACAGGCTCCGGACGCGCAGGCCCAGCGGCCACGGCCCACGGGCCCAGCCGCTCCGCGGCATGCGGGATCCTCCCAGACCGGGGCACAAACCCGCGTCCCCTGCATCGGCAGGCGGACCCCCAACCACTGCGCCACCAGGGAAGCCCCGTATTTTTAAATGAAGTACGGTGGAGAGAGAAGACTTCAAGAATTCGTCTAAAAATTTCACCAAAAAGCAAAACAAGACAAAACCAAAAAGCTTTGAAGAGACACGTATGGCAAAATCTTGAAAACCGTTGAATCTGCGTGGCGCTCAGTGACTCATTTTACCATCCTGTCTGCTTTGGTGTATGATTCAGATTTTTCATTAAAATAATTTCTAGCCCTTACCATGAAACCATCTTACCAAAAAAGGAGGGAAAAAACCCCCCTAACTATATGAAATTGCATAAAATTGAACTAACCTCAAAACAAGAAGAAAACCATTTAAGAACTCATGAGTCACTGCATGGCCCATTCAGTTTTGGGGTAATGATGTAATTAGAGGAGATCCGTCATTAGGGAAGATTAATTTTAAGACATCTGCTGCCGATGTGGCAGATGGCGAGAGAGTACAACATTCAGAATCAGACATCCTGGCTTTAAATCCATCTCTGCTACTTGTAGTTGATTCTAGACAAGTGACTTAAACTTCTTGTCCTTGCTTTCCTTATCTATAAGATGGCATCTAAGTTCAGCCAATCTCATAGGGGCTATTGGGAAGATAACATGAGCTCAAACCTGAAAAAGCGCTTACAACAGTGCCTGGGGATTTCCCTGGTGGCACAGTGGTTAAGAATCCGCCTGCCAATGCAGGGGACACGGGTTCAAGCCCTGGTCCAGGAAGATCCCACGTGCCGTGGAGCAACTAAGCCCGTGCGCCACAACTACTGAGCCCGCACACCTAGAGCCCATGCACCACAACAAGAGAAGCCCGCACACAGCAATGAAAACCCAACGCAGCCCCCCAAAAATTAATTAATTAATTTAAAAAAAGACAAAACAGTGCCTGATGGGACTTCCCTGGTGGTCCAGTGGTTAAGACTCCATGCTTCCACTGCAGGGAGCGTGGGTTTGATCCCCAGTCGGGGGTCTGATCCTGCATGCTGTGTGGTGGAGCCAAAAAAACAACAACAGCAACAGTGCCTGGTTCCTAGACAGCATTCACTGCGTGAGAATTAGTATTTTTCAGTTTTGTAATGGTCAGTGCTCCATAGGGGCACAACTAAGGATTTGGGTAGGATGAAAGTATTCTAATATTTCGTTTTTAGTATTGTTTCTTTTCCCGTTTTTCCAGTATCTTTCTGCAAACCATACCCCTGCATTCGCATTGAAATGTCCTTGCTCTGTAGCCTCAGAACCAGTTTCTCCATGGCTTCAAATGGATCCGGCCCTTGCAGTGGACTGTGGTTGGGTGAGTTAGGAGAGAACAGCGATGGGCAGCAGTGTCGGTGTCGTGTCTGCTGAGGGCTGGGACTGGACTCAAAGCAAAATGCCTTCGCGATTCGAGAAACGCTGCCTTCTGCCGGCCGCTGCTTGCTTGCCTGTTGGGGAGGTCCTGTGGCTCCCCGTGGCCTCCGAGCACTTGATGTTCTCCAGCCATCCCTGGCAAGGGCAGGCCTTCCCTTACAGTAAGAGTCCCCGGGTGTTCTGCTTTGTGCCTTGTTTTGTTGGTTGTGGGTTGGGTTTTTTTTTTTTTCTGGCTCTGCATGAGAAATATTCTATAAAGTTCTGCGTTTTGCTCCAGGGCTGTGCTGAACCCAACCTGAAATCAGCGGAATGTGTGTGGTCCCATCTCGGTTGTCACCGCACACATTGGGTGCTTTTTTGAAGGTTGCCTCTTGTGGGTCTAGTGAATATTGGAAAACGCAAGCATCTGAACTTGAGTCATGTGAACTTCAGCCGATCTCAGGAGGTCATATACTGTAGGTTCCATTTATATAATATACTTAAAGCGACATTATCGAGATGGAGAAAGGATTAGTGATTGCCAGGGGTTAGGGGTGCCGGAGGGATTAGGGTGGAGGTGCTTCTGAAGGGGTAGCACAAGGGAGACCTTTGTGGTGATGGAATAGTTCTCTCCTGATTGCAGTGGTGGTTACATGAACCTGCAGATGAGGTAAGATGACACAGAGATACAGACACACTGCACCAATGTCAATATCCTGGTTTTGATACTGTACTGTGGTTACGGAAGATATAATCGTGGGGCCGGGGGGGAGGGATTTGAATGAAGGGTATCCAGGATCTCTCTGTATATTTTTTACAACTTCTTATGACTCTGCAATGATCTCAAAATAAAAAGCAAAACTGGATTCTTCAAAACAATGGGCCCTTGTCTTACATGAGATCAGGGCTGAGGGAAGCGTAGTAAAGCTCTCCCATTGACGGTTTTTATTCTGCACCAAGTTCACCTGCAAGAGAATTTATCAGACCTGAAAGAGAGAGCTTAGCCTGGGGCTAAGATTCAAGACCCAGGCTGGTTTTCCTTTCTGACGTAAGACATAAAACTTTTCTTTCTGACATAAGAACTTCATCTGCTTGGCTGAAAGCCGGTGCTGAGCAGTGGGTGCGGGCCATACCTGTATTCATAACACTGCTCTGTCTTCCTAAGAGAGTTTTGGATAAAGGCTTTCAGATAAGGGAACGGAAAGAGTACAAGGTGTGAGGACCAGGCGTGGCCATTGGGAATATAAATTAGATCAGACACTCCGAGGCAATTTGCCAATGTCCCTTACAATTTTAAAGGCAGACCCAGCAGTTTTACTTCGGGTGTCACCCCTAGAGAACTACATGCATGTGCACCCGAGAAGACCCATCCCAGGCAGTGTGGCATTAGTTATAACCAAACTTGGGAGAACTGAGGACTGGCCCAGAGCCCTGGGAATCTATGCAACAGCTAAAAAGAATAAGCTAGATCTCTGTGTCATGAAGTGGACGAACAACGAGACACTTTCTTATTAGAGCAAAAAACGTCCTAGAACAGGATGTTCAGCTCAATGACATTGATAAAAACACATTCATAAAATACATTTCTAAAACGATATACTGTGTACTTTAAGGATATATGTGGGTGTTTTGTGTGTTTATGACTAGAAGAAGATCTGCAAAGCTCTTCATTGTGTTAGTAATTGTGGATACAGCTGATAGGAGACAGTGACCAAAGGTGACTATAATTTTATCTAAAATTCTAAAATTTATTGACGTATTTTGAGACATTACCTGGGTCATTAAAATTGTATCATAAGAAAGTGCAATACAGGTAATAGAGCTGTCTTCTCAGCAGGAGGAGATACATCTCTGTGACCGGGAGATCTAACCCAGCCATCTGGGGTCAGCCATTGATGAATGCCACCTAAGACTGGAGAGCAAATCCCAATCTAGAGTGTCAACTTCATGAGAGCAGGGAACTTGTCTGGCTGATTCGACACTGTATCCTCAGTGCCCGGAACAGTCCCTGGTCTTCAAACAAAAAGTGAAATAAATTAGTGAATGAGTAACAGCTTTGCTTTTTTGGTATGTCATATGAATAGAGTCAGTGATTCTAAATGATTGACAGCCTGACTCAATGAACAAATCCGGAAATGAACTTAGCGTCAACTGTGTCCCTACTTCATTTATCTGCCTTCTTCATAGCCTTCGGAGAGGAGACTGAGAGGACCTCATTCATCTGGGGAGATGTATCCCAGCCTAACCCCACAACTTCTATTAAGTAACATCTTCCCCACTGTAAGGGGACAGGGTGGAGGATGGAGATGTGGACAGGAGGAGGGGCTTGTGACTGTACCAGTCAGCATGTGGCATCCTTCCGCCTAGATGCTGAAGTCGTCCGTGGTGCCAGCAGCCCCTGAATTTCACTGTGTCTGCAGTTTATTCGTACTCTGAGTTTCACACTGAACACCAAAGATGCGCTGTACAAGTATGAGAATGGGGATCACAGTCTTCTAAGACCGGCTACTCAAAGGTGGTCTGTGGACTTGCACTGCTAGTAAAATAGACACCTTGCAAGGTTCATGTCCCGTGGGAAAGAGCGTCTCTTCTCCAGCCGTTAATCCCAGGCCTCTCATTGGGCTCCGTTGAATCATGTGACCACCACCCGTGAGCCAGTCGCT
This sequence comes from Phocoena sinus, assembly GCF_008692025.1. Classification (NCBI taxonomy): domain Eukaryota; kingdom Metazoa; phylum Chordata; class Mammalia; order Artiodactyla; family Phocoenidae; genus Phocoena; species Phocoena sinus. The sequence continues at coordinate 14,092,626 of NC_045777.1, read as the reverse complement.
AGACAGAGGGATGGGGCCTGTTGGTCGGTCAGCCCCTCCCAAGCCACGTGGACAGAGAGTCGGGGAGAGGCAGTTACCCCAAAGAAAGAAAAGATGCTATTGCCGTGAGACCCACCAGGCCAGAATGCCAGGAACCCGCTGCTCCCGCCATGCTCTTTCTTAAGCGATGACTTTCTCCACCATGCTGTGACTCTGGACATTTCTGCTTTCTCTTCCTGCTTTCTGAGCTCAAAGCAGGGCTACCAGAATCCCTTTGCAATGTATACATGTATCAAATCATCTCATTGTGTGCCTTAAACTTGCAAAATATGTCAGTTATATCTCAATAAAGCTGGGGTAAAAAATAAAACGAAGGGGGCGGGGGAGCAGGAAAACCAAAGGCATGATAGCCAGGCAGAACTTAATAGTATAATAACCATAATTAACAAACACCTGTATCACGTGGCCAGGAGCTCTTGGACCACTTCTCCCTTCAGGGATGGCCTAGGGGACAGTAGCATCCAACATCCATGTACTTCTGATCATGTCCTACATACTGTGCTAATGCTGGAAGGAAGAGTAACCGAGGGTTCTCAAACTCCTTTCCTGGAGAGGCCAGGCATGCACTGTAAATAAGTGTCCCATCCAGGGCGGTGACAATGGCAGTGACCGGCACAGTGTTTGGAACACATAACAGGCTGTCAGTAAATATTGGTTGAATAAGTACATTTATTCATACAGCGCATTCATCCACCATACAACAAGTATTTACTAAATAGTTATCAAGAACCAGGCGCTGCAGGAGATTTTGGGAATGTAGTGGTGGACAAAATAAAATCCCTGCCATCAGGGAGGTTATAGTCTGGTTGGGAAGACAGATGGACATCAAATAATGTATAAACGTGTCTAAAAACTGTTATAGTGACTGGCGTGTGCAAGAGAGGGGCATGGGTCTGCGGACGGTGCCGTGGGAGAAGGGGCCCCATTCAGGAAGGGCCTGGGGAAGTCATGCTAGAGCTGAGACCTCTGAAGGGCGAGCAGGAGGGAATGGTATTCCAGGCAGAGAGAACAGCACGTGCAAAGGCCTCGTGACAGGGAGTGTGGAGTGAGAGGAAGGCCAGCGCCTTGGAACGAGACAGCGAGTGAAGGGAAGCCGGATCAAAGCTGTGTTCAGAAGTCTTCGCTTTGTTCTTAGAACAATCAGAGGTTATAAGCAATGAGGTGAAGGGGGCAGGGACATGTTCAGATTTATGTTGTCAGAAGTCCCTCTGGCTGGTATACAAAGAACAAGCTGGAGGGAGGCCAGAATGGCCCCAGGGAGACAGGTACAGCGGCCGTGGTAGTTGTCCAGGGCAGAGAGTGTGGCGGCTTGGCCCTGGGCAATGGCCGTGGGGTGGAGGGTTCACGGGTTCCGTGGATGTGTAGGAGATGAACTTGACAACACCCAGCGATGGATTGGATGTGAGAGCTGAAGGAGAGGGAGGAGGGAGGATGATCCTGGGCTTTTGGTGCGAGCAGTGGGGCCCTCCACCCCCCACCCGCGATAGGGGAGACGGGGGCCAGAGCCAGTTCACGATTAGCAGATGTATTTTGAGTGAACTCAAATGGGGTGTAGGCGGCCAGAAACGTCCAGGTTTGGGCCACAGCTGTTGTCTGTCCAGAAGCCTGTGATTGCTGTCGGCAGGTTTGGATTTCTAAGTCCTTGAAAGATGCTGGGAGTTGGCCCTCTCTAAGGGCCCCTTGGTCGACTGGCCATCTGTCCTCTCCATCCAGCAGGCAGGGCCACTGTTCCCAGCCAAGGTAGCAGTGCACTCGGCAGGGGCGGGTGTGGAAAGGTGAGCCGCCCATCCGCCTGGGACCCTCCATCTGCTTTTGATCCTTCCCAGCCTTTGAAGTTGCCCCCAGCCCCCACCCTCCAGCTGTCATCTCTTGGGCTCCCCCAGCAGCCCCACGCTCCCCCAGAGCTTCTCCATCCCCGGGGACAGGGGTGGTGACAAGGGTAACAAATGATGGCAAGCCGCTGGCAGCAGCAGGCTGAGGAGAAGGCAGAGGGTAGAGGCTTTCGGATGCCTCTTTCTTCTCGCTCCTCCTAGCCCGGATCTGAAGCAGCAGGGGTATCAGGGTTTTGCAACAGTGCAACACAGGAAAAAAAATTTTTTTGTAAATGAATCCCACGCCTTTGCTTCCTTTCCCTGCCTTCATGAAAGGGAAGCTGAGTCTTTCTCCTCCCCTCAGACTCTGTTAAGACTGTCTGATTTCTAACTTCCCCTGCAAAGAGAATAAGCTGGTCTCCTATTTCAGATAATTGTAAGGAGGGGAGGAGGGGGAGAAAGCAAAGGACGTCTCCCCCCAAACTGCAAGAGAACTGAACTCTGCCCATCAGACCACAGTCGGAACCAGTGGTTTCCAGATGGTCCTCATGGCACTTCCCAGTGTCGACCTGACATAAAACGAACTGTGTGTTTCAAACTTTTGTCTGTGTGAATGCAAATAATGTCAGTAATTACCCTTTATTGAACACCCGCTCACTCATGCCTTTTCTGACTTAATCTGCAGGATAACCTGCCAGGGAGGGTCCTATTATTTTCTCCATTTTTTTTGGATGAGGCTCAGAGAAGTTAAACAACTTGCCCAAGGTCACAAAGCTCATAAGACACAAAGCTATGATTTGAACACATGTAGCAGATGACAGAGCTGGTACTCCCACCAGGTTGCTTAGTGGGTGTTGGAGCTGGATGGATCCTGGGTTCAAGTTCTGACCCAATTTTACTCGCAAGCTGTGGTTAAGAGCACAGACCCTGGAGGCAGACCACCTGGTTGTGAATCCTGGCTCCACCACTAACTAGCAGTTCACTTTCTGAACCTCAGTCTCCTCATCTCTACCCACTTCATAGGATTAAGATGAGCCAATACATGGGAAGAGCTCCTGGCTCCAGAGTAAATGCTCTTGAAGTGTTAGCTATTTTTATTTCTATCGTCTGTAAGATGAGCACTATAATTGGGGCCAGGTTAGGACCTTCAGAGCCCTCAAAACACCAAAGAGATCAGCGCCCCCTCCTCTTCTGCCCCAGGTAGTTCAATAATAAAACAGTATGACCCATAAAATAAGAACACAGAATTCGCCCTGTGCTGAAATTTACCAAGCTTTTTATTTATTTTTAGTTCCATCGGGTCTTCGTTGCTGCGCGCGGGCTTTCTCTAGTTGTGGTGAGTGGGGGCCACTCTTCGTTATGGTGTGTGGGCTTCTCATTGTGGTGGCCTCTCTTGTAGAGCACGGGCTCCAGGCGTGCAGACTTCAGTAGTTGCAGCACGCGGGCTCAGTAGTTGTGGCTCGTGGGCTCTAGAGCACAGTCTCAGTAGTTGTGGCTCATGGGCTCAGTTGCTCCGCGGCATGTGGGATCTTCCCATACCAGGGCTCGAACCCGTGTTCCCTGCATTGGCAGGCGGATTCTTAACCACTGCGCCACCAGGAAAGTCCACAAAGCTTTTTTTTTAGATCCTCAAGGCAGAACAGGAAAAGTTCACCAAACAGGAATGATCCACCTTTCCTTCATGCCTATGCTTTGCTCAGACCTAAATCTGTGTTTAGTTGGCCTGTTGGGAAATAGAAGTTGATAATTATATCTCCCTGGGTGGTTGAGAGAATTAAAGAAGATAATGTAGAAGTAATTAGGGAAATTGCCTGGCACGTAATAGGTGCTTGGGAAATGGGAGCTATGGTTAGAATTTTTGGAAGGATTTTTCTCCCTGAGTTGTCTTGAACTATTCATGTTGCTATACTTCGTTGTTAATGGTTTGCTTCTACAGGATAGCAGTACCCATAAGCTATAGCTGGCAGCAGGAAAAACAATGGTCAGGTTCTTAACTCATGGTCCTGTTTACTGTGTGAGGACTAACTTTTTCTTTTAATATATTGTATTTATTTTAAGGACTACTTTTTGGGGGTTTGTTTGTTTGTTGCCGCACCGCACAGCTTGTGGGATCTTAGTTCCCCAACCCGGGATCAAACCTGGGCCCTCAGCAGTGAGAATACGGAGGCCTAACCACTGGACCTCCAGGGAATTCCCAGGACTAACATTTCTATTGTTTTGGCTTTGTTGATATTTATTTATTTACCTCCAAAGGATGGTGCATTTGAACTGCTCTAGGTATGTTTGAATTTTAGATCTTACGTTACCTAACAAAGACCCTAGTGCATTAAATGTAATTATTGATAAATTTAAGTTTAAATCTATCATTTTCTTCTATTTGTTCCATCTCTTCTTTGTTTCTTTTTCTCCACTTTCTTGCCTTCTTTGGATTAATCAAGTATTTTTATTATTCCATTTTCTTCTCCATTAGCTTGTTGGCATACATTTATTATTTTTATTCTCTAAGCAATTACCCTAAAGATTATAGACTGGGTCCTTGATAAATCTTTAAAAGTTTACTATAAATTAGTACTGGTAACCACCTCAAGGAAAATGCAAGGTCCTTAGAACATGTTAAGTTCATTAAGTCCTCTCCTACTCTTGAATTTACCCTTTTATGTTACTCTCCATCCCTTGCTGAATTTTCATGCTTCCAGAGTATTCTTTTGTAGTGCAAGTCTATTTGCTACAAAGTGGCAAATAATCTTAATTTTAGTTTATTTCATTTTTGTCTTCATTTTTGAAGGATTTTTTTGCTGACATAGGATTCTACCTTGGCAGGTGAAATTACATTGTTTTCTAGTTTCCATCATTTCTGTTGAGAAGTCTGATTAGTCCTTCTTTAAAGATTTGTCTTATTTACCCTCTGGCTGAATATATTAATATATTCTCACATATGTATAGTTTGACTATGATATGCCCAGGAGTATTTTTCTCTGTACTTATCCTGCTTCTGATTCACAGAGCTTCTTGATTCCTTTGACTTGATGTCTTTCATCAGTCTTGGAAGGTTTTCTGTCAGTTTTTCATTAAATATTGTTTCTAAGTTGTTCTCTCTCTCCTCTCCTCTGTGGCCCCTATTACATGTATGTTAGACCTTTTCTCCGTGTCCCATGTTTCCTTTATGCTTTTTATAAAACCTGTTTTCCAAACTTCTTTCTGAGATGTGTCTACTGACTTATCTTCAAGTTCATTCTTTTCTTCTGCTATATCCAATCTGTGGTTCAACTGCTCTATTGAGTTCTGAATTTCAATTATTGTATTTTTCAGGTTTAGAATTTCCATTTGATTTTTCTTAAGGATTCTAGTAGCATTGTCCATTGTAAATCTCTTTTCTTGATCATATTATCAAGGTTGCTGGGAAGTCTGTGTTTAGTTACACTAATATCTGAATCTTATATATGAATTAGGTTTTTTTGTCTTGGTTTTTGATTGTTTGGCTTTGTCTCCTTGCGTGCCTGGGAATTTTTTATTACATGCTAAACATTGTGTATGAAAAATTGTGGAAACTCTGGAAGATGACATCTTCCCCAGAAGAAAAGTTGCTCTTCTGGCAGGTGGTGATAGTAGAGGCAAATCGCTTTGATCCAATAAGGGATTAAAATGATTCAAGACAGGATCTATTTGGTTGGTCTTTACTCCAAGGGAATGACCTTTCAGGGGTCTCACTAAAAGTCTGGTGTGTTTACCAAGGATTCTCATCCTTTTTTTTTTTTAATAAATTTTTAACATTTCTTTCATTGATTGCTGGGAAAATGTTTCACTTATTTATTTATTTGGTTGTGCCGGGTCTTAGTTGCAGCAGGCAGACTCCTTAGTTGTGGCTAGCCGGCTCCTTAGTTGTGGCATGCAAACTCTTAGTTGCGGCATGCATGTGGTATCTAGTTCCCTGACCAGGGATCAAACCCGGGCCCCCTGCATTGGGAGCATGGAGCCTTAACCGCTGCGCCACCAGGGTCGTCCCAAGGATTCTTATCCTTGATGGGCCACGAACTCCAATTTTGTCTCCCTAGTACTGGGAGATTGCCAAAAGCTCTGCTTCGTCTCTTGCCTTCTTAGCCACCCCTTTCTGCTTGACTTCTTTGACTCTTACCCCACCCAGCTTAGGTTTCAGCAAACGCAAGGGTAATGACTGTCAACAATGTCAGGCTAACTTCTCTGTGGTTCTCATATCTCTAGGATCTTAGCTCCTTGGGTCCTAGCTGCCTTAGTATCCTGAAGTCCAATTTTTGTCTCCCTAACTCAATGAGGCTGGAAAACTCAAAGCTCCTTCTTTTTTCTTCTGTGCTTATAAATCGGCAAATGTCTTGAGGTGAAAAGTAGTAGAGGTCAGACTTAATTCAGTACGTGTCTCGCATCTCTCTGGGATCCTGGGCCCTCAAGTCCTACCTTGGTTGCCCTGCAAGGCCTTAAAACAATGTTTTGTAGATTTTATTTTTTATTGTGAGAGTGAGATTGAACCAAAAATAGAAACAGTTCCATCATAACAGGGAGGTGAATTCAATTGGAGAGTTCAATACAAATTAGGAAAACTGGCTTATTTTCATTTTCTCCAATATTGGAAGAAAATGCAAATTTAATCCATGTTAAAAGGAAAACTCCAGATTAATTAAAGGTTTAACTATAAAAGGTAAAATTCCAAGTCAATAGTTTTAAACGTAGACAAATTTTAATATCCAGGGGTTAGGGAAATCATTTCTACACCTAGGGAAAACATTCATTATTGGGTAAACATATAAGATTTTTTTGTTGTTGTTCTACAAGACACCATATATTTTTTAAAAAACAGACAGATGAAAGGTTAAGAAAAGAAATTTACAACATCTAAAACCAACAATGGAGAGCAGTTCTCCTGCGTTCCCTTACCCCACTGCTCCCTGACCGGGCGCCCATTTCCAATGAAGTCTTTTGCTTTGTCAGCAAAAATAAATAAATAAATAAATAAATAAAACCAACAATGGACTAATACCTAGACTCTACAAGGCAGTCTATAGAGCAAATCAACAAAAAAGGGGGGAAAGAAAAAACAGTAGAAAAATGGGCAAGGATAAAAGATATGAATAGACAGTTCCTAGAAACTCTTGTGGCCCACAATTATGTGAATATATGCTCAAACTCTCTAGTACTCATAGAAAGGAAAATTAAAACAACTATGAGATAATTGCTTTCCATCCAACAGTTTGGCAAAAATTAGAAAGCTGGACAATGCCAAGTGTTAGCACGAATTTATGAAATTAGAACGCTTATGCACCTCTGGTGGGAATCTGGGTTAGCACAGGAATTGTAAAGAACAGTCTGCTAGTACTTGGTCAAGTTCAGTTCACATATACCCCATGACACAGAAATCCTCCTCAAATATTTATACGTTTTAAGATGTGTATGTGTGTGTGTAAGCACACATATATAGGTACACATTACATATATATGTGTATTTTTTTAATGAAAATATTCATTGCAGCATTGTTTATGGTAGCTGAGAGGTGAAGGCATCCTAGATGTTCATCACTAGGGCAATGCATAAACACAGCAGAGTGGGTATGCAGTATGGAATTCTAGCTACAAGCTGAACAACCATCCGGCAATCTATACACATTATAAAATCATGGTGCAGACTGGAAAAAAAAATCCCCATGAACAGAATGAGGTCTCACGCATAACACTATTCATGTAAATTAAAACACATGTCACAGGACTTCCCTGGCGGTCCAGTGGTTAAGACTCTGCACTTCCAATACAGGGTACACAGGTTTGATCCCTGGTCGGGGAACTAAGATCCCACATGCCTCACGGCACTGCCAAACACACAGACACACACACACACACACACACACACACACACACACACACACACACGTCACATAAACAGTATAGCATCATTTACAAGGGGACATATTTACATATTTAATACATTAGAGGCATTGTGTAGGGCGGGGTGTAAAATTAAAATAAATAGGAATTCAAAAAAAAAATTTTTAAGAAGCTAATTGCTCAGTTATAGTTTTCGTCTCTCCCTCTCTCCTTCCAAGTTCCTGTCTTCCTCCATCCCTTCCTTCCTGTCATCCTCCGACAGATGTTAATCGGATGACAGAATGAACAAGATTCTGTATCAGGTGTCGTGGGGGAAATAAGGATGATTTCCACGTTGGCCTGGCCCTCAAGGACCTTAGGCAAGGTCAGGACACCAAAGCTTTAATAGCAATGCTCAGTCCTAGAGTTAAAACTCACAGACACCTTCTTGTTCTGCTGTAACATCAACACATGCTATTTCGATGTGCTAATTGCTCTTGAGGATGACAACAGTACTCAGTAAAATCATAAGCTATGTGACTAAGGCCAGAAGTGTCACATTGCTGTTTATTTCCTCATCAGGCTTGTCTGATGACACATAATCCATGGGGCTCAAATGCAAAGGCCTGTAGAGACCAGGAGGAAATACAAGGAAATGGAAAAAGAGGGTCAAATGTAAGACACTAGGGAGTGGTGGGGACTGTGGTGAACTGGAGCTCATATGCCTTGACCAGATTGGGCAGCCAGCTGATAGTTGCCATGCAGGAACCTGTCAATATGCTGCCATTCTTCAAGAGAAGCTGGAACTCTAGATTTTTATGTGAAATCGCCTTGTTTTTAAATATTGGCAAATACTTCAAATATTTTTAAACCCTGAGGAGGAGGAAAAACAATTCATTTTATTTTTAACCGGATTTGGTCATTTAGCTAACAATTGGCTGCCTTTAATACCCGTACTCACAGTGTCTGGATGTTTAGAGACCAATGTAATCTTTTACAACGTTGTTTATTTTTGAACCTTCAGTTATTTGCATATACCCAAAAGGATGAAGGGAGTGAGTTTGGATAAAATGCAAATTTCTGGCAGCTACAGTCAGAGAATAGGTTCAACGTCTGCTGTTTGCCAAGCTCCATACAATATGTTTTGACATATTAAAGTAAAGAGATACCAAGGCCTCTTTCTGGAGTGCCTTGTGGCATTTGGGGAAAGAGAAAACCCATGTATACATGGGAACACTTAGGACCCAAATGTTCATCAGCTAACATAAAGCCTTCAACCCTGGAAGCTGATTTGTGTGGAATTTTCTCATCTGATTAAAAACTATATATAAAGTACTTCCTATATGCAAGTCCTGGGATAAGTGATTTCTTTCTTTGTTAAAGATTAAGTGTTTCAGACACACAGAGATGACTAGTAACCCTCTGACCGCAGTACGCCCACCACCTTGCTTATAGACTAAAGAGCAGGGGGTAGCAAACTTTTTCTGCCAGATATGAAATATTTTCAGCTTTGCAGGTCTCCATGGCAGAAGTTGCAGCGTGAAAGTAGCCACGAATGACACAGTCAACCGCATGCAGGGCTGTGTTCCGAGGAAACTTTACTAACGGACACTGAAATTTGAATTCCACATAATTTTCGCAGGCCGTGAAATGTTATCCTTCTTAGGATTTTGTTCAACCACTTAAAAATGTGAAAGCCGTTCTTGGTTCATGGGTCACACAAAAACAGATGCTAAGCTGGATTTAGATGGGCCAGAGTTTGTGTCAACCTCTGAACGACATTGTTGCACAGCTGAAGCCCCAGGGTACCTCTCCCCATATTGCATCCCCCAGTGATCCCTAGCTAACCATTCTCTTGAAATGGGTGTCTGTCATTCTTATACATACTGTTATCTTTTTATTGCTTATGTCTGTATCCCTAAAGAGTGTATAATATTGATTTGTATATTTTGAATTTCACAGAAATGGTATCATACCTTGGGTACCCTTCTGTCTCATTGCCTGGTACTTTGTTTGGCAGTCTGTCCATGGTGCTGAGTGGAGCTCCAGAGCAGTCTTTTTCGCTGCTGTATTGTATTCCATTGTGTGCCCATTCTGCCTGTATTCTTCATTCCTGTGGTAGTGAATGGACATTTAGGTTGCCGTCTGCTAAGTCCTCTCCTTACAGATCTCATCTCTTGTCGTCTTCACCATGACCTTGTTAGGGAGATACTGATAGTCCCCACCATCCGAATGAGAAAACTTTTGACTTAGAGCAGTTTGGTAACTTGGTCAAGGTACTGAGCACTGAAATGGAATTTGAATCCACAACCGTTTTACAGTGGAATCTGAGTTTATAACCATGTCACCATCAATCGGTACACTGTGTTCTGTTAGCACGGTGATAAACATATCCTGCCAAGGATGACCTTAGATACTGATCTGCAGTGATTAAACTTAACCCTTTGCTGAGGACAACTTGAATCAGTGGCACACGTTATTGGTTGTAGTTTAGCCCTTTGAAAATCACCATGTCCGACGTTGTGCGTGTTAACCTGAAACCTCACTCCCTATGTGTGACGTATGGTATTTGTCTTTCTCTGTCTGACTTACTTCACTTAGAATGATAGTCTCTAGGTCCATCCATGTTGCTGCAAATGGCGCTATTTCATTCTTTTTTATGGCTGAGTAGTATTCCATTGTATATATGTACCACATCTTCTCTATCCATTCGTCTGTTGATGGACATTTAGGTTGTTTCTATGTCTTGGCTGTTGTAAACAGTGCTGCAGTGAATGTTGGGGTGCATGTATCTTTTAGAAAACAGACTTGTGGTTGCCATGGGGGAGGGAGGGATTGGGGGTTTGGGATTCGCAGATGCAAAGTACTATACATAGAATGGGTAAACAACAAGGTTCTATTGTATAGCACAGTCTATTAAATATTAAATTATATTAATATTAAAGCATATTTAATATCCTGTGATAAACCATAATGGAAAAGAATATGAAAAAGAATGTGTATATATGTATATATGTATAACTGAATGACTTTGCTGTGTAGCAGAAATTGACACAACATTGTAAATCAACTAGATTTCAATAAAATAAATTTAAAACAAAAAGGAACCTCATTCCCTGACCACAGTGGGTAGGAATTTAGGAGGAATAAGTACTGACATAGCACAAGAGTTGGAAAAGTTTTCAGTGAAAAAAGAGAATGACCCAGGAGGCTTGTCCCTATTCTTTCCTGCTCCTGCCCACAGTAGCATTTATCAAGATCATGGGTACTTCAGGAGTTAGTGTGTTCGTTCTTGGTAGGGACCGCAGTGCTGGGCTGTGGGGCTCTGCTGCCTAGAGGGACTTTTTAAGTATCGATGACACCTTTTGAGCCCTTGTCCATCTGTGCAAGTGACACCGTGTAACACCATGTCCATTCTCTCTTAACTACAGTCAACTCCACCTTCTCTTCATGCCTCTGGCTTCTAGGAACCCAATCCTCTCCCTCTCTACCTGTTTCTCCCTTCCCCTACTGGAAAGTCTCCCTGGCTCGCTCCAGCTCGTTCAGATGACATTTAAAAGAGACCCAAATAAAATTTTTCTAATGACAAAATACAATGGGAAGGAGGGGAAAGTTTTAATCAAGTGGGTGTATTCTCCAGAGGGGAGCAAGCACTTCATTTCAATTCCTCATTTCCCTTTGATGGAAAGTTTAGTGAATTTTTATGATGTAGAATTTATAAGATGGCTGGGTTTAGGTAATCAGCTTTAATATTTATACTCCTAGGGAAAGCAATAGGAATCATTAGTAAGCATGCATAATTAATGAATAAATTATATTTCCCTTTGTTTTCTTTCAGGTACAAGGAAATGCTAGAACTAGTGATCTCTCCCAGCCTTACAGTAAACAGCGATCGTCCGGGTAAACTGAAGGTCAACTGTGCCGACGCTGATGTCTGGACTCTGAGTGACATAGAAGGTAGGCCTCCTGCTGTGCGTTTTGGTGGGCCCTATGGTGATCCCCGCTCGCCCCACGGAATATGGTAAGGGACGGATAGCCTTCGGCACGCATCCTCTCACAAGTACTGTCGTTATGACAATTTCTCCTCCCACCCAATTAGATTGTTGACTCTGGACCAAAACTTTCGCGTACGTTGCTAACAATTTTGTCATTAGAGGTAAAAGTGTGCTCGTTCCTGTTCTGAACGTCCTGTCTCGGTCCCCAGTTCCAAGAAATGCTGACACCTACGTAGACGCTAGTCAGTTTTGGGTGTATTCCAGGCCCAGGCCCCAGGCATGCCCTGCAGGCTCTGGGGCTGGACCTCTGAGTTTTCTCCTGCCATCGCCACATCCAAGCAGGCGTCTTGTTTATGGGAGTTTGACGTTGGGACAAGAACTCATCTGCCTTTTGCTTTCAGGTTGGGTTGCAGTCAAGGAAGCAGAGGAGAGTTAAGCTGTTTAAAAAACTATTGGCAAATGATGCAGTCAGACTAGTTTTCACTAGACAATTCCAGCTATTGTTTGCACTGTTTGTGATCTGTCAGCCTTCCTGGTAGAGCGCAGAGTTACTTAGCAAAAGGCATTAAGCTATTATGTTTAACCATTGGGCTTAACCCTTTGTTTGAGCAGCTTTGGGATTTGCTGTTGGTGTTCCGAAACTCCCAGCTGTCTCTCCTTCACTGTCTGTGTTTGATGCGAGCTTATAGGGGCACAGTGCTACGTAATTGTCATGGAAAACCAAAGAGACGTGAGTCCAGTTGAATATAACATCAGAAGGAATTTGCTTTTAAGCAACTCCAGGCTCTTGGGAATAATTACTGCCGTCACCGAGATAGCAGTAATAATGTCTTGTGTGCTGGTCATGAAGCTGGAACAGCCCTGCTAAAAATACCATCAAGAGGGTCTGGGCTCCTGTGACCAGAACACCCTCGTTCCTACTGGTCCTTTGGAGCGTCTGTGTAAGCCACCCTGGGTTCTTTGAGAGTTTGAGATAATTTATTGAGCCCTATTCAAAGACAGTCATCCTTTTCCTTCTGAGTGAAGGCACCAGTCAACTACAGACTCTTCATTTCAGAGCCAGTAGAGACAGGAAAAGGCATAGACTGCCGAGGGAGGAAGATCCCAGGCTGACTCCCAACCCCACTGCTTCCCAGCCAAATGATCTTGGGCAGATTGTTTAACCTTCCTGAGCCTCAACTTTCTCACCTGCCAAATGGGGGCAGAATCATGACACTTCATAGGATGCTTACTGCAAGGATCAAATGGGGTGATGTTATGTAAAGCGCCTGGCACACCTTGGGGGCATTGTAAATAAACGTATTATCCCATTGAATCAGATAGCCACAGGGAACTCAAAACCATGATTGCAAACTGGCTGCCAAGCCTGGCCCTCAGGTATGTCTTTGTTTGGTTTATACTGTGCTTTAAATAAAAGTGAACTTGTGAAAATTGGGAGAGCTCACATAAATATCTGGATTTCTAGTTTCACTTGAGATGCCAAATTCTTTAGAAGTGCTGGGCCCGTGTTCCCACCTGGCTTCCACTAGTAGGAGCTGAGGGGCAGCTGTCAAGAAGATGAGTGCCTGCCACTTCCTCTTGTCGTTCGTTTTTTGTGAGCAACTACTTTGTCCCAGGCACTATTCAGAGCAATAGAAATTGAAATTAATTCTCCTCCTCCTCCATCACTAGCAAAGCAAACTCTTGGCACCTGCTGTGTGTCAGGCATTAAAATGTATTAACTCTTTAGTGTCTGCAACTCTAAGAAGTGGATACTCGTTTTACAGATGAGGAAACTGAGGCACAGAGAGGCTAAGTAACTTGTCTGAGATGACAGTTAAGCGACAGCCAGAATTTGAACCTAAGTAGTCTGACTCCAAAGTCTGTTTTCCTAATCAGTACACTGTACTGTTTCTCATGTAATTATTACACCCCTATTAGGCTACGAGCCCATTTCACGGATGTGGAAGTCGAGGCTTGGGGAGTTGAGTAACCAGCTTAAAGTCATACAACTTGTGGCAGGGCCAGGAATCAGACCCAGGCACTCTGGCTCCAGAGTCCTCACGTCTAAAGTCAATAATCACTTTCTGCAAAGATCTTAGTTTGCAGACCCCAGATGTCCATCCCGCACAGTGGTGGCACCCACAAACACATTGTCTGTCTCCTTTTTGTGACTTGGAGCTGTCTGTAACCTTTACTGCCCTGGGCAATCTGAGGCCAAGGCTAAGGCTTTGGGGGTGAGCAATGGGGCAGAAAGAGGTTGCTTCCAAATTCAGAGCAGGCAGGGGGCTGGCAGGGTCAGGTCTCTCTCTCTCTCTCTCTCTCTCTCTCTCTCCCTCCCTCCCTCCCTCTCTCCCCTCCCCCTCCCCCCCCCACACGTTTCTTTCTCTTTATTGTTGACATGGGCGGTGAGCTTCAGGACTCTGCAGGAGACATTCCACCCTAGTTGTGGCCTCAAGTGCCAGACTCAGCTGCCCTTCCTGCCTGGCCTCTGGTCTCCCTCCTCCTGGGCCCTTCCTTCTGTTACAGAGTGAATGTTACTGAGTGACTACAAGGGTCCAGGTCCAGGAGAACCCCAGTAGCCATGAGCCATGAGGCCTACACTCTGGGGGGTTCTGGGGTGGGGGGATTGTGGACCCCAAAAGCCCCCGGGTGGCTCCCATTGCATTTCTTGCTCTGCCTCCTACCAGTTGTAAGTCTCTGGTCTAGGGACCTAACCTCTTGGGGGCTCATTTGCCTCTTCTGTTAAATGGAATAATTATGCCACCAACCTCATAGAGTTGATGGGAGGATAAAATGAATTAAAATATGGAGAGGACTTGGTGTTTTAAAAAAGTATAGAGTAAGATCTAAATTCCTTCCCCTTGGCCAAGTAGCCTCTACTTTTTTTTTTTTTAATTTATTTTTGGCTGCACTGGGTCTTCGTTGCTGCACGCGGGCTTTCTCTAGTTGTGGTAAGCAGGGGCTACACTTCATTGCAGTGCATGGGCTTCTCATTGCAGTGGCTTCTCTTGTTGCAGAGCACGGGCTCTAGGTGCACGGGCTTCAGTAGTTGTGGCATGTGGGCTCAGTAGTTGTGGCTCACGGACTGTAGAGCACAGGCTCAGTAGTTGCGGCGCACGGGCTTAGTAGCTCCACAGCATGTGGGATCTTCCCGGACCAGGGCTCGAACCCATGTCCCCTGCATTGGCAGGCGGATTCTTAACCACTGCGCCACCAGGGAAGTCCCCAAGTGGGCTCTACTTGCCTGTCTCTGCCAGCCTCTCAGACTCATCTCTACCCCATCACCTCTGCTCACTGGACCCAGCCCCTGGCCTTACTTCTTTTGCTCTAACTCATAAGCGTGATTCTGCCATCAGGGCCTTTGCACTTGCTGTTCCTCTGCCTGGACCAGGCTTCCCTCCATCTCTGCAGGACCATCCCCTCATCCTTCAGTTCTCATCAGAGAGGTCTTTCCTATCAAAAGTAATCATTTTTTCATTCATTCATTCATTCATTCAACAAATGTTCACTCAAACACGTGCCTGTCATTGTTTTAAGTACTAGGAAGACAACACAAAACCCCTGCCTCTTGGAGCCCTGCCTAGGGTGCTGGCAGGGCAAGAGTCTGATGACAACAATAGATATATAGCATGTTTTATACACACACATACACACACACACATAAAAAATATATATATATATCAAAATATATAGCCTGCTGGATGGTGATATGTACTAAGGGGGGAAAGCAGGGTGGGATGCGAAATGCAGCGATATGGGGTTGCAGTTTTTGTTAGGGTGGCTAGAAATGATGTCACTGGGAAGGTAACACTTGAATAAAGACCTGAAGGAGGTGTGGGCGGGCACTTCTTGGTCACAGGGATGAAGAGCCTTAGGAGCAGAGAAGATAGCAAATGCAAATGTCTTGAGGCAGCAGCGGTTCCAGAGCACTGAGAAGCAATAGGAAGGCTGATGTGGCTGGAGCCCAGTGAGCAAGGGGCCAGTGACAGGGAGCTGAGGTCAGAGAGATACCCAGGGTCAGGCCATGCTGGACTTTGTGAGCCATTGGAGGGACTTGGCTTCTACCCTGAGTGAGATGGGAGCCGTGGCGGAGGGGTGTGGTTGGGACCAGATGAGGGACAATCTGATCTACAGATAGACAGGCTCCCTCAGGCTGCACATGAGAACGGACTGCGGGTGGGGACAGAATGGGAGCCCGGGTAGCAACGAAGGCGTTACAATAACCCAAGTGAGAGGCCAAGGTGGCTTAGATGGGGTGGTAGTGATGGAGTGATGAGAACAGGCCAGATTCTGGATCAGGTTTGAGGGGAGAGCCAACAGAACATTCAGCCACAGTATTTGGTTTGTTTAGTATTTTCTTCATATTGCCACTCTCTGCCGGAAGTTATGTGTTTATTCACTTGCTGTTTGTCTGCCTCCCCACCAGAATGTAAGTTCTCTGAAGGCAGATCTTGCCCACTTTATGCCTACGTATCTTGACCACTGAGAACAAGGCATGACGCATAGTAGGTACTTAAGAAATAGTTGTCGATAGAAAACAAAATTATGGTTACCAAAGGGGGAGGGGGGTGGGGATAAATTAGGAGCTTGGAATTAATTGATACACACTACTGTATATAAAATACATAAATAACAAGGACCTACTGTATAGCACAGAGAACTATGCTCAATATCTTGTAACAACCTATAATGGAAAAGAGTCTGAGAAAGAATATATATATATGTGAATCACTTTGCTGTACGCCTGAAACATTGTAAATCAACTATACTTCAATTTTTAAAAATACTTGCCATTTAAAAAAAAAAATACTTGTGGAAGGAATGAAGACAGAGCACTCTGCAGGACTATAGGACAGGGTGATTGAATGAGTGCTACCCTCTGTGAGCCCCCTGTGGTATGACATCTCACAGCCTTAATACATGCTGTGTCCCCTGCCTGCAGCACCCTCCCTTTCCTCTTTTTTTTTTTTTTTTAAGACAATCCAATTTCTGGTCACCAGGTAATACATAAATACACGATCCTTATAAAAACTTGAACATCAGGCCAAATCCCCCTTTGCCACATCCATCCAATCTTAGTCGTCACCTCCCCTCCCCAGCAGTAACCACTGTTTTGTGTTCCTGTTATGGAAGACTTTCTCGATGCATTACATATGTGTAAACGTATATTTCTATAATTTAAGTATGTATATTTATGTCTCAAATTCTCTTGTGCATCAAAACCGCCTTGGAAGTTCTTTTGGCACACCGGTTGCAGGGCCCCATCCCCAGCATTTCTGATTCTGTAACGGTTTGTGGTAGGGCCCAAGAATTTGCATTTCTAACAATTCCCAGACAGCACTGATGTTGCCAGTCCAGGGACCAAACTTTGAGAACCAGCCTCCAGGGCTGGTTTTAAACCTGTCTGCACATTGGACTCTCCTGGGAAGTTTTTTTAAAAATTCAATGCTCATGTCCAGATCTTACCCCCAAAGAGTCTGATTTAATTGGTCCAAAGTGTGACCCAGGCAATGAAATTTTTTTAAAGCTCTCCAAAGGCACCCAGTACTGTGCACCCAAGGTTGAGAACCATTGCTGTAGGTGGTGAATTCCTCCAGGACAAAGACAATTTTTTATTCCTACATATGTATTTAAATTTCTGTTCTTAATTAGCAGACAGCTCAGTGTCTGGCTCATGGTAGGTCCTTAAAAATTATTTATCGGTGGGTAGGTGGGTGAGTGGGTGGGTGGGTGAGTAGATGGACGTTGGGTGGATGGTTGGGTAGGTAGATGGATGGGTGATGGGTGGGTGGTGGATGAATAGAGTAACCTCTAGGAACCACAGATAACTTCAGATTGATATTGCCTTTGAATCCTTAGTAAAGTTTCTTTAACTTCCCCTTGCCTCATTTTCCATATCTATAAAGTAGAGAGAACAACTTCCTCGTTGAGTTGTTATGGGGAATAGAAGAGATAAGGCCCAAGTAGTCCTTAGCAGAGTGCCTGGCTTGTAGGAACCACTTGAGAAATATAAGCTATCATTCATTACTATTTAAGGGAAATTTGGATTTGAATTGTATCCCATCTTCTGGAAGGAGGAGGGAAAAAGTTATGGAACTAAGAAAGCACAGCTGAATCGAGAAAAAATTATTTTCGTTTGAAATGCAGACATATTTTGCAAAAGCTGAGGCTATAATCTCATTAAGTGTTTCCTCGGAGAGGTGAAATCACCTCCCGGCAGAACAAGCTGGGCTGTCATCCTCACTCAGACTGCCTGCCCCTCCTCTGCCCTGGGCATGATATGGTGTAATTTCCAGTTTCAGTCTCACCGGTTCTAGCCAGGGGCTGGCAGATTTTCTTTCATTTCACCCAAGCCAGGTTGAGCTGCCCAGAGCTTTGCCCAGGTCTGGCCTGGGGAGCCACAGGTCAGTTTCACCTTTCCCACTTTTAAGCCTTTCTCAGCCTGCTTCCTGGGGGCCTCAGCACCCAGAACGACCTCTACCTGTGGGGCGCACATGCTGAACTCCTAATGCAGTGCTCCCTCCTGCTGTCTCTGACGCTGGTCTGAGTGCTGTTTAAAGCACCCACACTAAGGAGATGAGCTGATGAAATTTACAGACACGCAGCTTTTGTAGCCAAGACCTTCCTCGAGACATCTTGCATTAGAAATTGTCTCATCTCATGGGGGATCAGTTAGAAGTGGCCCCTGGGATCCAATTAGGCAATATAATAGTGGTTGCTGCTTTTAGAATCATTAGCTTCTTAATCCTCCCAGTGAGAGGTTAAAAAAAAAAACGTGTGAGCATTCAAATTGGGCTCACAATTGAAGTGGCCGAAGCAAGGGCCCCAGGAGAATAGAAGACTAATAATAGCTCCTGTGTGTTGAGCAGTTACCATCTGGCAGGTACCTGCCTCCTGCGATCCATCGTTGCGACAGCCCTGCAGGGATGAGGTAGTACCCCATTTTGTGGATGTGGAAACTGAGGTTTAGAGAAAGGAAGTGATGGGCTCAGAGCCACACAGAGTGCAGCGGAGTCAGGATTTGAATTTGGGTCTGACCCCTTCAGCCCACGTGCTTTTCTTTTGGGAAGCAACATTAAGATAACAAATTATGAGATTTGGATTGTAGATCTGGTCCACAGTAGGTGCACGGTGAGCAGTTGTTGAATGCATGAATGAATGAACCAGCTGTGTGTGTCTTTGGGTAAGTCACATCACACAGTCACGCACACACACAATACACGTGCGCTCAGACACACAGACCCCAGCTCCGGTTTCCTCATATTACAGCAGATCGTTTCTATTCCCTTCTTGGCCCCAGTAGGCGTTTGAGTTTGTGACTTCTGGAATGGAGATTTATTTTTATGAACCCAGAATTGGGACTTTTTCGTAATTTGCAGTTCTTCATTAGCCTGTGGTCTAAACCCTCTCTACTCAAAGTCTGGTTTCCGGGCCTGCCATGTCAGCATCACCTGGGAGCTTCCTTGACCTAAAGACTGGAGTCTGCATTTTCATAAGATCCCCAGGCGAATCCTGTGCATATGAATGTTCCAGGTGCTCTGCTCTGTATCATCCACTTCCTTCCTTTGCACCCTGTTATCATTGTAATTAAGTACTTGCCTTATCTAGTTAAGTATTTGTTTACCACCTATCTCCCCCACAAAACTGGAGGGTCCATGAGGACAGGAACCCTGACTGCTTTTGCTGGCACACAGCAGGCGGTGAATGAGTGAATGAATGAATGAATGAACGAATGAACGAGCTCATCCTGAGACTCTGGCCATCTGTTTAGCTAATCCTTCTCCCTTCGCCCATTGGAACCTGGGCAGGAGGAGGGGCTTAGAGTTTTAAATTCACAAGTAAATGGAGGAGGCTCTCTGCCCCTCCCGGCTGCCCCATTTTGTGTACTAGCCACATCCCTCAGAGACACATGGTGAAGCTTGAAATAAATAGATTTGACTACATTGAGTCAGGTCACCAGGGCTGCTTTCACCACTGGCAACATGGATACAAGTTGCCATCAGTGATTCCGCCACTGACCGCAATCTTGTTGATCAAGTAAGTTCAATGGCACTGCCAAGTTTGAGAACAGGAGCCTGTGGTCAGTGGGAAGGGCATCTCCATCTACCAGGCACCAGATCTTACCAGTATCAAAGGGCTGCTGCTTCTACTGCATATGGTGTCTTCACCACCCTGAATATGCTTGGGGCTCACTCGAGGACTGAAGTCAAAGGGTCATCTGCCCTTATGCTGAGGGTTCCATGTTTGTGATGGAGTGACCAGGAGAAGTATGACCACTCCCCCTAGATTGCCAGCATGCCCTCTGGGTCTGTGACACTGGCATCATGGAGGGACTCATGACCACAGTCCACGCCCTCTCTGCCCCTCTGGCAAGCTGAGGTACTGTGACTGTGCTGCTGTCCAGAGCATCGTGCCTGCATCCAATTGGCATTGCCGTGTCTATGAGCCAGATCATTCCTGAGCTGCATGGGACGCTCTATGGCATGGCCTCCCATGTCTCCACTTCAGTGTGTCTGTCTGGCTCTGACTCACCATTTGGAGGAAGCTGTCAAACACAGCAGCATCCAGAAAGTGGTGATGAGGGCATCTAGGGGATCACCGAAAGACGTCCTGGGCTACGTTGAGGACGAGGTTGTTCCTGCGACTTAAACAATGATGCCCACTCCTCCACCTTTCACGCTGGAGCGTGCGTTGCCCACACAATCACTGTCAGGCCCATTGCCTAGTACGCAGATGACAGATGGCCTCCTGGTCCACAGGACATCTGCGGACTAACAGCCCTGAACCACAGCAAGAACTTCAGAGGAAGAGAGAGGCTCTCTGCTCTTGGGGAGTCCCTGCTCCACCTTTGCACGCAAAGCACTGAGCATGGTTGTCCTTTACACAGTCCCACCCCAGGTCCCTGAGGAAGGGAAGGAGCTTGGGGGCCCTACATTGGCATGGACCGTCAGGAGTCTCCATGAGGTCTGTGCCATCCTTGCCAGCGAAAAAAGGAAGAAGAAAGGGAGGGAACGAAAGGGAAGGAGATTATTCTATCTATATATAATGCGTTCATTTCCCAGGTTCTCAATTCTCCCAAGTGTCCCAGGATAAAAAAGTTAAATGTGATACCAGTTTTAAAAAAAGAAAAAAGAGCCTGTGCTTTTCAAAAATCACACGGTCTGCAGAAGGAAAATCTCTTAGCACTGACTAAATGCCTGTTTCTTCCTTGCAGTCTTCCTGGGGGTTGCTGGGGTGGAAGAGGACCATAGGTTTGCACAGCAGGAGAGGGAGAACTGCCCTGGTAGGGAAGGCTGATTGCATAACAGTTCAGAGGAACAGAGGAGGGGGAGCGAGGTGAACATGCAAATCAGGGTGCAGAGGTTGGGGGCTGGGGGAGATGCTTGCTTCAGATTTCTAGAATGCCGAGTTAATCTAAGCCCCTAGGACTGTTTCCATAGATGTCGATTTTTATGAATATTTACATATTTATTAAAGAAAACATATTCAAAATGTTTAATTCAGTAACTTATATATTACTAAACATAACTCAAATCATGGGCTTTTACCAGTAATGAGACTGGGGCTCTTTCAGAATGAGACCATCCTGTGGGAGGAGGAGGAAGGGGATGTGGGAGGCTCTGCCTGGGGCAGGAAACCCGGAGCAGGGAAACGAGCAGCGAGTGAGCACCTACTGTGCACCGGCACCTTTCCTTGGAGTTAGATCCCTGCTGTCCCGACTTCTTAAAAATATGACACATAGTAAGAAACATATTTTTACACAGGCATTCAGCACACACAACACACTCTCACGTCTACAACTGGAACAAAAGTATCCCACAACTCCTCCTTACTATGAGCAATATACGCTAATGCTGTCCAGCCTTTTTTTTTTTTAAGATTTATATATTATTTATCTTTGTATTTCATTTATGTTTGTGTCGGGTCTTAGTTGCGGTACGCGGGATCTTTTGTTGCAGCACGTGGGATCTTTCGTTGCAGCACGCGGGATCTTTCGTTGAAGTGCGTGGGCTCTTCATTGCAGCGCGCAGGCTTCTCTCTAATTGTGGCATGCAGGTTTTCTCTTCTCTAGTTGTGGCACGCAGGCTCCAGGGCACATGGGCTCTATAGTTTGCGACACGCGGGCTCCCTAGTTGCGGCACACGAGCTCAGTAGTTGTGGCGCGGGATCAGCTGCCCCGTGGCATGTGAGATCTTAGTTCCCTGACCAGGGATTGAACCCACGTCCCCTGCATTGTAAGGCAGATTCTTTCCCACTGGACCAGCTGGACTTCAGGACTCACCCTCTCACCCCGGTGGCTTGGGACTCGAACAGAATGTGACTCTGCCAGGGAGGTGATTAAGGAGATGGACTTGGGACTCAGACAGCCCTTGGGTTCAAGTCCCAGTTCCCATGTCCACAGGCTGTGTGGCTTGAGCAAGGCACTTAGCCTTTGGACCCTCAGCTTCCTCGTCAGTGCGATGGGGATAATGACACTGTCGGCCTTGTAGCATTGCCACGACGATTAAATGAGTCCGTGCGTGTAGGCAGTTAACACGGGCCTGGCACATGGTGAACATCTAAGCGGGTGCTGGTTGCTGTTATGATGGTGATTGTCATTGTGGGCTGCTGTGTCCTGGTTGGGAAGCCAGAGTCAGGAGCCAGCACCTGAGTTCAGATCACAGCTCCACCCTTTAGGACCTGTGTGGCTTTGAGTGAGTTACGTAAACTCTGCACCTCCTGCTCTTCGTCTGTAACATGGGGACGTGAAGAGAACCCTCCTCAAGGGGTGGTTATGAGGATTAGAATAATCCAGGTAATGGATTTAGAAGGCAGCTTGGCATGTAACAAGCACTGGGTAAATGATGCATACGGTCGCCATCATCATCATCATCGTCTCATTTAATCCTCGCGCATCCTTGTGAGATAAATGTTTTTTCCCCATTTCGCAGGAGGGTACCCTGAGGCCCAGAGACTATAGGCAGTCTGCCCGAAGTCTCGTTACTTACTGAGTGTTGGAATTGCAGGTTGGTTTACAGAGAGGCTCAGAGCTCTGGAGGGCTTGGGGCATTTCTCAGGAGGCACAGGGACACCTCAGCCACTGCCCTACGTACCAGGGAGTGTGAATCGGCAGGTTGGTGCAATCAGTAGACACATCATCTGGAACTTGCCAGGGCTCCACGCTGAGGGCATATTGTACTGTGTTATTTAAAATGACACAGCACAAAACCCTCCCCAGTGGACTGTTCGTTTGTAAAATTACCCTCTTGGAAATGTCTCTCCCAGCAAAATCCTATCACGTTTTCATCATCTCCTGATTATTGCTTCCCAACCATGGTTGGAGGCTGAGTGCCCAGAGATACAGTGTAGAGCACTTGTATCAGGACCTCAGGTCCCTTCCATCTCCCTGCCCCACACTCTAGCTGGAGCCTAGGAGATAATCCAAGATGTGCCTCCCCTAAGTGCTGGGGCCAGCCCCACCTGAACCCAGTGAACTGAAACTGGGGAAGGAGAGGAGGAATATCAAGGTGACATCAGAAGAAGAAGGAAAATAGGTGTTGGATAATCAGAGCCAACCAGTGTGTGCCTTTCTAGGTTTCTGAGGTTGCCTTTAAGGCAAGGAAGGGAGTGGGTCTTCATCCAGGAGTAGAAATGGCGCCAGCTGACAACTAGTCGTGTTACGTGGCTCAAGCACGTTTTTTCTGTCTCTTTGCCCTCCTTTCTCCATCTGTACAATGGGTGGGGAGACGGATTCTACTCTGATGTTTCAAGATGCTACAGGTTCTTTATACATAGTCCTTCAGTTAGTATCTGGAGACAAAGCACACCCAGAAAAGGTTTTCAAGAAGGAGAGTGCTACAATGGTGTGCCTCAGATAAGCTTGTGTGGTTGAGAAAGTCCCTGGCAGCAACTCTATGAGTTTCTTCCCCCTCAACCTGGCGTCTGAAGTCATAGCTTCTGGGGAACATCGCTCTGACAGCTCAAGCCCTTCAAATGTTTTTCTTTTTCCCCTCCAGGCATCACTACATCGGCTCTGAGTGTGTCCCAGCTCTTTGCAAGGTGAGTACCCTTGCTTTATCTCCCTTTCACGCTCTCTCCCTCTCTCTTTCTTGGAGGGCAGAGGCTCTGGAACCAGACTCCCTAGAAAAGAATCCCAGCACTACTCTTACTGGCTGAGTGACCTTGAGCAAACGACCCCACCTCCCCAGGCCTCAGTCTCGCCATCTGGAAAAGGGGGGCAAGCATGATGCCTGCCCCACATAAAGGGCGCTTAGAAAGGGGTCTGGAGCAGGCTTTCCTGAGAGTGTTGGCTGTTGTTTTCTTCTTTCTTCTTTTTTTCAGTCTTTTCCTCCTTTCCTTCCTGTCCTTTCCTATCACAGACTTTCTCAATTCCTCTCTCCCTTCCTGCTTCTCTGTCTCTCCCTCTCTTGTCTTTTCTCCCTCCTTCCCTCTCTCTCCTTTTCTGTCTCCCTCCCTCTCTCTTTGCCCTCTCTCTCTCTCTCGTGCTCTCCCTCCTCTTCCTTCCTCCTGCCCCATCTTTCTCTCCCTGCCCCTCTCTATCCTTCTTCCCCCCTCCTCCCCGCTCCTTCCTCCCTCTTCCTGCTCCAACATTCACCCAACACTCCTTGGTACCAAATCTCATAGGAGCACTGGAGACTCGCGAGATCAGTGAGACACAGTCCCTACCCTCGGAGAGCTTCCAGTCTAGTGGGGACAGAGACCAGTAGATCAGAGATCTCAATAGAGTGGATGGTACAAATGCTCCACCAGAGCCATGCGCAGGGGTTAGTGGGAGCCCAGTGCTGGACAGGGCTTACCCAGGGTCCTCAGGGGCTGCCCATCCGCACCCTCTAGTGTGAGAAGCCCCGGGTTTGGCAGGACGGTCAGCATGGCCCTCAGTCTGGATACTCAGCTCCTCCATAGCTGGACATGCTCCTCTCTGGATGAGACCGTAGAAGCTGTTTATAAGGAACACACTTTCTCAGCCTTCCTTTCCCTCCAGAAGATGTTTTGGGGGTTGTCGGTAGCAACTGAGGTCTGTTAAATCTACCTAACTTGTTTTATGGCCTTGGGGTTAGAGAGCTCCACTGTCCTCTCTCTGGCTTTTCACTTGAGCCCCAGTTTAATCCGAGAATTTCACATCGGTTTTGATGGGAAGCAGGAGTTGATCATCTCCAATTTCCACCTTCTACTTCCAAAGACAGGTATAAGTTGGGAACATTTTCAATTAAGGTTCTCTGCTCAGCACTAAGTCCCAGTGCTCCAGATGCGTTTCCAAGCACCTCACAGGGTAAGAATCTTGACTGCTAAAACGCCTTCCATTACTGATTCTGGCGTCTCCAGCGCAAACAAGTTTCTTATGCATC
Source organism: Phocoena sinus (assembly GCF_008692025.1). Lineage (NCBI taxonomy): Eukaryota > Metazoa > Chordata > Mammalia > Artiodactyla > Phocoenidae > Phocoena > Phocoena sinus. The sequence continues at coordinate 14,067,627 of NC_045777.1, read as the reverse complement.
TTGGAACAAGTTCCCCAGCCCTTCGGCACAGTAGTTGTCAAAAAGAAAGAGGGCCTGAGAACATGTTTTTATAATTCCGCGAACTTTTGCATCTGTCTCACGCCTGCCATCAGGCTTCGTATGTAGGAGGAGCTCTGGAAACCAACAGGTTTTTACTAAGGTGATGTAATCAAAATGGAATCAGATACAGGTTTGGGAATCTCGTGACCATCTACTGATAAACTTGTGGCCAGGATAGTTAGATACAGTTTGTCAGGTTGTAGAGAGGTGGAGTGGTTAAGGGCGTGGCCTCTGGAGCCAGGGTTCAAATTGTGTATCAGCTGTGTGCTTTTGGTTCCTTCATCTCACTCTGCCTCAGTTTTCTTATCTGTAAAATGGGGATGGGAGTAGTAACTGCCTCCAAGAGCTGTCACAGTTGCTATCAGGTTTAAATGAGCCAGTCTACATGCAATAATTGGGACAGTGCCTGGCGTATCGTAGGCCCAAGAATTGATGGCAGCACACAGAGCAGACCCAGGCTTTCCAAAGCATGTGCTTTGCAAGAGAAAAGGGAAATAGAGAGAGAGAGAGAGAGAGAGAGAGAGAGAGTGTGTGTGTGTGAATCTTCTGGTTTTAAAATATTGGCAACTTCAAATTAAGAAAAAATTGCACTGGCCAAAGAAATTATATCCATAGATTCACCATCTTGTCCCCTTCCTGTTATAACAACCTACCTTGACTTTATTTATTGCTCCCTACAGGAGTAATAAATACAGGACTGAGTCAATCCCAGGCCCATCACTGAGAAGCAGCAAAGCTTCGTGATTACAAGTGTGGGCTCTGGAGTCAGACTTACGAGTTTAAGTTCCAGATTTCCCACTTTCTAGCTGTGACTTGCGGTTTCTGAACTTCAGTTTTCTCTTCTCTAAAATGGGAGTTAGAAGAGCCTCTACCCCAGAGAGTTGGTATCAGTATCCGATGCGATTCAGTGCACATATTAGGCCCACGTGACACAGCTCGTAGCCCGTGGTCAGAGCGCAGTGATCACTAGCAGTCATTATATTCCAGATGTCTTAGGTCAGTGGCCCGTTAAATCCTAGCCCTTCATGAAACCCATTATTCATCTTGGAGTAAGGAATCCATTTTCTTTCTTTGGTCGCAAGTAACAGAAATAGACCCCAGCTGATGTAAACACAAAAGGACTTTTTTTGGAAGATCTGGAGTAGCTCACAATGGAAGCAAAAGTGGAATAATCAGGCCTTGAGAAAGACCAAGAGTAGGACAGCTTCTAGGATCCAGGCAATGGGAAGGAACTAAAATACAGTCTCTTCAGAATGTGGTTGTTGGAATGAATTATTCAGCCCAAGATGTAAATTCCCAGAATAGAGTCTGATTGGATGATCTTGTACCATGTGCCCACCCCATGGCCAGGAGCAGGGCATCTTGAATGACAATGCTGTCAAAGCTACAATCAATTGGGAAGGTGTCTAAATTAGGGTAGATAGTCACAGTAGAATAGACTATACTGCAGTAATCAATAAACCTTGGTCTCAGTGGCTTAGCACAACAAAGGTTTGTTTCTTATATAAAGTCCAATGTGAATCCCAGGAAACTCTCCAGCACACCTCTCCTCCACAAGCTGACTCAGGGATCCAGGATGTAACTGTGTTGGCTCCGCCCTCTCAACTGGTACCCTCCACAGTTGCTGCCCAAAGAGGAGAGGGGATGGTGTTATTGGCCAGACCTATGAGTGGTTTATGCATTCTGTCAGGCAGAACCCAGTCATGTGGTTGAATCTGACTGCAAGGGAGACAGGAAATGTAATCTTCCTGGTGCCCAGGAAAGGAAAATGAAATAGGATTTGATGAACATGTAAGCTGTCTCTCCCCTGGAAAGAGTGAATACCCAGGGAATTCCCTGGCGGTCCAGTGATTAGGACTCGGTGCTTTCACTGCTGGGGCCCAGGTTCAATCCCTGGTCAGGGAACTAAGATCCTGCAAGCCAAGTGGCCAAAAAATAAGAAGAAGAAGAAAAGAAAAGAATACCCCCAAAGGAAAATAGCGGTGGTGGTGTTACCAGAATAAGAGGGGAGGGATGCTGGGTTGGGCTTGGGCTTGGAGATTTCATCTTCTCTCCTTCCATGCAGACCTTGCCCACGTGTCCTGCACAGCCAGCATCCCACTGCCATGGCAGCCTACGGCCAGACTCAGTACAGTGCGGGGATCCAGCAGGCCACGCCCTACACAGCTTACCCACCTCCAGCACAAGCCTATGGAATCCCTTCTTACAGTGAGTACCTGACCAAGCTCTTGCTTTCCCCCTGGGATCCCCACCATCATGGTCTTTATTTTGCCCTGTTGCTTCAGTGAAATGCAGAATGATAATGCAGCCAGACTAATTTTGGATTGGAGATAGAGGGGAAGGACAGACACTTTAAATACGGTTCAAGATCTAGGGCTTCCCTGGTGGCGCACTGGTTGAGAGTCCACCTGCCGATGCAGGGGACACGGGTTCTGCCCCGGTCCGGGAGGATCCCACATGCCACGGAGCGGCTGGACCCATGAGCCATGGCCGCTGAGCCTGCGCGTCCGGAGCCTGTGCTCCGCAACGGGAGAGGCCACAACAGTGAGAGGCCCACATACCGCCAAAAAATATATATATATATGGTTCAAGATCTAGAGACTATATCAAGACCTCTTTTGACTGCAAGAGTAAGACACAACCCAAGCTGGCTTAGGGAAAATGGAAATTTAATGATTCACATACTGGTAAATTTGGGGATACGACTGATAGCAGGTATGGCTGGATCCAGGTGCTTGAATGATATCACGAGGAAGATGTCTCACTCCATCTTCAGATGTTTTCCTCTGAGTTGTCTTTACCTCCACATGGGTTCTTCCCATGTGACAGCAAAGATTGTACCTGTCAACTCCAGGTTTGCATGCTTTCAGCTCAGCACGCTCAGCAGAAGCACATCTCATCTTTCCCAGTAGTTCCACCAGAATCCAGTGTTGACCCTTGGCACAAGCAAGGAGGTAGAGGTGAGGGAGGTGATCGGAGGGTGAAGCATATGGATTGTATATGAGGAAGGGATGGTTCTCTTAAAGGAAAACCCAGTGGTGGTATCAGAAGAAGGAAAAATGGATGCTGGGAAGGCAAAAACAAGAGACAGTGCAACCTTGACAGTCAGAACGCTATTGCCAAGAACTGGAGGCTCAGTGAACTAGGCTCACCATCCACTGCTCACCTGTCCCTGTGAGCATTCGTCAGGGTTCTCCAGAGAAACAGAACCAATGGGATGGAGCTGAGACAGAGAGATACATTTATCATAGGAATTGGCTCACCCGATAATGGAGGCTGAGAAGTCCCTAGATCTGCAGTTGGCCAGCTAAAGACCCAGGAGATGGAAGAGGATGTCATTCCAGCCTGAGTCTGAAGGCCTGAGAAACAGGAGGGCTGATGTTGTAAGTTCTAGTCCGAAAGCCGGCAGGCCCAAGCCCAGGAAGAGCTCATTTTTCAGTTGGAGTCTGAAGACAGGAAAAGACCAATGTCGCAGCTCAGCACTCAGACAGAAGGAGTTCCCTCTTACTTAGTCTGTTGTTCTATTCAGCTTTCCGGTTGATTGGATGGGGCCCACCAACATCAGGGAGGGCAATCTGCTTTACTCAGTCCACTGATTCAAATTAATCTCATCCAGAAACACCCTCACAGACACAGTATGATGTGTGACCAAATGTCTAGACACCCCGTGGTCCAAGTTGACACATAAGATTAACCATCACACTGGGGGTTTTTTTTTTTTTTTTTTTCCACATTCTTTTTTTTTTTTTTTTTTTTTTTTTTTTTTGCGGTACGCGGGCCTCTCACTGCTGTGGCCTCTCCCGTTGCGGAGCACAGGCTCCGGACGCGCAGGCCCAGCGGCCATGGCTCACAGGCCTATCCTCTCCGCGGCATGTGGGATCTTCCCGGACCGGGGCACGAACCCGTGTCCCCCGCATCGGCAGGCGGACTCTCAACCACTGCGCCACCAGGGAAGCCCACACTGGGGGTTTTTTTGTTGTTTTTTTTGCGGTACGCGGGCCTCTCACTGTTGTGGCCTCTCCCGTTGCAGAGCATAGGCTCTAGATGCGCAGGCTCAGTGGCCATGGCTCACAGGCCCAGCCGCTCCGCGGCATGTGAGATCTTCCCGGACCGGGGCACGAACCCGTGTCCCCTGCATCGGCAGGCGGACCCCCAACCACTGCGCCACCAGGGAAGCCCCTGTGGCTTTTATTCATGTGATTTCTTCCCATCTTAATTGATGTATCAACCAAAGCCCTTTTGGTAGCAAACAACAAAAATCCAATGCTAATTAACTTAAGAAAATAAGGATGTTTATTGCAAACGGAGCAGAAAAATCTTAGGGCTTTAGCTTCAGGCAGGGTTCGATCCAGGTATGATAATAGGAGGAATTAGTCTCTCTGCTTCCCTTTGTGTGGGCTTCCGTCTCAGGCAGGCTCTCCACTGTGGTGCCAAAGGCAGCCCTAGCAGTTGCAGGCTGGAACTCCCCAAAAAGAGAGCCTCCGCTGTCCAGGACTTGCCACATTGTCCCAGAGATCTCTCTACCTGGACTCCCGTGGTCAGACCCTGGGGCAGAAAGATGGAATGCTCTGGATGGCCCCATGTCCACCCAATGATCAGGTCAGGCTCACCCCAGAGAACTGATCTGAGTGCGAGGAAGGGGTGGTCCCCAGAGGAGGAGGGGGCAGGCAGAAAGCACAGACATCCATACAAATGGCTTTCCGATCCACCCAAATCCATGGTATCCAGTGGAAAGAACAGGATTGCAGGCAGGAGGCCTTCCTTCCAGACTCAACTGCCCCTGGCTTCTCCACACCTCAGCTTCTTCAACGGTTAAATTAATCAGATCATCTTGTCTTGCCAACTAGATGGTGTGGCTTCAGTGCAGAGACTGACTCTTGAATTTTTTTCCTCCCTCCCTTCCTCTGCCCTGTGCTTTTGTTCATTCATTCATTCATTCATTCAGCATTGGGTCATGTGCTGAGTATACAATGGTCAACAAGCAGAATGGGCCCTGTGTTTGTGGAGCTTACAGTCTAGAACAGAGGCTGGAAAGTGAAGGCCAACAGATAATGTGGCCCTTGGATATTTTTTTTAACCTATAAAATATACTTGACATTTAAAAAATTAATTGCCAATTTTTAAATGGAAAATGTTTACATAGAAGTTTATATTCCTAATGTCTTTTAAAAAACGACAGATGATGGGGCAGCACTGGGCCCACATTTTTTGTGTCAGGGGTAGGTGGCTCTGAGTAGGGCTGACCCTATTAGCCTGTGTTCACCCCAGTCCTCCCCCACCCTCATTACTCACTTGAGTTAGTTGCCTGTCCCCTGAAGACATTTAAGTTTGCAACCTCTAGCCTAGAGGAAGAAAGAAATTACATGAACTTTTAAAAATTGTAGGTGTTATTTCAAATTATGACGCGTGATATAAAGGAAGACAAGAAGGCTGTGAAAGGGTAAAGAACAAGCAAGATTTAATATAGGTTCTAGCGCCAGGGAAGGCCTTTTACATGAGGAGCTGATTCAGCTGAGAACTGAGAGGTGACCATTCGTAAGCACGGGAGGGAGGGTGTCCAGGCCGAGGCGACCACCCCTGGGAAGATGGACTTGGCAAATCCAGGAAGCCCAGTGGCTGGAACACAGTACACAGATGAGGTAGGCGAGGTGGGCAGAGCCTTAGCGCCTGGGAAGGATTTTATTCCAAGTGAAGCAGGAACTCATTGGCAGATTTATAAACACAGGGCTATCTGATACAATCTGGGTTTTTTAAAGATCACTTTGGCTGCTGTGGGGAGGTTGGATTGGAGGGAAGCAAGAGGAGAAACAGGAAGGTAGGTTGGGAGACTGATAAAGTCTGGAGTAGAGCCATGGTGGAGACCTGGGGGGCAGTGAACAGACAGAAGTAGACATATTCAAGAGCAGTTGTGGAGTTAGGAGTGACAGATCACAGAGCACCTGGTCAGGCGTTGGTCATGGACACCATCATTGAGATGCTGTATCACTGAGATGCTTCATCTTCAAAAAAAAAAAAAAACGCTTTTTTTTTTTGGCTGCGCCACACAGCTTGTGGGATCTTAGTTCCGTGACCAGGGACTGAAACCAGACCCTCAGCAGTGAGAGCATGAAGTCCTAAACACTGGACCCCCAGGGTATTCCCTGAGATACTGCATCTTTGAGATGCTGCATCACTGAGATGCTGCCACCCACAGTTCTCAGGGCTCTGTGTCTACTTGTCCTTTTAAACCCCCACTCAACCCTCCAAGGGAAGTCCCATCGTTATCCTCTTTCAAGGTACAAATAAATGGAGGCTCAGAGAGGATAAATAACTCGCCTAAGGTCCCCCAGTTGGTCGGTGGCAGAGGCGGAATTATACCCAGGCAGCCTGGATCTGGAGTCTAAGCCCTTCACTGCTGAGCTCCGCTGCCTGAGCACACATTCCAGAAATCCTGGGGGATTACCTATGACAGACCTTGGCCAACTGGTGTGGGCATCTCTTCTAACTTCTGTCCCTCCTGTACCAGAAGACTTGTGATAAAATCACACGTAAGTTACCCTGCCTGGCTGACAGCCAAGAAACATGAAGCTGGATTATTTTTCAGCATGAAAGAGAAAACTCACCCTGTTCCCAGACAAAACATGGCATCCGGTGGAAATTCATTTGGTTCAAAGTCATTTTACAGTCCCAGTTACTTTCAGAGGCTCTGTGCCCTAACAATACAGCGTAAGTGGTAAGATCACACGTTCTGGGTTCACACCTCACCTCTGCCCCTTGCTGGTCCTCAGACTCTGGGCAGTTTTCCTCCTTCATACAATGGGAGTGATACTAAGTCTGGCTTCCTAATGATTGTTGTTGCATTAAATGAGATCATCTACATTGGGGGGATCAGCTACCTTTTCTCTGTAAAGGGCCAGCTCATAAATATTTTCAGCTTTCTGGGCCACTCAACACTGCCATTGAAGCATGAAAGCAGCCAAACAATATGTGAACTAATGGGTGTGTCTGTGTTCTAATAAAACTTTATTTACATAAACAGGCAGTGGGCCATCATGTGTCAACCCCTGATCTCTATAAAGGGTTTAGCTCACAGGGCCTGGCCCAAGGGAAATGTTCAGTCAGTACAGCTGAAGCCAGGCTGCTACACACACACACCTGGAATGTCCACATCACTAAGTAACGACAGCTGGGATAAAAAAAACCCTTTCCCTTCACATATGCCTGTGCCTGAGCAAGCAGTGTTTGCTCACTGTCTGGACAAACCTTGCTGAATCTTGTCAGGAAACTTTTCTCCTTGCTCCTTGGCAAATAGCATTATTACCTTTGTTTAAATAGCTGCAGGGAAATAATAACACAGTTGAGCAAACTAGAGGCAAGGAGGTCAGGAGTGTGGAGTTTTTTTCTCAATTTATTACGCAACATTTAAGACATGTAAAAGCGTAAAGAGTAGCACTACAGATACCCATGAGCTGACCATCCAACATGAAAAATAAAGGGAGGGTACCTCCCTTTCGCCCCTGGATTTGCTGTTTATCATTGCTCTGCATTACTTTGTGAAGAATAGAGGTCGGCAGTCTTTTTCTGTAAAGAGCCTGATAATAAATATTTTTTGCTTTGCAGGCCATACAGTGTCTATCAGAACGATTCAGGTCTACCCTGTATCTTGAAAGCAGCCACAGATAATACATAAACGGATGGGTGTCCAGACGTACCTTGTTTTATTGCACTTTGCTTTATTACACTTCATAGATACTGCGTTTTTTACAGATTGAAGATTTGTGGCAGCCCTGCTCCCAGCAAGTCTGCTGGTGCCATTTTTACGACAGCATTTGCTCACTTCGTGTCTCTGTGTCACAGTTTGGCAATATCTTGAACTTTTGCATTATTACTATATTTGTTATGGTGATCTGTGATCAGTGGTCTTTGGTGTTACTATTGTAATTGTTTGGGGGCTCCATGAAATGTGCCCGTATAAGATGGCAAATTTAGTCAATAAATGTTGTGTACTGACTGCCCCACCAACCAGCCGTTTCCTCCATCTCCCTCCCTCTCCTCGGGCCTCCCTATTCCCTGACACACAACAATATGAAATTAGGCCAATTAATAACCCTACAATGGCCTCACAGTATTCAAGTGAATAACAAAGAGTCGTGCATATCTCACTTTAAATAAGAAAAAATGGAAAATGATTAAGCTTAGTGAGGAAGGCATGTCAAAATCCAAGACAGGCTGGAAGCCGGTCCTCTGGCGCCAAACAGTAGCCAAGCTGTGAATACAGAGGAAAAAGTTTTGAAGGACATTAAAAAGTGCTACTGCAGTGAACACATGAATGGTAAGAAAGTGAAACAGCCTTATTGCTGATAAGGAGAAAGTTTTAGTGGCCTGAATAGAAGATCAAAGCAGCCACAACATTCCCTTAAGCCAAAGACTAATCCATAAATTCCATATATATGTGTTAGCAAAATGTCATGAAGAACCTAGGGATAAGACAGGAATAGAGGCGCAGACCTACTGGAGAACGGACTTGAGGATATGGGGAGGGGGAAGGGTGAGTTTTGACAGGGCGAGAGAGAGTCATGGACATATACACACTAACAAACGTAGTAAGGTAGATAGCTAGGGGCAAGCAGCCGCAAGGCACAGGGATATTAGCTCGGGGCTTTGGGACAGCCTGGAGGGGTGGGATGGGGAGAGTGGGAGGGAGGGAGACGCAAGAGGGAAGACACATGGAAGCATATGTATATGTATAGCTGATTCACTTTGTTATAAAGCAGAAACTAACACACTATTGTAAAGCAATTATACCCCAATAAAGATGTTAAAAAAAAAAAAAAAAAAAAAAGACTAATCCAGCACAAGGCCCTAACTCTCGTCAGTTCTCTGAAGGCTGAGAGAGGTGAGGAAGCTATAGAAGAAAAGTTTAAAGCTAGCAGAGGTGGGTTCATGAGGTTTAAGGAAGGAAGCCAGCTTCATGACGTAAACGTGCAAGGTGAAGCAGCAAGTGCTGATGTAGAAGCTGCAGCAAGTTACCCAGAAGATCTAGCTGAGATAAGTCATAAAGGTGGCTACACTAGACAACAGATTATCAATGTAGATGGAGCCTTTGATTCGAAAATGCCATTTAGCAGAAAATTTTCTGTGGCTGGCGACAGAAGAGGAAGTCAGAGAGATGGAAGTCATGGAAAGGACTTGATGGAACATTACTGATTGGAAGATGGAGGGGGTGAGAAGGAATGAGGTGGAATCCAGGAGCCAAAAATGGTCCCCAGCTGACAGCCAGCAAGGATGAAGGGATTTCAAATCTGCAGATACAGGAACTGGATTTTTCCAAGAATCTCAATGAGCCTGGAAATGGATGCTTCCCCAGAGCTCCCACATAAGAGCCCAGTTTGCCCAAAACTTTGATTTCAGCCTTGTGAGACTCTAAGCATGGAGCCCAGTTGAGCCCACCCAGACTTCTGACCTACAGGATTGTGAGTGAAAAAATGAGTTTTGTTTTCAGCCACTAAGTTTGTGGCAGTTCGTTCTGCAACTGTGGAATATGAATTCAAGGCACATTCAAAACAGCCTGGAGGGGGGGCTTCCCTGGTGGCGCGGTGGCTGAGAGTCCGCCTGCCGATGCAGGGGACGCGGGTTCGTGCCCCGGTCCGGGAGGATCCCACATGCCGCGGAGCGGCTGGGCCCGTGAGCCATGGCCGCTGGGCCTGCGCGTCCGGAGCCTGTGCTGTGCGGCGGGAGAGGCCACAGCAGTGAGAGGCCTGCGTACCGCAAAAAAAAAAAAAAAAACAGCCTGGAGGGAAATGTGGAAGGCACACACCTATCCTTGTAGAGATATTTTAATGTTCACAAGATGCTATGTATCAGGTTTAAGAACCCATTCCCTTTTCCATATGATCACATTTACTACTACTCTTTCCTAACTTCCAACCCTCTTTTTGATTCTATTAAGAACTCCTCTCCTACTTAGCTCTGTCTCCTGGCCTGATCCACCAATCTCAATTTCCATCAACCCTCTGGTGAGATTTGTAGCTCACTAGGATCTGGTCCTATCCTTTCTCCTCCCTTTTTTGACCCTACCCATCCATCTGTCTCGCTTGTTTATTTTTTTGTTTTGTTTTTTTCTGTGCCATAGCTCTGTTGAATAAAAGGGAATGCTGAGTTAATTTTGTCCCTTTTCCGTAGGTTTCATTCCCTTTAGAAATAATTAATCTTGTACTCTGACAGTATATACAAAACAACTGTGGATATTTAAAGAAAAATGCAATGAAGCCTGGTACGTACTACTTTTACAAACAAGGAAGAACTTTTTAGTTTAAAATAAATGTCTCAGTGATAGATATGTACAGTTAAATGTCTCAGTGATAGATATGTACAGTTAAGATATTCAATAAGAAAATATTCCAAATACTTCAGAATTTTCAAATAGGTATTTAGGATGCTCCGTGAAACACACATCCTTATCATTCTTTATGTCTGTGCTATTTATTTCCATTGTTTATTTTTAAGTGACGCAGATATCATACTTTGAAAATGTTTCTGAGTAGGAAAGAAATTGTAATTAAAATAAAACAAAGGAAACACTAATTTACCACATACCTGGAAAAAAAAAATGCCATTTAGAACTTTCATAGCTAGAGAGGAGAAGTCAATGCCTGGCTTTAAAGCTTCAAAGGACAGTCTGACTCTCTTGTTAGGGGCTAATGCAGCTGCTGACTTTAAGTTGAAGCCAGTGTTCATTTACTATCCTGAAAAGCCTAGGGCCCTTAAGAATTATGCTAAATCTACTCTGCCTGTGCTCTATAAATGGAACAACAAAGCCTGAATGAGAACACATCCATTTACAGCATGGTTTACTGAATATTTTAAGCCCACTGTTGAGACCTAGCTCTCAGAAAAAAAGATCCCTTTCAAGATATTACTGCTCATTGGTCATGCACCTGGTCACCCCAGAGCTAAGATGGAGACGTACAATGAGACGAATGTTGTTTTTATGCCTGCTAACACAGCGTCCACTCTGTAGCCCATGGATCAGGAGTCATTTCAACTCTCAAATCTTATTATTCAGGAACACATTTTGTAAGGCTGTTGTTGGTTTAGATAGTGATTCCTCTGATGGATCTGGGCAAAGTGAATTGAAAACCTTCAGGAAAGCATTCACCAGTCTAGATGGTGATTCATGGGAAGAGGTCAAAATGTCAACATTAATAGCAGTTTGGAAGAAGTTGATTCCAACACTAATGGATGACTTTGAGAAGTTCAAGACTTCAGTGAAGGAAATGAAGTAACTGCAGATGTGGCAGAAATAGCAAGAGAACCAGAATTCGAAGTGGGGTCCTTGAAGACGGGACTAAATTTCTGCAAACTCATGATAAAACTGGATGAGGAGTTGCTTCTTATGGATGAGCAAACAAAGTGGTTTCTTGAGATGGAATCTGTTCCTGGTGAAGATGCTGTGAAGATTACAGAAATGACAACAAAGGATTTAGAATATTACACAAATTCAGTTGCTAATTTACAGTATAGTGTAAACATAACTGTTACATGCACTAGGAAACCAGAAAATCCTTGTGACTTGCTTCATTGCAATATTTGATTTATTGTGGTGGTCTGGAACTGAACCCATAATATCTCTGAGGCATGCCTGTATCTGTGTTTCAATAAAACTTCATCTACAAAAACAGGTAGCAGATCACCTTCGGCCCATGGGCCAGAGTTAGCTGACCCCAGGTGTAGAGTATTATTTTTTGCATGTTTGTGAAATGAATGAATGAATGCCCAGTGCATCTCTGGCTGACAACCTCTTTGAAATGCACATGCTCCCTTCTGTACTCCCATGAGCTGAAGACAGTGGAACCTGTAGGTAGTTCTTGAGCATCTTTGGAGGCCTTGTTCTCTTTGCTATAAAGATATTCATGAGAAATGCTTAGAGGGCAGGAGAGCTGATGCCACCAGCCTGTCCTCAGACCAGACCATCACCAGATTTCCTTTGAACTGAATCTCTTAGAGCAGTGCTTCTCACCTGGAGGTAAAAGACCAGTTTTGGGCTTTTTGCTTTTTAATTTCTAATTCATCATGGACTGACTCTTTGGTAAAATGCAACAAAAATAATTACTAGAAAAAATGAAATTAAAAAAAAACTCATACAAAATAGAAGCCTAGAGATATGACCTTAGATGCCATAGCAATTTCAAGTTGCTATGAAAGTTTCTAAATACTTACTTCTCAATTTCTGTGCTTTCTCATCATGAGCTGGTGACTGGTTCATGGACCAAATATGGGCAACCCTGATTTACAGAACTAAGCCTTTTGTGTGCCTCTACCATATTCTCTCCCCTTTCTCATGGGTTAGAATTTTATGATCCATCCACTTCAGCAAACAGAAGGAGAGGTGAAATTTTTTCATTTGTTTTCTTCCATATTCATTCATTCATTCGACAGATATTTATTGAGCACCTGCTGCGCGCCTGGCACTGAGCCAGGTGTGGGGATGCCACAGTGGACAAGCCCAGCCCAGCCCCCACCCTCCTGGAGCTCTCAGCCTAAGGAAAGAACAGATGTTAAGCCCATGAACTGTGATGAGAGCCATAGAAAAAACTGGGTGCTCTGGAGGGAGTAATCAGGGGGCTGACTCAGGTCATGGAAGACCTTTCTGGGGGAGCAACATTTAAGCTGAGAAATCAAGGATGAGAAGGCATTAGCCCGATAAAGAAGGGGGTGGAGGGAAGTGCATTCCAGGGCAGAGAGAAGAGCATGTGCAAAGGCCCTGAGTCTAAAGACATATTCTTGCAGTTTTGTCTGTGTCTAGTTAAAAATGAAAAATGGATGTACCCTCTGACTTAGCAATTCCTCTTCTTGTATCCATCCTAGACAAACATTCTAATGTTGTCCATTCTATCTTGGATTGTGATAGAAAAAAAAAAATTGGAGTCGACCTAGAATCCATCATCAGGAGACTGGCTGAATGAGCAGTGATATTCCTTACTTTGAATTTCCATTCAGACACTAAAATGAGTGAAGTGACTGAGAACACGGCTTGAGCAGAGGGAGGAGGGAGCCTGGAGAAGGCAGAGGTCAGAGGGGTGAGCAGAGCCCACGTAGGAACACGTCACCCAAGGAGTTTAGATTTGACTCTAGTTGCACCAGGAGACAGACTGTACTGAATACACCGTTAACCATCCCTGGCAGATGAAGCAAAAGAAGGTGCCGTATAAATATAGCTTGTTGCTGTCGTCACTATCATCACTGAAATTGAGCACCATCTAGTGCAGAAAATCCTTTCACACCCATTATTGAGAGCTATCAAGAGAAGGAAAAGAAAACCTAGACTTCAGAGTTACCTGCTGATTACAAGAAGCTGATCGGGTGACCTGGCTTTCTGAACCTCAGTCTCCACATCTTTAAAATAGGGAAAGTAATATTGCCTGTCTCATGGGATTGTTGTGAAGATGAAAGAGGTGTGTGTTTCTAAGTACCTCACCCAAAGCTTTATATGTTCATTCTTTCCCCTTCTTTTCATCTGCCAACAATCCTGCCAGTGGGGGTCAGCATCTTATTTCATAAGGGAGGGGACTTCCTGGCTGGGGTTGAAGGAGAAACTGTCCAGGTCACCAAGTAATGAAGCAAACCATCCCGGACGCCAGCAAAGACCACTTGACTCAAAATCCATCATTTTTACCTCGCTAAGCATTCTCTTTATTTATGGGGGTGAATGGGTGAGAAGGAGGGAAACCATAGCTACAAAACCATCCCCAGAACTAGCAGAGTTCTTTTTTAAAAATTCAAATTTAAATAGTATTGAAATACTATCGTACACCTATAAGACAAAGGTAAGCAAAGTTGATTATATTTTCAATAAAAATACAATGTATGGGCTACTGGCGGGTCAGCCTCCTCCCTCAATACAATTCCTTCTCCAGCCAGTGGCTCATGGAATTGGTGCCCATGCCCTGGGGAAGCATGTCAGAGTTTGGCTGAAACAGAAGGCAGATTTATAACTGTGGCCTTTGGATAAGCAGGTCCACCCATGAGAAGAGCGGGGAGTGTGTCTTAGGGTGAAGGGGCATCATCTTTACAGAGGAGAGATGGTTCATGTAATACCTTCACCCCAAATCCTGATGTACTTTTAAGCCATACATGGAGCTAGTCCTTGGAGTAAGGGGTTGTAAACTCACTACCCTCAGGGCCAGGCAGGAAGCCTGAAGCTGACTGCATGTGCAAAACATGAGACGCTCTTAGCCTGCCTTTCCCTTTCGCACTTTTGAACGTGTCCTAGGACGAAAAAACACCAAAAAAACTGCAATGAAAAAATAGTACCTTAAAACTAGCCTCCATGTCTCAGAGACAATATGGGCTCCATGGTGACCTGGGAAACACACAAATCGGGAGCTACGGGGGCAGCCTGTCATCACACGCGAACACAGGGATGAGGTTTCTAGGTCATCCTGTTGCTCAAGAGAAGCCATAAGTCTAGATTTTTTGGAGAAATCTCCTGATTTTTAAACGAAAACAACCAATTTCAGATTTTCCTTTAAAATACGCAGGCCAAGCAAGACACGTGTGTAGGCTAACTTCAGCTCGCAAACCACCAGTTTGCAACCAGTCTGGAAGCTGATAAAACCACGTGCTGTCTTGACGCAGTAGCTCTTCTGCGGGGGACAAGGAAGCATCCTAATTATGTGTGCCTGGTGCTTCTCTCTCCTCCTTCCAAGGCATCAAGACAGAAGACAGCTTGAACCATTCCCCTGGCCAGAGTGGATTCCTCAGCTATGGCTCCAGCTTCAGCACCGCCCCCACTGGACAGAGCCCGTACACCTACCAGATGCACGGTGAGTGTGGCGCTGCGGCCCCTCCCTGCCGTCTCTAAGGCGCTGCCTGAGCTGGGTGTCCAGTCGTTCATTCGTTTATTTAGCAGTTTTACTGAGAACCTACTGTGTGCCAGGATCTATCTCAAGTACTAGAGTTGCAGTGGTGGACAGAGGAGATACGACTTCTGCCCTCATGGCAATTACAGGGCAGGAGGGAGAGACTGACAGTCAACAAGGCAGCAAATAAGAGGTGTTGAATGTGATGAAGCAAATAAAAGTGGTTGGTGTTCAGATAGAGAGTGACGAATAGTTGAGGGGTCAGGAGAGGTGGGAGAGGTACCTTTAGATAGAGTCATCGGGGAAGGCTCTTTGAAGACGTAACATTGGACAGAGACCCAAAGTATGAGGCAGAACCAGCCATGTGCAGACCTATGGGAAGAGCATTCCAGGCAGAGGGAACAGCCCTTGCAAAAGCTGTATGGAGGGAAGTGTCTTAATGTGTTCGAGGCACAGAATAGGAGCCAGTGGGGCGGAAGCAGGGTCAGGGGCATGTGAGAGGAGAGAGCCTTGGGGAGAGAGCAGGGCCGAATCATGCAGGGCCTTGAGGACTGAGGGAAGGTGTTGGCTTTGATTTTAACTGTGATGGGACAGGCAAGTCCATTGTAGGCTCAGAGAAATGCCTGGTGTTGGGAATACTGGACAGTAGGTAAAGGAGCTATTATTCCAGGCAGGAAGTTCTGGGCTCTGCATCCCCACTGGGTAGCCTTAGAAAGGGAGGAAACTCCAGTGTGTGACTCCCACCCTGCATACCCTAAGAAACCGGCCTGCTGGATTCTCCTGTGCCCACCTGCACTCTGTTACCCTCCAAAGGCCCCTTCTCTTCTCTGGTGCCCCATGGGGAGCATGTTGGAGCTGATGCATGGAGCAGAGGGCTGGTGGCAGTAATTTGGGGGATCCTCACCCTGGTATTTTTTTTTCTTCATGAAAGCTGGTAAAAATGACCACCAACAGTCTGAAAAGTACTATGCAAAACCGAAAGAGCAATGACGAGGAGGCGGGCTAATGCGCGATGCTACTTTTCTTTAAAAAAAAAAATTGCAGGCGTTGCTGCTTCGTCTTTTTAATTAAGGAAACAATTTAAATGGATGTCAAGGGCAGCCTTTCAGGAAAAAGCATTGTGAAGAGACAGCAAGTGATCTTAGGGGTACGTAAAAGAAAGGGGGTGATGAGCATTAACGCCCAGACCTTGGAATAGCTTCCATGTAAAGATCTGCAACGGAGTTTGTTGATGACACCATCAGCTAACATTGACCAAGGACTCACCACGTGCCACAAGAGGTGGCTAATCATCTCATACAACCTTCACGACACTCCAAAGTGTTGGTTCTGGCATAATTCCCACTTTATAGGAGGAGAAACGGCGTCAGAGAGGGAGGGAATGCCTGACCTGCCCAGCGTCGGGGCAAGGAGCTTAGATCTTATTGCAAGTGCAGTGGGAAACAGGTTGCATCAAGTCTCTTGGGGGCCTGGTGAATTCCCAAGCCAATGCTCACTCAAAGCCTGCTTTTCGCCATGGTACCTCCTGCCTCCTCTGCTTCGGCTGTCATCTCTGTCTCCCTGGGCGGTCTTTCTGAGTCCCACTGAAGGGAATAAGCTGCTGTGACCCCTCCTCAAATGGAGAGTGAATTATGACACAATCCTGATCATAAAGGCTTGTGAAGACAGTGAACTTGAACTTGCATTTGGGTCCATCTCAACCAGTTTTTTTCAGCTCTTTTTATAGAAATGGAACTGACTGCCTCAGGGCTTCTAAGGAGACAGACAGTGATCAATTAAGTAAATGGATCCTTACAGATTGTGCTAAATCGTGTGAAGGACCAAAGCAGGGTGGTGTGATGGGCCGTGATGAAAGGAGTGGTGATGGGCGCTACCCAGGCGGTTAGGGAGACCTGAGTGAGGGAAAGAAGCCAGCCTGTGAGTAGCTGGAGACTGGACAGCCCAGGCAGAGGGACCAGCAAGGGCAAATGCCCGGAGGCAGGAAAAGGCTCACAGTGTTGAAAGAGTCCAAAGGAGTCTCATGAATCTGGGTGTAGTGAGTAGGGGAGATGAGGCTGGAAAGTGAAGCAGTAGGCCTCCCTGGACTGGGTCATAGAGAATATGTTATTTCTCCTCTGGTCCTTACAGCAGCCATAGGAGGTGGGCCGCATCAGCTCTGCTTTACACATGATGAACGCGAGGCTCAGAGAGGGAAAGTGACTTACCCAAGGATCCCAGGGCCAATAAGTGTTGAGAGCTGGGATTCAGAGTAGAATTCCAGAGGCTATGCTGTGTCCTCCAAGTGCTATTTCCTGTACTCCTTCAGGACTCCAGATACCGCCCTAGCTCTGTGTATACACCATTCCCCTGGATCTTCCCGGTAGCCCTGTGACGTAGGTTCTGTAATTATCCCCATCTTACAGGTGGAAAAGCTGAGGCACAACGTGGTAAAGTAGCTTGCCCAAGGTCACATGGCTGTGGCAATGGGATTTGAAGCCAGGTGGTTCCACTCCAGAGCCCAGGCACGTAATCCCAACACCACCCTGCCCTCCACACTCTCATAGATCCATCTAGAAGATGATCCTCTGTGGATGAGCCCTGGCCTAGACCCCACAACCCGCCTCCATCCCCATCAGCCCCTCACAAATGGAAAAACATCTGCTGCTCTGTTCCCACCCTACCACGGGAATAGTCCAGGTTATTTTCTTATCGTCTTCATGGCCCAAATGCCAGCTGGACTTTGTCCCAATTAACTGCCTTCAGTCTAATGCTAATGGCCATAAACTGCTCTTGAGACAGCCCAGGCGTTTTGCAAGCCTGACATATTCCTCCTTAAGTATTTTTTTTTCAAACACAAACATATAGAAGGCTCACACACCATGCCCATGTGCTTCCTATTAACTTTTTTTTTTCAAGTTGTTCCAGAGGAGAAATAAACTCTCCAACTACTCTCTGCATTTCAGGATGGAAGACATTGGTTGAGCTTAGTTTTTTGGACAAAGAAGGGAATGAAGAAGGAGATTGAGACTGAATTTTAGGCCTGAAAGTATCGACTTGGCGTAAAACTGGTCCACGTTCAGAAGCCGAGCTGAGTCCTTTTCCTTTCTAAGAATTAAAATCATCATTTTATAGAAGCAAGAAGAACCTGAGTAGAGAGAGACCACTCCATCGTTTACAGATGCGTAAACTGAGGCATGGCGGCAGAGTGGCTTGTGTAGGGTCCCAGATCAAGCATTAAGTAAGCTGGGATACCTCTCCCTAGGTCCTCTACCTGATCTCAGAAACTTCCAAACATTTCAGCAGAGCCATCTTGCCCTCTCCCCCTGCCACAAGGCCGTGGTTGGAGATCTGTATCTGCTTAGATAGCATTGCCCCCCACCTAATGTGCAGGAAACGTAGGAGAGAGAAGTTCGTGGCACTCCTTTAGCTTTTTCATGGTTGTTTATTTTCTTTTTTTAAGTTCACCCGGAGTTTTTTGTAGCTGAAGTGTATTTCTTATGGGTTTGATTTTTGTTGTTGTTCCATTTTGGCTTCTCCTGCGAAAACACTGCTGTTCACGGAAGTGACCACAAAGATTAAAAAGAGAAGAAAACATCTTGAGAGTGTGGTGTAAGAACTTGCTGATGCCCCAGAGGGGTTAAGAGCCCTGGACCCGGTTGCAGTTAGGCTGTGTCCCAAGGCATGACCTGGGTGAGGCGCTTGGCTTCTCCAGGCCTCGCTCTCCTCACCTGTGGAACTAGCATCATAGCAAGAGAGATGACCCCGTGGGGCTGTTGGAGGACTAGATGGAACGGCCATGGGCACATCCCCATCAAGGCTGGGTGTACTTTTTATTATTTCTTGCATTGCTTCTGTAACATGAGAGTTAAAAGCAGTAACTCTGAAGTCGGGCTGAGTTCACTTCTCAGTTGTGCAATCCATGTACCAGCTTGTGACTTTGAGCTGAGTTACTTCCTAGTACCTCGGTTTCTTCCCCTGTAAAATGGGGATACGAGTAGTACCTACGCGTGGGGTGCCGTGATAATTAAATGAGTTAATGTGTGTGGAATATTTCGAACAGCACTGGCACAAACTAAGTGCTCTACAAATGGAAAATGTTATTTTTATCCTAGTTTCAGATTTGAGGGTCTTATGTTTTTCCCAACTTCACTTCTCTTTCCTGAACTCTTAGTTTCAGGAAATAATTTTGGTAAGAGAAAAGAGGAATACCAATTTGAGGCTGTTGAGCCACCCACATCAGCATCAACTCCCCTTCTGGTGAAATCTGCATTAAAGGGGGGCCTTAAAAACAGTGGAAGCGCCTTTTTCTATGGAAATTACTTTTGTATTTACCAAAGGCAGGGGTTGTTAATACTGACCTCGGAACCCAACGTGAGCCATTTAGGAGCAACATGGAAACGTGTGATTCGAGGATGTGTAGGAAAACCAAAGGTCCAGTGGAAGGGTCTAAGCTAATGGTCTCAGCCCAAGACCTCTGAGGTCAGTTTGTGCTGGACTTGTGAAATCTAGCACCATTTCTGGTACCAGCAAGCTGTGCGACTTTGGACAAGTCACTGAACTTTCACGATCTGTGTTTCACAGCTCTAGCGCTCACACTCACTGAAAAATAAAGAGGTTGGGGAAGGTCATTGTCAAGTACATCAAACACATTTGGTAAATGGTGTGTAGCATGAAGTTAGATGTCTTCACTCCAGGACTTTTCAGAGCCTTTGCAGACTGATGCACCTTGTGACTCTCCAAGAGAATTCAGTAGTCAGTTTTCCCAGGTAGACTTGAACAGGGACCCTCTGCCCACACTAACGTTCTCTGCTCACTGGGAAGCCCTGGATGTAATGACCATGAGACCCGTTCCTGTGTTAAAATTCTTTGACTCTGTAATTTTTTTGATGATGAACATGCATGTATTCCTTTTTTTTCCTGTATTTTAGTTAATTTATTTTTTGATGAGATTCATTCCCATACCATAAAATTCATCCTTTTAAAGTGTAAAATTCAATGATTTTACTGTATTCACCAAGTTGTGCAACCATCACCACTATCTTAATCCCACGACCTTTTCATCACCCCCCAAAGAAACTCCATGCCCATTAGCCATCATTCCCTAGTTCCCTTCCTGCCAATGTATTTCCTTTTGTAATAAGAAAATAAAGGTACATTTAAAGTTACTCCTTTATATTAATTTTTGAGCAGGTTATGCATTTATCTATTTTAAACATCTACAGAAATTTCTATGCCACCCTCATCCAACAGCCATTCAGCTTCTAAATCCCCAATACTTAACCACTGTGCTAGGCTCTCGCGAAGCCATCCAGAATTTCCTTCTGCAAATATAAGCAATCATGAACACAGTCTATTATATTGCATAGTTCTGTGACAAGAACTAACTCATATGTGATTCATAAACAAGGAAATGATGTCAGTATAACTCCAAAGGTATCTTGGTTCATTTGTTTTAAGATTTTCTCCTTATCACTGGTTTTAAGCAATTTCATTTTCATGGGTCTTGGTGTAGAGTCTTCGTGATTCTAGTGCTTTGTGTTCATTGAGCTTCTTAGATCTGAGAGTTTATAGTTTTTATCCAATTTAGAAAATTTTTGGCCATTATTCAAATATCTCTCCCCCCCATGTCTTCAAGTTCACTAATCTTTTCTTCTGCAGTATCTGATCTGCTTGTTAATTACTCTCCAGTCATTTTTTTTCATCTTATACATAGTTTTCATCTCTAGAAGTTTGGTTTGGGTCTTTTTTTTTTTTTTTTTTACCTTCCATGTCTCTACTTAACATGTCCAATGTCTCCTCTGGCTCCCTGAACAGACAGAATACAGTACTGTTTTAATGTGCTTGTGTACTAATTCTGTCATCTGTGTCATTTTGAGGTTTCCATTGATTTTTCTCCTCATTATAAGTTATATTTTCCTGCTTCTTTGCATGTTCGATAAGTTTTGATTGGATGTCAGACCTGTGAATTTTGCCTTGTTGGGTGCTGGATAGCTTTGTATTCCTGTGAATATTCTTGAGCTTTGCTCCGAGATGCAGTTGTTACATAGAAGTAGATTGGGTCTTTCAAGTCTTGCTTTAAGCTTCGTTCAGGGGAAGGAGAGCAGCATCTGGTCTAGAGCTGTCTCTGCCTAGCAGATTTTCCCAGCACTGAGGCACACCTTTCTGAGTATTCCTCCCGATGCCCCATGAATTATGAGGTTCTCCAGTCGGGCCGGTGGGAACAGGAACTGTTCCCAATTCTGTTATGAGCTCTGAGGATTTTTCCTTCTGATCTTACCAAGTGGTTCTCTCCTGACCTTGACTGATTTCTTCACGGGCATGTGCTAGTCAGTTCTCAAGTGAACTGTCACAGGGAACTCTCTGCAAATCTTCAGCGCACTCTCTCTGTGCAGCCCTCTCTTTTCTGGTACCCTGCTCTGCGAATTCTGACCACCTTGGCCTCTCTGGACTTGCAGCTCCATCTCCTCAATTCAGAGAGATCAGTGGGTACCACCTGGGTCCTCCTCCTTGGAAGCTCTCTACAGTGGGACGGTCTTACAGTCACCACTTGTTTCCTCTCTCTCAAGGATCATTGTCTTTCATATCTGATGCCCAATGTCTTGGCAATCTAGTTTTTAAACTATTTCCTGTTGGAGGGTAAATCCAGTCCCTGGGACTCAGTCTTGGCCAGAACTGGAGGTACTGCTGCATTGATTCATTGGCATTTTTTCCCAGCACATATGGTAACAGCAGCTGAATGCAAAATACGTAGCACAGGTAAAGGCAACAAGCCTTGTAGGAATACAGTTCAGTCTCGGGTGACCCGTATTTTTCCTCTGACCTCAATTTGGCCATGTGCTCTGTTTTTGAAGAACTTACGTTGCAGCTTCCCCCAATCTTTGTGCATTTTGCCCTTGTTTCCATAGTTCAACACCTCTGTCATCTGTATACCCCCTTCCATCAAGATACGTTCACCTCCTTTTTAAGGGGAAGTCCTGTATTTAATGTGACACTTCTCTGTATAGTACTTATTTACGTCTTTATTTTTTCACTGTGCTGTTATTTTTATTGGGATTATTATTGCTTTTGTTAATGCTGTGATTACTAAGTTGCATTGCTTTTGAGCAATCTGCCTCAACCCTGTTTCTTCCCACAGGCCCCATTGTTTTAGTGCACAATTTTGCACAACGTATGGCCTCTCAGATTATAGCAAAAACACTTGTATATATTTTTGTTTTCATAGCTAACATACTATACACACTGTCTGCGCTTCGCTTTCTTCAGTTAGCTATATACCTTGGGGAACTTTCTAAGTCAGTCTATAGAAAGTGATTCCTCATTCTTTCCACGGATGCCTATTATTCCGTTGAATGGTGTGCTGTAAATGATTTAACCAGTTCCTTATTGGGTGTTTCCAGTCTTTTGCAATTACCACCAATATGGCGATGAATATCCGTATATGTATATCATTTTGGTTTTCTGCAAGTATATCTGATGGGCAGGTTCCCAAAAGTGGAATTCAGGGTCAAGGAGAAAGTCCCTATTTAAATGTGGTAGATATCTCCAAGTTACCCTCCGTAGGTATCCTAGCAATTTAAACTCCCGCCAGCAGTGTCTGAGAGTACATGTTTTGCCACCCCAGTGTAATCTAACATTGGAGTTTTTGCCAATCTTATGCACAAGAAAAACAGTATCTCAGCGTGCTACTAATTTCTAGGTGTGTCGTACAAGGTTGAGCATCTTTTCAGATCTTTGACCACTTTGTGTTTCCTTTTCTGTGAACTAGGCGATTAGACTTGAAAAACTGTACCAAAGAAGAGTGGTAAGGTACTAAGCATACCTGTATTGAAACATAAAGCTTCAATAATCAAAATAGTGTGGTTCAGGTATTTGAATAGACTGATTGACTAGTAGAGGAGGACGTACAGTCCAGAATGAGGCAAAACATGTCAGGAAGTTCAGCACATGGGGCAGATGGCGCCTTAAGTCAGTGGTAAAAGACAGAGTATTCAGTGAATGGTACTGGAACAACTGGTTAGCCATCGGGGGGGGAAAAAAATCCATTCCTATTACTATATACCAGAAAAAAAATCCAAATGGATCAACAGTTTAAACATCAAAAGTAAAACTATAAAAGTACTAGAACAAGAATGAACAAAATTTTTATAACCTTGAAATGCAAAAGGCTTCTGTAACCATGACTCAGAAATCCAGACGTCATCCATGAAAAGGCTGACAGGTTTGACTCTGGGTGTTTGTTTTGTTTTTGTCTTTGTTTTGGTGTGGCAGAGAACACTGGAAGAAACGTCAGAGCAGCAAAAACAAACAAACAAAACAAATCAAATGGCACCCTGGAATGAAATGTCTACTGTCTCAAATCAGAAACAAATGGTTACTCTTTTTCAAGTGATTCTACAGTTCTGTGAATTAAACTCCTCCCCGATGTGATTCTTGTAAATAAAAGAGAAGTGAGCTAGGCATACTGTTACAGGGAGTGGTAAGGGCTGTGGCAGTTGGAGGGTACACACCCATCAGACTTGGTGGGGGGTTGGGGGGTGTTATTTCAGCTTTAGCTCATTGCTACTACACTAGAATGGGACCCCAGAGAGGCCAGATCTTTCCATTTTTCCAGGTAATCCTCAAAACTATATTTTAATGTAAAAATCTCATTCTTTTTCAATATTGACAATGGATTTAAACACTCTCTTTAAAATACCTTATGAAGCAGACAGACATGTATCAGGCTGCTCTTTATGCCTCTATCTTGTAATCTGGTTCCATATTTTCTTAATTGAACCACAGATTGTGAGACCAGGAATGGAAGGAGAAAATTCCAAGCCAAGTGATGACTTGGGGAGCTGGAAAGATCACTATTTTTGGTCCCCACCTCTGATTTATTTCACCAGTGAGGCACGCCCCAGAAGATTTGAATGGTGGGTGTGGTTATAGCTGAGTTGGAACCCGGTGTGTGAAGTCAGGTATTTCCCTGTTTCTTCTGGGCAGCAGCGACCTTCAGGCTGTCCTGGCTCAGCTAGTTTTGAGCAGGCTAAGTCTGCCTGGTCTCACTGTGTCGGTCAAGACAGGAGCCAGGCTTGGCATCCCTTGGGTTCCTGGACTGAGGTCAGGTTTCCTGGTGTGAATCAGCAACTCTTCTGCGCACGATGACGTGGGTGAGGTTTTCTGATACCTGTTAGCGCTCCTGTACCATGCAGTGCCTCCACCCTGCTGGTTACCTTCTCGCCACCTTCACGTGTGTTGGTGGGTTTGCTGCCTCCCACTTGAGCTGAAGTCTGCTGGATTTAGGACATATCGAGGTTAAATGGATGGTCTCTTCCTCTGGTCATAGAACAAGTTTGATTTGGTCACCCACATCTCCAAAAACCGCTGGAGGTGACCGATGAAAACAGCTGGAGAGATTGAGAGTTAGTTTGGGGATCAGGAAGGCTTTTTATAAACAACAGTGCACTAAGGCAGCGCTGGCCTACAGACCTTTCTGTGATGATGGAAACGTTCTTTATCTGTGTTGTCCAATATGGTAGCTGCTAGCCACATGTGGCTGTTGAGCATTGAAATGTGGCTGATGCAACTGAGGAGGTGAAGTTTCAATTTTGTTTGATTTTTAATTAATTATAATGTAAACATAAATGTGGCTGGTGGCTGCCATGTTGGGCAGTGCAATTCTAAGGGGTGATTAAAAACTAACTCGTAACCTGGTTACTGCTGGAGTTGGGTGAGGGTAGCTAGTAGTGGGGAGGGGAGGGGAGGGGACGGGAGGGCTGCTCAGGAAGGCCCTGTGTGACCACTGAGAGAACTTTGGCTTCTGCTCTGAGTACCGATGCTGAAAACTCAGTCTCTGTGCACCGGCACCGAATGGAATCTCTGAGACAAAGTTCGGGTGAAGTAGAAAAGAATAGCTTTTTTGCTTTGCCAGGCAAAGGGGAACACAGCGGGCTCCTGCCCTCAGGAACTGTGTGTCCCAACCTGGGAGGATTTGGTGAGGAGTTTTATAGCAATGGTTTAAGGGTGGGGTTGCCGATAAGATTAGGGTGTGTGTAGGGCCTGCACTCCTTTAATCTGGTCTCATGAGCTTCTCTGGTTCCTTTTAATCTGGCCTCGGGTGGTCTTCTCTGGAATGAAGAGCACTGACATCTTCCATTTATTGAGGTTTTAGTTCTATAAAGAGCTCGAAAGATACTGTTATGTGTGTTCCTTGAGGTGGGACCAGGAACCTGCCCCAAGGCTGCGCTACTGTTTCTGGGCTGCTCCTCCCTTGTCTCTGCATCCCCTCCCTTCCCTGATTAGCAACTGTTTGAATCTGCCCTTTGGGACTCAGGAAAGGTCACAGAGGCTGGAGTCTGTCCCCTACAAACAAGGAATGGGGGACACAGAAAGGCTTTTGTGCCCAGGAGCCCCACGGAGTCCTGCTCAGTTTCACTATCAGACATGGGGAGCAGTGGAGGGTTTTGAGCAGGGGAGTGACAAGGTACATCTTAGTTTTAACAAGCTCTCTCCGGCCACCACGTAGAGAATATACTGCAAGGGCAAGAATGAAGCAGGAGACCAGTGTGGAAGTGTGACTGCAGTAGTTCAGGTGAGAGATGATGGAGGCTTGACTTGCAGGTCGAGGTGGAGGTGGGGAGAAGTGGTCAGATTCTGGGTATATTTTGAGTATGGAATTGCTGATGGATTGATTGTGGGGTGTGGACGGGAGGTATTTGGACCGTTAGGGAGAGGAAGCTCCTGGTCTGTCTCTCTCTGGAGCCCAGGGAAGGAGCTTCATTTTCAAGCCCAGTTTCCCTCGGAAGGTAGTTGAGGTCTTTGAGTGGAGAGCAGCCTGGACACCAGGGCTGTTTACATCCACGTTTCTAACCCCATCAGACCCAGTGCCCCCTTTTTATAACAAATGTCCTAGAAGGCCCCTTCACTCTCTTGAAATTTAATGTGTACATAATTTAACCTACTTACATGTATCTTTTTAAGTCAAGCAGAATGCCCTTACTGTAAAATAAAGAAAGTAATTTGTAAACTGTATTTTTGAACATGTAATTGCCCAGGCATGACCCCACTAGAGGACATAATGAAATAGTCAGACAGACCCATGTGAAGACTCACAAGATCATGGCTGACAAGCTGGGCTACACGGCCAGCCCAGACATCGCCAGCAGTGTGGCCGTCGGCAACGTGAAGTTCAGAACAGTAGACAAGCCTTGGAAAAATCCAAACCAAAGGACAGCGATCCCTCTACTGACAGTGGTGGCATCCTTGGGAAATGGCCCTGAAGCAGTGACAGCCTTCAGGGACATGTTCCCCCAGAGGTCATAGGGATGGACTCATAGAACAAATTAAGATGCTCAGATAACATGGTTTATTAAATCGACTTAAACTGAAAAACAAGGGAAGAGGGCTTCCCTGGTGGCGCAGTGGTTGAGAGTCTGCCTGCCGATGCAGGGGACACGGGTTCGTGCCCCGGTCTGGGAAGATCCCACATGCCGCGGAGCGGCTGGGTCCGTGAGCCATGGCCGCTGAGCCTGCGTGTCTGGAGCCTGTGCTCCGCAACGGGAGAGGCCACAGCAGTGAGAGGCCTGCGTACCGCCAAAAAAAAAAAAAAAAAAAAAAAAAAAAAACAAGGGAAGAGAGATGGAGTTGACCCATTTAGGACAGGGTACATGGAGGTGGAAGGGCCACACGGCCTGGGTCCTGGGTTCTGTGTACGTCCTGTCTCTCTCTCTCAGCCCCATCAGCCTTCCTGATGATGGTGTGTGTGGTCAGTGGGACTGGAATTCAAGCTGAACGAGGGGCTCATCAGGTGAAAGTTACCTGGAGAGTCAGCCCACCCTGCTGTACGGGAGACGGGCAATCTGCCTGGTTCCACTGTAGCTCTCTGGGTACCCTCATGGGCAGCCGTGACTTTCAGCTATATCTCTAGGGCAGAGGGTGCTTGGGGCCAGAGTGGCACAGACTGGTTGTCATCAGCGGGTGGCCAATTTGGGGTTGACGTAACTGTCGGTGTAGAGATGGCAGAAACGGGTTCCTCCTACTGTTTAAGGTTGACCTCCTCCTTTCACTCCTTTCTATATAAGTAACACTTATGTCTCTTCCATCCTTTTTATCACATGTTCCGTTCATTCTATTTTTAATGCGTCATACAAGGTTACTAACTTTCTTTTCCTCTGTTCTTAACACATCTTTAGAATTTTGCCCGTATCTCACAAGCTACTTGCCTAAGTTTATATAATGCTTCTTTTGTTTCATCCATCCTATCTCTTTTTTTCTTGGGAGGGGGGAAATGAATTTTTTTTTCTTTGTTGAAGTATAGTTGATTTACAGTGTTGTGCTAATTTCTGCCGTACAGCAAAGTGACTCAGT
This sequence comes from Phocoena sinus, assembly GCF_008692025.1. Taxonomy (NCBI): domain Eukaryota; kingdom Metazoa; phylum Chordata; class Mammalia; order Artiodactyla; family Phocoenidae; genus Phocoena; species Phocoena sinus. The sequence continues at coordinate 14,040,403 of NC_045777.1, read as the reverse complement.
TATACTTTTATCTTCGGTAGTGGTTTTTGTTTTTTTTTTGGTGGGGTGGTGCGTGCCATGAGGCATACGGGATCTTAGTTCCCCGGCCAGGGATCAAACCCGTGACCCCCCACAGTGGACGCTCTGAGTCCTAACCACTGGATTGCCAGGGAATTCCCTACATTCTTTTTTTGTTTTTTTTTTATCTATATTGGAGTATAATTGCTTTACAATGGTGTGTTAGTTTCTGCTTTATAACAAAGTGAATCAGTTATACATATACATATGTTCCCATATCTCTTCCCTCTTGCGTCTCCCTCCCTCCCACCCTCCCTATCCCACCCCTCCAGGCGGTCACAAAGCACTGAGCTGATCTCCCTGTGCTATGCGCCTACATTCTTTTTTATATTCTCTTCCATTCTGGTTTATCCCAGGAGATTGGATATAGTTCCCTGTGCTATACAGTAGGACCTTGTTGTTTATCCATTCTAAATGTAATAGTTTGCATCTACCAACCCCAAACGCCCAGTCCATCCCTCTCCCTTCCCCGCTCCCCCTTGGCAACCACAAGTCTGTTCTCTGTGTCTGTGAGTCTGTTTCTGTTTTGTAGATAGGTTCATTTGTGTCATATTTTAGATTCCACATATAAGTGATGTCATGTGGTGTTTGTCTTTCTCTTTCTGACTCACTTCACTTAACATGATAGTAATCTCTAGCAGCATCCATGTTGCTGCAAATGGTATTATTTCGTTCTTTTTTATGGCTGAGTAGTATTCCATTGAATAAATGTACCACATCTTCTTTATCCATTCATCTGTTAATGGACACTTAGGTTGTTTCCATGTCTTGGCTATTGTGAATAGTACTGCTGTGAACGTAAGGGTGCGTGTATCTTTTTGAATTACATTTTTGTCTGGGTATATGCCCAGGAGTGGGATTGCTGGATCACGTGGTAATTCTATTTTTAGTTTTCTGAGGAACCTCCATACTATTTTCCACAGTGGCTGCACCAACTTACACTCCTGCCAACAGTGTAGGAGGGCTCCCTTTTCTCCACACCCTCTCCAGTATTTGTTATTTGTAGACTTTTTATTGATGACCATTCTGGCCAGTGTGAGGTGATACCTCATTGTAGTTTTGATTTGCATTTCTCTAATAATTAGTGATGTGGAGCATCTTTTCATGTGCCTATTGGCCATCTGTATGTCTTCTTTGGAGAAATGTCTATTTAGGTCTTCTGCCCATTTTCCAATTGCATCCCATATCTTTTTCTTGTTTTCTACATAGCATAATTGAATATTGTCAAACAGTCGATTAAGAATAATCGAACACATTATAGTAGCATTACTGCAAAGTTTAGTGAATGTTAAAACGCAGGGGGAAGAAAGTCCTTTGTATTTACAGGTAAAATGAACTGATGTGCTAAGACAGGGGTTAGCAAACTTTTTTAGTTAAAGGGCCAGGTAGTACCTATTTTAGACTTTTCAGGCCATAGATCTCTCTCCCAATTACTTGTAACTCTGCCATTATAGCTTGAAAGCAGCCATACATGATATGTAAATAAGTGGGCAAGCCTGTTTTCCAATAAAATCTTACATTTAAAAACAGGTGGTGAGCTGGATTTGGCCCTGGGACTGTAGTTAGCCAACCCCTGTGTTGTAGGATCAGATCATTAAAGCCAGGTCTTCATCTATGTGACTGTCTGGTCAGATATTCAAAAGTCAGGCAGGACCTGGAAAATCCTTCATTTTTCTGCACTAGTCCATGAATTTCAGAATATCTAGCACTCCTGTCTCCTACCTACTAAATGCTACTGTGTCCCCGCAATTTCCAAGCACCCCTACTGGTACCACAGTGCCCTTGACAACCACTGGTTTACACAGTGGCAAGTACAGGCAGTGGGGAGAGGTGGCTATATGTGCAGGAAAGACCATCTGTCATTCACTCAACACACATTCATGAGCACCAGCCCTGCTTCAGGCAGCGTGCTAGGTGCCAGCCAGCGTACAGCCCTGAGCTAACAGTCGAGTCCTGCCTTTATGGAAGTTCTATACCAAGGAGAGGATACACTCTGCTCTAGCTGCCTTAACAAAATATCATAGACCGGGTGGCTTAAACAACAGAAATGTATTTGCTCACAGTTCTAGAAGAGCGGGGAGTCCCAGACTGAGGCGCTGATAGATTGTTTCTGGCGAGAGGTCTCTTCCTGGCTTGAAGATGGCGACCTTCTCGCTGTGTCCTCACGTGACCTCTCCTCGCGTGCCTGAGAGGAGAGATCTCTGGTGTCTCTGTTCTTTTAAGGACAAGTTCCATTGGATTAGAGCCCCACCCTTATGTCCTCATTTAACCTTAACTACCTCCCGAAAGGTCCCATCTCCCAACATTGTGTTTGGGGCTTCAACATACGAATGAGGGTAGGGGTGAGGGGTGTCACAATTCAGTCCGTGAGAGACAGTGAGCAAGGTAATGTGCAAATGACAAGATCATGTCGCCAGTGATGAGTGCTCTGGAGGAAATAAACAGGAAGATTTATCGGAGAGAAACTGGGGAAGAAGGGTCTAATTTGGGGGGTGGGCACAGCGGGTCTCTGAGGAGGTGACAGTAGAGCTGGTACCTGGAAATTAAGAAAGGTGTTCATGGGTCATGAGTGTCCCAGACAGACGGGAGGCCCAGTGGCTGGAGTGCAGGAGGCTAGAGGATAAGGTCGGAAGTGGGTGAGGCCAAATCTTGCAGAGCCTTGTGGCCACGTGGAGGTGTTTGGGTTTCATCTTGAGAGGACCAGGCAGCCGTCAGGGGGTTTTAAACAGGGAGGGGGATCTGGTTTGCATATTAGAAAGACCAGTCGGCTACTGTGGGGTGAGTGGACTATAGGGGGCTCATGAAAGATGCATGGAGACCAGGAGGAAGGTCTCTCCGGCCACCACCCCACCCCAGGTTCTCCCCTCCCTCAGGGTCTTTAGGGCAGGCACATTGGAGCCCATATTCACAGAACTTGCCTGTAACAACACCTACCAGGTCCCAGAGACTCTGTTCAGAACATTCTAGAATTGAAACAAGAGGGAAGGGGGCAGGGCACAACCTTTAGAAGAATGACATAGCCATAGGACATGACGAAAACTGGTTAGAACCAACTAGGTCCAAGATGGTGGAAGATTTGACTTCCAGTAGACCTTGAGCCTTATTATACACTCATTGTAATATATTAGCATGCTAAATGACATACCCACCAGTGCCATGACAGTTCCGAGGCTAACCATAAAAGGCCAAAAAGTGGGCGGTGGCCCAATTCCTGGAAATCCCCACCCCTTCCCCAAAATAGTTGGAATAATCCTTCCACTCATTAGCCTATGAAATTACCCAGCCCATAAAAACTAATCACCCCATATTTCAGGGCCTTTCACCTTCGGAGGTGGCCCACACTCTGTGGAGTGTGTTTCTCTCTAAATAAATCCACTTCTTACCTGTCACTTTGTCTCTCACTGAATTCTTTCTGCGATGAGACATCAAGAACCTGAGATTCATTAAGTCCTGAGACCAGATGCGTGATCTCAATTTGAAAAGATCATGGGGGGCTTCCCCGGTGGCTCAGTGGTTAAGAATCCGCCTGCCAGTGCAGGGGACACGGGTTCGAGCCCTGGCCCGGGAAGATCCCTCATGCCGCGGAGCAGCTAAGCCCATGCACCACAACTACTGGAGCCTGCGCTCTAGAGCCCGCGAGCCACAACTACTGAAGCCCGCATGCCTAGAGAAGAGAAGCAACAAGAGAAGCCACCGCAGTGAGAAGCCCGTGCACCGCAGTGAAGAGCAGCCCCCGCTCGCCACAACTAGAGAAAGCCCGTGCGCAGCAACGAAGACCCAACGCAGCCAAAAATAAATTAAAAGAAAAAAGTTTTAAAAGACCATGGGTTCAAGTCCCAATTGCATGGTTTCAGCATCATCCCAACTTATCCTTTCACTCCTGAAGGAACAGAGACCCAGAGAAGGGCTTTGACATGTCCCTCTGGTGTCATTTGTTTTCATTTTTAGTTCTGAGATGTCAGTGAAACTGGAATTGAGCCCACACCAAGGTCGGTGTCTGCAAAATCTGTTGAAAATGTGGCAGAATAAATCTCTCTGATAATTGTGGTCAAGGGGTAGGAGGTGAGGGGAGTAAGAAAAGGAAAACAAAAACGAACCGAAAAGCAAAAAACTACAGACACACAAAATGGAGAGTTATTCAAGGTACAAGTCCCTGCCATGGCAACTCCTCAGAGATAAAAGAAGGGAGCAGTCTGCTCCCAGCCCGGGGCAGTGGGCCTTCTGCTGGGGATTGAAATGGGTAGTTAAGGGGTGGGCAGCAAGGGAAGGGAGGACACAGCCTTAGGCAGGGAGCCATTGATTAGGGGAGAGACACAGTTAGACAGATACTGCAAATCCATCTTCACTCAGAAGCCGAAGGCAGGACGGAGCCAGGCTATGGATACATAATTTGTACCCTTAGAGCAAATCAGATCCTTTCTGCTCCTAAAAGTTCAGTTAGTAAAGGGGGACCAGAGCCCATATCCCACCCTGGATACCTGTGCCTCTCGCCCTGATCTGAGGAAGCTTGCAGAGAATTTCTCTGATTCTCTCAGCAGAAGTTTCTCTCTTTCAGCATCATTTCCTAGTCAATAGTTTCCACGTGCCCCAGGCAGGCAGCATCGTCCTCCAGACCCTAATCCACCTGCCTTTTTATACTGCTTTGTAATTTTTCATGTATTTATTTTAAATCGCATAATAACACTAGTGTTGTATATTCTGGAACTTCTCTGTGCTTGCGTGTGTGTGTGTGTATGTGTGCGCGTGCAAGCGTGTGTGTGCATGTTTCTCCTCCCACAACTGGAAAATTCCCTTTTTTAAAAAACGTACCTTGCTGTTCATCTTGTTTTATAAACTGCCTTTTATATTTTTCACTAAATAACATGTTTTGAAGGTCTTTCAAAGTCAGTTCAAATATACCCAGATTATTCTATTTTCTGGCCTCCAACTGCTCCATGAGGAAAACCAAGCACCTGGGTTGGAATCCCAGCATCACCACTTACTGGCTGTGTGACTGCAGGCAAATACCATCTCTGAGACTTGGTTTTCTCATCTGTGAAATGGGGTCTAGGAGTAGCTGATCTGTTGTGGATCTGGAGGCCAGGTAGTCGTGCATGCGGCTTAGGACAGCGCCTGGAAGAGTCAGGGCACTTCATTAGTGTCGGCTATTATTATTCATATGGATAAATCATGGTATTTAGCCATTGCTCTTTGGACAGGCAATTAGATCATCTCACTGTTTTTACCTCCTCTGAAGCTCGCAGTCTCTGTACCTTTTCTGCCCCAGAGTATGGGTTGTTCCCCTGGAGAATTAGTGGCCAGGCTGGAACTTTGGTGGTTGGGCATATCTGCTGCCCCTGCTACTTTGTACTGGTGATCCCCATCTCTGTGCGTGTCTTTGTCTCCCTTTGGGTCAACCAGGGCCCCCTTCCAAGCTCTTCAGCAAACCTCTCCAGGTCTCACCAAACCTTGCATCTCTGCCACTCCAGCCCTAAATTGTGGTCTCCAAAAAGCGGCTACCCGAATGATTGTGCGACCCCCAAACCATAGCCCAGGGCCATCCCAGCTGCTGCTGCATTTGGGCCCCAATCAGCTGCCTGACCTTTAAATTCTCCAGGCTTCTCTGAATGATCTCATTATAGACCCCTGGGGCCAAAATAGGGTTGTGGCTAAAAGGATGCCCAGGAGGACTCCACCTTGGGGGAGGGAGTGGGACTTGTGACCTCGGAGGCCCAGATTCTTAGGGTTTGTTGTTGCTGAGGCTTTAACCTCTCTCATGGCAAGTGACCTGCCATGGGGTCATTCACCATGTGGACATCTGAAATTGCACATTGGAATGGCTGGCCAGTTGCCCTGGCCAGGAAAGTTGGGGCAGGTTATTAAAAGGGACAGGTGGGGACTTGCCTGGTGGCGCAGTGGTTAAGGCTCCGAGCTCCCAATGCAGGCAGCCCTGGGTTCAATCCCTGGTCAGGGAACTAGATCCCACATGCGTGCTGCAACTAAGAGTTCGCACTGCCACAGCTAAGGAGCCGGTGTGCCGCAACTAAGGAGCCCACTTGCCTCAACTAAGACCTGGTGCAACCAAATACATAAATAAATAAAAATTAAAAAAATAAAATAGAAGGGATAGGTGGAGTCATCTTTCAGTGTTGGCCCAGCGTGGGACAATGTCAGGGATAACATACCCTTCTCTCTGGGACTCACCTTTCCCACCTGTAAAATGAGAGAGTTGGACTAGGAATCAGTGGCTTTCAACCTTCTGTGATCATAGTCAACACTAAAAAAGACATTCTTCATCACAGCCCAGGACACATGTAATGTACAGACACTTGCGTGCATAACAAAGTTTGTGCAAAAACAAAAAACAACCACTCACTCTTACTATGTGTTTTGCCCTCCAATATTTTCTGTTTCACTGAACTAAAACTAATAGAAACAAAACACAATCCTCTTCTATTTTATTTAAAAGCTTGCTGGTCAGGACACAGAAATTGATTTTGCCTCCCACTGGTGGGTCGTGGTCCACAGTGTGGGACTCTGGACAAGTTGATTTCCAAGGTCCTTTCTGCTGATAGCTTGGTGATGAGATGGCTGAATTTTTCTTTAAATAATCATTTATTTTTGCTTGACTTTAAAAGTATTATTCGTATGTTCAGGGCTTCCCTGGTGGCGCAGTGGTTGAGAGTCCGCCTGCCGATGCAGGGGACACGGGTTCGTGCCCCGGTCCGGGAAGATCCCACATGCCGCGGAGCGGCTGGGCCCGTGAGCCATGGCCGCTGAGCCTGCGTGTCCGGAGCCTGTGCTCCGCAATGGGAGAGGCCACAGCAGTGAGAGGCCCATGTACCGCAAAAAAAAAAAAAAAAAAAAGTGTCTTATGTTCATTGGAATCATTGAAAAATACCATAAAAGCGCAATGAAGAAATTTGTATTAATAATCTATATACCCTCCATTTCATTAAGCTTCTTTGTTTTATCTTTGGTTCCACCAGTTCCTAGATTTAAATTTTTAAACCTAGCATATGTATAGTCTTGAACAAATTAAGATTGTGTTGAATAAATAGATTTAGGTTTTGTGGGGTTTTTTTAATATGGTGTGCAGTTTTCATCTTATTGAACTTTCTTTGCAAACATGCTTTTGAAGGACCTTGTGGTACCCACTGAATCAGTGTACCATAATTTATTTAATGAGTCACATAATGCTGGGCATTTAAGGAGTTACCAGCTTTTTCCATCTCATACAGGGGGCAGCAAATTACAGCTGAACAGCCAAGCAGCTGTATTGATGAATAACGTTTTATTGGAATATCCCCACACCCACTCATGTTTGTATTGCCAGAGCTGCTTTCTAATGTTTGTATTGCCAGAGCTGCTTTCTAATTGTAACGGCAGAGCTGAGTAGTTGCAACAGAGACCTCGTGGCCTGAAAAGCCTAAAATAGCTACCTTCTGGCCCTTCGCAGGAAACGTTCGCTGCCCCTGGGTTAACAGATGATGCCACAGAGAATATATTTGTGTTCACATCATTGTGCCATGTTTGGCTATCTGGTCCTTCTTAAGGACATCTATTAAACGCATTAAAATAGGGGACTTCCCTGGCAGTCCAGTGGTTAAGACTCCGTGCCTCCACTGTAGGGGGTATGGGTTCAATCCCTGGTCAGGGGGCGAAGATCCCACATGCTGCACAGCACAGCCAAAAAAAAAGTATTAAAAATGTAATTTGATAAAACCCTGAAGTTCTTGGCTTGCTTTGGTTTCCAGAATGAAATGTAAATGACTAGGTTAAAATGAAGAAAAAAAAAAAACATTTCTTCTTATTTAATAGTGCTACACTTGGAGTGACCATCTAATTTATTGCCTGAACCTGGACGTTTTTTTAGTATGAAAAAGAACACCGTTAATAATTATGCCAGGAGAACAGCATAATCCAGAGTGGCCGTGGGTCCACAGGACACACCCTAGCCATGTTTTAAATTGTTTCTGGAGAGGTTGTGGGTTCTGGTCTTCCACTAACTGCTGTGTGACTGTGGACAGATAGATTAGTGTGCCTGTCTGGTCCTTCGTGTTCTCCACAGTCATGCCAGCCAACCCAAGACCCTTCCGCTGGTTATCAAAATCCAATGCAAGGCAGTTTAGGGTTTTAAAAGGCATGTGTTGGTTCATAGAAGCAGGGCAAGTGCAGCTGGCCTCGGGGACCTGGAACCAGAGATGCAAATCTCTGGCATCTGGTTCTCACTCTTCGTCTGTGTCCTTCTATCAAATGGTTCCACAGTGCTGCACACTGCCTCCTGTACCTTGGGGCTTAAAGCTTCTCAGTTTCATAATGAGACAGGAAAAGAGGCTTCTATCTCCCAGCTCCAGTTTCAAAAATTCCAGAGAAGATCTCTAAGTGGTTCTTAAACCAGTCCCTGTGGTCGGAGATTGTGATTGGCTCAGCCTGGGTCACATGCCCATCCTGCGGCAAAGGGTGGGGAGGGGCAACGGGTAGGCAGACCAAAACAGTAGATGGCCAATATTTAGTCCCTTCTGTCTGCCAGTGAGCAGTGGGGATGGCTTTTCAAGATAAGAAGAGCCATTCATTTTTAAGTCGTGTTAATTGAATCTCTATAAAACTCTCTCAATATATAGAGTCGCTGTAGAGAAATTGAACAGAGACATGGGATTCACACCAGAACTTTCTTTGGGTAAAATTTCTTATCATTTATACAGGTTCCAAAAGTTTAGTAGGCATGGCGAGTGTTTTATTCACTTTTAACTTGGAGTTCTACAAATTTAGTCTCAAGAAGCGTAGCCAAGCAGTGTTCACGTGAGTGTGTGGCCTCTGGCGCCCAGCTGCCAAGGTCTGGATTCCAGCTCTGCCACCTTAGAGGATGTGTGACCTTAGTCCAGTTACTTAACCTTTCTGTGCCTCAGCTTCTTCAGCCGGAAAGACAATAATAGTCCCTACTTATAGGATTGTTGTAAAGATGAAAGGAGTGGTTCTGAACTACACAGAATAGCGCCTGGAACACAGTATGTGCTTGATAAACATAAGCTATGTGTTTGATGAATTCTGTGATTTTTTTTTTGAGGCTTTATCGATAATGTTAGTTGAGGACTCAAGTCCATGCGGTATTTCTGGTCACTCAAGGACACGGGAGTAGAGGCAAGCCCAGGTTTGAAGGCCTTTTGGCAGGCAACAGTGTTTAGCTGGAACTGAAACCATTTGTTTTCTATGTATTTTCTATTTTTACATTTTCATAACTGATGGCAAGTGGTATTGATTTTCTCTTTACGGTAGTGATATAAAGTCTTTTCCTCGGACAAATTTTTTTAAGATAAACAGTGATTTTGTAGATACTGTGACTTAGGACAAAGCTAAGTTTTCTAAACATGAGTCAATCTAAAGTTGATTTACGGGAAATTAAGTAAAATAAGTACAGGTGGTTTGGAGATGTGGTGAAAATCATAAAGAGGTAGGGAGATAAAGTCTGGATACATGGATCTAGTTTGATATCTTCGTTGCACAGACATGGAGATGGAGGCTCCGACTGGGGACATGCTCTGCCTGGGGTGACCCAGCTTCCCAGTGACAGGGCCAGGAGGCATCCCTGAATTCTGCAGTTCAGAGGCCAGGCTGTCCTTGTGCCCATGACCCTGTCCCTGCCAGAGTTGCAACAAAAAGTGGTGAATGCCATCAAGTCAACAAGATCACCTGGATTCGTTTCCTAAGGCCGCCATAACAAGGTACCACAAACACGGTGCCTTCAAGAATGAAAATTTATTGTGTCACAGTTCTGGAGGTAGATGTTTGAAATCAAGATGTCATTTACAAGGTTGGTTCCTTCTGGAGGCTCCAAGGGAGCATCTGAGCCATGCCTCTGTCCTAGCTTCCGGTGGCTGCTGGCAACCCTTGGCATCCACTCTCCGCCTTGCCCTTCCCCTGATATTCTCCCTGGGTGTCTGTGCCCAAATGTCCCTCTTCCTAAAAGGGCGCCGGTCATTGGGTTAGGTGCCACCCTAATCCAGGATGACCTCATCTTACCTCAATTACATCTATCTCTAAATAAGGTCACATTCACAGGGACCAGGGGTTAGGAGTTGAATAGATCTTTTCGGGGGCACCCTTCAACCCACAGCATCACCCACCCGGGGTCCCCCCTGCTGAGTAGCAAGAGGCGGGGGCTGAGAGCTGTGTTCCGTCCCTGAGATGTCTGGGCTGTGCAAAAAGATTGAAACCACCCAAGCGAGAGGTCGGTCAAGGCCCCTGCCGCTCAGCTGGCTTGCATTAGTCTCAGTCTAAGTCTGTGGCGGCAAAGGCGGTCCAGACCCCGGCAAGTTCGACAAGGAGCGGCCGCCGCCAGCAAAGGTCAGGGCTCCCTCTTTACAGTATAAATACAACCCCCTTCCCGGCCACCCCGCTCCCGCAGCCACACAATATCTCTTTCAAAGATCTCAGAATACCAAAGCAGACCGTACCAAATTGACTTTATTATTTTTAAACTGGCCCCTTCTGTCCACCACCCGCCACTGCCTCCCCAAGGGGAAAAAAATTCATAATAGATGTTTCTGCAGCATGTGCCTCTGTTCTCTGCCCTCCGGTGGCTCTCGGAACCTGGGGGCAGTGACTCTCATGGTGTGTCCTAATAGCCAGCATTTGTTTGACAAATATTTAGTGACCACCAACCACATCATGGCCACCATGAATCGGTGGCCCGTTCAGCGACAGGTGCTGAGCCCTCGTGAAAACAGCTAACATGGGGGGAGGGCTTCTGGGGTCCAGGGCCCAGGCCGAGCACGTCGCCTGCATTCGCTCCCTTGGTCCTCACCTGAGCACTTGCGGCAAGTTCGTTGCCACTTGACAGGTGAGATGACTGAGGCTCTGAGGAAGGAAGTCACAGAGCCAGGACGTGCCATACCAGGATGAGGGCTGGGACTAACGTAAAGCAAGCAAGGCATTCTCCCAGGTGCGGAATTTAAGGGGGTGCCCCCAACTCAGTGATCATGATCGATATTTTCATGCAATATTTAGAAGAGTCAAGGTCAGTGCCCAAAAACCCCAATGAAGAAAGCATTGAATTTTTAAAGGAAGACAGACTGTGGACGTTTGCTTGTTCTAAAGCCTTGCACTATTGTTCACAGGGAACAGTTGTTTCCAGTCGCCCCATGATTAGGGGCACACACTGTCATGGGGTCCTGCCAGGTGGGTCTGTGAGGGTGTGCAAACAGCTTTGGCAGCTTTGTATATTGGGGGGTTTATATATAGTCATGCTTTTTTGAATTTGGAGTGTTTAATAACTTTTTTCCACTTGCTTCAAAATACGAGAGGATATTTTGGTAAAGGCACATAGGAGCGGGCGTTTTTTCTTTGCCACAGGTCTGGCACCGACCAGGACGCTCCTCCAGGCAGCCTGGATAAGAAGTCCTTCTCTTTCATGATTCCCTTCTGGTAGGTCCTACGATGTCACACACACGACCTCACGTAATCCTCATAACCAAGGATGGGGGTGCAGACACCTGGACCCTGAGTTCCTATTCCAGCTCTACCATCTAATAGCTGCATGACAGGCAAGCAGCTTCACTTTTCTAGGCCTCAGTTTCCACATTTGTAAGATTCAGATCACAGGCGTCTCCACCTTGTCAGTTGTGTTGCTGTAAGATTATTGTAAGGATTAAATGTGTCAGTGTAAAACCCTGAGAATAGAGCATGGCACAGAAGAAGCACCACATGTTCATGAGTAGTATCATTATTATGAATATTACTGTGTTTGTTTTCTATTGCTGCTGTAACAAATTACCACAAAATTGGTGGCTTAAAACAGCACAAATTTGTTACCTTACAATTCTGGAGTTCAAAAGTCCAAGGTCAAAAGGTCTCACTGAGCTAAAATCAGAGTGTCAGCAGGACTGCATTCCTTCTGGAACCAGGGAAGAATCCATTTCCTAGCCTTTTCCATCTTCTAGAGGCTGCCTGCATTCCTTGGCTTATGGCCCCTTCCTCCGTCTTCAGAGCCCAGAGCAGTGGGTCAAGTCCTGCTCACATAGCATCACTCTGATCTGTGGTTACATCTCTCTCCTGCCTCCCTCTTCCACTTTTTTTCTTTTTTTGCGGTACGCGGGCCTCTCACTGTTGCGGCCTCTCCCGTGGCGGAGCACAGGCTCCGGACGCGCAGGCTCAGCGGCCATGGCTCACGGGCCCAGCCGCTCCGCGGCATGTGGGATCTTCCCGGACCGGGGCACGAGCCCGCGTCCCCTGCGTCGGCAGGCGGACTCTCAACCACTGCGCCACCAGGGAAGTCCCCCTCTTCCACTTTTAAGGACCCTGTGATAACACTGCACCCACCTGGATAATCCAGGATCCTCTCCCCAGTTTAAAGTCAGCTGATTAGCAACCTTAATTCCATCTGCAACTTTAATCCCCTTTTGCCAGGTAACCTAATATATTCACAGATTCCAGGGATTAGGATGGATGTCTTTGGGGGTGGGGGCGAGGCATTATTCTGTGTACCTCACTCACTCGTCCACTCATCAGTAACAAATATTTATTCATGGTGCGCACTGTGTGTCAGGTTTGGGGTCACAGCAGTGACAAAACAGATAAAAACTCCGCCGTCACAGCTCCATCTGTCCTCACTGTGAAGCTCAGCAGCTTCACCTCCTTCGTGGTGCTCCCTGCCCTCGAAATCCCGACGTCCTGGGCTCTGGAAGGTGCCGGCAAAGAAAAAGCTAAACGGGGAGCCTGCCCCTTCAGACCCCCGTGACATGCCTTATGCAGGAAGCCCCTCAGTGCCGGAGTGGCTGGCAGTGTCCAAAGAAGCAGAAATGCTGTCCTGGTTACTGTGGCATCAAATGCTTGGATCCTGTAGACCCATCGAAGCTGGTTAAGGTCAATCCTGGGAAGTGTCCAGCAGTCACTGGCCAGTGTAAGAGGCCCAACCCCATAAACCAAGGGTCCCTAACCCCTGGGCCACCCTGTTAGGGACCGGGCCGCACAGCAGGAGGTGAGCAGCGGGCGAGCGAACAAAGCTTCATCTGCTGCCCCCTTAACCCCCCCCCCCCCATCGCTGGCATTACTGCCTGAACCGTCCCTCCCGCCCCCCATCTGTGGAAAAACTGTCTTCCACGAAACCGGTCCCTGGTGCCAAAAAGGTTGGGGACCGCTGCTAAATGACTGCCTGAATAAGAGCCAATGCCTGAACATCTCAAGTGCTGCAGGAGCTGTGTGGGAGTTCATGTGTGGGCCAGTAAAAGGATTATTCTTACCAGTTCACTGACATGAGAATTTCCTGGTCTGTGTGGTCTGGGGATTCCTTTTTCCCCCAAGACGGGGAAAAATGAGGGTACCTTGATGAAGGTGTGGCTTCATGACCAATACCTCCTTGAGGGTGGCCTGCTTTATCTATGTATCCCCAGCATCCAACGTGAGGCTTAGCCCACAATAGGAAATGTGTGTTGATTCGTAATAAATAAATGTAGAAAGTTTAAAAAAAAACAAAAAAACCACTGCCCTTGCAGAGCTTCCATTCTAACAAAGGGAGATAGAAAATCAGTAAGATTCTTTTTTCATTTTTCTTATAAGTAAATTTCATAGTGTTTCAGAGAGTGATGGATTTGTGCAGAAAAACAGAGCAGAGGAGGGGATTGGGAAGCTGGTACAGAGCAGAAGCGATTTTAGATAGGGGTAGGGGTTAGGGAGAGCCTCGCTGAGAAGGTGAATTGGAACAGAGACCAAAGGAGAGGAAGGGCACCCTGCAGGGAGGTCAGGGAAGGGCATTCCAGGCAGAAGGAACGGCACTGCAAAGGCGGCAGTGCATCTGCGTGTCTGAGGGGCAGCTGAGGGACCAGCGCGCTGGAGTGAGGTAATGAGGGGGAAAGGGAAGAGGTGAGGCCAAGAGTTAGTGATGGGGCCAGGTTGGGTGGACCACTGTGGGGACTGCGGCTTCGCCTCAAGTGAGGTGGGAAGGGTGGGAGGAGGGATGGGCTTGGACTTGGGTTCTGTATCACTTTCCTAGGGCTGCTGTAACAAATTACCACAAACTGCGGGGCAACAGAAATGTATTCTCTCACAGTTCAGGAGGCCAAAAGTCTGAAATCCAGGTGCAGCAGGGCCCTGATCCCTCGGAAGGTTGTGGAGGAGGATCCTTCTTGTCTCTTCCAGCTTCTCGGGGCTCCAGGAGTTCCTAGTCTGATAGTTGCATCCCTCCAAACTCTGCTTTCGTCTTTATCATCTTCTCTCTGTGTCTCTGTGTTCTTTCCTGTCTCTTAAGGACACTCTCATTGGAATTAGGGCCCACCCTAATCCAGGAGGATCTCATCCTCGTCCTTACCTGGATTACATCTGCAAAGACCCTATTTCCAAATAAGGTCACATTCTAAGGTTCTGGGTGGACATGAATTTGGGGGCGGTGGGGGGACACAATTCATCCCACTCTGGGTTCTCGCAGGATCTGCTGTGTGGAAAGTACTCTGTAGGCAGACAAGGGCTGGATGCAGGGAGTCCAGGAGAGGAGGGGCATGACTCCTCAGTGAAGGGGAGGAGGTGGTGAAAATCACCACCTGTCCTGACCCAGGCTGGGAGACCCGTGGCTCCTGTGGCCCTGGGCTGGAGGGTCAAAGGTCAGGGAAGGGCCTCCTCCATCCCCTGCTATGCAGGAGAGCGTCTCACATTTACAGTGGGACAGATCGGTCATTGCTTCTGCCCACATGAATGTTCCTGGGACAAATCTTCTAAGACCAGAAGAAATCCTGAGGGTGTGTGTGTGTGTGTGTGTGTGTGTGTGTGTGTGTGAGTGTGTGTGTGTGTATTTATTGTGGTAAAAAACACATAAAATTTACCATCATAATTATTTTTAAGTGTACAGTATAGTAGTGTTAACTGTGTGTACACTTTTGTGCAACAGATCTGCAGAATTTTTTCATCTCACCAAACTGCAAGTATATCCATCAAACAACAAAGCCCCATCTTCCCCTCCTCCCATCCCATGGTGACTACCATTCTGCTTCCTGTTTCCAAGAGTCTGACCGCTTTAGATACCTCTTAGAAGTAAAACCATGCAGGATCTGTCTCTTGAGAGGCCTTTTTAAAGAACAAAATAGACTTCTAGAAACCGAAGGGCAGGTGTGGACAAAAGCTCTGTAGCAGTGAGTACCAAACATTTTTGCCCTGGACCAGGTGTGGGCTTACCATGACTCACAAGCCCAGACCTTCCCACTGCCTGTCTTTGTATATAGCCCAGGAGCTCAGAGTGATTTTTTTTTACACATTCAGACGTTTGAGGGAAAATACTGAAAGAGGAATATTTCCTGACACATGAAAATGATATTAAGTCAAATTTCAGTGTCCACAAATAAAGTTTTATTTGCCCACCGGCCCTTTTATTCGTTCACGTGTTGCCTGTGGCTGCTTTCATTCTATAGGGGCAGAGTTGAGTAGCTGCTGCAGAGACCATACAGCCAAAGCGGAAAGCAGTTTACTATCTTTACTAACCTTTACAGAAGAGTTTTTCCTGTCCCCCAATCTAGACCCACAGGGAGATTATATTATAACACTATTATAATATAGTGTTATATTTTAACACTATAATATAACACTATATAATATTGTGTTATATTTTAACATTATTCAGGCACTCACGCTTAAGCATGGTGACACGGATATACACACAATTGAAAGGAAGTATCAGCAAAATAAGTCACGCCTCCCACACCTGAGATAGGTCCAGCATTTCCAGTTCTTTTCTCTTCTCTTGAGGCAGCAGTGGCTCCATCTCTAGATTCATCTCCTGGCCCATCAGTGGGTCTACCCAATTTGTAAATACTGTTCCACAGAGTGTTACCGAGTCCAAGCTCGTACTGTTCACCGCACAACAGGCCACAAAATCGAGAGACAGTTGTTGAGGCAAGGAATAGCGACTTTATTTGGAAAGCCAGCAGACTGAGAAAATGGTGGACTAGTGTCCCAAAGAACCATCTTACCCCAGTTAGAATTCAGGCTTCTTTCATACTAAAAGGAGAGGGGGTGTGGCTAGTTGTTGCAAACTTCTTGGCGTCAGAATCCTTTGTTCTTGCAGCCCTCCCTGTAGGTCAGGTCATGATGTTTCTGTAAAACACCTCCAACAAAACAAATGTTATTCTTTGTTCTGCAACTTTTTATCTCTGTATGAATGGAAAAGTGTTACACCTTTAAAGGTCAGAGCCTTGAGAATGGGCTATCCTGTATATTTCAGGCTATCTGCAGCATTCTTAACTTGTAGCAAAAGTAATAGAATACAAAGGTTAAAGTAAAAGAAACAGATCCAATAAGGAGTCTGATTTGTTCTTCCCTATTAGAAGAGTAGTGGAAACATTGTGGTCTTTGAAGAATGCTATAATATGCTTGGGTTAGAACCCAGCTCCTCTCTGCCTCTTCCTGAAAGGGGGATTTTGGCCAGCTTCCTTCCACAATCAGAGACTCTGTTTTCTTTCTGTTCTGTAGAATGGAGATAGTATCTTACCCTGTAGAGCTGACCTGACAACTAGTGGGAAATACAGAGTCAGGGGCTCAGCGCCTGGCCTGGCCTGGCCTTCGGAGACACTCAGGACACGCAGCCACCACTGTTTTTTTCATTCCTGTTTCTGTTACAAACTCTGTCTTCGCACAATAAAAACCACCCGCACATAGCAGTAACTGTTTTCAGTGCACTACAGGGTTAACAGCACCAGTACCAACAGGTAGGTGGTGAAACTAGCCTCATAAGACAGAGAAGGTTACTAAGGCACAGAGATGTTAAGCGAGTTCCTTGAAATGAACTCAGCCTTTCTGGTCAAGATGCGTTGCTGTTACCACTGTGTTGAACTGTCGGTAGAAATGGGAGGGTGGGGGTGGGGGGAGGGGGCAGAAAGAGGGAAAGGAGATCCAGAGGCTTATCACTGAACAGCACGTTTTCGGTTAACCCTTGGCATGCCAAACTGTGTGCTCAGAGCTGCAGGGGACCAGAAGCACCCCTGGGGCTCCTGCAGGTAAGCAGCGTAGGCTTGGCTGTAAGCATAAACACCCCTCCCCCCACAAGGAAGTTAGATAACCAGCAGGTGGACATCACACCCCCTGGCCTGCTGGAGCCCGACCAGGAGCTCAGCTGTCACCTCTACCCCTGGGAGTTAAACTCTGCCAACAAACTTGCTTTTGCTTCTCCGGTGTTTAAAGGACCTTCTGATCTTCAAGACATCCAGAAACTTTGGCAACTCTGACCCACCAGAAAATCCCCCCCCCGCCCTTTCCTTTCATGATATATTAATTACGTTTTATGAATAGTTAATACATGCACATAGTACAGAGGTAGCAATTATATCTTCCTCCTGCCCCTGTCCCACTGCCACCCATGACTCTTCCCCAGAAGCAACCCCTGTCACCAGTTCTTGGGTATCCTTCCAGAGATAGTCTGTGCATGTCACATTTGACAGTTTTTATACAAATGATGAAAATCCGACCCTAAACCAACCAGGACTCAGAGCCTTTCAGCTACTGCCTGCGGCTCACTCTGGTGTGTTCTTCTCATCGTCAGCTTACAGTGTCAAGTTCTGGATTCTGTCAGAGAGAACTGGACAAATCAAGGAAGCCATTGGTGAATTTCATTTGGCAAACATCTGAGGCTTTGTTTGGCCTCAGTGGGAAAGCATGTGGGGATAAATTAGTGATGTCTGCCGTGATCGTGGAAGGAGGATTTATTGGGTGCATGTGCAGATTTTTCTCCCTTGGTCCAGAAAGTGTTTCCTAAACTTCAGGCGCTCGATACCTTATTCATGATTTTGTCACCCGTATTGTTATTTGTTGGGTTTTTTTAATTTATAGACTTCTTCTGGCTTAAAATAAATTCATTTTAAAAGGTAAATTTATAGCATTACCTTAAGTGAAAAGCCAGTATTGTTTGCCATAAATGGAAAGAACTGGTAAAAATAAGTTCACTGAAAATAAAACAGTATTATTAAATCCTAGCCAAGGCTCTGAACCTCTTAACTAAAAAGAGAGATTAGTGAGTATTAGAGATTTCTCCTTGACCTATTAATAATTAATATTTATTTAATACTATGTTCCAGGTGCTACCTCATTAACCGTTCACAGCTACTGTATAAAATAGAAATTATCATGTCTGTTTTATAGAAGAGGAAACCGAGGCACAGAGAGGGCCAATAACATGTTCAAGGTCACTCAGCTAATGAGTAGTGAAGCCAGGATTCGGACCCACCCAAGCAGTCTAGTTCCAGAGTCCAAGCTCTTAACCTCTGAGCTAGGCTACCTATGAGATAGATTAAAAGAGAATTAAAAAGGGATTCATCCAGAATTATCTTCTGTACACCCACTAGGGATTTCTGGCACACTCTGGGACCTCTGGACTAGTAAAAGAAGCAAAACTAGACTTAGGACAGAAGTCTGGGTTCCAGTCCTATTTCTGTTACTAATTCATATATGACCCTGGTCATTCAGTCTCTGATCTTCTATTTT
The DNA here is from genome assembly GCF_008692025.1 of Phocoena sinus. Lineage (NCBI taxonomy): Eukaryota > Metazoa > Chordata > Mammalia > Artiodactyla > Phocoenidae > Phocoena > Phocoena sinus. The sequence continues at coordinate 14,021,914 of NC_045777.1, read as the reverse complement.
CCTATCTGTAAAGTACAAGGGTTGGGCTATATTTGAGCTGCTAGATGGCAAGAACCATCTCTTAATCTCATAGGACCCATGGCATCTGGCACACATTTTCAGTTAGAGTTCATTCAGCCAGAAGCAACAGAAAACCCAATGTCCCAGCTTCCCTCGGTCTGTCTGCCCTATTGTCCTTAACCTCTAGCTTTCATCCTCATTCTTGTCACCTAATAGTCACCAAATGGCTGCTTCACCTCCAGCCCTCACCTCCACATTCCAGGCATGCAGAAGGAAGAATCAAGAAGGAGCAAAGCCAGGATCAGGAAAGCTGAAGTTTTCAGGTCTTGCTGTGTTGGCTGGATTTGTGTCATATGGCCACCCTTGACTGCAGGGGAGGCTAGAGAAATAATTATTTTTACCTGGGTGCGTTGCTACTCCAGGTGGCTTCTCTTAACAAGAATGAAGAGGAAATGGATATTGGGTAGGCAACCATTAGGTGACTATAAATGCGCAAAAATGAAAGGAAGAAGGGGAGGATTAATCCCTCAGACCCCTCCCAGCTCTACAGAGCTATGATAAAAGAATGTTCATCCTTCTCCCTCCTAAGGAGTTCAGTGCCCAACAGCATGAATGCTATATTTTTCCATAAATGGGCTTCTCTGTGAACTTCTACATGTTGAGGCCACTTTTGTTTTTACTGGCAAACTTAATCCAGGGGAACGAAAGTTCACCACAGTGCAGATGTATATTTAAGTACGACAGGAGGCATAGGCAGGGGACCCATGGAAAGGGAATGTTTTAAAAGGGGGAGGCAAACGTTCAGCCTGGGAAGGTCACGTAGATGTCTCAGGAAGAATGTGTCAGGTGCCTTCCAGCTACAGCCGGGGACAGGAAGTGGCCTTGGAGCCAGTCTTACTTCTTCCCAGGTGCCCGTGGTCACGAGCATAGACCACATTCTTCACGTAGCCTGCTAGCACCCTTCCTACAATGCTTCACTCGTAAGGCATTTTCTCCGTTTATTTATGAGCTGGTCCGACTTAGCATTTTTCCCATCACTTCCTAGCTAGGTGACCTTGTTCAAGTTCCTTAACCTCTGTGTTCTCATCTGTATAATGGGCTTATGGTGATACCCCCAGTTCATAGAATTATTATGAGGATTAAATGAATTAATACATATAAAGCCTCACAGAGACTTTCCTGGCACATAATAAGCTCTGAATTAAGGTTATTGTATCATCATCACCATTATTGTCCCACATGAAAGGGTCAGCAGGCATTGACACCTTCTCAGTTTGGGCAGCTTTTGAGTAATTATCTCATTTTTTCAATGGTCAAGAGGGATAGTTCAACATTATGAGATTTGGGATCCCAATGAAGTTGTCCAGAGACAGAAAATCCTTCTAACCACAAACCTAAATCTGGTTTTGGAGAGAAGGCTTTGGGAAGGTATTCATGGGCTTGGTTGATGTCGACCAGAGCTGGGCACTGTTTATCAGCGTCTCCCTTCCCGTCAGGGCTCTGCTCTTGGTTTTACACAACCCCAGATGGTACCCTTCACATCAAAGTCATCACAGACTTACATAGTCATCAGGACCATTTTCAACATGCGGTATTAATGTGTCTTGAAAAAGTGAAGGGCCACCTTCTAATGGGACTGCTTCGCATATGCTTGTATCCACACTTCCAAAAAGCCGTGGATCCCCATGAGCACTTCTTAGGTTTATTCATTCATTCGTCAAATGTTTGTTGACACCTACATGTGCTGGGCATGGTTCCAGGCACTTGAGATGCTTCAGGGAACAAAATAGCTAAAAATCTGTTTTTATGGTGGGAAAGACAGACAGAAACCAACATAGGAAATAGAACGAATAAGTACATTTTGTTGTAGTGTGATAAATACTATGAATGAAGAACAGAGTCAGGTCTACAGCAGGAGGTTCGGGGGTGTGTTGGTGAGGACAGGCTGCACCTTTCCACCAGGCTAGGTCTGACCAAGAAGGTGACATTGAGTAGTTGGTTCATTCAGCCAACGCGTATTTGTAGAACTGTTATGACAACCCTTTCATTCCTTCACTCAATAAATATTAATCGAGGGCATGCTGTGTACCAGGCACCATGCTGGGAGCTTAACTAACATTCTTTCATTGAATCTCACAAAAATCTCATGAAGTAAGTACTAATATTTCTCCCATTTTGTAAATGAGCAAGTTGAGTCCCAGAGAGGCAAAGTGAGCTGCCCAAGGTCACACAGCCAGGGAGCGGCAGAACCTGGTTCTGAATCCAGGTCTGAGAACCTCCCAAATGCACACTTCCTACCGCTTAAATATACTAAAAAAATAATCACACGAATTAAATGATTGTGATGTGACTGTTGCTATGAAAGAAGAGTACAAGGGGCTTTGAGGAGCTGTCACTGGACCTGGGGAAATATAAAGAAAAATAAAACAGTTCCTGTGTATGGACTGGCTATTGCTGTGTAACAAACCACCCCCCAAATCAGCGGCTTAAAACAGCAGCAGTGTTATTTCTCACAATTCTTGGGTTGATTGGGCTCAGCTGGCTGGTTTTTTGCTTCTCCTGGTGATGCCTGGGGTCACCATGCTCTCACGTTCAGCTGACATGTCCAAGAGGGCCATACCCTCTCATGTGGCAGTTGGTGCTGCTCTAGGCTGGGCACCTTACTTCTCCCCCACATGAGCCTCTCTTCCTCCAGGTGTCTAGTCAGCTTCCTTACAGCAGGGTGGCTGGGTTCCAAGAAAATGAAGACAGAAACTGCCAGTTCTCTTAAGGCCTGAGCTTGGAAGTTCCAGAACATCACTCTGCCACGTGTTATTGTTGGTCAGAGTAAGTCACAAGGCCAGTCCAGATTCAAGGGAAAGGGAAAGAGGCCCCACCACCAGATAGAAGAAACAGCATCTATATACAAGATATGAGGAATTCTTAGCAGCCATATTTGAAGGCATCCTACCACATTCTATCTTAAAAACTTCTTACACGTTTCCAGAGTAGCTGGAATGCAGTGTTCCCATGGATTTCTCATTGGAAGGAACTTTTGTCTGGGGCTGCTCCTGTCCTTTTCCTCAGCTTCTTTTCCTAAACACCTACATAAGAAATGGAATTATTGTCGGACCAGGAGAACTTCTATCAGAAAATTGGTAGGACCCTCTCTTTGAGAGTTTTGTTTGACATCAGTGGTGTATGAGGGTTTGGGAATAGCATTGGGGTGTATGTTTAGCTGCTGTAATAAAGACCAAAATTAAAAATGGTTCAACAGGATAACAGTTTATATCTCTCCTACATAACAGTCTGAGTGTAAGCAGCTCTGCAGAGTTCGACACCCAGACCCCTTCCCTCTTGTTGCTCCTCAGTTCCTAGTTGCTCCCCTCTTCCACATGACCCAGGATGGCTCACGCCAAGCTTAGCCCAGCCAGAGGGAAGGGGGACGAGTGGAACAATAGGGCCACACCTTCTTTTTAAGAGCACAACATAGGTGTTGCACATCACACATCTACTCACGTGATGTTGGCCAGCTCTTAGGCACTTGGCCACATCTAGCTGCAGGGAAAGTTGGGAGATGTCAGGACGGCCATGGGCCCCGCTCAAGCTTGCAAGCTTTGTCCCTATGAGAGAGAAGGAAGGGATAAACATTGGGGGCCGTCATCAGGCTCTGACACCTGGGGCTGATGAAGGGAACCAGCACGTGGATATGCCCAAGGACGACAGTGACCTGAGTCTGTCATCATCTCTGCACAGAGCAGTCGTCTACGGCTGCCCACTGGAATTCCCAGCCCTCTCTTGGTATAAACATCCAGTGTGTGAGCTTTGATGGAAGGCTGGTGTTGTGGGTGGATGGGATCCAAGCCCTCCCAGCCAAGTGTGGAGCTAGTGCTGATCTGCTTTTTCTGGACCAGTCATTTCATCTGCTCCGAATGTGTCACTGCAGCCACAAACAGCCCAGCCCAGGGCCAGCCCTGGGCCAGGTTTATAAATGTGCGACTGCTTAAGTGGTAAGACTGGTAAGGCTTCAGTTCAAGAGTTCGGCAGCGGGCTTTTCTGGTGACGCAGTGGTTAAGAATCTGCCTGCCAATACAGGGGACACAGGTTCGAGCCCTGGTCTGGGAAGATCCCACGTGCCGTGAAGCAACTCAGCCTGTGTGCCACAACTGCTGAGCCTGCGCTCTAGAGCCCGCAAGCCACAAGTACTGAGCCACATGCCATGACTACTGAAGGCTACGTGCCTAGAGCCCGTGCTTCACAGCAAGAGAAGCCACTGCAATGAGAAGACTGCATACCGCAACGAAGAGCAGCCTCCGCTTGCTGCAACTAGAGAAAGTCTGCGCACCACAACAAAGACCCAACGCAGCCAAAAGTAAATAAATAAATTTAATTTAAAAAAAAAAAGTTCAGCAGCTTGGTGTGTTCCTCGAGGAAGCTCCGACAGATTTGAGCTGCTGCATGGAAATACGGAACAAGCACAGGCTCCTAATGGAGCTAGCTTGCCACTGACCAGCTGTGCAACCTTAAATCTGTTAGTTAACTTCTCTGAGCTTCACTTTCCTTACTGTTGAGATGGTCGTGGTGGGGTATGATATCTGCTTCCTCCAGGTTATTGTGGAAACAAAACTTAGATAACATTGGGGTAACTTGTCCATTTCTCTAAAATTTTGTCTCTTTTGTATATTTCTCAAAGAATATGATTTTTCTGTTTTTGAAGCTTAAATGTTATATTTAATCTGCTTGAATATCCACTTAGACTGTAAGTTTCTTAAGGACAGGGGCTGTGTCTTATTCCTCATTTTATCCTCAGTGAGTAATTACAAGGTGTGTATTCATGGATGAATGAATGATATGAGGCTTCTGGTCCAGGGGCAGCAAACACAGATGGCCATAGGAAGAGGGCAGGTCACACAAGTGAGTAAAGTGGACTGAGCCGAAGAGAAATTGGGTGACCTCTGCCGCAGTTTTCTCTCTCTTATTTTTGTTAGAGACACGAGTACTATGTTAGTGTCCCATTGGTGCTACAACAAATTACCACAAATTTAGTGGCTTAAAACAACACAGGGACTTCCCTGGTGGCTCAGTGGTTAAAAATCCTCCTGCCAATGCAGGGGACACGGGTTCGATCCCTGGTCCGGGAAGATCCCACATGCCGCAGAGCAGCTAAGCCCATGCGCCACAAGCCTATGCTCTAGAGCCCGTGAACCACAGCTACTGAGCCTGCATGCCACAACTACTGAAGCCCGCGTGCCTAGAGCCCACGCTCCACGACAAGAGAAGCCACCACAATGAGAAGCCCACGCACCACAACGAAGAGTAGCCCCCGCTCTCCGCAACTAGAGAAAGCCCGTGTGCAGCAGCGAAGACCCAATGCAGCCAAAAAATAAGTAAATAAATTTTAAAAAGAAAAAAAGAACAACACAAATTCGTTATCTTTTTGTCTTGAAGGTCAGAATTTTTAAATCCTCCTGGAGGCTCCAGGGGAGAAAACATTCTGTTGCCTTTTCCAGCTTCTAGAGGCAGCTCACATTCCTTGGCTGGTGCCTCCTTACTCCATCTTCAAATTATATTCCTTCAACCTCTGCTTCCATTGTTTTATCTCCTCCCTCAGACCTTCCTGCCTCCCTCTCATTAAGACCCTTGTGATTACATTGGGCTCACTTGACTAATCCAGGATCATCTCTGCATCTCAAGATCCTACATCACATCGGAAAAGTCCCTTTTGCCACATCAAGTAACTTATTCACAGGTTCTGGGGCTTAGGACATAGACATCTTTGGGGGCCATTATTCAACCAACCACAGATACATAGAAACTTTTTTTTTTTAACTGTAGGAAAGATATCAAGCCAAGGATGATAGGATTTATCCTTAGGGTGGGAAGGCAATAGGGAGGGGAGGGGAGTGTGGTTCCATGGAGAACACATGCTCCATCTAAAAGGGGCAGACACTACTCATTTGTAGTGTGAGACTGCATGGCAGAAAGTAGACCCATTTTTCCAGAGCCTCCCTCACTTTTTTGCTCAAACGGAAGTGCAAAATCTGGATTTTTATATGAAATTACTAACCTGTGTTAGTTTTAAAAATATTATGCAGCAGTTGCCTGGCACATATTATGAAATGTCCAGGTTGATAAGCTGACAGAGGACACTGAATTGCTGTACTTGTTTCACCCCATTCTCTCCCAACAGAAGAGAAATAGCAGAAGTGAGAACGATAAGGTTAACGATACTAACAGTGAATGACATTTGTTCCAGCATTTCTGTACCAGATCCAGTTCTCGACACAGTGCACGTATTAATTCATTTAATATTCATGATGACCCTGTAAGGTGGGTATTATCTTCAATACCCATTTTACAGATGGAGAAATTGAGGCACAGAGGAGTTACTTAATTTGCACAGGGTCACCTAGCCAGTAAGTAGCAGATTCAAACTCTGTCAGAATCTGTTCTTTTTATTTTTTAACCTTTCTTTTAAAGTGACTTTACACTTACCGAAAAGTTGCAAAAATAGGACAGAGAGTTCCCGTGTACCCTTCACCCAGCTTCCCCTAATGTGAGTCTTCCAGAACCATAGTTCAGTGATCAAAACCAGGAAATTAACAGGGGCACGGTGCTTTTGAGTGCACTACCGACCTTATTTGAAATTTACCAGTTTTTCCACAAACGGCTGTTTTCTGTTCCAGGATCCCACATTGCATGTAGTTATTTGGTCTCTCCTGGTCCCCAATCTTCAACAGACCTCCAGTCTTTCATGGCCTTGACACTTTGATGAATACCCATCAGGCATTTTTGTCAAATGTCCCTCAATTGGGTTTGTCTAATGTTTTCTCAGGGTTAGATTGCTGTTGTGCATTTGGGACAAGGAGACCACACGCGTGACGTTGTACCCTTAGTGCATCTTATCAGGGCTACAGGATATCAGTCTTTCTTATTAGCCATGATGTTAACTTTGATCAGCAGAGTCCATGACCTATAACCCTTTGGTTTAAATGCTTTCCTTTTGTAGAGAGAAGGGAAAATATAAAATAAACACAAAATATGCAGCGGGACTCATCAGCAGGGCTTATCCATCCCTTGGGCTGACCTAATACGTAGGGTGTGGTTTGTGTGTGAACGCCCTTTTGAGTTTTAAGACAGACTTAAAAACACCCACTAGTGATGGCGGGAGTGGGGTAGAATGACACCCAGATTCTGGGACTTTGGAAATAATTGAAGCTACAAAGATTGGAATTGCTGTCCAGAGAAGGGGAAATAAATCCAGCAGAGATGAAAGCCAAGGTCCACAGCTGCTTGGACCATCAAATCTTTAAAAGCCACGTGAGGTTTTAGGGCAAGGAGTGAATTATGGCTCTTAGGACCCAGGACAAGTCGGCTTTGATCTAAAAGTGGGAGACATCTTAAGGAAAGCTATGGCCTTTGCGTAAGGTATTCCCACATCCTCCTGGGGTACCTTAGATGGACCCACTTGGAATTTACAGGTCTGCGGAAGGAACCTTATTCCTAACGGTAAACACTTAAGAGAGGCAGCTTTGTAAGCAGAGGAGCGGAGCATTCAGGGAAAGCAAACCCAGTACTTCTGTAAAGGGTACCTGAGAAGGATGCACGGTTTTATGAGGCTCTTTGCCCCGTCAAGTCGGACAGATGTAGGATTTGTGAGCTTATGAGGCGTTCAAGGATTGCCGTGGGAGGTCGTTTTGGGGAGCACTTGACCTCTCTATTTGAAAAAGTATCAATTTGGAGAAGGTTGTCTTTACTGCCGGGAAACTTTAGACCAGAGGCCATACTGTGGCTTTTGGATGGCCACCCTGTCACGAACCAGATGTTGGCCTCTGTTTGCCCCAGGGCGAGCCCCTGGCCTCCAGCAGACTTCCCCCTGCTTGCTGAGTGCTGGCTACCAGGGGTTTATAAACACACGTTCTGCGGGGCTTCACCATGGCAAGCCTGGCCACAGCACGTGCGGCTGGCATCACAAAACATGATCAAAACAGCCCAGCAGCGGCCATCTGCTGTCAGGGAATCAGAACCCTGTGTAACAGGTACAACTGGAAGGAAGAGGGGGGAAAGGAATTTTTAGCTAGGTGGAATCAATCACCCACTAAAACTATTAATGAACCTTCCAGGGTGATGGAAATTCCAGCAAGTTGGAGGTGGGAGAACGTTGAGGTGGAGAACAGCAGGCTCCAGAGTCAGACAGTCCTGGGTTTGAGTCCCAGCTCTGCCACTTATAATCTCTTGAGTTATAAACTGTGAGTAGCTTGACCTCTCTGGGCTTGGCTCTCTCACCTCCCGCAAGTCTTTACTTAAAATGCGGAGCCTTCCCTGACCACCCGCTGTACCCCAGCGTTCCCTAGTTCCCGTCCTTGCTTTGGCTGTCTCTAGCTCCTGTCACCATCTAACATATTCTTTCGCACACTTATTCACTTTCAGCCCCTCCTCACTAGGAGGACAGCTCCACGGAGGCAGTGGTTTCCATCATCTTGTCCGTTGCTGTGTCCTTAGTGCTTAGGGTAGACTGGCATATAATAGGTGCTCAGTAAACATTGGTGAAATGATTGAAAAGAGGTCACGTAGAGCCTACGTTCTGTTCTCCTTGTCAGAAGGGGGATAAACTAGGATAGTCACAGTGAGGGACCTAGCGTAGTTCCTGGCACATAGCTCAGTAATCAGAAGGTTATCAGTTTATTCACTTTTTAAATTCATTCAATAAATAACTATTGAATGTTTGTAATGTGTCACGTAAGGTGCTAGGAGCTAAAAATAGTGCCAAAAACAAAACAGCCTTTTTTTTTTTCAAAAATTATTTCCAGCGAGCCCGTCATATACCACCTACTCCTCTAGAAACCGAGCATGATACAGTGAATAAAAGACAAAGTCCCTGCACTCAGGGAGCTTACACCCAAGTAGGAATGAGATAAACAATAAATGTGTGTCTAAAAGCGTAAGATGATTTCAGAGGCTGTCAGTGCTACTGAAAGAAAAAAATCAAAACCAGGGTGATGTGTAAGGTGTGGCTGGAGTGGTAGGTTGGTGGGGACTGCTCTAGCTGGCGTGGTCACGGAATGTCATTTCGGAACTGGCACCTGACTGAGGAGGCAGCCAGCCATGGGGAGGGGTCAGGGCTTCCAGCTGTTGTCCCTGGTCTGGTAACATCGGCCTCACCTGGAAGAGAGTTAGAAATCTCAGGTCTCACCCGGAACCTACCTAATCTACTTTTTTTTTTTTTTTTTTTTTTTTGTTTGTTTTTTGCGGTACGCGGGCCTCTCAGTGCTGTGGCCTCTCCCGTTGCGGAGCACAGGCTCCGGACGCGCAGGCTCAGCGGCCATGGCTCACGGGCCCAGCCGCTCCGCGGCATGTGGGATCTTCCCGGACCGGGGCACGAACCCACGTCCCCTGCATCGGCAGGCGGACTCTCAGCCACCGCGCCACCAGGGAAGCCCCTCATCTACTTTTTAACAGCATCTCTAGGTGATCCCTGTGCACAGTAACATTTGGGCTACGAGAAGGTAGAGGGAGGAGCAAACGCAGACATCCTAAAATGATGTTCTAGATGGCCAGGTGGCTGGAGAGAGGCCAAGGGGGCTATCCTGGTTTGCTAGGGTTGCAGTACAAAGTGCCACAAACTGGGTGGTTTAAAACAACAGAAATGTATTCCCTCACGATTCTGGAGGCCACAAGTCCAATATCAAGGTGTTTGCAGGGTTGGTTCCTTCTGGAGGCTCTGGAGGCTCTGGAGGTTCCTTCTGGAGGGAGAATCTGTTCCTTGCCCCTCTCCCAGCTTCTGGTGGTGGCCAGCAGTCCTTGGCCTTCCTTGGCTTATTGGAGACTCATCACTCCGGTCTCTGCCTCTGTCTTCACAGGGCCTTATTCCCTCTGCAGGTCTGTGTCCAAATTTCTCTCTTCTCATGAGGACACCAGTCATTGGATCAGGGCCCACCCTAATCCAGGATGACCTCATCTTAGCTTGATTACATTTGCAAAGACCCTGTTTCCAAATAAGGTCACATTCATAGGTCCTGGGGCTAGGACTTGAATCGGTCTTTTCGGGGGACACAATTCAACCCACAACAGGGCAGAAAGGTGGAGCGCAGTGAGGTCAGAGAAGTGGTGGGTCACAGAAGGCCCGTGGACATGGTGGAGGGTTATAAATACAAGGGGAAGCCAGGGAGGCTGTACTGATCTGGAAAAGAGCAGCTTTGAGGATAAGGAATTGAACCAGGGTCAGGGCGGATGCAGGAAAATCAGTGAAGAAACTACGCATACCCTGGGCAAAGAGATGATAGAGGCATGGAGGTGGTGGTGGTGAAGATGGAGAAAAATGGATAGCCTTGCAGGGTATTCTAGAGGCCCTATTCACAGAAATGAGTGTTGGTATTTAGATCTATGAGAGGGGGACAGCATCAAAGTTGATGATTCAGTCATTCATCTTTTCTTTCAACAGACATTTTTTACATACCTAGTCAGTGAAGAATGGGTATGTTATCTCTTTTTGGAGGAGGGCAGTCATGTAAATGCCAAGTGCCCTCATGGTGACCAAGTGGCTGCAGCAGCTCCAGCCTTTTTACTGTACAACATCTTGAGATTCCTTGTCATTTGGACCTGCTTAGTTCATATGCACTCCCCTAAAGCAATCATTGTGCTCAGGGGAATGTGATGCACTAATTGGTCCAAGCTGGGTCACATACTCCATTCCTGCCAAATTTCCACCAGGGCAAATATAAGGCATGTCTAACCTTAGTGCCTTCCCTAGGCACTTGATATCTGTGACAATTTCTCTCCCACAATATAACATGTTTCAGAATCTCTGATCTTTTTGGGGTTACCGTTCTCAAGAATCTCTCCAGAGATACTTGGCCCTAAGAATAATGCGTTTGGTCTTGGGATCCATTGTGACCCCCTGATCTGTTTCCACAACACTGAGTGTAGAAGTCACACAGTCAGTCCTTTCCCGTGTTGTACCAGATCAGGCCACTCCCCTGCGTGAAAGCCCGTCTGGGGTTTCCCGTTGCAGTCAGAAATGAATGCCAGTGCCTTGCTGTAACTACCCCCTGCCAAGCCTAGCCTGATTCAGCCCCTGAAGACCCTTCCTGACCTCATCGTGCAGACTGCCCCCCAATCCTCTCCATTTCACTCACACTGGCTTTCTTTTTGTTCTGCCCACCTCAGGGCCTTTACATTTTGCTGTTGCCCCCACCCCAGAGTGCTCTTTCCCCAGCCCTTCACGTGGCTGGCTCTTTCTCATCCATTTAGCTTCTGCTCAACTGCCACCTCCTCTAAGAGGCCCTCCAGCTTTGTCAGTCTTCTACGTAACTGAAATTAACAAATATCAACGTTTTTGTCTAGTGTGTGCTTAGAACAGCCTCACGATTCTGCATCTTTTTGCCATTTGTCACCTAGCACTGCCTGTTGGACATCTTCCCACACTGGCACATGTGGATCTGCGTGTGATTGCTTTCTCCTCATAGCATCATTACCCTTCTTGGCCCCCTTCTCCCCCATCTCTGCTCCGGCATTATTTTGACTCGTGTGGCAGAGACGCAGTGACAGGACAGCCTATCTGAAATGGCATTCTCAGGAATGTGGATTGTTTTATTACCAGTTAAATATGCTTTATGCTACCTGTGAATGAGGCCATTGTGACATTTAGCAACTGATTTGATTAAACACAGATGTGGGCTGGACTCCATGTGGAGCAAAGATGCAGGAGGACAGGCGCTGGGGGCGTGTTTGGATTTTTTAAGATGGCAGAATGGGCTAGCCGACTCGGCATCAGCAAGATGGACATGGGAGCCTCCCTTCCTGGCATATGGATCAAGTGTGGGTCTCAGAGCTGAGAGCTCGATCTGGGTCCCCCCCCCGCCAAAATCCTTTGTTTTCATTTGGGATCTGCTGTTCGGCCCTATCCAAATTGTTTTGTTTTGTTTTTTTAACTTTCCTTGGATGTTTTCATTCCCCTGAATATTTTTTAAATGGTGGACCAGTGAAATACTAGCATTGTTGATACCTCCGGCGGTGATTATGAACATGCAGAGAGTAGTAATCCCAGCTACCATTTACTGAACACTTACTCTGTGCTGGGCTCTGCCTTTCATAAGCCTTATCTCACAGAATCCTCATAATAAATCAGATAAACTGTGCTCAGTTCCATTTTACAGGTGAGGAAACTGAGGCTTAGAAATTTCAACCACTTTTCCATAGTCACCAGGGCAAATAATCAATTACATATGGATTTGCTGTTGTCGTCCACCCCTTCCAGGCTCTTAGATCCAAGAAGACGGGACCCAGCTCTTTCTCAAGATAGAAATCTTGGCACATACGAGGCACTGAGCAAATATTTATTGAATAAATGAATGAATGCCTGGATGCGTGAACACAGTAGGTAAAGGGCGGGGCCAGGGCTTGCCAGGTCTTTGCCTTCACCACTTTGGATTCTGGGTAAAGAAAAGAAGCAGAAAATCGACCTATGAAGAGCTGTGCTTTGTCCCTTTTTGGAACCTGGGCCATGGCTGGGGTACTTGAGTGGGTGGGGTTTTGCCATGGGCTCACCTCTCTCTACTTGTGGTTCTTCTCTGTTATACATTATCTGCTGACGACTTTTTATATCACCCCCCTCCCCCAATTGCATATCCAGACCTTTTTCACTTGCAGTCCTGGTATGTTTTTTGTTTGTTTGTTTTGGGTTTTTTTGTTGTTGTTGTTGTTTTTGCGGTACGCGGGCCTCTCACTGTTGTGGCCTCTCCCGTTGCGGAGCACAGGCTCCGGACGCGCAGGCTCAGCGGCCATGGCTCACGGGCCCAGCCGCTCCGCGGCATGTGGGATCTTCCCAGACTGGGGCACGAACCCGCGTCCCCTGCATCGGCAGGTGGACTCCCAACCACTGCGCCACCAGAGAAGCCCCCTGCTATGTTTTCTTCAACTTTATTTGAATAGTGGCAGCAGTCAGACTTAATTGCTGAACAGGTACCTGTTTTTGAGTGTCACTGCGGACCTAGTCGAGTAGGTCCCTTTGTTGTAGGGAAAGAAATTGTAGGATGGATTCCAAAGCAAGTAATGTTGATGAGGGGATGCTTGTTCATTGGGATTATCCGTGAGATAATGGTGACCTCCTGTTCCTTTGCTTGGGATGGCATGTCAGACCTATGGGTGCCAGTGAAATCAGGATGGCAGCGACCTGTGCTATTTCCACAGCTGCTTGGAAGGCGGGGCTGCACACAGGCTGGGAGCCTGGGCTTTGGAGTCAGGCTGACCTGGTCTTGAACCCTGCTCTGTCACTTCCTAATAGGACCTCCTTCTTAGGGTTGTGATGGAAATTTTTAAAGATAATGCATGTAAAATGACCAGCCCTGGGGAAGGTCATAAATGCTCAATAAATGGAGGCCATTATTATTATTAGTCCAGCTGCTAACGTCAGTAACTGAAGTTTCTAAGGGCTTAGATTAAGTTAAAGCTGAGCTTGGCCCAGGAGAGGGAGGAGAGGTTTTCATTGGTGACTGTCACCATCTCCTTAAAAAGGAAATCCAGAAGGCAACAAGCGCAAGAAGGGATGTGCGGAGTCACCAGTAATCAGAGAAATGGGAATTAAGGCAGTAAATGAGATAACATGTTGGTCCTAGTAGGACAGCAAAGATTAGCAAGTGTGATGATGCCAACTGCTGGTGGGGATGCGGGGGTAGGGGACCCGACGCCACTGCCGGTGGGAAGATGCACCGGGCAGCTGCGCCGAGAGCACTCACTCAGCCCTTAGGGAAACTCTGTTCTGTTTGACCTTGGGACCCAGCAGTCCCACTCATGGGGATACATCCCGAGTAAACGCACACACAGGCCACGAGGGAAGAGGTCCAAGGATGTTCACAGCAGCCTTGTTTGTGGTGGGCGGAGATGAAGGTATCCCAGGTCCTCTCTCGGATGGAGGAGGGAGCAGGAGAGATATGGAGAAAGCGCACGAGGGAAGGCTGGGCAGCTGCCAGCACGACAGGCAAGATGTACCCACAGTCACAAAGGTAAGAACCTAACGCTGGGTGAAAAAAACTGAGAAATGCAACACACAGAATTTACAGAAATTATACCTGCCCACAAAACACTAGTGCACTTTTCGCAAGAACACAGAAACAAAAGGATATGCACAAACACACACCTGTGGAGTGACAGAGAGTGGCCGGAAACAAATTTTTAAAAAGAGAGATCTTGGGTGCACTCATGAGGAAAAGGTGCGACGAACTTGAATGAGCTCATCAGCACCTGACCTTTTGCAGGATGGCAAAAGAGGATGCTGTCCACACAGGTTCTCTGACGTTGGTGGAGGCATGGTTCCAGGGACATAAAGAATTCCTCGGTGCCTTGTATAGTGGGTATGAATCTCAGTCTGCGAGCTTAAGGGGCTTAAAAAATAGAACTGACTTTATTTTCAGCATGTCAACAGGATTTGTATTTTGAGCCACCATTCCCCTGGGCTGGTAAGAACGTTTTATCTTAGTGTTTCAGGGCTTTCCCCAAACTTTCCAGAATTTTGACCATGGTTCCAGAATCTTACCTAGTGCCAGTGTGTTGTGGGAGCAGGGTCCCATCCCGTCTTCCATCACTGGGGCCCAGGCTGCTGCTGGGTCGTCCACTGTCTTGGTCCATGTGGCCCTTTTGGGTCTGGGGCTCTTCAGCCTTGTGTCTTTGCCACATCGTGGGCACAGGAATCTTATTGCTCTGTCTTCCTAGACCAGAGATCACAAACTGAAAACCCATAGGCCTCACCCACCCTGCAGTCATGTTTTTGTTTGTTTTATTTTGTTTTGTTTTTGTTTTGTCCAACTACTTTGTTGCCTACATTTAAAAATTGGGACATTTTATATACAAATCCAGATTTCTGATTTGTTTGGAAAAATAAGAAGCCCTGGCTACATTCGACTCACATTTCTAGGTGACAAGGGTCAGCGGGAGTTAAGTAGTATTGTATCAGTTAGGAATGCTTTGGGCTACAAGGAACAAAAAGCCCAACTCCCACCAGCTTAAACCATAGTGGTACTTACAGTGTATTTAACAAGTCTAAACCCCCAAGGTTGTTTGTCAGCTCAATTTTATCTTCAAGGACCAAGTTCTTTTCATCCTTTTACTCCTTCTGTTTTAGCACGTGGGCTTTTTGCTTTTATGTTTGTGACCTCCTGTTCCAAGATGGCTGCTGTAACTCCAGACGTTACATCCTCACATAATCCAGGGGAAGATCCAGCAGAGGAACAAAAGAAAAGTCTCTCCCAGAAGCCCCCTTGGCCAGAGCTAGATTTCATAGCCGTCCTGAAGCTGCCAGGCAGAAAGGAATTGGGAGTGCTTCCTGGGGAACCAAATGGTGTCTGCCACAAACTGCTACCCTCTTAGATGGAAACTGTGCATTCCAGTTGGCCACAGTCCACACCACCCCCTCTTGTTCCCCGACACCAAAACTGTAGGTCAGTCACCATTTTTCACTGTGTCTGCACCAGCTCCTCTGGCCTCCTTCCCCTGCTGGGCCTGTAAGGTTTTGAGTGCTGCCGACCTTCAACTCAGCACACACAGCCACTTCTGATTTGGGGGTCTCGCTGCTTTCTCAGCAGCTGTAGGCGGGTGCAGAGAATAGAATCCCTCTGCCCCACGACTCCCACTCATCCTCATTCTCCTGTTCCACTCACTCTTTTCCCTTCCCTCTCGCTCTGCCCTGTTTCTCTAACCAGGAGAATTGCATCCCCCTCCCCCCTCCGCCCCACACCTGGAGAAAAGCCTTCTTTCCTTCTATTTCTTACCTACCTCAACCTCATTCTTAGTTGGCCTGCCAAGTGGGGTCAGTCCACAGACTTGCTGGCCTGTAATAACATAAATACGGGACTGGAGTGAGAAACTTTCACAGTGATTCGCTATTGCCCCAGCATTCAAGCACGTGTTCGTAGACTCATCTCCTAGCACAGGGTGTAGAGCAGTTTTGGAGCTGTCGAATCACACCATGAATTGTCACATCTTCTTCCCCAAAAGGTTAGGCATTTAAAAACCAGTCCTTTACAGAGAGTTCAAGAAGCATTAGCCTGCATGTCAAATCCTCCCAGACTCTGGAGCCTACACGTTGGATCAGAAGAGCCGAGATAACTCATTTCTGCTACATCTTTCTTCTTCTTCTGCCCATGCTGTGCATCCAGTGTCAGGGTCCATGACCTTGGTGTGACCATCTGGGAGGAGAAGTCCCAAAGTGTATCAGAGCGTGGCCCTGACACGCTTGCCTTCCCCCTCTGAACCCGGATTTGCTTTCCACCTCTCCCTTGTGATTGCGTGGTGAGAGCTACCCGGTGGAGGAAGGAAGAGTGGAATTAAAGCATCCATGTCAGACACACCTCA
Organism: Phocoena sinus; assembly: GCF_008692025.1. Lineage (NCBI taxonomy): Eukaryota > Metazoa > Chordata > Mammalia > Artiodactyla > Phocoenidae > Phocoena > Phocoena sinus. The sequence goes on along the minus strand of NC_045777.1, from coordinate 14,005,591 downwards.
GGAGCGGTTTCTCAGTGCGAAAGTTGAGGAGAAACACGCAGAAAGTTCACACCTCTCCGCATTTTCTTTTGTATCTCTCCATTAAACATATCCCTGTAGATATGATTTCTGATTGCCTAATCCACCATGTAGAATGTGCTCTGGAATGTCACAGGCCACTCCGAAGTGCCCTCTCGATACATTGCGGGTAGGTCTCCCGTATCACAGGCAGGCACCAGCTCTTTTATGCAGTTAATTTGGGCAAGCAAGAAGGCTCAGTATCGTGTGTAAGAATCACACCATAAACATGTTCGCTTCCCAATTTACACAGAGTGTAATTAAGGGAACCCGGTTCTCCTCTTGACAGCTGTAATAAAGGAAGGACGGATCTCTTTGAACTGACAACATTTGAAAGATCCCAGATCTCACCCATATTGTAAGCAGCCCCTGCGTGCGAGAGCTGTCTGGTGATCTCAGAAAGTGGTGCGGAAAAAAAAAAAAAGAAAGAAAGTGGTGCGAGTTGCCTGGGGGGTGGGACCAGCTTGTCTGACCTTCGTTCAGAAGAACCTTCTGCGGAGAATCTTGGCAGCCTGGTTATGATGGAGCCATAATACTGCCAACAAAGGGAAAGAAAATGTGAAAAGGGAACACGAGGTTGGTCCCAAGGAGGGTAGGGACAAGAATTTCTCCCTGAAATCGGGGTGGGTGGAAGGAATGAGACTCAGATATCACCTCTTCTCTCAGGGCTCGAGGTGGGGAGTGTCCAGGGCTGTGGCCGAGGCGGGTGTCATCATGTTTCTGGGCCCCTCTGTACCCTTCCTTCCTTTACTGCTGCCTGGGAGATGGGCTGTAGAGACAATATTGGGAGGTAGCAGAAGCAGCAGTTTTGTTTTGTTTTTAACTGAGATAAAATTCACAGAACTTAGAGTTAAACCATTGACCATTTTAAAGCATACAGTTCAGTGGTGGTTAGTGCATTCACAATGTTGGGTAACCACCACCTCCATCTAATTCCAAGACATTTCCTCACCCCAAAAGGAAACCCCATACCCATGCAGCTCTCAATCCCAGTTCCCCCTTCCCCACAAGCCGCTGGCAACCAGTAATCTACTTTCTGTATCGATGGATTTGCCTCTTCTGAACATTTCATATAAATCGGATCGTAGAATATGTGGCCTTTGGTGTATGGCTTCTTCCACTTAGCATAATGTTTTTGAGATTCATCCATGTTTTAGCATGTACTTCATTCCTTTTTATAGCCAAATAATGTTCCATTGAATAGATATGCCACATTTTGTTTATTCTTTCATCAGTTGATGGACATTGGGTTGTTTCCACCTTTTGGCAATTGAGAATAGAACAAGTAGAACAAGTTTTTGTTTGAACACCTGTTTTCAGTTCTTTGGGGCACATACCCAGGAGTGGAATTGCTGGATCATATAGTAATTCTATGTTTAACTGTGTGAGGCATCTTCAGACTTTTCCACAGTGGCTTCACCATTTTATATTCCCACCAATAATGTACGAGGCTTCAAATTTCTTCACAACCTGGCCAACTCTTGTTATTTTCTGCTTTGTGTTTTGGGGGGTTTTTTATGGTCAACCTAGTAGATGTGAAGGAGCAGCAGTTTTCAGCTCAGATGTGGTTGGGCAAGCCATGGAACTCTTCCAACACTGAGTTTCTGTAAACTGAATAACAATTTCTACCGTGGAGGGTGAACAGCAGCATTAAACAGGTCACTATATATAACAGCATCCAATTCTGGGAATGTCTTTACTTGATACAGAGTGCCACCTCCAGGTGCTGTATCACCCAGTACTTCACATACTCTCTGGGGTGAAGGACCAGGGTTTTTTCCTTAATTTAGTGTAAAACACAATAAAAATGAATCACTAGAACATCCATTCTCGATGGGGAAGTTAGGACCCAAAGGTGACAAAAATTGGTTCTCAGAGCGGCAAAAACATCTTCCTCTTTTTGTGTTAAGCACACCTATATATAAGTATTTAAATATAAATATATATTAAGTATTAAATATATATTAAGATAAACATAGTAAAGTATAAGAGATAAACAGATATGTAGTATATCTGTAATATTAAAATTTTATAGAGGGAGGGGAGATTGGAGGAATCTAAAAAGGATGGGGGGGAGGGGAGTGGCAATAATGAAAAAAAGATTGAGAAACAATAGAACTTAAAGATGCAAATTATAAGCCCTGATTTTTTATTATCAGATTCAGCAGACAGTTCTACACACTGGCTCTCAATTTTTGTATTTATCTCATCACCAGCTGGTAATTAGCAGCTTCTGGGCAGGCCCCAGTCCTCAGTCCACATTCCAGTAAGGCTGCACTCATACATCACTGTGTTTTGATCTGTCTGGAATTATCTCAACTCCTTGTGTATCTCTTCACTCAGCGGTGTTCTGTCTGTCCTCTCCGAACGTGTCAACCCTTGCTTATTGTACTAGAAAAGTGCCTGACACAGTAATATTTGGTACATCACTTGGAAATGATTGTTGAACGAATGAATGACCATCCACTTAAAAATCGTTTTACTGAGGGACTTCCCTAGTGGTCCAGTGGTTAAGAATCTGCTTTCCAATGCAGGGGACGCAGGTTCTATCCCTGGTTGGGGAACTAAGATCCCGCTTGCTGCGGGGCAGCTAAGCCCATGAGCTCTAGAGCCTACACACCACAGCTGCTGAGCCCGCACGCTCTGGAGCCCCTGCACCACAACTAAAGAGAAGACTGGCCGTAACAAAGATCCCGCATGCCACAACAAAGATCCTGCATGCCACAACTAAGACCCAACACAGCCCAATAAATAAATAAATATTTTAAAGAAAAAAAAAATGAAAAAAACAAATATTTCTTAAAAAAAAATTGTTTTACTGAGCCAGGCAGTGAAAGTCTACTTTTACTTAAAACCCAAGAAAACCAGTCAACCAAAGAAAAAGCTGATATGACACACAAAATTACAATGTCTTCAATAAGAAAGAAGGGCATTTCTTTCTCACCTAAAAGTCCAAACTGATGTGATGGTTCTGGTCTGCAAATGTGGCAGGGGTCCAAGCTCCTATGTCTAGTTGCTCAGCTCTGTGGTCCAAGATAGCTCCATTCCCAGGAAAGGAAGAACCTGCCTCTGCCCTTTAAGGGCACAACCAGGAAGTTGCACACACATTACTTAATCCCTCTTCCCTTCTCTAGAACTCATCACATAGCCACACCAGCCACAAGGGAAGCTGGGAAATGTAGTGCTTATTCTAATTGGCCATGTGTGCAGGTTGAAAGCAGAGATTCTATTAATATGAGAGAGAAGGAATGAATGGATTTTGGAGGGGCCCCTAGCAGGAGCTGCCACCATCATCACCTTAAGAGAGGATGTTTTCCTCATCTCGCCCTTGCCTTCCCCAGCCCTCACCAGGCCTTCCACCAGGCTGATGGAGGCAAGAGGTCAGCGTTTAACATTGCAGCTCCAGGTGGGTCCATTTGCAAACCACATGCGTGGCACGAGATTTCTGGGACCACGTGCCCCCTTCCTCAGTGTCCTCTCTGGCATGGGAGGGCTCTCTCACTGCAGGGGTTCTGGGACTGCCCTCAGCACCCTGCAGTTTGTCCAGCTGTCCATTCTTCTCATGCCCCTGGGTCATAAAGTGAAAACAAACAAGAGGCCATTTTGGAGAAAGAATACCAAGGGACAAGACTGTGGCCTGTTTATTTCCAAACCTGCCTTATATCGTTATTCAGAAGGTTGCCATAAAAGAAAAGAGAAATCAGGAGAGAAAACACTGCATCCAGAAGTGACTTCCTAAGGCAGGCATGTTCCTATGATTTAGCAGGTAGAGTTGCCATGGTAACCAGGACCCCAAAAATGACTTTGAATGGAATAGGGTGGCCTAGACTTTCTGCCAGATGTGGTGTCTGGACAGGCCATTGAGGAACGAATGGGATTCCAGCACATCATGCCATACTAGTGTGGACAGATTCTCTGATTTCTATGTCTTAGATAGGCCTCCATGTGTTACCAAGTCCAAGCTCACTCTGCTCGCCACACGACAGACCAGTAAATCGGGAGACAAGGCGTTGGGGCAAGGAGTAGCGACTTTATTCGGAAAGCCGGCAGACGGAGAAGATGGCGGACTAGTGTCCCCAAAAACCATCTGATTGCGGTCTGGATGCCAGTTTCTTTCATAGAACAGAGAGAGCGGGGAGGAGGTGAGAAAGTAAAGTAAAAAGGCCGTTAGTCTTGCAAAATATCTCCTGGCTTGGCCAGTATTGGCGAGGGGATGTGTTAATTTCTTCTTTTCTGCAGCCATCCACAGGTGGGCAGGGTCAGATTGTCTCCCTATGAGCCGAACAAAGACCCTTTAGTTTAGTATTCAGGCAGAGGGGCAGGGTTCCCTGAGGCAGATTATAATAACAAAAGCAACGAAAAGCAAAGGTTACAGTAAAAGAAACAGATCCAACATGGAGTCAGATTTTGCTCTTCTCTGTTACGCACATAATGGAGATCAGGAGGGGCTGCCCAGGTGTGGCGGCGTTCCTGGTTCTTGCTCTCTTCACCTGGCTCACTCCTACTCATCCTCCAGAGATTAGTTTAGACGTCATTTCCTCCAGAAAGCCTTCCCTGGCTCCACCCCTCACCAGCTGGCATTTCGGAACCCTTCCCTGTGCCCCCCAGGCTCCCAGTGAAAGCGCTTACTGGCAGCTTACCTCTCCGCTGCCTTCCCAGTGCCCAGGACATAATCCCCCTCACCTCTGGATAAGGATATGGTTAGTTTATTTTGTCAATTTGACTTTAGAACCATTTCAGTGTTTTCTATAATTATAAAACACATTGGAAAAAGTAATTCCTAAAATTTAATAGCAAACCGTTATGAACCTAGTATATTGAGTTACTGGTATAACCTCTTGGAGAAGAGACTTTATTTACCCAAGCAATCTTGGAAAAGAAAAACAAAGTTAGAGAACTTACACTAGCTGGTTTCAAAACTTGCTATAAAGCTACAGTAATCAAGACAGGATTAAGGACCTACTGTGTAGCACAGGGAACTCTGCTCAATATTCTGTAATAACCTAAGTTATTATTCTGTTCCCCCTTAAGTGGGAAAAGAATTTGAAAAAAATAGATACGTGTATATGTATAACTGAATCACTTTGCTGTACACCGGAAAGTAACACAACATTGTTAATCAACTGTGCTCCAATATAAAATAAAAATTTTTTAAAAAGACAGGATGGAATTCGTATAGGATAGATATCTCAGTGGAAAAGAATAGAGTCCAGAGATAAACTCTCACATCTATTGTCAATTAACTTTTAAAAATTTTATTGAAGTATAGTTGATTTACAATGTTGTGTTAATTTCTGCTGTATAGCAAAGTGACTCAGTTATGTATATACATATTATTTTTCATATTCTTTTCCATTATGGTTTATCACAGGATGTTGAATATAGTTCCCTGTGCTGTACAGTAGGGCCTTGTTGTTTATCAATTCTGTATATTGTCAATTAATTTTTGATAAAGGTTTCAAGTAATTCAGTGAGGGAAAGGATAAATTTTTACGGTTGTGTTGGAACAACTGGATAGCCATGTGCAAAAAGATTAATTTAGACCCTTACCTCACACTGTACACAAAAATTAACTTACCTTATATCATAGACCTAAATGTAAGACCCAAAACTATAAAATTTCTAGAAGAAAACATAAGAAAGAATCTTTATGACCTTGGGTTAGGCAGCAAAAGCAAGATTCATGATAAAAAATTGGTAACTAAAACTTTTGCTTTGCTTTTCAACAGACACCATTAAGAAAATGAAAAGACAAGCTACAGACTGGGAGATAATATTTGTAAATTGTATGTCTGATAAAGAACTTGTTTCCAGAACATATAAGGAACTCTTACAATTCACTGTTAAGAGGAGAAGCCCAACTTTTTTTTAAGTGGGAAAAAGATTTGAGTGGACCTTCATCAAAGAAGAGGCATAACTGATAAACACATGAAAAGATGCCCAACATGGTTATTCATTAGAGAAACGCTACTGAAAGCCAAAATGAGATACCACTGCACACCTACTAGAATGGCTACAGTCACAAAGACTGAACATACCAAGTGCTGGAAAACTGGAACTCTCTTCCATTGCTGGTGGGAATATAAAACACACATTGCTGGTAGGAATGGAGAGGGGCACTGACACGTTGGAAGACAGTTTGGCCATTTTTTTTTTTTTTTTTTTTGGCTGTGCCACGCAGCTTGTAAGATCTTATTTCCCTGACTGGGGATTGAACCTGGGCCCTCAGCAGTGAAAGTGCGGAGTCCTAACCACTGGACTGCCAGGGAATTCCCTTTTTTGTTTGTTTGGGGTTTTTTTGGGTTTTGTTTTTTTGTGTTTTGGGTTTTTTTTTTAGTTTGGCCATTTCTTAAAAAGTGAAATAGACTCTTACCACGTGACTCCACAATCTTACTCCTAGGGATGCTCCCAAGAGAAATGGAAACATATATCCACACATGACTTGTATGCAAATAATTATAGCAGCATTATCCATAAGAGCCAAAAATGGGATGTGGTCCATCCATAGCATGGAATACTGTTCAGCAATAAAAAGGAATAAATTACTAATGTATATTACAACACGGATGAACTTCTAAAGCACGATGCTAAGGGAAAGAGGCCAGACACAAATATATGTTGTAATGATCCTGTTTCTAAGAAATATCTAGAAAAGGCAAACTCTAGAATAAGCAACAGGTGAACTGCTGCCTGAGGCTGGGGCTGGGAGTGGGGGTTGACTACAGACAGGCAGAGGGCACTTTGGGGGTGATGGAAATGTTCTAAAACGGCATCGTGGTGATGGCTGCACAATTACAGCGATTTACTTTAAAAAGTGACATTTTTACCATGGAGGAATTGTATAGTATATAAATGGTATAGTATATAATGGTATAGTATTATATCCCAGAAAACAGTTCTAAAAAGAAGCAGCAATGACAGTCTAGAGTCACGTTGGAAACGCAGACTTGAGCCAGACTGCCCAGGTTCCAGCCCCAGCGGCTGTCACTCACTATCTCTGTTGCCTTGAGCACGCTACTTAACCTTTTTCTCCGCTCACTTTCCCCACGAGAAGCCCTGACACACGAGCTCACTGCTGTTATTGCTGTCACCGCCCTCTTCTTTCTCCGGGCTCCTGCTCCATTGACCCTTTTGCTCTTTCTTTAACCTGTCAAGCTAATCCCTACCTCAGGGTCTTTGACCTCAGTGTCTGTGAATGCTCTTCCCCCAGGATGTTTCCATCACTGGCTTCCTCTTATCATTCCTGGCTCAGCTCAAATGTCATCTCAGAGGTCTTCCCTGACCACCCTACCTGAAATGACACCACACTCATTCATTCATTTACTCATTCATTCACTAAGTAGCATCTTCTAGTAGTAGTAGTAATAGTAGTAGTAGTATCACTTTTATCCCCATTTTACAGGTGGGACAACTGAAGCTCAACGAGGAGAAGTCATTACACTCATTCATTTAATTCAAAACATAATTATTACCACCTTACATTCTTTAGAATGGCTACAATTAAAAAAAACAGAAAATAAGTGTTGGCAAGGATGTGGAGAAATTAGAACCCTTGCTCACTGCTGGTGGGAATGTAAAATGATGCAACCACTGTGGAAAAACAGTATGGCGGGTCCTCAAAAAGTTAAAAATAGAATTGCCAAATGACCCAGCAATTCTACTTCTGCGTATATACCCCAAAGAATTGAAAGCAGGGTCTCAAAGAGACATTTGTATACTTGTGTTCATGGCAACATTATTCACAACAGCAAAAAGGTAAGAGCAAACCAGTGGCCATCAGCAGATGAATGGATAAAAATGGGATGTATATACACTATGAAATACTATTCAGCCTTAAAAAGGAGGGAAATTCTGACACGTGCTGTAACATGGATGAACCTTGAAGACGTTATACAAAGTAAAATAAGCCAGTCACAAAAGGATCGATACTGTATGACTCCACTTATATGAGTTCCCTAGGGTAGCCAGATTCATAGAAACAGCAAGTAGAATGGTGGTTGCTAGGGGCTGAGGGGAGGGGGTAAAATGGGACTTACTGTTTAATGGGCACATGGTTCTAGTTTTGCCGGATGGAAAAGGTTCTCGAGATGGATGGTGGTGACGGTTGCACAACGTCGTGAATGTACTTAATGCCACTTAATACACTTAAAAGTGGTTAAAATGATAAAAAATAGACAAACAGCAAGGTCCTACTGTACAGCACAGGGAACTGTATTCAACATCTTGTAATAAGCTATCATGGAAAAGAATCTGAAAAAGAATAGATACATATATGTATAACTGAATCATTTTGCTGTACACCTAAAACTAACACAACATTGTAAATTAACTATACTTCAGTTTTTTTAAAAAATGGTTAAAAGGGTAAATTTCATGTTATGTACATTTACAATTTTTTTAAATAAATAAGTTTTAAAACATAATTATCGAGTACCAGAAACTGTGTTGGGTGCACTCTCATTTATTTCTCACCAGAATCCTTTGAAGGTGTTATTTATATTTTATTCATTAATATTATTAATTTATTATTAATTAAAATATTATTCACATTGTTCATTAATTCGTTGAGAGAACTGAGGTTCAGAGAGGTTGCCAGAGTCACAGGTTGCATCCCAACCTGTCGGAGGACCTCAAAGACCCCACCTTTCTGCTGTGTCTTTCTCCTCCATGTCCCTCTCTGACTGTAAAAAACCTCATCTGTCCCTCCTTCCTGCAGGCACAGCAGGGATCTATCAAGGAGCAAATGGACTGACCAACGCAGCTGGCTTTGGAACTGTGCACCAGGTAGGCAGAGCTCCCCACCCTTAAGTAGTCCCCTTAAATCCAGGTACACAGAGAGCCCCCTTGTACCTATGAGCCCTACCAGAAACCGTGTCTCTGATTCCCTGGATTTGGAGAACACAGGGGCCAGACTGTACCAACAGCCGTTGGAAAGATACAGTGTAGAGGCAGAGAAATTGGAATTGCTGGCAGATTTCCAAGATGACATGGACTGCGTTATATGTTCCATCTTGATCTGAGTCTAAGACACCCATTGACTGTTGAATCTGGGATGGATGGATGCAATAACCTGGGGTCTTTCACCAGACCCCAAGCTTCTCCAGGGTGAAATTATATCTTCTTCGCCTCTGCGTCCCAGTGTCGAGTGCCCGACAGAGTGGGAGCTTTATAAATCCTTGTTAGATTCAATTTAGTCAGCACTGTGAAGATGGATGGATGCTGGCTAATAGTCTGAGTCTCTTGGTTTCACTTAGAGAGTGAATTAAGAATTAACCCACTAAAGGTGGACGGGAACTCTGTGCACTATTGGTGCACCTTTCCTGTAAGAACCTTCCGTGAGCTGCTTGCAGGGTGGAGAAGCACTGCTTTGTGGTGGGGCTGAACATTTGAAACAATGACTGTTGTCAGGGAGTTGGACGATCTGGTCGGTTTAAGCAAAGCTTGATAAAGAAGATTGGCATTCTTCGATTTCATCTCCAGGACTCCCTCACGGGAGATTCTGGATCCCTAATGCTGTGTAGGCACTACTGTGTTTGCACAACACCCCCTCCCCCACCGTGAACCTAAAATGTCACCTAGTCTCCGGGGTATGTGTATGTGGTCTTCATTACTCATTCATTTGTTCACTAATTTTTCCAGTATTTATTGAGTGCCCATACGTGCCCAGCACAGCCGTGACCAAGACGGATGCTGTCAGGGCCACGTGCATGTCCCTCAGGGTCCACCTGTTGACCTCTAGCTGCCAGGCTCTGCACCCCTGGGCCCAAGGGTGTTTTCTGGAACCAATGTATACAGCAGGCAGGAAATGCCAGGGAATTAAGTGTTCCCTGGGAGCAGCTCTCAAGCAAAGACTGGCTGGACTTGGTATATAAATACCCCAGCTCCCTTGCCCCTTGGGAGAGATCTTTCTGAGATGTGTTTTCTACCACCCTAGCATCTCCCTGGTAGAATTCAGCTCCAGTTCCCACTGGAGAAGCCCCTGTGCTGGCTGCCTTCCCTTCTCCCCTTTGCTGTCTCGCTTCCCCACTCCCCAACTGGTCTCTCCTTCACGCCCCAAATCCGCTACTTGCACTTGAATCCTCGTCTTGGAGGTCTGCTTCTAGGGAAAGCCCCTAGAGCTTTTATTCTATAAAGAGCCCCTAGAGCTTTTATTTTTATAAAAGCCCTCATAGAGCTTTTATTGTAATAGTGGGGAGACACAACAGACCCAGCCCGGGAGGCCCCTTACCCACATCAGCCTGACAGCCTTCCTCGTGGGTTTCCCTCTCCAGGACTATCCTTCCTACCCCGGCTTCCCACAAAGCCAGTACTCCCAGTATTACAGCTCGTCCTACAGCCCTCCTTACGTCCCGGCCGGCAGCATCTGCTCCTCTCCCCTCTCCACGTCCACATACGTCCTGCAGGAGGAACCTCACAACGTCCCCAGCCAGAGTTCTGAGTCGCTTGGTGGTAAGTACAGTCACTGTCATGTGGTCATTCCTGGCTGTGGTCTGAGCTCTTATATGAAGGATGGACTGGACATAGGTCCCAGTTGTAATGAACCGGTCACCCAAGAGCTAACTTCATCTTTTGTTGGCTTTTCCGTGTGTGTGTGTGTGTGTGTGTGTGTGTGTGTGTATTTAATTGCACCCATGTTTAAAAGTTACAGATTTTTACCTAAAAATTCTAATGTCTGCCTTCTCTTGAAAGAAGATCTGGTCACCCTAGGTCCACCTTATTAAGTCACAATGCTTGTCTGGAGCTGAGTAATGTCTGCCCCGTTCAGACAGGGTACACACGACTCCACATCCAGGCCCCTTGGTGATGTACATCACTGTGCGACTAACTTGCCAGCCTACGGATTCATTCATTCGTTCCGTAAATCTGCTATGCACATGTCTTCTCTTTTATGAGATGATTTAGGCTCGTCACCACTAAATAACATGACAGCCATAAATTAGAACATCCAATGATAGTAGATATCATTGCATTTTATTCTTCTTTTCTGAAACCTCCTGTTTCTGGGGCTTTGTAGAAGCTGAACGAGCATGATGGTTTGTGAATGTTCATTCAATAAATATTTTTTGGTTGATGGCTAGAGGAAGAACAATAGTGAAGACTCACCTCTTTGTTCCTGAAGTTCTTGGTGCAGCTGTTGCTTTTTTTCCATCAGTTGGGGTGAGTTAGATAATATTGGTTTGGTGACAAATGGAGACAATGTGGCCAAGCATTTTTAAGTCAACTTTGAAGGACGTTTAGGGTTTGAGCATTGATTTTGGTCATTGTGACCTCATCCCAGAGTATAGAATAAATGCCTAATACCCACATTCCAATTTCCAAATTGCTTCCTTGGAAGAGTTTGAAGTGTAACAAACTTTTCTTTGTCATAATCCTGAATTATCTTTGCCCATCCTGCTTTTCACAATGTGGCCTCGACACACTGGTTTCAGAAATGAAATATAAGCAGGAAATCTTCCAATAGACGCTACTATCTATCTGTAATTTGATGGTGAACTGGATTCCAAAGACTTACTTCCCGGGAATTTGGGTCGTGTGGGAAGGTCGTTTTCGTTCCCCATCAGGAGTGAGCATAAAGGCTCATTTTGTGTCGTTGAAAGTTTTCTTTATTGTTTCCCCCTGTTCTTCATCTATCCCCTGGTCTAAGGTTCAACAATAAGTGGTTGAGATGGTTTTTACTGTGTGTCTAACAAGCTCACATAAAATCTAGTGACATAAATAATTGTCAGCTATAACCGAGGTCTCTTGCCTCTTCTCCCCAGTGTCCGTTATAAAGGAACGACATTTAAGCATACTCGTTTTCCCACGCACATAGGCACACGCTTATGCACTCTCTTAAAATTTCCCATAAAAACTCCACTTTTGAAATTATCCAGGATCTGCTTGAGTGGTTGGTTCCAAATTCCAGAGGCTCAAGAGGTTTATATCTTACCGACAGATCATGCTCACTCTTTGCGTTGCCCGGATATGGTATCCTAATGCTCTTCTCCTCCCTGGCCCCCAGCCCTGCCACAGCACCATCTGCATCGACATGCATTAACAGTTACATTAAGCCCCAACAATTTGCAGATGATTGCAGGGCAGTTCGCTGATGGAGAGGGCAAAATCTGAACATCTGACGTTACTCAAGAGAAAAGACAAATCAGTAGTGGTTGCTTGAGGACTTTTTTCTTTTTAAGCATTTAAGTATGTTACAAATTATCTAAAAAGAAGTTGTAGTATATTTTAAATTTCTTAGATCTTCTCCCTCAGTCAATAGAAGGAGGAATTTTTTTTAATCTCTCAAGAAGAAACTTGCAAGGTTCTTTCATGCAATTTGGCAGCATCTAACAAAATTGAAAATGCAGGTACTCTTTAACCCAGTTATTCTACTTCTAGAAACTTATCCTAAAGATAAATTCCCACATAGATACAAAGACTTAAATTAAAAGAATATTTTTTGAGCATTGCCATAGCAAAAGACTGAAAACAACGTAAATATCCATTAATAGGAGTCAGGTTAAATAAATGATGGCGTATCCACCACTGGCACACTATACATCTGTTAAAAAGAATAAGTAAGCTAGTTATATCTTCACTAATATGGATCTCTCTTTGCGCTATTGTGATATGTGAAAAACTATGATAGTGGCAGAACTATGTGCGTGATATGATCCTGGAGTTTTTTTTCAATATAAGTATAGTTTAATACCTATATTTGCATAGGAAATTTCTGGAAGGATGCAAAAAAAACTGTTAACAGTCATTTTCTCTAGGGAGGAAACTAGAGGGAAAAGACTTGATGTAACAGACAATAGGCCACTCCACTTAACAGCAAAATTCACATTTTTTCACGTGCACATGAAACATTTACCAAAATAGACATATCCTGGGCCATAAATCATGAAGTCTCATTACATTTAAAAGGTTTCAAGGCATACAAAATGTGTTCTCTGAAAACAGTGGAATTAAATTAGAAATAAATAGCAAGAAGATTTTCGGAAAATTCTCAAATAGTCAGAAACAAAATAGCACACTTCTAAATAACCCATGTGTGATGGTTAATTTTCTGTGTCAACTGTCCAGGCTATGGGATGCCCAGACAGCTGGTTAAACATTATTTCTGGGTGTGTCTGTGAGAGTGTCTCCGGAAAACACTAGTATTTGAATCAGTAGACTGAGTAAAGGAGATGGCCCCCACCAATGAGGGCAGGCATCATTTAAATCCAATGAGGGCTCATCTTATAGAACAAAAAGGCAGAGGAAGAGTGATCTCTCTGTCTCTTTTATTAAGCTGTGACATTCATCTTTTCCTGAGACATTGGGGCTTCTAGTTCTAAGCCTTTGGACTCCAAGACTTACATCAGTGGGGGCCCCTTTCTTATCCCCCACCCCTGGATCTCAGGCCTTCAGTCTCAGACTAGGAGTTACACCATTGGCTCCCCTTGTTCTCAGGTCTTTAGACTCAGACCAAATTATACCACCAGTTTTCCTGGTTCTCCAGCTTGCAAGTGGCAAATTGTGGGACTTTTTGGCCTCTGTAACTGCATGAGTCAGTTCCTATAATAACTCTCCATATATATAAGTATACACACACACACATACACACACATATATACACACACACACACACACACACACACACACATATGTTCTGTTTCTCTGGAGAACCCTGGCTAATACATCACAAGTCAAAGGAAAAATCAAAGGTAAATTTAAAAGTATTTTGAACCTAATGAAAATGAAAACACAGCATATCAAAATTTATGGAATGTCACTAACACAGTACTTAAAGGGAAATTTGTGGCACTAAATCCCTATATTAGAAAAGAAGAAAGGTTTTAAACCAAGCACCTTATCTTCCACCTTAAGAAACTAGAAAAAGAAAGGCAGACTACACCCAGAGTAAGTAGAGGACAGGAAATAACAAAGATCAGAATGGAAATCAATAAAATCTGAAAACAGAAAAACAATAGAGAAAATCATTGAAACCAAAACTTGGTTCTTTGAGAAGACCAATAAAATTGATAATACTCTACACAAGCTGATATGGGGAAAAAAGAAAACATATAAATTACCAATAAAATGAGAGGTGACATCACTACAGACCCTACAGGTATTAGAAGGCTAACAATGCAATAGTCAACAACATAGATGAAATGAAGAAATTCCTTGTGGGACAAAAACTTTTGAAGCTTGTTCAAGAAGAAATAGGCCTATATCTACTAAATAAACTGAATTTTTTTTTTGTTAAAAATGTTCCCATAAAGAAATTGCCAGACCTAAATGTCTTCACTGATTAATTCTACCAAACATTTAAGTAAGAAATATCAGTTCTGCATTAATTCTTCAGGAAAATTGAAGAGGCAGGGATACTTCCGAACTCATTCTATGAGGAACGCATTACCCTGATGCCAAAACTAGGCAAAGACATTAAAAGAAAACAACAGACCAATATTTCTCATAAACATAGATACAAAATTTCTAGACACAATGTTAGCAAATTAGCCCAACTGTATATTAAAGGATACTATATCATGACTAAGTGGGGTTTATCTTAATGATGCAAAGTTGGTTTAAAATTTGAAAATTAATGTAATTCACCATATTAAGTAACTCGAAAGAAAAAAAAGAGATTATCTCAACATATGCACAGAAAAACATTTGACAAAATCTATCATTTGTTTCTGATAAAAATTCCAAATTAGGGGTAGAAAGGAACTTCCTTTATCAGAAAAAGGCATACAGTGGACTGAATTTTTATATCCCTCCCCCCACAATTTATGTGTTGAAGACCTAATCCCCAGTGTAATGGTATTTGGAGGTGGGGGTATTTGTGAAGTAATTAGGTCATAATGGTGGAGTCCTCAAAGTGGGATTAGTGCCCTAATAAGAAGAGGTACAAGAGAGATGATATCTCTCTGTCTCCCCACCATGTGTGGAGACAGCAAAAAGACATCCATCTGAAAACAAGAAGAGGATTCTCACCAGGAACCAAACTGGCCAGAGCCTTGATCTTGAACTTTGCAGCCTCCAGAACTGTGAGAAATAAATCTCTATTGTTTAAGCCACCCAGTCTATGGTATTTTTTTTTTATAGCAGCCTAAACTGACTAAAATAGGACAGCTACAGAAAACCTACAGCTACCCCCCTAGGACCAGAAACAAGACAAGGATGTTGCGGCAGGTGGGCTCCTTAGTTGTGGCTTGTGGGTTCCTTAGTTTTGGCTCGCCGGCTCCTTAGTTGTGGCATGCAGAGTCTTAGTTGCGGCACGCGTGTGGGATCTAGTTCCTGGACCCGGGATCAAATCCAGGCCCCCTGCATTGGGAGCACAGTCTTATCCGCTGCACCACCAGGGAAGTCCCTACGTTTGACTTTTTAAGACACTGCTAAATTGTTTTCCAAAGTGGTTGTACCATTTCACATTCCCACCAGCAGTTAAGGGAGTTCCAGTTGCTCTGCAACCTTGCCAACCTTTGCTATATGGTCAATCTTTATAATTATATCCTTTCTAGGGGGTATGTAGTAGTATCTCACTGATGATTTAATTTGCATTTCTCTGATGACTAATACTCAGCATCGTAATCATGTGCTTTTTTTGCCATGCCTATATCTTCTTTGGTGAAATGTCTGTTCAAGTACTTTGCCCATTTCTTTATTGGGTCACTTGTTTTCTTATTATTGGTTTCGAGAGTTTTAAAAAATATATTCTGGATGGTTAATTTTATGTCAACTTGACTGGGCCAAGGGAGGCCCAGATAGCTAGTAAAACATTATTTCTGGGTGTGTCTGTGAGGGGTATCTCCAGAAGAGATTAGCATTTGAATCAGTAGGCTGAGTAGAGAAGAGCTGCCCTAACCGATGTGGGTGGGCATCCAATCTGTTGAGGGCCCAAATAAAACAAAAAGGCATAGGAAGGGCAAATTCTCTCTTCTTGAGCTTGGACATTCATCTCCTGCCCTCAGATATTGGAACTCCCCGTTCTTGGGCCTTCTGACTCAGACCGAATTATAATATTGGCCTTTCTGGTTCTCTGGCTTGCGCAAGGCAGATTGTGGGATTTCTTGGCCTCCGCAGCCACATGAGTCAATTCTTATAATAAATCTCTATCTATATCATCTATATCTATCTGTCTATATCTACATCTATATCCTACTGCTTCTATTTCCCTGGAGACCTCTAACTAATACAACTTACTTTATCATATATATGTTTTGCAATTATATTCTTCTGGACTGTGACTTGTCTTTTCATTCTCCTAATAGTGTCTTTTGAAGAGCAAAAGTTTTAAATTTTCATGAAGTCCAATTTATATCAAATATTTTTTCCTTTTGGGTCATGCTTTTAGTTTTATATATGAGAATCCTTTGCCTAACCCCAAAGCACAAAGATTTTCTCCTGTTTTCTTATATAAGTTTTATATTTAGGTCTATGCTCTATTTTGTGTTAATTTTTGCATGTCATGGAGGTATGCACTGAAGTACAGTTTTTTCTGGATATAGATATCCAGTCATTTTAGCATCTTTTGTTGAGAAGACTATCCTTTATTGCTTTTGAATCTTTGTCAAAAACATTCATATACATGTGGTTTATTTCTGCACTCTCTATGCTGGTCCACGGATCTACTAATCTACTGGTCTAGTCTATCTTTATGTCAATACCATACTGTCTTGATTACTGCGGCTTTGTAATAAGTCTTAAAGTCAGGTAGTGTTAGTATTCTAATTTTGTTCTTCTATATCAGAGTTGTTAAGGCTATTCTAGGTCCTTTGTGCTTCCATATGAAGTTCAGGATCAACTCGGCAGTTTCTACAAAGAAAAAAGCCTGGGATGTTGACAGAGGCTGTGTTTGATCAATTTGTAGAGAATTGGTATCTAACAATAGTAAGTCTTCTGACCTGTGAATGAGATACATCTCTTCATTTACTGAAGTCTTCTTTAACCTCTCCAAGTAGTGTTTTGTAGTTTTAGGGGTACAAGTATTGCACATCTTTTGTCACATTTATCCCTAAATATTTCATATTTTTCGATGCTACTGTAAATGGCATTTAAAAATATTCTATTTCCTACTGCTTGTTGTTAGCATATAGAAATACACTTGGTCAACCAAATAAATATTTTTTTTTTAAAAAAAGGTCAAACGTAGACTTACCATATATCCTAGTAATCATGCTCTCTCATAAGAAGAAAGCTTATGTCTATACAAAGACTGATGAGTGACTGTTCATAAAAGCTTTATTTAGTCCAGCCAAAAACTAGAATCAACCCAAATGTCTATCCCCAGGTGAATAGGTGAACAAATGGTGATACATCCACACAATAGAATAGTACTCAGCAACACAAAGGAATGAACTATTGATATACATGACAACATGGATTGAATCTCAGAACAGTTATGCTGGCTGAAAGAAGCCAGACAAGTGTGTGTGTGCGTGTGTGCGTGTGTGTACACGCATACCGAGTGATGCCATTTGTTTAAAACTCTAAAAAATATAAACTAATTTATAGTGAAAGAAAGCAAATCCATGGTTGCCTGGGGGGGTAGCAGGAGGAAGAGACTATAAAGGAATTACAAGGAAACTCTTGGGTGCTGGATTTGTTCATTATCTTGATTGTGGTGATGGTTTCATAGGTGTGACCATATGTCAAAACTTACCAAACTGTGTGCTCTAAGTATGTGTGGTTTATTGTATGTCAATTATACCTCAACACAGTTGTTAAAGAAGTAAAAACATTAAAAAGGGAGAAATAAAAAGAGGGAAATGACTCCAAGAAAGATTCCTATAAATTGTTTTAGCATGTGTACCTCTGACTTTGGCCTTGAATTTTGACCCTTCATTCTCAAGAATGTATATGGTCAGAAAGGGCTGCTTTTTTTGGCACCCCTAATAAATTGACTCTACATAACACCTTATTGGGACATTTTGTAGGTAGCTGGTGTTTCCTCCTCTTTTTAATATTTGCCTGGATTTTAATGGGGCCAACAAGTGTTTTCTAAGCCTCCCTAGCCTTAGAACTACCTAGTGAATCAGGATAAACTTTATTTATGACTCTTAAGCATCTGTGAATTTATTTAGTGCCTGTTCCTCACCCTCCAAAAGAAAGTCTTTGCTAGTTTGATGTTTGGGAATCTCTAAGGCTGTATCCTAAAAATTTGGCGGAGTTGGAGACAGCCCAACAGTTCTGACAACTCAAAATCACATCTTTTCTTATTATGTCCTTAGTCTGCTAAGCAGTTTTATAAATATTAAACAAAAAAAATTCAGTCCCTTGGGTTTTGGAGGGAAATATTCCTTCCAGGGTAGGAAAAAAATTAGTCCATTGCCAAGCATTTTTATACAAAAGCATTTTCCCCCCGATGATCCAAGAACTGGCAATTATGGAAGGAGAGATGGAGTCCACAGGGTACATTTGGGAGCTAAAACGAGCAGCTGTAAGATGAGAGCGGGATGGAACGTCCTCTAAGGTTCCGTGCTGGTTTACGGTTCTGTCACTCTAGTGACAAGGGCAGGCCCAAATTTTACTTCTGCCTCTACCACTAATTTGTAGGGTAACAACAGGATTACGTCATCTCACTAAGCCTCAGTTCCCTTGTTAGTTAAATAAAGATGATAAAGTCTAATAAGATGTATTTAAAACTTCTGTGCTTAAAAAACAACACAACTTGGATGCTGGCTTTGGGAACTGAGTGCTGGGAACAAGTGCTGCCCATTTGTTCATTCAGGATTATTAGACAATTGCCCAAGGGCAGGACCCTGGCAGCTTCTCAGTACACTGTGTCCGGAAACACCACCTCGATGGGAAGCCACAGGTGCCCACCCTCGGCCCTGCACCTTCTCACTGATCCCCATGTGTATGTAGGTGTAGTCAAGCCAGAGCACAATTTAAATCATTTACTGACATCTCCTAATTGCCAGCCCTGTGCTGGACGCTTTTGCCTATATAACCTCAAGTTGACAAATTTCTTAACAAGTAAAGCTTAAATGACTGGCTTTTAGTAGAGAAAGTGGAGCAAGCCGCCTAGGGATAGGAACCTAGAGAATTCTCCCCACACACGCCCCATTCACCCCAAGGGAGGGATCTCTTAAAGGTAGAAAAATTTGATGCCCAGCTACATATATATGTATATATATATATGTTATTTTCTTCCTCCTGTTTGTCTAGGGATTCTCGGGCTTTAGGATATATAGACAGTTGTAAACACAAAACTCCGTTCACTGGAATTGTAGCTCCCCAGCTGCCCCTGCCCTCACTTCTCTCAGATCCCTGCTCGGCTGTCCCCTTATCCATGAGGCCTCCCCTATGCATGGCACAGGGAGATCAGCTCGGTGCTTTGTGACCCCCTAGAGGGGTGGGATAGGGAGGGTGGGAGGGAGGCACAAGAGGGAGGGGATATGGGGATATAGGCATAACATGTAGCTGATTATTGTACAGCAGAAACTAACACATTGTAAAGCAGTTATACTCCAATAAAGATGTAAAAAACCAAAAAATTAGTAACCTCCCAGCACTCCTGCACTCTTAGCCAATTCTCTGTAACATATGTCCCCACCTGGCGTATTATATAGTTACTTGTCTGTCTAATGTGTCTCTCCTCTCTCTAGAATTTAGGTGCTATGGAACCAGTGCCTGGAACCATACCTACTCAGTAAATCTTTGCTGGATGTATGAATGATTATGAATGGGCGGTTTGAGGCACTTTCAAGAGTAATTCTGATTCTACGTGATCTTTGCCTTCGCCGCTGCCTTGGGGACCTCCCACTTTGGAGTTAGATGGTTCTGGTGTAATAGTTCGTGAGAGGACACACTCAGCCAAGCCTCTGATATGTCTGCCCTTCCCTCTCCTACGCCAGGTGAATATAACACGCACAATGGACCTTCCACGCCAGCAAAAGAGGGAGACACAGACAGGCCGCACCGGGCCTCTGACGGGAAGCTCCGAGGCCGGTCTAAGCGGAGCAGTGACCCCTCCCCAGCAGGCGACAATGAGATTGAGGTAACTCAGAGGCTTCTGCCTGACTTGGTGAATGTCATCTCTACATGTGGCCGGAACAGGAGGCGTTGGGCAGAGTTCTGTCTGGGGGAGAATGGCCCTGTGTGTTCACAAAGAGCAGGAACAGAGCAAAGGGCCCTTGGTGAAAAGGAGGGAAGAATTCGGTTGGCCACACGGAAGCACCGTTGACTGGCCAGGCTAGGAAAAGTGACCCTAGAGATGGTAAAGATGGGTGATTCTCAAATGTGAGCCACAACAACATCCCCTGGGGGCCTGCGGAAACCCAGACGGCTGGGGCCACCCCCCAGAGTTTCCAATTCAGTAGATCTGGGGCAGGGCCTGAGAATTCACATTTCCAACAAATTCCTAGACAATGCTGAAGTGCATTGGGCAACACACTTTGAGAGCCTCCGGTAAAGATGACATTGGACAGTGGGCCTTCCCCACTGGGTTAGAGTGATCCTTAACCTTGGCTACATGGTACAATCACCTGGAATGCTTTTTAAAATTCAGATGCCCAGGCCCCCGGAGGCTGGCTCAAATAAGTTTGCATCATTTCTGTAATTCTGAGTTTCTCGGTGGTTCTCCTTCTGGGCTGCACGTGAGAATCTCCTGGGGAATTTTGAGAAACCTTCATTCTCAAGCCCAGATCAATTATTTCAGATTCCCTGGGGGCGGGACCCAGGTGTCAGTATGTTTAAGCTCCCTAGGTGATTCCAGTGCAGCCCAGACTGAGAGCTACTGGTCTAAGGGATGCGCCAATCTTTATTATAATAAAGCAAGTGTGGAGTTATCGGTCAGGCAGTGACATTTTCCCAAGCAAACAAACAAAAAAGAACGGCATGCATCAAAGATGGGGAAGACCACTAGAAGGGACAGAGGCAAGATGGATGCCCCCAAAACAGACAGAAGCAACTGTTACCTATCAAGGGAGAAAAATGGGCACACGCACGAGTTCGTACTTGTTTGCAAAAGGCAGTCATTTTGCTGGCTTGAGTGTGCCATGGGCGTACATGGGTAGTGTTGGCAAAGCTTGAGTCACTGTCAAGATGTCCAAATGCAGCATCATCACATCCCTATTGATAATCCTGTACAAATTATGTAGCAGCTACAAAGTTCAGCTGGCGATCTCAGATAAGCTAAGAAATACCATTTTCATCATTTCCTTAAAATCAGTGTCATTTTGACTCTGAGTCCCCACCCGCCAGGGTGGTAGGAAATTCCATTGCATTAATGGGGCCTTTCCCCTCCCAGAATTACATGAGAATCTCAGGGTTCAAGTGGTCTCAGAAAACAGAATCATAGCCTCTTTTGTCCATTGTGGCTTGGTGGCTGCTGCCTTTTTCTTTGTCAGTACCTGCAGTGGTCACTGAAAGTCCAGCTGTTCTCTGGGGTTTCCATGCCATATGTTGAGCATGGAAATCCTTGTTGAGAGTGAGAACATTGGCGTATTAGCTACGATCCTTTGGTTGCAAGCAACAGAAACCAATTCTGGTTACTTAAGCGACAAAGGATCTACCGGGAGGGAACAGCATGGAGAGGAAGTGATACAACCAAGGTTAGAAAGAACAGTAACAGAGACCACGCTGGGGAAGCTGGGGAACCTTCAGGGTGCCGGCCCCTTCTGGAGAGCGAGATATTTGAGATTCTAGCGCCATGTCACTTGATGTCCGATTCCAAGGAGGCAGCATCCCATCGGCCTGGCCTGGATCCTAATGCCCCTGATTGGGAGTCTCACCGAGATAGCACACAAAGGGAAAAGAAAATCGAGATGCTCCTTCTAAGAAGGAGATGGATGCTGGGGACCCCAACAACAAATGGCCAATACCAAGACGCTTGATATTTAGCCAGTATTCACTGGTAGGGCTGTACTAGCTAACCAGTGTCACTAGTAGGGCTGTGCTAGTCAGCCAGTATTCACTAAGAGAGCAGTAGCAGTTGTTTATGGCTGGTGTCTGTTCCGATCATCCTAGAAAGTGTTAAATATTTTGAACATCACACTCGTCCCCTACACTCGGTGTACACAGCCATCTCTTCTGTGAGCTCGACTGCCCTCGCGACCTGCCAGAGAGCAAGTATTCCCACTGCTTATGGGACTCTTCTCAGTCCAGAGGATTCTGTTCTTGCTTTTCCTCTAATTCTTAAAGCCACCACCTTCTAAAACCAAGGAGACTTGGCACAAACCCTTCAGGGAGATTAGGCCTTGGCACAAGGCTAGAAGAAAATGTACTCACTCTTGATCACGCTTGCTTTCTGCCTTCCCAGATGCCTGAGGATATTCTACCAGCTTGAAGTTGCAGAGCTATAGAAATCCTGGAGAGCAACACGTACTTTAATATTTTTTAAAAATGTATTCAATCACCTGACGTGGTTTCTGCTCTTGGTAGGGGACAGTGGGGGTGGAGAGACATTTTTCCATTAAGCTGAGAAGGGGGTGGGGGGGCATGGAAGGATTATGGGGTGATATTATGCTGGAAACATCTGCTTTTTGATTCCAGAGTAAGTACCACTGGGCAGGAACAGTTGAAAAGGTGTGAGCTGTGTTTCACCGCAGTGCTCAGTAACAGCACAGAGGTTTTGCATGGGTCACACCTCTTAAGTCTTTGGCACCGTTGCTAATGGCTGCAGCCCACGAGAGAGAAATTAGGTAGAGAAGTGGAAAGGAGGAAAATTCTGAGTATGTATTAGTTAAAATCCCTCGACTGCAGGTGCCAGAAACCAACTTGAGCTGGCTTAAGTGAAAAAGCAGAGTTTATTTTAAGGATACAGGGATTCTCTTAGAACCCAAGAGCCAAGGGTACAGCAAGTGTCAGCAAGATATTGGAACCAGAAGGTAGGAGGGGCAAGGAAACGCATTTACACCTTCTCTCCCTATGTTCCACAGTGTAGGTGCTAGAATCCCCAAGCGGTAGTGTCTTTTCAGTGGGCATGACTCTCCTTCAGGCCCCTCACTCTACTTCTGACTAAAACCAAGTCCTGCAGAAGTGTTGGGTCGTGTTTCCATCTCTCACCCCTCTGTTCCTCTCTCTCTGCAAACTGGGCTTCCCTGTCCTTCAGATCACATTGCTACCAACAGCCACCCAAAGACAATGAATTTCTTTCCAGGTCTCAATTTTGAGTTCCCAAGGAAAGGCCTCTGACCCAGCTGGGGTTAGGGGCTCACCCCTGGCCCAAACCCTGGTGGGCTAAAGAGTTAGGGTCACGAGCAGAGTGTCCACCGGGAACAGTATACCCACTGAGAATCTAACACAGAGAGATAGAATGGGGGACTGGGGGGAAGAGGGACAGACCCTCTTCAGAGAGGATACAGTCAGTAAATTAAGGAGTCTGCATTAAATTTGAAATTACTTGATTTTTTAAAGAGTTCTCTTACCAAAATTTCTAAGTTTAACTAATCCAGCCTAGTTAGTTCAGATGAATTAGGACTTAGCGTATTTAAACCCCAGAAGCTCTCTTCAAAAACAGTGGTTTTCAAACTTTTTTTTGTACCATGACCCATAATAAGAACAGTACTTATCATCATGACCCAGCATGTACATGCACATAACTGTAAAAGGTCAAAAAATGCACAAAATAATATTCACTAAAAATTGTTTCTGAATGAATAAGTAAAAACTTATGGCTGTCTCATTATCTTAAATGAATCATTTCCATGTAAAAATGGACTTTGGCAAGGAGTTGGGCCAGTGGCGTGAATTGGGAGATGCCAAGATGGACACATGAGGCAAAAAAAAAAAATAATTCACAAAATAATATTCAAGTCTACTAATTGTTTTGAAAACCTGTATTAATTGACCTTTTTCCTTCTAGATACTACCTTTCTCTTTACTTTTAAAGGCATTACAAATGTGTAAATACAACCACTGACCCCCCCAAAGAGTTTTCCAAGGTGGTCCATTCAAGATGGTAGACCGAGTAGGTGCCTTTGTTGCCCCCAGCACCAGCTACATAAATGATCACGCAGGCCTTTTGTTTTTAGAAATAATGATCACCAGAAAAAATTATGAAAACCAGCATATAAAAAATTGAGGCCAAGATAAATGAATAGGATAAACTATGAGAGGTAATTTAAGAAACAGAAAAGATCTTAGAAAAATTCTGCTTGGTTTTCTTATAAAGATTCAAGGAGGTCTTGTATCCACAAAAAAAGAAGTGCAGGCTATTGGGAAAGGAACACTCAGAGACAAAGTAAAAGCTACTGTACATTTTTAAATGATAGTGAGAATCAAAAGTTTCATAGAAGGGTGGGCTTGCCTGATGGTGCAGTGGTTGAGAATCTGCCTGCCAGTGCAGGGGACACGGGTTCGAGCCCTGGTCTGGGAAGATCCCACATGCCGTGGAGCAACTGGGCCCGTGAGCCACAACTACTGAGCCTGTGCATCTGGAGCTTGTGCTCCACAACAAGAGAGGCCGCGTCAGTGAGAGGCCCGCGCACCGCGATGAAGAGTGGCCCCCGCTCGCCGCAACTAGAGAAAGCCCTTGCACAGAAACGAAGACCGAACACAGCCAAAAATAAATAAATAAAAATTTTTTTAAAAAAGTTTCATAGAAGGGTTGGAAGAGAAAGTTAAAGAAATCTCTGAGAACATAGATCAGAAAGACCAAATTACAGAACACTGTTTTTAAAAGATAAGCAATATCAATCCGAAAGATCTAATTTGTCTATTGGGAATTCCAGAAAGATGTAACAATGGGAAAGATTGGAGGACATTATTTAAAGAAATAGGCTTGAGAAATGTTTGAGTGCTGAACAGTATGAATGAAAAAAGACAACACCTAGATATATCCTCATGGGATTTGAGGATGCCAAGTATAAAGAAAAGAGCCTAAAAAATCCAAAGAGAAAGAAAGCAAAACCTGTAAAGAACTGAGGATCATGTGAAACATCAGACTTCTCATTAATCACGCTTGACACAAGATAGATTCTTTCAAAGATCTAGAGGGCATTATTTTCCAATTGGAATTCTGCACCCAGAGGAACCTTAGAGCGAAATAAAGACATGATCAGATTAGCAAAAATGCAGGAAGGTTACTTTCCATGCTCCTTTCAGAAGAAGCAACTTAAGGATGTACTCAAGCAAAACAAGGAGGAAAACCAAGAAAGAGACTTGGGATCCAGAAAACAGTGGATCTGACCCAGAAACGCAGTAAAGGGAAGTCTCAGGGTGCTAGCTATGTAACAAGCCTGAAGATGATCCAGTCCACATTGGAACATTCTGTCACAGAGGAAGAACATCTTTGATACAGAGGATATAGCTGAATTTGCAATTCTACTGAAGGCATGTTATTGGAAACAAGAAAAGAATTAAAGCAATTAATAAGCTCCAGCAAAAACAGAAAGTTATTCCAGACAGGCGTGATTCCTATGAACAAACTGAGATATGGCATGATTTTAATCAGGATGGAGTATAAGAAAGGAGAATACACATGACCTTGGTGGTAGGAACAGTCTCCTTAAAGTGGCTCTGGAGTTATGACATTAGATACATAGGGAAGGAAGTGAAATCCTAGCACATTACTTTGCTCTGCAGTGAACAGTAATCACAAGATGTACATAAATGCTCTATACTGGTCACCAACTTTTAAAATCAACATATAGACAGAGCACAGAAGTCTTAAGTACAATTATAAAACCCAATGCACAAACCAGCTTATCCACATTGACAATGCAAAAGTGAGGCTAAAGCTCAGCTCTTCAAGAGGCGAGGAGGTAGTGGGAACAGGTAGGGACACCAATGTCCATATTTTCCATATTGGGTTTGCTGTTTTAGCCAAGAGAAAATACCCAGTGCTGATGGGAATTGGAAATAGAGGGGTTCGCATATGTGAAAACTATAAAATTCTGGAGAAATGGGGGAGATTTACCATGAGCTAAACCCTCATCTTTCCCATTGCCCAGTCAAAAGATATTGTTTAAAGTTGGCAAATCAATAAGTAAAGGTATGTTATTTAGAGTTATAAAGGTAATCAGCAGAATTGCTAAAAACAGAAATGTTTAGAAGTAGCTGGGCTTACGGTGAGCAGTGAACG
Organism: Phocoena sinus; assembly: GCF_008692025.1. NCBI lineage: Eukaryota > Metazoa > Chordata > Mammalia > Artiodactyla > Phocoenidae > Phocoena > Phocoena sinus. The sequence goes on along the minus strand of NC_045777.1, from coordinate 13,979,535 downwards.
TACAATGGTAGTATTTCATTTTGTCAAATGAGTTCTACGATTTTTATTGCTTTTGGACTGAACTCCTCTTTTGAGCTTTTATGTGAAAGGCAAGAACAGGCGTCTTGGTTCTGGCATCTGTGGGTTGATAGGAACCCAAAAACTTGGCCATCAGAATATATTTTACACAACTGAGGTTGAATGGGGACTCGAGGATACATGCGTGAGTCACATGTTTTATAACTTAAAGATAATGTTTTTCAAGACATATTTTTCCTCCCAGGGAATTAATTTCTGCAGACATTAAGTCAAATGCAAGCAAGTGCATTTGTCTCCATTCTCTCCCTCTCTTTCATCACAGCGTGTGTTCGTGTGGGACTTGGATGAGACAATAATTATTTTTCACTCCTTACTCACGGGGACTTTTGCGTCCAGATACGGGAAGGTAAGAATCCATTTTGCCCCTTTTCTTTTTTTTTTTTTTTTTCTCAACGTGACAGTCTGTCCAGCTGGTTTGCCTTGGGAATTACGAGGGCAGTTCATAGGACGGCTTCTCCAACAAGCTGCCCCTTTGCGTCAGCCGGGCTTTGGAAGGCCTATGGAATTTTCCCTTGACATGTGAAATTTTAATTAGCTTCTCCCATTGTCTCCCATGCCTTTTCTTCCAACACATGAAACATTCAACATCCACTTGATAGGATATAAGCTTGTAGTCTTCGGCTGTCTCCCTCCTCCTAAGAGGGCTAAGAGATGCTTCAGCCAAACCCAGTAATCCTAGCTGAAAAACGAGGTAAAGTACTTTTCTTCTTCCCTGTTGTTTATTCTAGTGTCTCCGGCAGATGAATTTAATTTTCCTTCCATTTTTCTGAGACAAGGGGGAGGCATTTTGTCAGCTCCAGCATGGATCTTAGCAACAGCTTTGCAAATGTATCACCGACAAATTATGTCGGGGAACCATCCAGTTAGAGTTCCGGGCAGATGCTGTCGGTTGACCGGTGGTCCATGCAAGAAATGTCAAAATGCCCTTAAAAATGCAAAAATGAACCCGACCACTGAAACCCAAACCCTGCCGATCCCATGGGCTTTGTATCAAACCACATGCGGATGCTCCAGACGTCTGCCGTGTCTCTTCAAGGAGACAGGTAGAGGTGGCAGGGCGCGGCTTTAGGGGACAGATGCACCGTCAGCTCATCCGAGGTAAGCGACCTATTGGCAGCTGCTTCCACACACGAGTGGGAACCATGAGACACACCAGCGCCTGGAAAATATTTCTGTTTCTGTTTAGAGCCCGGGAATATGATTTGACATCACCTCATGGCTTTTCCAGCTGCTCGTGTTTTTTATGAGGGTTATAACAAGCTGGATGTGTAATTAGCAAGATAGATTTATCGTCTGCCGTTACGTTGTAAAGAATATAAAAATGGTGTTGGTGGTGCAGAAATCTCTTGCCGAGGAGGAATGCCGTTAATATGTCTAGCAGTGCCTGCGGGAAATCCGGCATGCGTTTTTGGAGTGTGCACAGCTTAGGTAAAGGATGGCAGAGTCCAGAGCTGCTGAAAGCACCAGAGCAGACTTGGCAGCTAGTGCAAAAAAGCAGGGCTTTCCCAAAGGGGCTGCAGTAGTGAGTTGCCCACCCAGGCTGGGTGTTCTATGGTTTTTAACCGCCCCAATAAAGCCACCGGCCCCCCAAGAACCATTCCTTCACTCTTCTTACCCTTTGAGAAGTTCCACGGCTTCGTGCAACAATTCAGTTCCCACGGATTGCGTAGGGCTTTGTAATCCAGGCTAAGATTTTTGTGTCTGTGTCTCACTACCACTCTTTAAACCAAGTTACAGGCTCGTTCAAGACAGGGACAAAGCCCAGAGCTCTGTTCTGGGCCCCATGGCACCTGGTCCATGTCACTTATCACCAGCCAGCTCTCTCCAATCCCATCACCTAATCCCAGCCACCTTCCCCTCCAGCTGTCTGGTCTCCACTCTTGCCCTTTCCAGCCCCCTACAGAGGGGTCATCCTAAAATACAAGCCTGGTCTGTCTTCTACGGAAAAATCGTCAGTGGCTTCCCCGTTGACAAACCCTAAGCCCAGCCTCCAAGGCCCTTCATGAGCTGGCTCCTGCCCTACTCTCCAGCCCTGTTTTCTCTTACTTGTCCTGAGTTGCTTTTTGTCCTTGGAACCTGCCACCATCTCTCCCATCTCTTCCGAGTTTTTCCCAGAAGCAGAGCCTGAGACCAGGAGTGAGTGCTGGTAGTTTAGTTGGGCGGTGACCCCAGGAAGCACGAGGTACAGAGTGGGGAGGTGAGGCAGGGAAGGGAAGGCAGCCGGTACAGGGTACGTAGATAGCTATGGCTGCAGGCACCTGTGACTCAGAACCACCAGGGACCTCTGGGCTACTCTGGAACACACCTCAGAATTGACTCCCCCAAGGAGCAAGGGTGCTGGGATATTTATCTACACATTCCCTTCCATCGTGGGTTGAGGGCTTTTTCTGGGGGGGTTATTTCCCTGTCCTGGCCTGTCCCATGAAAACCCTAGGGCAGGGAATCACAGGTCCTAACAGGAGGAAGCCTCTGCATGTTGAGAGGACACAGAAGAGGGGCACACTGGAAGCTTCTGCTATAATCTAGAATGTTCTAGAAAGTTCAGGTATTAGGTTAAATCATACTTATCTTTCAGTTCCCATTTCCAAGGTAGCTTCCTCCAAGAGGACTTTCCTAACCACTCCCACCCCCATTTAAATTGCATCTCTCCCCATAACTCTATTTTTCATTTATATTATAATTATGCACTTACTTTCTGTCTCCTTCTAAGCTATATGTGCCCTGAGGACAGAGACCACGAACATTTTTTATCAACCCAACTAAGCACAGTGCATGGACCAGATTGCTCAACACATATTTGTTGGGAAAATGAATCAGGATGACCCTCTAGAATGAAAGCAACATGACGACAGGCACTTTTTTTTTTCCATTTTGTTCATTGCTTTGTCCCCAGAGCATAGAACAGTGCCCCCCACCTAGTAGGCATTGAATAAATATTTGGTGAATGAAGGTAGGTAGGGTAGAAAATAGTATCAAAACAAAAAATTCCTGACTAGGGGCCACCTGCCAAATTCTGCCTGCAGACATTTGTGTTTGGCCCCTAGAGTGTTTGAAAAAATGTGAATTTGTCGCCAACATTTAAAAAATCAGGAGATTGCACAGACCAAAACAATTGGCGATTTCCAAGTCTTCTTGAAAAATTAGAAAACCTAGCAATCCTGCATTCCCATGTGGCAGCAATCAGCAGGGGCTGAGTAGCAGCTGCCCAGTTAGCGGGGGTGTACACTCTCCAGCCCCTCCACAGCCCCACCTGGCCTGTTTAGGGGACCCTCCTGACCCCATTGGCCTCTGAGTTTCAACATCCATCCTAGAATTACAGAACCACTGAAGGTCAGAGCTGGAAGGACCTGGGAGACCATCACATCAATTAGTCTCCATGGTACAGTAGGAGAAACTGAGGCCCAGAGAGAGTGAGGTCATCCAGGAGATAATGAGAGGTAGACCTCAGGTGCATTTGCCTCTCTGGGTGTTCCCAGGATGTCCAGGGAGAGCTAAGATGAGATACTCTTGGAGCCCCCAGGTCTCCAGTGCCATCATTATTCCTCTTCTAGAATTTTCTACTTCTCCAGCTCTTTTAAGTGAGGAATGAGGTTGGTTGGTTGGTTGGTTTTCCTAAATCGAGCCACCCTAAGAGAGACCCAAACTAACCATGGCTTAACCAAGATAGAGGTTTATTCCTCTCACCCTGTAGTCCAGGCATAAGCAGTTCAGGCTGGTAAGGCTGCTACCCAGTACCGGGGATGGAGACCCCCTTCCATCTTGTTCTTTACCATTCCTGGAGCATTGCCCTCGTTGGCAAGATGAAACGTAGCTCACCCCCATGTCTGCATTCTGGCCAGTAAGAAGGGGAAGCAGGAAAAAGAGAGTCCACCTCTCTCTTTTTCATTTTTATTTTTTTTCCCTCTCTTTGGAGGGCCAGATCCAGAAGTTGCACAGATGGTTTCTGCTCACGTGCCATTGGCTGGAATGTGATCACATGGCTACCTTTGGCTGCAAAGGAGTCTGGGAAATGTAGTCTAGTCATGTGCTCTATTAAAATTCAGGGATTCTATTATTCTGAGAGGGAGAAAGGAAGAAGGGATATTAGAGGACAGCTAGCATTTTCTAGCACAAAGTACCATTAGTAAGAGGAAGAACAATGAAAGAGAAAATTATTGAGGAAAAATAAACTTCGTTCTGTTCAAGACACCTAGAGGACAACTGTATTTGTGGGTCTGAAGCTCCAAAGAGAGGTCTGGGCTACAGCTATAAACTTGGAAGACAGAGGAGAGGAGAGGACATAGAGGAGTGTAAGCCCCATTCTACAGACAGAATAACTGAGACACAGGGAGGTTATGTAGTCAGGTTCATAATGGAACTTAAATTCATGGCCTTGACTTTTGGCCCACATCTCTTTCTCTTTGTGCTCTTCCAATAGCTGCAGCCACATGGAACCCATTATTAATAGCTGGTATCAAGTGGGACTCTCAGCTTGAAGCACAGAGTGTTTAAGCTACAAAGGGAATTTATTAGATGACAGTAATTGGAAAAACCCAGAGGTAATGGGATTCAGCCTGGGCCGGATCCAGAAGCTCAAGCAGTGTTCTTAGGGCTTTTGGTCTTTCTTCATCCCTCAGCTGACTTTTTCCATGTGGCAACTCCTTCTCTGGCAACTCCTTCTCAGAAATCCCAACTGAAAAAGAAGGCCTACTTCCCAAATTCCAGCACAGCTCCCAGGCTTGAACCTCATTGGCTCAAACTGGGTCAAATGCCCATCCATACATCAAACTCTGTGGCTCTGTGTAGCCAGCCTAGATCAAGAGCCTGGCATGGAGGGAGCAGAGGAGCAGGTCAGCTCCATCCCAACCAGATGGATGGAGCTGGGGAGGGATGGTACCCCAGAGAAAACTGAAGTGCTCTTTCCAGAAGATGGTGAGTATCCTGGAGTGAGGAGTGTGTCCAAAGTGGGCTCTGAAGGTCATGACCCTCTGTACATCTACACCAAGGACTCTCTGCTTATGGCCATTGTGTTAAGCACTGTACAGGAAGCAGAAATCGTATCAGTTGTGGTCCCAGCCGAAGGAGCGACTCACTGTTTACTTAGGGAAATAAGACCAACAGAGCTAAAATGATTAAGAAATGATTCAAAAACAGACTGTTTGACTTTTAAAACAGAAACTGGGCCCTTTTCCTCTTCCCAGTCAGGGCATGTGCTGCTCAAGGCTGTCATCTCTCCACTTCCTTTCCATCTCTTCCTACCCAGTGCTCAAAACCAGAGCATCCCTTTGGTAGCTGTACCTCCCCACATCTTGTGGATCCATTAGAGGTTCCCTGGAGAGCCAGAGACGCCAGTGATTGCCGGCCGCCTCTTTCCTAACCTCTCCTCCCACCCCGCCTCCCTGCAGTCCCTGAACTCTGTTTTTTCCAGCTGGGATTAGACAAAAGGCTCCTGGTGGTCAGGAGCCTTTGCCTATGGCCAGGAAGGGCTCATAAGGGGAACTGATCAGCAGTCTTCCTGGGTTCACAGTGGGTCAGCCCTGACTCCTCCTTTAGTGCCCTGCCTTCCAGGCAGCTCAGTACCAATTGGAAGCTCAACTCAAGGCCCGGTTGTGTGTGTGTGTGTGTGTGTGTGTGTGTGTGTGTGTGTGTTTTAGTAACAGCTTTATTGAGAAATAACCCACATACCATAAATCTACCATTTCACTGTGTACAATTCATTAGTTTTTCGTGTATTCAGAGTTGTGCAACCATCACCAGCATCTAATTTTAGAACATTTTCATCACCCCAGAAAGAAACCCCATACCCATTAGTAATCATTCCCCATTTCCTCCAGCACCGCCCACCCCAGCCCCTGGCAACCACTAATCTACTTCCCGTCTCTCTAGATTTGCCTCTTCTGGACAGTTCTTACAAATGGAATCACACAATATGTGGTCTTTTGTGACTGGCTTCTTTCACTTAGTATAATGTTTTTGAAATTCATCTATGTTATAGCATGTACCAATACTTCTTTTTTATTGTTGCATAATTTTACAGTGTGTGAATATGCTACATTTTGCCTATCCATTCATCGGTTGATGGACAGTTGGGTTTTCAGCTTTTATGAATAAAGCTGCTGTGAACACTTATGTACAAGGTTTGCATAGACGTATGTTTCCAGTTCACTAGGGTATATGCCTAGGATTGGAATCGCTGGGTTATATGGCAACTCTATGTTTCACCTTTTGAGAAATTGCCGGACTCTTTTCCACAGTAGTTGCACCATTTTGCATTCCCATAAACAAAGGATAAGGGTTCCAGTTTCTCCACATCCTCACCAACACTTGTTATCATCTGTCTTTTTGGTTATAGTCCTCTTAGTGGATGTGAAGTGATGTCTTGTGGTTTTGGTTTACATTCCTCTGACTAATTATGTTGACAAATGACTAATGATATTTCCACGTACTTATTGGCCATTTGTAGTATCTTCTTTAGAGAAATACCTATTAAATCGTTTATTGGTTTTTTTAATAGAAGTATAGTTGATTTACAATATTGTGTTATTTTCTGGTGTACAGCAAAGTGATTCAGTTATATATATATATATATATGTATGTATGTATGTATACATATATATAATTTTTCATTTTTTTCCATTAGTTTATTACAAGATATTGAATACAGTTCCCTATGCTATATAGTAGGACCTTGTTGTTTATCTATTTTGTATATAGTAGTTTGTATCTGCTAATCCCAAACTCCTAATTTATCCCAAGGGGGAAAGGTGCTAATCCCACCTTTCCCCTTTGGTAATCATAAGTTTGTTTTCTATGTCTGAGAGTCTGTTCCTGTTTTGTAAATAAGTTCATTTGTATTTTAGATTCCACATATAAGTGATATCAGATGATATTTATCTTTTCTCTGTCTGCCTTACTTCACTTAGTATGATAATTTCTAAGTCCATCCATGTTGCTGCAAATGACATTATTTCATTCATTTTTATGGCTGAGTAGTATTCCGTTGTGTGTGTGTGCATACACATTCTATATCTTCTTTATCTTTTCACCTGTCGATGGACCCTTTGCCTGTTTTTAATTGGTTTATTTGTCTTTTATTTTTGAGTTGTAAGAGTTCTTTATATATTCTGGGTAACAGTCCATTATCGGATATGTGATTTGCAAATATTTTCTCCCATTCTGTGAGTGGTCTTTTCCCCTTATTGATGATGTCCTTTGAAGTATATGAAGTATTGCAGGGTGAAAGGGGTTGAAATTAAATTTTTTAAAAGGTGGCCAGGGAAGAAGCCCTCATGGGGAAGCTGAATTTTGAATAAAGACTTAAAAGGAAGTGGAGGGGGCTTCCCTGGTGGCGCAGTGGTTGAGAGTCCGCCTGCCGATGCAGGGGACACAGGTTCGTGCCCCGGTCCGGGAAGATCTCACATGCCACGGAGCAGCTAGGCCCATGAGCCATGGCCGCTGCGCGTGTGCATCCGGAGCCTGAGCTCCGCAACGGGAGAGGCCACAACAGTGAGAAGCCCGCATACCAAAAAAAATAAAAAAATAATGGCAAAAAATTAAAACAACTTAACATTCAACAAAAATGGGAATTGTTCATAACAATTGTAGAAGCACATAGAGTAGAAAACTATAAACTGTTATTGAAACAGTGAGACATAACTAGTTTTAAAAAAAAAAAAGGAAAAAAAGGAAGTGGAGGAACAGATATCTAGTAGAAGAGCAAGAGGGAACAGCAAGTGGAAAGGCCCTGAGGCAGAAGTTTGATGGATTTGAGGGACAACAAAGATGCTAGCATGGTTGGAGCACAAGTCAAGTAGAACTCAACTAGCTTTTACTCTGAAGTGGGAACCATGAGATTTGTTGTTTATATTTCTAAAGAATCCCTCTTGCTGCTCCCCAGGAAAGGAAGCTATTGGGTGGCAAGGCTGGAAGCAGGGAGACCTGTGAGGGGGCTACTGCAACAGTCCAGTCCTATAATGGTTTTTTGGACCGGGGGGATGAGATGAGGAAGATGAGAAGTGCAGCAGCCTGGATATATTTTGAAGGCAGAACCAACCGCAGATAAAGAATGAAAAGTGATTCCTTATTCTCGCTCCCTGGGCTCCAGAGATGTCTTCCTTAATTTCTGTCCATGGTCTCCCTCTGAAGGGACCTGATCTCTTCTCCCTCTATTGCCAACTAACAAATTCCTCTTGAAAAAATTCTCCCCTTTTTTTTGGTGCATTCACTATATACCAAGTACTCCACTGTGAACGGTTTTTTTTTGTTTTTTTTTTTTGAGTTGCACCTCAAGTGCCAACGTTGAGTTATTCACATTGTTTGTCCACGCAGGCCTCTTTCTTGTATCACGTGGGTACAAACGTATGTTTCTTTGTAGACCCATTTGGACTCTTCCTCCTCCCCTCCCCATAATTGATTGTGTAGCTTTTTGTTTACTTTCCTGTAAAATACGTATTCTTGTGTGCATTTATGTCTTCTGTCTGTAAATGAAATTTAAATACCCCTTGTTTCTCACTTTTCTCCCTCTGCACTGTGGCCCTAGGTCCTTCCACGTTGCCCTATGTCCAGCTCCATTGCTCTAACTCAGTGGTCCTCAACTGGAGGTGATTTTGCTTCCCAAGCAACATTTGGCAACATCAAGCATTTTTGGTTGTCATGACTTGGAGTTTGCTCCTAGCATCTAGTGAATAGAGGCCAGCGATACCGCTAAACATCCTGTAATGCACAGGACAGTCCCCACAACAGAGAATTATCTAGCTCCAAGTGTCCATAGTGCTGTGGGTGAGAAACCCTATATCCACCTGCTGCTCTGAATCCCAGGGTCCCATGTCTTCCTTATGCCCCCTTCCTCCAGGGAGGACACCCAAGCTCCCCCCAGCTCCCCACCAGCACAGACAATGCTGTGACGAGCATCCTTTATGAACTGCTCTGAGCTTTATACCACAAACCTATAGGGTATGACTGCTCCTATTATACCCATCTCTGGAAAACTGAGGCTCAGAGAGGTAGCGTAATTCAGCCAAGGTCACCTACCTTGAAAGAGATGAAAGCCAGGAGGTGGCCCACTGCTCATAACCGTGTATCTGAACTGCATCCCCAGTGATCCATGTGAATGTCCTCAGGGTGAAAATTAAAAGCCATTGGCGTGAACTCTTCTGCTTGACTGAGCTCCAAGAGCACACAGACTGATGTCTTCATAGCTTCATGTGCCTGGCACATCCACTTGGTAAATATTTGTTGAATAAATAAATAGCTCGTGGGTAGGGAGTTTTCAGCCTGTGTGGTTACAAGCACTGCAGAAATGAGATTCCAAGGTGCCTGCCCTGCAGGGAACAAATAATCACACACGTGACAAGATAGGGGCCTGTCCGTGTCTCTCCGGGGCCAAGATGCTGGGTGCCAGCCTGGCCTGACCTAACCCAGAGCTGGGCCCACAGCAGGGGCTCAGCAGAGGCTGTGGAGTGTTGAGCAAGTAGCTCCTCCAGGCAGGCTTGGAGTCAGAGACCCTTTGGCCTGTGGGGGACCTGCAATGGAGCCAGGTGATCCTTGATGCCTACCCGAGCAGGATCCAATCCAGGGTTTCCCTCTAGGTCACCCCTTTAAAAGGGCCAGGCTCTGCTCAATCTGAAAAAGTAAGGGGTTTCAAACTGGCAAGGCCAACTCTGGCTTGAAGACAGGCTGATCTCCTGGCATGTCCTTAAGTTCCGAATTCACTGCCAATATTTTAAAATCTAGGTATTTTACCTAAATACCTGGATATCTCACTTCTCTTGGAAAATAGGAAGATCTGGCAACACCAGGCCTGAGTTTTCAAAGAGTGGAGACCCTTTGACAGGACATGCTCCCTGGGGCTCACCTCTGCCCCCCTCACTCCCTGGAGTCACACATCCTCCCTGGGCTGTGGGTTATGGATCCGTGGTGCCTCCTTCACCGCCGCACCCCGCCCCCCGCCAGTGGCATTTACATTTGTGACCTGCCAATGCCAGGCTGTGCCCAGCATAGGTGGGATATGTGGGGCGGAGGTTACCGGTCCCCATGCCCTCCGGGTCCTCCGCGTAGACTGCGGGACACAGGCATCCCTGGTTCCCTCCACCCAGCTTCCAAGCTTTGTCAGGTGGTTCAAAAACCATACCATACTCCCCACAAAGCACAGGCTAACTTACTTCCTAAAGATCATCTGTCTTGGGGATCCATTATCAAGGCTGGGAATTCTGCTCACTAAATGTGGTTTAAATCCTATCACTTCCCCTCCTCCAACAAATAAAAGAGAAGCCATACTATTATCCAGCGCCCCTTCCTGAGGAAGGTCTCTCCAGCCTTCCAACTAGATCAAAACGCCCTGTCACGATGACTCATGGAGGGCTTGCCATAATACACTTGCAAGTATTCATTTCTTGATGTGATTATTTGATGATAGGATAACATCGTCATTATCATCGTTAAATGGCTGGGACTGAACTTCCATTGGAGCAGATGCTGTTAATGCCTCACCTTTATCCCTGCAGCCCTCCCCATTCCCACAGACATGATGGTTTCCTCTGCAAGTACCTGTGACAATCTGGGGTGCAGTCTCCCAGGTGTCCGCAGAGGGAGAGAGCCCGCAGCAGCAGCCTGCTCATTGACCTGCCCCTGTTTATTTCCTTCCCTTCCCCCCTCACTTCCATACTCGGTCACCAGTGCTTCCTGGGGTCACCTTCCCAGATAAACTGCTTGCACCTGAATCCCAGGCTCAGGGTCTGCATCACAGGGGAGACCCAAACTAAGGCATTAAGGATGCCTGAATGTTCAGACATCCTCACGATGGGTTCTTACAGGAACTGAAACTCCACATTGCCAGATCCCTGTGGTAATGTAACCCTCCTGGTCCCTCGAAGTGTGGTTCAGGGACAGGCATCATCAGGGAGCTGTTAGAAATGCAGAGTCGGGACTTCCCTGGTGATCCAGTGGTAAAGAATCCACCTTTCAATGCAAGGGACGCAGGTTCGATCCCTGGTCGGGGAACTAAGATCCCACGTGCCACGGGGCAACTAAGCCTGTGCGCCACAACTACTGAGCTCGTGTGCCGCAACTACAGAGCCCACGTGCCCTGGAGCCCACGCGCCACAACAAAAGATCCTGCGTGCCTCAATGACCCGACGCAGACGGAAAAAAAAAAAATGCAGGGTCTCGGGTCCCAGCCCAGATGTACTGAACCAGAATGGACATTTAAACTCAGCACCTTCACACATTAGTCTGTGAGGCAAGATGTAAGCCATGAATTCACCTGGTGACGACTCTTCTCGTGGATCCTGCCAGCCTCTTTGTGTATCTAGAAGAGACTGGGCAGAGAGAGCCTGGCTAGATTTTGGCGCTACACGTCTCCCCCTGGGGCTCCCCTGCCCTCTCCGACCAGCCACAGTCCTCCCCCATCCCTCAGCGGGTGTAATTACGTGATTCCGGCTCAGATTCCGGAATCCAATACCCAGCACAGTGCCATCAGGATTCAATCAGATCCAGTTGGCGAGACGCAGCTTGGCCTGTCCGTTACTGCTTTACAAACTGAGAAGAAATAAAATCCCTGGTTTTATGACCCAGCAGTTAAAAACTATTTGTAGGAGTTGCTAAGGTTCAAATCAAAAGTGCCCTCCCTGGAGGACGATTAGTTAATTCAGAGGACCACAGATCCTTTGCTTTCTTTTTCCCCCTTCTACCTTGAGATGTGACTCTAATTCATTTCTGCCTTTCAGACATCTAGAGCTCTCCATCCTTTGACAAACACAAGCCAAAGTGCTTAAGGACATCTGTTTATTTTATTTCTTTAATGAGAAAACCTTCCAATTTCTCCAGGCTCAGCTGTGTTTATTTACATTGTGTTAACCATGTGAGGCCAGCACCTTGGACGTTTAAAGGCCTGGCCGGGGCCCTCGCAGCGGCCTCCAGCTCTGAAATGGAGTCAGCCCTGCCCAAGGAAAACAGAGTCCTTGGAACTCTATAAAGTAGATTTTCAAAATAAATACTGCCTAATTCACTCGGTAGATGTGGATTAAGTCAAGATGAATACAATTTGGAAAGGATTTTCTGAGGAAGTCGGAGATTTCTTTCCCCCACTGGGGGTTAAACCTTGTATTTAAATCTCCATCCCCACCTCCCCCCGTCCCCCCCCACCACCGCTCTCTTTTCAGTTAAGTAAAAGGTATTTAGTCTTTGTGGCTAATAAAGAAATGATGACTTTGATTGGCCTTCTCAAGCAATGATTATTTTCTTTGTAGGACCAGGGGTGGCGACTTAACCAGTCACTGTATTCCATCCAGTAAGGGCAAGACGTGAACATCTGCCGTTGTCATTCTGGCGGGGGTGGATGAGGAAGAGATTGGAAATGCTTTCAAAGATGTCCTAGAGGTGAATGACAGTTGGAGGGGCCGTGGGCAGGGGAGTGGTACCCTTTGTAGATTTAATCCCCTGTAATAGTTCTTCCCTGAGCCACTGGGCCTCCATGCCAAGTGCCCCTGCTCATGTATTTTAGAGCATTAAAGGATTACTTCCAACATAAAATATATTTCAGAGATGGTTTGGGGTTGTCAGAAAAGCGCTCATTAGCAGAGACTTTCTTTGAAGCCCCGTGCTCTTGGCTGCTTGGAGAGAGACCATTTCTACTTAGGTGGAGGGTTTCTGAGCTAGTTAAGACTCCTGAGTACTCCTCATCTTCCGCCCCCAAATTTAACAAACGCGACTGCTTCCCCAGACTACTTAGGCCAACTTTTTTTTCTCTAGCCCCACCTTTCAACGAATGCTGGAGGGCATCTGAAAAAAAAAAAAAAAGATGATAATAAGAGGGATTCAAATCTCCTGTGCAAAACCTACAACAAATTGTCGGTTGGGTTAGAATGAGAAGCTCTTTTGTCCGCTGTAAATATAGGGGGTGTTGCTCACAATGATAAGTGGTGGGAAAAAAATCCCGGGCACCTTGCGAACCTAAATAATGGGAACAATTTTCCTTTACACTTAACTAGCAGGTTGAGAAGCCGTCTCCCCCAGCAGCCCCACCTGCACTTTTTTACGGTGTTTACTTCCCAACAATAGGGCTCCTGAGCTGTCCAAAGATCACTGGAATTCCCGTGAGCCTTTGGTGATGAGGGTGTCACTCGGTGAGTGGCAGGAAGGTATCAAGGCGGTTGTATGGGGGGTTGACTTTGACAGGGAAATAAGAGGTTCCCCGCACCGTGCCTGCTTCCCACAATTCCTCTGTGAATTAGTGAACTTGTGGGCCCTTCCGATGGCAGAGAGGGGAAAGCGCTGATGCAAGTTCCCCAACAGGGCCTAATTCAAAGAGAAATATGCAGTTTAAGAATCTCTTTGGAAATGTCCATCAATGGTTGAATGGATAAGCACATCCTAGGATATTCGTACAATGGAATATTTTCAGCCATAAAAAGGAATGGAGTACTTAATACATGCTCGGTGTGGACAGTCCCCAAAAACATTATGCTAAGGGGAAAGAAGCCAGGCACAAAAGGTCATACACTGTATGATTCCATTTACATGAAGTATCCAGAGTAGGTAAATCCACAGAGAGGCAGGATACAGACTGGTCATTACCAGGGGCCGGAGGGGAGGGAGAATGGGGAGCAACTTCTTCGTGGGTGTGGGGTTTCTTTTGGGGGTGATGGAAATATTTTGGAACTAAATAGAGGTTTACCCATCTGTAAAGTTGGAATAACAGTTCCTGCCCCACTGACCTCAAAAGACCAGCCTGGGAATCATATAATGTTTCCCTAAGGGCACTGTAGGTGCTGTTAAAGGAACACAAACTGCCTGGAGCTGGTAAATGGTGAACATTTTTTACTTGAAAAATGAGGGTGTTTTTTTAAATACTCTTTTTATCCGGTTTTGGTGTCTGGGTAATAATGGCCTCAAAAAATGAGATGGGAAGCGTTGCCTCCTCTTCTGTTTTCTGGAAGAGATTGTGGTGAATTGGTGCTATTCTTCTTGAGATGTTTGGTAGAATTCTCCAGTGAAACCATGTAGACCTGGAGATTTCGTTTTTCAGGAGGTTTTTAACTATGATTTCAGTTTCTTTAATAGTTACAGCTATTTCACCCTGCGTGGGTTTTGGTAGTTTGTAGTTTTTGAGTAATTTGTCCATTTCATTCATTGTCGAATTTAGGTGTCTGGAGTAAAAAAAATAAATAAAAATAAGTACTTCACATTTACGGTGAATTTCAGTTTCTAGCATATCATAACCCATACGCAGAAGCCTTTGATTATAGGGATAAAAAGTGTCAATCTCTCCCTGTGTGCGTGGCACTGGGTCAGGAGTCACCTGCTTGGTCCTCGAGACAAACCTACAAGGTAGATGTGGGGATCCCCATTGTACCCAGGACACGGAGGCCCTGCCCAAGACTACCAACCTAGTAACTTAATGGCAGAAAACGGATCAGACCCAAAACTCCAAAGGGCATTGGAAGCCGCTCTGCCACCGAGCAGACCACAGCCAATCACAAGGCCCCCAAGTTCCATGCGTAGCTTTCAAACCTGCAGTCCAACTCCAGTTCCTTCCTATGCCCGATTTCCCCCTGTTGGGGAGGGGAGGTCTGCAGGCTACACCTGACTCTCAAACATATTTTTTGGTTACATTTTTGAAATTAGCTGCCAGCATTTAAAGTGGCTAGTTTTTTTTAATTTATTTTATTGAGGTATAGTTGATCTACAATGTTGTGTTAATTTCTTCTGTACAGCAAAGTGATTCACTTATATATATATATTTTCATATTCTTTTCCATTATGGTTTATTACGGGATAGTGAATATAGTTCCCTGTGCTATACAGTAGGACCTTGTTGTTTATCCATCCTATATGTAATAGTTTGCATCTGCCGACCCCAAACTCCCAGTCCATCCCTCCCCCACCCCCCTACCCCCGTTTGGCAACCACAAGTCTGTTCTCTATTTCTGTGAGTCTGTTTCTGTTTTGTAGGTAAATTCATTTGTGTCATATTTTAGATCCCACATGTAAGTGATATCATGTGGTGTTTGTCTTTCTCTGTCTGACTCACTTAGTATGATAATCTCTAGGTCCATCCATGTTGTTGCAAATGGCGCTATTTCATTCTTTTTTATGGCTGAGTAATATCCCATTGTATATACGTACCACATCTTCTTTATCCATTCATCTGTCGACGGACATTTAGGTTGTTTCCATGTCTTGGCTATTGTAAATTGTGCTGCTATGAACACAGTGGTGCATGTATCTTTTCAAATTATAGTTTTTTCCAGATATATGCCCAGGACTAGGATTGCTGGATTTTTTGTTTTCTGAGGAACCTCCATACTGTTTTCCATCGTGGCTGCACCAATTTACATTCCCACCAACAGCATAGGAGGGTTCCCTTTCTCCACACCCTCTCCAGCATTTGTTATTTGTAGGCTTTATAATGATGGCCGTTCTTACCGGTGTGAGGTGGTACCTCATTGTACTTTCGATTTGCATTTCTCTAATCATTAACAATGATGAGCATCTTTTCATGTGCCTATTGGCCACCTGTATGTCCTCTTTGGAGAAATGTCTGTTTAGGTCTTCTGCCCATTTTTTGATTGGGTTATTTGTCTTTTTGTTACTGAGT
This sequence comes from Phocoena sinus, assembly GCF_008692025.1. Lineage (NCBI taxonomy): Eukaryota > Metazoa > Chordata > Mammalia > Artiodactyla > Phocoenidae > Phocoena > Phocoena sinus. Next base: position 13,963,883 of record NC_045777.1, on the reverse strand, counting down.
TGTATGAGCTGTTTGTATATTTTGGAAACTAAGCCCTTGTCAGTTGCATCATTTGCAAATATTTTCTCCCAGTTCGTAGGTTGTCTTTTCATTTTGTTTATGGTTCCCTTTGCTGTGCAAAAGCTTGTAAGTTTGATTAGGACCCATCAAATGGGGAGATTTTAGATAAGCCACAAGGATATATTGTATAGCACAGCGAATTATAGTCAATATCATGTAATAATCTTTAATGGAGAATAATCTGTAAAAATATTGAATCACTATGCTGTACACCTGAAACTAATATAATATTATAAATCAACAATACTTTAAATGAATAAATAAATTTTTTAAATTGGGAGATTTTACACAGAAATTCAGGCTTCTGGGTTCTCTTGAAAAATCAGAAGATCTGGCCATGCAGCACCCAGAACCCCAAATGTCACCACTTGGCTGGAGCTGCATAGCAGCTGCTTCCTTTCAGTGGGGTCGGTGGCCACCAGTTTTCCACAATCCCCACCACTCCCTATTGCCTCCCTAACACTAAGGCCAAATGCCAGCTGTTGTTTGCTATCTCACTTGCACTATTGTCTTTCTGTAAGAAGAGTTGTACCCAGAGTTGGAAAATCAAAGATCAACAAGGTGTATGTTTCACTTGCACCATTTCAGTTCAGTGAGCTGCTTAGTCTCTACAAGTCTTGTTGTCTCTCGTGCCTCATCCACAGAATAAAGTCCAAACTCTCTGGGCTGGCTTCCAGACCCTTCATGACCTACTTCCTTCCATTCTGTCCTGCCTCACCTCTCAGACTCTCAGCTTTCTATTTCAGGCTACACAGCCTTACGGCTGCACCAGCAGACTCCCCCACATCCAGACCTTTATCCGTGCTGTTCCCTCTGCCAGGAGTGCTTTCCTCACTCGCCAACCATTTGCCCAGCTAATGCTAACTCAGCATTCAGGTCTTATCTTAGACATCTCTGCCTCTGGGAAGCTCTCCTTGACTACACTGGGTTAAGTGTCCCTCCTGTGTGCTCCCTTAGCACCCTATACTATTTGTCACTAATTATTTTATCATCTACTTTTTTGTGTCTCTCCCTAACTCGACTCCAGCACCTCAGATGCAGGGACTGACTGTGTCTTAGTTCTCTCCACTTCTCTGCTTCCCAGCACAGCCCATTCTGTGTGCCCTGTAATTAGTTGTCAACTTAATTTTCTTTCTGTTAAAACCCAACGCAAGCTGATTTAAGCAGAAAAATGAATTTATTGGCATTTATAACCAAAAGTGCAGGGGCGCGGCTGAATCCTGGGGCTCAAACAGTGTCAGTAGAAGCCAGTCTCTCTGCATCTCTTTGCTCTGCTTCCATTGGGTTGGCTTCATTCCTTTCACATGTCATGGCAAAAATTCCCCCAAGCAGCACAAGACCTACATCCTGCCAGCTCGGTGACCCCAGCGAAAACAGAATAACGTTTTCCCAGTAGTTGCAACCGAGTGCCAGACGAAGCTCTCCGTGGCCTATAGCTAGAACCAGTCACTCAAAGGTGGGGGTAGGTGGGACCGGCTCCCTCGGAACTACACAGACAGGGAGTGATGCAGTTCCACCTAAAACACTCAGGAAATGCTGCTATCAGCAGGTGCATGGATGCTGGGCAGACAAGAACAGCAGACACTCACTTCCACGTGTATGTTTTAAGCCATATGAGGGCCAAGAACCTGCATGGTCTTACCCAGCACATAGTAGGTGCTCAGTAAACACTTGAAGTTGACATCAAATCTGGCCCAGTTACCAGGGTCCATGCCCTTAGATGTGGCTCTAGAGGGTCTGGCCCATTGCCTCTATGCCCTCATCTCCTAGGACTCCTCCCCTCCCTCACTCCACCCCAGCCACACTGGCCTCCTCAGTGGTACTCAGCCCTGCCAGACACATGCCGACCTCAGGGCCTTTGAACACCTGGTTCCCTCTGTCTGAAATGTTCCTCCTCACACATGGCTTCCCCCCTCGTCTCCTGAAGATGCCACCTTCTCAGCAATGACCTCCCTGACCATCCTGTGGAGCTGCAGTACCTCCCACAGAGCCCACACAACACAAATCCTTTGCTATATTTTTTCCCATTAGTCTTTATCACCTCCTGGCAGGGCACAGCTGTGCAGAATGCACTTTGCTCAACTCTAGGAAGCGGCACTTTCATGGCGGTGTTTGTGAATGATGCCCCTGGGTTGTGCAGTGCACAGCCATACACAGCAGCTTGTGCGGCCATACAGCAGCCCTGCCATCAGACATACCGCAAATCTTGCCTTATTCATCCGTTTATGGCTGCTTTGCTTGCTGCTGTATCCCAGTGCCTGGAACAGTGCCTGGCACATAGAAGACACTCAGTAAATATTTGTTGGATGGATGGATGAATTTATGCCCTCCTCAGCCATGCTGCGCCTTGACAGCTAAGTTGGGGAGTGAGAGAAGAGGAGTCCTGTGTCCTGATGGATGCCTGTGAGAACATGACCCTTGGGACTGAAAGAAGCCCCATCCAGTCCTTCTTGGCTCCTCCAGCTGACAGTACGTTGAGTGCTCTGTCACCATTTAAGAGGAAATTGATTTTGCTACTCAAAAGAATTGTTTGTTCTCTCCTACCCACCTCCCATTCTTTAGGTTTTCTGTTGGAGGAGGGGGGTGATAGGACACTTAGCTCTGTTCATCATACCATACACTGTCGGTGTTTGTAAATTGTTTAGCCTTTCTGCAGACTGAAATCATGCCTGTGTGGGCTCATGCCAAACACCCTTGCTTTCCTGATATTCAACACAAAGAAGCCTGTGGACTGAGAGATGATGATGGTCCAGGCAGTCAGAGTTGCATCCTTGAGGGCTGAGTGGCATCGGGAGGAAAGGATGAGATTGGAGCAGACCATCCTGGAGACAAGTCCCAGTCCTGTTACTTAATAGATTAGGGATTCGCGGAGTCAGACGTATCTGTAAAACGGGTACAGTAACAATACCTGCCTCACTGGGTTTTGGTTGGACATGATGACACAGTGCCATGAAGGCAGCCCAAGAGATCCGTTTTGGATATAAATCAGGTCTCTTCATTGTCCTTGCTTGAAACTGTTCCCTGGTTTCGAGGCTCGCTTTGAACAAAGTTCAGACTCCTCCCGGTGACCTAGAATCCCCCAAATTATCTGATTCTCCTGCCTGGCTCTCTCCTCCTTCTCCCACGTACTTTCTCTGCTCACTCCACACTGGCCTTCTGTCTACTCCTCAAACACGCAAAGCTTGTTCCTGCCTCAGGACCTTTGCACTGGCTGTTCCTTCTACCAAATCACCTCACGGCTGGCTCCTTTGTCTCGTTTAGACCTTTGCTCAGATGTTGCCTTCTCAGACGGACCTTCCCTGACCACCCCATCTCTAGCAGCCCTCCCCAAAACACATAGACACAGACATATTTGGTCTCTCTCTCCCCCTCTAGCGCATCTTCAGGTTTCCTTTTCTTCAAAACACTTGTCACGATTCAAAATGAAATGTCTCCGTTTTTCATGCCCTTCCCTCTCCACTAGAATGTAAGCTCCATGTAGCAAGGGACTTTCAGCGTCTGAGACATATCACAGTAGGAGACATTGTAACAGTGGTCTAGAGTAGGAGTCAGCAAACTGCACCCTAACCATGGGCCAAATTGGCACACAGCCGTGCTCGTTCATTTACATATTGTCTACGGCTGCTTTCACTCTCCAGCAGCAAAGTTGAGTAGTCGTGACAGAGACCGTATGGGCCACTGAGCCTAAAATATTTACTATCTGGCCCTTTATAGAAAAGTTCGCCCACCTCTGGTCTAGAACATGGGCTCTGGAGCTAGACAGCTCAGGTTCAAAGCCTGCTCTACTCCCTAGCCACGTGACCTCAGGCAAGTCACTTTTCCTCCTTGTGCCTCAGTCCCTGCTTCTGTAGTGTGGGTGCAATAGCAATAATACTTACTACATGGGGTCACTGGGGGAATATTAAAAGAGTTAATATATGTGGAGCGCTTAGAACTGTGCCTCCTATGTAGTGAACGGTTTTTGTAGAGTAAATGAATAATAAATATAATCATAAATAATAATGAATGAATGAATGTCTTTCAAAGAACTGCATCTTTAGAAGCGTGTTGCTGGTTGGATAAGAATGTCCTCTCTCTGGAAGGTATGGTGAAGTATCACTACCACTACGAATAGTAATAACAGTAATAATAATAATAGTAAGCAGAGGACTCGCAGCATTGATGAGGACATGTCCGTTGCTGGACAGAAGCAGGAGACACTTTGCTGGGTGGTGTCCAGCCCTGTTCTAAGCACTTGCTGTGAACGTCCAAAAATGCGCTGGTCTCCCATGCCGTCAAATGCCCCTTGGTCCTGAATGGTGGCTCACGTTAGGGTGATCATCTCTTCTGGGTCGTCTGGAACTTTCCCAGTTTTCACACTCAAAGTGCCAAGTCCCAGGAACCTCCTCAGTTCAGTCACATCAGGACAGTTGGTCCCCCTAATACATGTTCGCAGCTCCATTTATCTTAGCTGTTTATTTTTTGGCCTTTAAATTTACGTCCTAGGAAAATGCTTTTAAAGCCGCCAGACACCTCCGGCTGAAAGAACATTTTTCAAAGGATAAAAAAAAAAATCTAGGAGGCTGCGTAGTTGTGTAAAACTTCAAAAGACGACCCAGTTTAGACACCTTTGTTTATTCTCTTCCATTTGACTGTGATTTTATCATTTGTAGTCAGTTTGATTCTTTTGTAATTCGGTGATGATGGGATTTATCCTACAGTTTTTTTGGTGAAGTGCTTGTGAGTACAAATAGACCCGTTTGCTGAGCTTAGAAGATCCTTTCTATTTTCTGTGTTCTCCTCTGAAACTGCCAAAGAAGCCAGGTGTTTTTTTTTTTTAACTTTACTGTTTAAACATGTGAATCAACCTATTTTTTCTTTACCACCATCATTTTCTTGTCTTCCTCTTTCAAACAAGCTAATCTGTTTTCCAGGAGTTTCCAAGTAATTAAACCCAATTAAAACCATTAAATTCTTTCTTTTAATGACAACTTTATTATTAAAAGCCAACCACAAGGAGGAGATTTAACTGGCAAAGCCCTCCATTGTGTGTTAATCCCTCCCTAACCTCTGGCTGACACTTGCAAGAGATAAACCCCACAGAATAGTGAGCCTGGTTTAATGAAGAGCTTTAATTAATACTTTTCTTCCTTGTGGCAGAGTAATTATTTGTTCAGCTTGTAAACAGCTACTTGGCTGTGATTTTTTAAAGGCCCAGTTGGCTTCTATGGTGTGATGGCTTTGATTGGTTTTGTGTGTTTGCGTGTTTTTTGTTTTTTGTTTTTCTTTAAAAGAGAAGGGGAGAGGTCTCCATTCCAGAGTAGGTACAGAAGTGCATTGTCCCGAAGTTGGGGGCATCAGGGTAATCTACACAGGAGAAAAGCCAGGCAAACGCAGGTGGGAAGCTGCCTATATTTGTGAACCGTCTCCAAAGCGGGCAAGGCCGCCCTTTGCAGCAGAAGTCTGCAAGCCCAGACAGGGTCCCCCCAAGACACAAGCCTGGCTTGTGGCGGTCTGGGTGCTGAAATGAGGAGGAAAAGGCCGGGATCACAAAATGCCAAACCGAGCTTCGGCTCCGCGTCTCCCCTGATCTCCCCTTCGGGTGGCACCTGAGAAAGGGACAGCCCAGTGCAAGTGCTGGGTGTGGCCAGTGAGGCCCCAGAGAAGCCATTCTGTGAGTAAGGATGACAGACCCACCAGGCGTGCTTGCTGCCAGCCAGACGTCCATCTAAAGAGCTTTACGTACATCAGCTCACTTACTCTCCCCGTAACTTTAGGAGGTAGATGCTATGGTTACCCACATGTACAGGCCAGGAAATGGGCACAGCGACTTCTAGCAGTCACTCACCTTCTAGTAAGAAGGACAGAGCCCGAGTTTGTAGACGGGTGTCTGGCTGCGGTGGTGGTTCTGAACAACTGGGTCACACTGCCCTTTGAGACAGAAGTACAGCACCTTCCGCTCAGCTGGTTGCGAGATTTTGATTTTTTTTTTTTTTTTTTTTTTTAGCCCGTCACTGATTTAGAAAGCTAGTTTCATTAATAAGGTTGCCCGCTCTAGAATTACAAAGTTGATTGACTAACACTAAGAACCAACCCTTTCATTATTTTTAGAGGATTTAGAGCAGCGGGTCTCTACTTGGGGCTACTTTGGCCTCCCGGGCGCTTGTCTGGAGACATTTTTAGTTGTCACAACCCGGGTGAGGGGTGCTGCTGGCATCTAATGGGTAGAGGCCAGGGATGTCGCTTAATACCCTACAGTGGACAGTACAGCCCCAGCAAAGAGCGACGTGGCTCAAAATGTCAACAGTGCCGCGGCTGACCAAGCCTGATTTATAGAAAGCTCCAGTTTTTCATTCTAGAGACATTCTGTAAACACACAAAAGCAATGTTCGTGCACCCACCTATCAGACTCCTAAAGAACTAAGCCAAGCTTTTTCTTTTAAAGTAATTAAGAGTTCCCTGGTGGCCTAGTGGTGTGGATTTGGCGCTTTCACTGCTGTGGCCTGGGTTCAATCCCTGGTCAGGGAACTGAGATCCCGCAAGCCATGCAGCTCGGCCAAAAAAAAAAAAAAAGAAAGTAATTCATTAAGTAATTCTGTTAGTGAATTTGACTATTAACCATGCCACCAGTTTTTCAGAAACACATCTAAGGAGCTGAGTTCTCACCCGACTATTAGCCATTGATGAACTTGCGAGGGTATAAATATTTGAAGACCACATCCCAAATTCCCAAACATCTACCTCTGCTCATTATATACATTTCCCTAAGAAAATGCCTTATGAGGAGCACAAAGTAGTGTCAACTAATTTCATCATCCAAGACGCTTTGAGCTGAGAGAAGTGTTTGGAAATCTCCGGATGCCTCTTTGGAGGCACCAAGACTTGCCTCCCCCTGGGAGCACTCAGAGATGCCTTTGGAGCAGGAAAGATAAGCAAACAGTCCGGGAGGACTTACACCTGGGGCTGGATACACTTAGAGACTAGAAGTGGGTTTAACGCATAGGATGTCAGAATACAGGCCTCTCAGAGGAGAGTCTGTGGTCTGCCCCCTTCTCATCTTGAAAGACCTACCGTGGCATTCCCCCTGAGACCCCCCTGAACAGGGTGAAAGAGACTACCCCTGGAAGCAGCCGATCTTTGATCCCTGTGAGAACAAGATAGTATTCAAATAGAGTTATGGTTTTTGTTGTTTGTTTTTTTCTGAAAATTACTTTTGCAAGCATTGCATTTGATAACATTAATGGATCTAGAGAGGCCCTGAAGTTGGTTACCAGTAACCAAGTGTGGTTACTTCCCACAACTCACCCCCTTTTTTTTTTTTTTGCGGCACGCGGGCCTCACACTGCTGTGGCCTCTCCCGCTGCGGAGCACAGGCTCCGAACACGCAGGCTCAGCGGCCATGGCTCACGGGCCCAGCGGCCATGGCTCACGGGATCCTCCCGGACTGGGACACGAACCTGTGTCCCCTGCATCGGCAGGCGGACTCTCAACCACTGCGCCGCCAGGGAAGCCCAACTCACCCCTTTTTAACACATACGATGACATCCTAAAAAGTTATGGGTTACTATAAGTCGGGAGTAGGGTGGTGGGGGCAAGGCTGGGGAACCAAGGAAGGGTTCAGAGCCCTTCGAGCTGGCGGAAGTGAGCTGATTTCCAATTTCAGCCAAAGTGTCTGGTTCCCAAAGAACCATTCCTGGCTTGGGGGGCAGGGAGGGGGGCAGCTGAGAAGTGAGGGATTTACTGGGTAACTTTGCTTTTCCATATCAAGACCAGGAAATGAGAGGCACAAATGCTCAGAGGCAATAAGGGGAGATCCTTCCCAAGCCCGTGGCCTCTCCTTTTATCCACTCAGAAGCCCAGCAGTTATTAGAAAGGAAAGCCAGCCTGAGACCTGAGAAAAGAATCAGGGCTGAGTTTTGCATGGCAGCTGCCTGCCATTTTTCTCAACTTTGGAAGTGTAATTTAATTAAATGGATCCTTCATTTCATTAAAAGTAGACCTCAGCAAGTTTTTTGGTTTGCTTTTTTTTTTTTTTTTTAAATAAATTTATTTATTTATTTTTGGCAGTGTTGGTTCATCGTTTCTGTGCGAGGGCTTTCTCTAGTTGCGGTGAGCGGGGTCCACTCTTCATCGCGGTGCGCGGTGCGCAGGCCTTTCACTGTCTCGGCCTCTCTTGTTGCGGAGCACAGGCTCCAGACGCGCAGGCTCAGTAGTTGTGGCTCACGGGCCCAGTTGCTCCGCGGCATGTGGGATCTTCCCAGACCAGGGCTCGAACCCATGTTCCCTGCATTGGCAGGCAGGTTCTCAACCATGAGCGCCACCAGGGAGGCCCCTGGTTTGCTTTTTTTTAATTTATTTATTTTATTTATTTATTTTTGGCTGCCTTGGGTCTTCGTTGCTGCGCGCGGGCTTTCTCTAGTTGCGGAGAGCGCGAGCTACTCTTCATTGCAGTGCGCAGGCTTCTCACTGCAGTGGCTTCTTTTGTTGCAGAGCACGGGCTCTAGGCGCATGGGCTTCAGTAGTTATGGCACGCAGGGTCAATAGTTGTGGCTCACAGGCTCCATAGTTGTGGCTCACAGGCTCTAGAGCACAGGCTCAGTAGTTGTGGTGCACAGGCTTAGTTGCTCCGAGACATGTAGGATCTTCCCAGACCAGGGATGGAACCCACGTCCCCTGCATTGGCAGGCGGATTCTTAACCACTGCGCCACCAGGGAAGTCCCCCCAACAGTTTTAAATCAGGCATTTACCAAAAAAAAAAATTCTGGTGGTAATCTGCCTTAAGCTTCTTTTCCCTAATAAAGTACTTTATGTCATTAGTTCCTGCAAAGTCATATTTCATGAGTAAATGGGTAAGATTTTGGTTTCTTAGGTAGCCCTGGGATAAATCCCAGCTCTGTCACTTATTAGCAGTGTGACCCTGGACAAGTCACCTCATTGCTTTGAATCTTGCTGAATCTGTAAAAGAGGGAAAAGATATTTTGAGGAGGAGGTGCGGTAATATACATAAAGCTTACACATGCTTATATATTCATTTTTTTAAACGCTTAACTGAGCATCTGCTAAGTACTGGGCTGTGTTCCATGTCCAAGGGACATAGCAATAGCTCTCATAGAGCTTCCCTTCTGATTGAGAGAGAAGCACCAAAAATCGTAAGATTATTACAGATAATGATAAATGCTATTAAAAACTGTAACAGTGTAATGAGATATAGCTTGAGTAGAGGGTCAGCATCCAGGTTACGTGAAGTGGAATGGTCAGAGAAGGTCTTTCTAGTATTGAAAGTGGGAACTGAATGTTTCAAAGGAGCCAGCCATGAAAGCGTCTGGGGAAAGGGAATTCCAGGCAGCGGGTACAGCAAGTGCAGAGGCCCTGAGGCAGTATCAAGTTTGGCAAGCTCAAGGAGCAGACATGTGCGTTGGAGTGGAAAAGTGAAGGATATTGGCTTTATTCAGAGGGCCTGGGGATGCTAGTGGGTTTTAAATGAGGAGGGACAGCTCTGATTTTTGTCTTAAAAGGAGCAATCTGGCTGCCATGTAGACAACAGCTTTGCAGGTGAAGGGAAGCTAGCTGTTTTTGTATGTAGCCCAGCACACAGATGTGCTTGTTTCCATCCTCAGTGATGATCTAAAGGCCCCTTGGGAATAAAGTAAAGACATGACTTGCAGTCTAGGCTCAGATAATTAGAAACGGGTTTTTTACAAGGGTCCAGCAAGAGATATGAAAGTTACATGGGATGCGGGACAATTTTTCATTTTTAATGACTGTCCTACCTCCCTGGCACCCTCTAGTGTGTGTTTTCCAACACCACCAAGCAGTTAACTCAATTCTGACTCTATCTTCCTGAAGACAGCAGCACAGGTTAATCCCCCTAGTTAAGGGCTCAGTCCGGCAAGACAGCCCCCACTTCAGATGCCAATTGCAAGTCCAGATTGTCACCTGTGCCTCTGACCGACTGGCTATAAATTGGAGGTTCTCATGACCCCCTCCTTAGGTTCATTTGCTAGAGCTCATACAACTCAGAGAAACATTTACTTACACGGACTGACTAGTTTATTACAGAGGATATTATGAAGGATACAGAAGAACAGCCAGACAAAGAAGTACATAAGGCAGGGTCCCAGAGGGGTCCCCAGCACAGGAGCACCCACATGAAACTGGGGTGCCACCCCCCAGCATGTGGATACATTCGCGACCCCGGAAGCTCTCCGAATCCATCTTTTGGGGTTTTATGGAGAACTTCATTACATAAGCATGATTGATGAAATCATTAGCCATTGGTGACTGAACTCAATCTCCAGCCTCTTTCACCTCCCTAGAGGGAGACCAGGGGGCGGGGCTGAAAGTTCCAACCGTCTAATCACATGCTTGGTTTCCCTGGCAACCAGTCCCGTACTTAGCACTTTTTAAAAGTCACCGTATTAACGTAAACTCTGATGTTGAAAGGGGCTTGTTATGAATAACAAAAGACACTTCTTTTAGTTTTATCACTTTTTTTTTTAAGTCGAAGTATGGTTGAGTTACAATGTTGTATTAGTTTCAGGTGTACAACATAGTGATTCAATATATATATATATATATATATATATATATATTTTTTTTTTTTTTTTGCGGTACGCGGGCCTCTCACCGCTGTGGCCTCTCCCGTTGCGGAGCACAGGCTCCCGAAGCGCAGGCTCAGCGGCCATGGCTCACGGGCCCAGCCGCTGCGCGGCATGTAGGATCCTCCCGGACCGGGGCACGAACCCGTGTCCCCTGCATCGGCAGGCGGACTCTCAACCACTGCGCCACCAGGGAAGCCCGGTGATTCAATATTTTTGTAGATTACAGCCAAAGTTATTATCCTACTATTGACTGTATCCCCTGTGCTGTGTCCACTACATGCTTGTGACTTATTTTATAACTGGCAGCTTGTACCTCTTGATCCCCTTCACCTGTTTCACCCATGTCCCGCCCCACCACCCCTCTGGCTACCACTGGTTTGTTCTCTGCATCTATGAGTCTGTTTCTGTGTTGTTATGTTTGTTCATTTGTTTTATCATTTTGATTCCACATATAAGTAAAAACATACAGTATTTGTCTTTCTCAGTCTAGCTTATTTCACTAAGCAAAATATCCTCCAGGTCCATTCATATTGTTGAAAGTGGCAAGATTTCAAATTTTTTATGGCTGAGTAATAGTCCAGTGTGTGTGTGTGTGTGTGTGTGTGTGTGTGTGTGTGTGTGTGTGTGTGTGTGTGTATCTGTATCCATTCAACACATCTTTATCCATTCAACTGCCGACGGGCACTTAGCCTGCTGCCATATCTTGGCTGTTAGAAATTCTGAGGGCTTTAGTAGTAGTTCTGTACCACAAACAGGGACAAAAACCAAATATATATTTTCTTTTTTTTTTTTTTTGCGGTACGCGGGCCTCTCACCGTTGTGGCCTCTCCCATTGCAGAGCACAGGCTCCGGAAGCGCAGGCTCAGCGGCCATGGCTCACGGGCCCAGCCGCTCCGCGGCACGCAGCATCCTCCCGGACCAGGGCACGAACCTGCGTCCCCTGCATCGGCAGGCAGACTCCCAACCACTGCGCCACCAGGGAAGCCCCAAATATATATTTTCTTATTATAAATCACAATATCAAACTGTCCCAAATACCACCTCCCCCCAATTATTATGACAAGCAAAAATGTCCCCCGAACTTCCAAACTACTCTCTAGAAGGAGGTGCCACCTTTGCTGAGAACCACTGCTTTAGAACATGGTATATGAGATCATGTACCCAAAAGAGCAGCATTCTGTGATTTTTTTTATTGTTGCATGCTGTGGTAGGTAAACAAATGGCCCCCAAAAGACATCCAGGTCCTAGTCTCCAGAACCTGTGAATGTTACCTTGTATGGCAAAAGAGATTTCGCAGGTGTGATTAATGTAATCACAGGGTCCTCTTAAGAGGGAGGCAGGAGATGAGAGTGGATAGGAGGAGATACGAGGTCAGCAGTAAGTGGCTGTAGTGGAGAGACCAAAGCCAAGGAACACACGGTGGCCTCTAGAAGCTGAAAAAGACAAGGAAACTGATTCTGCTTGAAACCTCCCAAAGGAACACCTTGATTTTAGACTTCTGATCTCTAGAACTGTAAGAGAATAAATTTGTGTTGTTTCAAGCCACTAAGTTTGTGGTAATTTGTTACAGCAGCCATGAGAAACTAATACACATGCTTATCTTCATGGTTAACGTCCAGTGATGGTGAGTGCGACAGGTTTGCCGTCTACGGTCATGATGACAAGTTTCTTTCTAAACTGCACGCATTTACGTTTTTTTTTTTAAGTTGGGGGAGGGGTAGCTGAATTAAAGGAAAATACTAAGTTAACATAACACAGCTGCTCTCGGGCATGGGAAACTTGCAAAGGCGTTACAAGAATAGCCATGGTTTAGAAAATACCAGGTTAAGTTATTGCTTGGGAATTTCTAAATGGGGAAAATTTTCTGATGGAAGATTCTGGACTCTGCTGCTTTTTGCTAATAATACCTAAGCACCAGGAGCAAGTCACATCACATGCATTATCCTGCAGCAGCCCTAGAAAGGACTCTCTGCTTGTATTCAGGTGAGAAAACTCAGGGCCAGGGAGGGCGAACATCTCAACCAAGGTCATGTCCCTGGGGAATGACAGTCCCAGGATTTGAACCCAGGTCCGGCTGACTCCACAGTAGATGTTCTCAACCACTTTGCTTCATGGAGCTTCTTGCCTGTGGCCACTTCCATGCACACTTGGTGATTGGTGGGGGTAATCTGTGGTGGTCATTTGGGGGAAACCATTTGCTCCATTAGGATGACGCTTGTGTAAAGGAGAGACTGTGGCTCTAAGACCAGATAATAAGTCGGACCCTTCCCTGCACTTGACTTAACATCACCTTGGGGTTCGGAGAGTAAGAGGAGCCATCAAAAGAGAAGACAGGCTTCCCTGGTGGCGCAGCGGTTGAGGGTCCGCCTGCCGATGCAGGGGACGCAGGTTTGTGCCCCGGTCCGGGAAGATCCCACATGCCGCAGAGCAGCTGGGCCCGTGAGCCATGGCCGCTGAGCCTGCGCGTCCGGAGCCTGTGCTCCGCAACGGGAGAGGCCCGCGTACCACAAAAAAAAAAAAAAGAGAGAAGACAGTCTTCCGAAGTGCTCCCTGGCAAGGCTCAATCATTGCTAAGATTTGTAGAAGCACTTGAACTTGCCCATGGCCGTTGCCAGTCGGAAGTACCTGTTTTTGTACAGACACCGGAAAGTTGTGAGCAGAGTCAAGAATCTTTTGATTATAAGCAACAGAAACTCAATGCACATTAGTTTAAGCCAAAAAGGAAAATGTTTAACCGAAATATCTAGAAGTAGACTTTGGGAACAGTGGGATCTGATCCCCCAATAATTTCCTATGAATCTGTGTGTGTTGTCCGTAAGGCTCTGCCAGTTTGGTGACAGAGATGGCTGCCAGCATCCTCAAGTTTAGGTTCTCCCAGCTCAGCCACCTCAGGGGTAAGAAGGTGCCTGTTTCCCAGTAGTTATAGCTGACATCCTAGAGCCAGCTCTACTTGGCTCCCATTGGCCACATGACCATCCCTGAACCAGTCACAATGATTCTGACCAGACCTAGGTTATGAGATCACCCTGGAAGGCCAATAATGGGTATTTTTACTAAAACTTATGAACTGCTAATTTACAGATATGAAGGTTCATTCCCGGAGAGATTAGGTATCTCCACCGTATCATGCTGCCTCTTTTGTTAACCAGTTGGTGTTTTTTCAAAGTGTCTAATAAAGACACTGTGTTGGGGGCCCCCAAAACCACCGTCAGGTTTGATGAGTTGCTAGAAGGACTCACAGGACTCAGAAGAGCTATTATACACATGGTTACAGTTTTTTACGGTAAAAGGATACAGATTAAAATCAGCGAAGGGAAAGGCACATGGAATGAAGTCCAGGAAAAACCTGGTCCAACCTTCCAGGTGTCCTCTCCCAATGGAGCACAGACAGTCCAGTTAATTCTCCCGGCACTGAGGTGTGATAGTTCGTGCCAAGTGTTGCCAACCAGGGAAGCTCACCTGAGCCTTGGTTTCCAGGGTCTTATTGGGTCAGTGATACAGGCATGCAGCATCTGCATGGCAGACTCCAGCCCCTCAAACAAAAGCAGGCAGTCACCATAAATCACATTGTTAGCATAAACTATCTGATCAACTGGTACTGCTTGACCCAAGGGCTCAGAGCTCATCCACCAGGAGCCAGCCAAGGACCAGTCTTGAAGTCAGACCTTTCTTAGGAATATGCAGCGTTTGAGTAGTAACCCAGGCCTGCTGAGTTAACCCTCGCCTGCACAGACAGCCTCCAGATCTTCACAGCAGGGATCCCCAGAGGAAACCAGCTCAAGTGGAGACCACCAGGTACTATAGAAGCTACTGCATCTAGATATTCCAGGGGGCAACGCACCTCTTCTTTCCAGTCACGTGGCTGAGCCACAAAGTCAGGCACTTCCTCAGAGCAAAGAAGCATCATGGCATAACCAGAGGATAATGGAGTCTGGAGTCAGATCAGACCTGAATTCCAGCATCCCCCCACCCTTACACACACACACACATTCCAACAAAAATAGAAGTTCATCATTACTGCATATGATGTACTCTGATATTTTGTCATCTATTCTAGAGATTGGCAAACTTTTTCTGTGAAAGTATGATAAATATTTTAGGCTTTAGGCTAGGCTCTGTAGCAGCCATCAACTCTGCCATTGTAGCACAAAAGCAGCCATAAACATTAAGTGAACAAACAGGCATGGCTGTGTTCCAATAAAACTTTATTTACAAAAACAGGCAGTTTACTGACCCCTGGATTCTCTTGTATTTTTTTCTATTCTTTTTTTCTTTTTTAATGCTGGACATTTAAAGTAAATGTTCACTAACAGGTTTATAACCTAGACTTTGAAAAGCTCATTTAATCTTTGTAACAACCCTATGAGTTAAGTAACCCCATTTTACAGATGAGTAACTGGGCACATGGACATTAAGTAACTTGTACAAGGTCATCTAGTTGGTAAGAGGTGGAATTGGACTTGAACATAAGCAGTCTGGCTCAGAGCCCACACTGTTAACTTACTGCAAAGCGCTCAATGAAGATTGGCTGTTATTATTATCCAACCAGCTGTGAAAAAAAACAAAAGACCACAGTCATATAAGTTGATTTCAAGATGAATTTTGGTGAGCCTTTCTTCTGTTCAAAGGGTTGTCACCTCTGAATTAAACATGGTAGAATTAAATGATGAATTAAACCATCTGCTAGAAAAGCGTTATGTGCTTAAAAGAGAAAACTTGGAAAATTCAGCAAAGGAAATTCTTTATTGGACAAATAGAGTTGTGATTCATTAAAAACAACTTTTCGGTTGAAAACGTGGACTCCTTTTGAAATGAAAATGGTTGCTTCCTAATCCGCAGGGATGGGGAAGTAGCCCTCTTAAGAATATGGCTTAAATTGGAGAGCTTGTGTATTGGGGAGTGATGGAGGCACTTGACAGAAAACAGTTGCCATCATCTAAATTAATGCAAAAGTTGATTCAGATGTGAAACCTCCAGGAATCCACATCCCGTTTTCTTCATTCAGGTTTGTTTGACATCAGATTAATTTCGTTTTAGGAAAGACGTGCCCTCTCCCCTCCATCCAGGAAATACAGCCATACGTCACAAAATAACTTATTGATCTACAAGGCAGATCTCAGAGCAGCCCATATGGTGAATGTCCTCACCATCCTCCTCTAATTAAGAGAACCTCACCAAGAATGCGTGATAATTAGGTTACAGAGCTGCATCCAGGTCTACAGCATCTGTCTTGGCTGGGCGGGGGGGGGGGGGGGGGGGGGGGGGGGGGGGGGGGGGTGGGGGGGGGGGGGGGGGGGGTGGGGGGGGGGGGGGGGGGTGGGGGGGGGGGGGGGGGGCGGGTTCCAACGCTCAGAGCATCCTCATCAACCTCCTAAATGAGTGCGTGCATAGCCCACCTCGCCATCATCAAAACTGAACCCTGACAAATCTGTAGAACATTAGAGCACATTGGAAAAATCTGCCGTGCCTTATTCTGATTTGTACCTTCACGGGGAGAGAGCCACCCACAAACTCTTGAGTCAGACAAAGATGACATTCCATCCACCCGAACCCCACCAGCTCCCAGCACAGTCCTTTCAACAGACAAGTTACAAATTGAAGCCTGTTTTGGAAAAACTCCCCTTTTCTCAGTTCTTCATTCTGGTTTAAATGGATTGTTTTTTTAAGCACAATCTGTTTCTGCTGTTGCTTGTTTAGGAAATTAACCACTGATCTTTTTTTTAATCCAAAGAGTATGTAATGATTAAGAAAATGGTTTTCATGTGAGATGGTACTTTCATAAAGTACATCTTTAATAAAGTACCATCTGATTTGGGGTGTTCCTGCTGGGTTTACAGAAGCAGGTTCTTTGTTTAAGGGGGTGAGGAAGTGGACTGGGGGATTTTGATAATAACCAACTCTTGGGGAGTGCCTGCTGCATACTGGGCCCCGGGTTAGGGGGTTACACGTGTGCTACCTCATTTAATCCTCCCTGCAGCGTTAGCCTGTAGCCTTTTATTAGCTGAAGGACACGGCATGAAGGCTCCCATATTTTAGGCTTTCTTTGACTGGGAGGTGTGCTGGGTCAGATAGGGCGTCCTCCCGCTCCAAGCTGCACAGGGTAACTTAAGCCAACAGACCAGGGCGGTGTGTTTATAGAGCATATTAGGGGCGCGTTCAGCGGGCAGCATGAGATGAAACCCATATCTGTCATCCTGTCCTCACTCCAGCTGTCTTTCACATTAATTAATGCTGAGCCTCCACTATTTTTTTTTTTTCTTTTTTTCTCAGTCTTCACAACCCTGAAAAAAACATTTTCTCCTTGGATAGAGTGGTCTGGCCCAGAGTAACACTTCGTGTTACTTAACCCCTGGGACAGTTGTGCTTTTCATGGGCTATTCCAGACTTTTCCACCCCAGCACAACTAGTTTTTATCAAGTGTCTTGAAAAGAGGTCCCCCCTACATAGTTCAAAACAATCTAATAGGCAGCATGCAAGCAGATTCTAGGAAAAGCTGAAATCAGAGAATGCTTAGGGAATAGTTGGGTATTCTCAAGCTTCTCCTCAGAAACTTTTGGGTGTCTTTAAGTTTTTGTTTCAATTTTTAATTATACAAGAAATGTTTGAATCCCTTCTCTTTAAAAAACGTTTAGAATATACTGGATAATACTAAAGTTCACTTTGATCATCACCTCTAATTCCTCTGTCTCCTCCTCTCTGCTTTCTGCACATAATTGCTGTTCTGACTCTGGGTATATCCTTGCAGATATTTACAAATATATAAGTGCCCATGGAAAATATGTAGTAACATTGTATATGTTTCTAATAAATGGTAATAACATGCAGTATATAACTTCCAGAAAACTTGCTTTCACTCAATTTTTTTTTTTTTTTTTGAGGCATCCTTGGTAATACATGGAGGTCTGGTTCATTTCTTTCCATTGAGTTTAGTTTTCCATTGTATGAATATTCTACATTTTATTTCTCTAATTTCCTTTGGCTGGACAGCTAAATTGTTTCCGAACTTTTGCTATTTACAGACAGTTCTGTAATGAACATCTTTTTACATGTCCCTTGTTCACATGTATGGGTCTTTTTCCAGTTTAATATTTACTGTAGGGTAATATTACTTGAGTATGTTTCCTTTTATTTTTAATTTAGTTTTCTTTTAATCCAAGAAATCTATGCATAGAGTTTAAAATCCATAGAGTTCTCCAAAGGAAAGTATTACGAAAAACAGCAGTCCCCAGCGACTTTCCACCCACCCCCACCCTCTCTTCGCAGAGGCAACAACTTTCAACTCTTGCTGATTCTTTGGGTCACCTCCAAATTTCTAAGTAACCTGCTTCTGTGACCACATCTTGATTTTTTTGTTTTTCTGTTTTAGGCGTGGTCTCTGGCTTCCCAAACTGGAAGATAAGACTTTAGCTCTCTTTTCTCACCCTTGCCTTTATCACACACATGCAGACTTTCTCTTCACATCCTCCCAATATCAGTAAGTCATAGTTTCAGCTTTATCGATAGAGAGGATTTGGCTTCTTCTAACTATGCAAATACTTGTCATAGGTAAGCCATTTTGTCTACAATAATTACTTTTCCTGTTGTGTGCTGGCATGGGACCTGACATTTTTCTGAATAAATCCTTTCAGAGGATAAGTCTGGATGGCCCCTTCTTCTTTGTTTTTTTTTTTTTTTTTTTGCGGTACGCGGGCCTCTCTCACTGTTGCGGCCTCTCCCGTTGCAGAGCACAGGCTCCGGACGCGCAGGCTCAGCGGCCATGGCTCACGGGTCCAGCCGCTCCGCGGCACGTGGGATCCTCCCAGACCGGGGCACAAACCCGCATACCCCGCGTCGGCAGGCGGACTCCCAACCACTGCGCCACCAGGGAAGCCCTGGCCCCTTCTTCTTGCTTCCTGTCTAGTACATGGAGGGCTGGGCACAGGTGGTTAGGTATACAAACAGCCACGCCAAGAAAGAATGTGCAATCCTGCAGAGGTGAAATGGTTTGGGTATGAGTAATGTGTGGAAACACCCCCAAACCCTTTTGCCAGGTCACACAACGATTCCCTGCTTGGCCCTGAAAAGTTTGTTTTCCCCTTTTTCTCTTCGTTATTCATGGAGCGCTCTACCCTGCGACTTCCAGCCAGGATCTGGAGTGCTAAGCCTTGGCTATTGGGGCCCTAATGAGATGTTTCACCTAATGGCTGCGTTCCTGGGCTTGATTCTTCACAGTTGTGTGTGTGAAGCTGAGATCACCAGCTACGGGTTTTTTCCTTTTTTTTTTTTTTTAAGGGTCAAGAAGGGTTTATGTCATTCATTATTTATTTTTATAATAGAAGTAATGCAGCCTCCCAGTAAAAAAATTCAGCGGGGAAAAGAGGTGTATGGAGTGATAGGTCAAGGCCCCCTTTACTCCTCTCCCAATCCTGGCCCCTCCAGTGCCTCCTCTGAAGCAGTGCTGCTGGAAGCAGATGACCTGGCTTCAAATCCCAGCACTTGCTGGCTGTGTGGCCTTGAGCAGGTTACTCGGTGAGCCTCAGTGTTCTCATCTATGAAATAGGAAAGTACTAGTGCCCACCTGAGAGAGTGTTGTGGGGATTAAATGAGTTAATACTTAGAGAGTGGCACAGAGAAATCACTTAATAGGCATCAACCAGGAATATTACTAAGTGTTGTCCCTCCTTTTAGACCAGTGGTCCTTTTTTTTTAAACATCTTTAGTGGAGTATAATTGCTTTACAATGGTGTGTTAGTTTCTGCTTTATAACAAAGTGAATCAGCTATACATATACATATGTTCCCATATCTCTTCCCCCTTGCGTCTCCCTCCCTCCTACCCTCCCTATCCCACCCCTCCAGGCGGTCACAAAGCACCTAGCTGATCTCCCTGTGCCATGCGGCTGCTTCCCACTAGCTAGCTATTTTCCGAGACCAGTGGTTCTTAACCTCGACTGCACATTGAAATCAAGTGGGGAGCTCTGTAAAGCTTTCTGGTGCCTGGATCCCACCCTTAGCCATTCTGATTGTATTGATCAGGGGTATGGCCTGAGCATCAGGATTTTTAAATGCTCCTCAGATCATCACAGTGTAGAGCCCGGGTTGAGAACCACTGTGTGCCATATGCTCCATATCCTCCACATGTATCAGTTGGAATAGGTGAGGTTATGCTGCAGTAAAAAACATCCCCCAAATCTCATCTACTTCTTTCTTTTTTAACTGGAGTACAGTCGCTTTACAATCTCATCTACTTCTTATTTGTAGTACGTGTCCATTGTGGTCTGTTGCAGCTCTGACTCTCATCATCTTTACTCTGGAACCCAAGCTAACCGAGTAGCTTTTATCTGGAACATTTAGCCTTGTGAAGTGGGAAGAGAGCATGGTGAACCATGCACTAGCTCTTAAAGCTTCCAAGCAGAAGCAAAACATAACTTCTGCTCACATTTCATTGGCCAAAGCAAGTCCTATGGTCACATCTCAACAGGGAGCATCTATATCAGGGGCCAGCAGCCTTCTTCTGCGGGGGGCCAGATAGTATTTTAGGATCTGTAAGGATCTGTCACAGCTACTTACCTCTGCCTGCAAAGCACAAAAGCAACCGTAGACAATACACTGTCCAAAAATGTAAAAATCACTCTTAGCTCGTGAGCCATTCAAAAACAGGCAGCAGGCCAGATCTGGCCCTCAGGCCGTAGTTTGCCAGCCCCTGGTGTATATCATCTTCCTACAGGGAGAAGCGTTTCAGGATGGGACCCCAAATATGGGTAAAGAGTAATGCAGTCTACATGCTATGTGTATAGAAAAGAGGAGACAGAGACAGAGAGAGAATGGACCCTTTTATTGTACACTGTGTTTTACACACTATACTGTGATACAGCTTGCCTTTGTTCCTTAATACTACTTTTCTGGATGCTTCTTTCATGTCATGAGTTCTAGCATTACTCCATTTTTTTAATGGCTGCCTCGTTTTCCCGGGTATGGATGTACTACAGTGGGTTTCTTTGGTTTGGTTTGGCTGCATTGGGTCTTCATTGCTGCACACGGGCTTTCTCTAGTTGCAGAGAGCGGGGGCTACTCTTCGATGCAGTGTGTGGGCTTCTGATTACGGTGGCTTCTCTTGTTGCGGAGCCCGGGCTCTAGGCACATGGGCTTCAGTAGTTGTGGCGCAAGGGCTCAGTAGTTGTGGCCCGCAGGCTCAGTAGTTGTGACACACGGGCTTGGTTGCTCTGCGACATGTGGAATCTTCCTGGACCAGGGATCGAACCTGGGTCCCCTACACTGGCAGGCAGATTCTCAACCACTGCACCATCAGGGAAGTCCCCTACAGTGGGTTTTGTTTATATGTTTGTTTTCGTAGTTAATCCTCTCTTGTTAGATAAGAGTACTTTTTTAAATAGCCGGAGGAGGAGGGCTATAGCCATAGAGCGATCGTTGTAAGGAGAGAACCAACATCCCAGCTCTCCCAGTAGTTTATACATAGTTTATACTGCTTTCCCTGAAATCACTCAGGCCTCCCTGGAAACACACATTCTCCAAGAGGCTCTCCTTTCCTACAGCCGTTTCTGGTTCTTGCAACACTGAACACAGTTGCCATTCCAGGGGCATATTTGTGGGGGGAGATTTAAACACTGACGAGGGTAAGTAGAAATGATGAGAAAGTAGAAGTGAAATCTCAGAAGCTGTGCAACATTATCACCCCGACCCCACCCGGAGACACACCTTAGGCCGTGTGCTAGCCGCGCAGATGAGGACAGACCGGATCTGCCATTCAGGGGTGGGCCGGGAGGAGAGGAGGCTGAGACGACAGTGACTCCACTTACTTGCGCTTTTCTCTGGTTCTTCCTAACAGGACACCACGGCGTCCGTGCGCGTCGGCCTCATGATGGAAGAAATGATCTTCAACCTCGCAGATACACATCTGTTCTTCAATGACCTGGAGGTTTGGAATTGCTTGATTGCTCATTTCATCCCATAGTTGCTGTATTTAATCACCTGCATCTTGTTTGGGGGCAGAGACACTGCCTTTTCTTTTTCCTTTTTTTTTTTTCCTTTTTCGTTTGGAGGCTAGAAACTTTTGCTCACAACCCCGAAGAAAGCACAAAACTGTGGCCAGCCATGGCTTATTGGAAACACACTTGACCGGATTCTCTCCCCACCTTCCCTCTCCATGGTTAATGGGCTTTTCTCTCTGCTCTAGTGGTGATGTCCACTGGCAGTTTTACTAATCCAATCAAGGCTGCGTAGTTTCTTCCTCCTGAAATTTGCTATTTAATAAAGTTTATTAAGGCAAATTAGTACAGATCCTCCTGGGTCAGGAATAATTAGCAGTGGGCCAGGATGGAAGCTTTTAAAAACAATTTGCATTCTCCTGAAAACATGTTTTACAAAGAGAGAGAGAAAGTGAGTGGTGGGGCCACGCAGATTTAAAGTATCTGCTCCTGTGCCCCTAAGCAAGTAGCAAGGGAGATAGGAAAAAGGGGGAGAGCAGCTTCAGAAATAAATTTAATTCGTTTGTTTATACCCAGCCTGTGTCAGAAAGATTGGGGAAGAATTTCAAATAGAAAACATATTTAAAATTGAGCTACTAAAGCAAAACAAAGGAATTGAAAGCCATGTAATGAATAAGGGTGAGGCATTGTACCAGAAAAAGTCTGGCTCAGGCTAACTACAGCAGTTAAGTTGAGTCTCTCTGAGCTTCCCGGTAGACAAAGCAAGGAGGGAAATGCAGTGCACTACTTACCCCTAATGAAAGAGCAAGCAGCTTTCTCCAAGGTGAGGAAGGTTTTTTTGGTTGATAAGAGGATTAATGTGGGAATCTTCTAGCTTTGTAAATTATATTCTCGTTATTGGTTTAACAGATTGAAAAATAAAGGCAACCTAAAATAAAACTGCATGTAAAAGAACAATTCTATTTATCCTAGTAGGAATATTTTTTTCTTAGAATCTGGAAAATCCCTGGGTACTCAACTGTGAAGTAGTAATATGAAGGCTATAAATTGCAAATCTGTCCTGGCCAACTGAGAGCATTACTCATTTATCGTCAGGAAAGGATACAGAGTTTCCTTCCCAGTCTGCAGTCCTAGAGTTCCAGAAAGGAAAATCCTTGCTGAAATGATCGATCTTGTGTTCCGTCCAGTCTCAGCAAGCCGTTTGGGCCTCAGTCCTCCCATCTGTGAAATGAGATTGATGCTCTCTGCCCAACATCTTTTTCAAAGAGAGGATTGAGATAGAAACTTGCTGAGGAAGGGGACTTCCCTGGTGGTCCAGTGGGTAAGACTCCATGCTCCCAATGCAGGGGGCCGGGGTTCAATCCCTAGTCAGGGAACTAGATCCTGCATGCATGTGGCAACCAAGAGTCTGCATGCTGCAACTAAGGCCCAGCACAGCCTAAATAAATAACTAAATATTAAAAAAAAAAAAAAAAAAACTTGCTGAGAAAGAAAGCTTTGAAGCAGTGGAGAATGCCAGTAGCATCAAGGCCCAAAACTATCTCTTTAGCCAAAAGCAATGTGCAAGCTCCCTTTACAAAGTCCTCTTATGTCTTGGGGGGAAAAAAGAGAGAACTTAAAGTTAAATTTTTAAATTAAAAAAAAAAACATGGCAATTGAATTCAGCAAGTATTATGGAGCCTAATATAGTAAAGACTCAGCTGATTACACATAGTAAAACCCAACTTGCTTTAGCAAAAAATGGAAATTATTGGCCCTTGTATCTGAAAAGTCCAGGGTAGATGTAGTTTTTCCCTGTCTCCTGCTTAGAATGTCACTTTTGTGCGAGGAGGGACGTCTGTCTGATTCACCCTAAATCCCCAGGGACCAGGCAGTAAACAACCAAACAAATCCATAAACAAGCATGCTTTGCGGTAGTGAAAAGGACGTGAAGAAAATAAAACAATCAGATGTGAGAGTGAGTGTTGGGGGTGAGGGAGTAGGGTAGGGGAACAGCATTCTCGAGGAGGTCAGGGAAGGCATCTCGAGGACGTGGCGCTTGAGCCAAGGCCTGAATGATGACAGGAACCAGCCAGGTGGAGACCAAGGGAGGTGGGATCAGCAGGTGCAAAGGCCCTGAGGTGAGAACTAGTGTGACATCATCAAGGATCGGCAAGAAGGACAGGTGAGTGCAGTGAGTGAGTGAAAGCAAGGGGGCGGCTGGGAGGGATGAGTCTGGAGAGGGAGGCATGAGCCAGACACGAGCCATAGACATCAGAGTTGGACAACCATGGGGCGAAGGGAGCATGAAATGGGAAGAGCCACGTGACCTGATTAATGTTTTAAAATGACCACTCTGGTTGCTGCATGGAGATTAGGCAGTAGGATGGGAAAGGTAGAGACAGGGGGACCAGCAAAGAGATACTTCCAAGCAAAAGATGAAAAACGGGTTGGATCAAGATGGGAAGAAGACGTGGGCTCCGGGAGAATGGCAGGAAAGCTGAGAGGCCTTGCTGACGGGTTGGATGTGGGGGATGAGAGGAGAGAGGAGCCCAGAGGGGCTCCTGGGCTTGGCCTGACCTGGGTGATGGTGCTGTTCTCTGTGGTGGGCAACACAGGGAAGACGGGAGAATCCATCCTTCTGCTGTGGGCACATGAGGTCGGAGGTGTCTGGGACACCCCAGTGAAATACCAAATCGACAGACAGATACGCGAGTTTGAAGCTCTCAGGCAGTGACAGTGGTAGACACATAGTAAGCACTTTGTCCATCTTGTTGAACCTGAGGCTCAGAGCCAGGTATTTTTTGGACTGGCGTGTGTTCAAGCCCATGTCTTCAGAACCTTGCCCCCTCTGCTGTTCTGCGCTGACCCCAAAGTCAAAGTCGCACCTCTTGGAAAAGGATCTTAATTACCAGCTGGAGCTACTCAGGGAAGCCAGTTTGTTTTTATTCTCTACATTTTTTTCCAAAATGTCCCCAGTGCCAGAAGCCCCGAGGGCACCTCAGCAGAATTGAAACCATGTTATACGATGCAGAAGTTAAGACACAAGTGAAAACATATTGCTTGCTGGTGCAGGGAGCCCCCGTCAAAATCTGAAGGGCAGCCCGGTGGAGCTCCCCAGGGAGGTCCTTCGGGGCTGGAGCCTGGCTCCTGCATGGATGGTCAGATGATGGGGTTTAGGGAACGAAGTCAGATCCCCTTCTGCTCTGAGCCTGCAGTGCCATCTCTAAATAAGGAGATCAGCTCCCACAAGCAACAGCAATTTATGGAGAGTTTATCATTCACCAGGCCCTGCTCTAAGTGCTCTGGATTCAGTGGCAAAAAAAAATGAAAATAAAACACAGCAAGATTCCCCCACCCTGGAGGCATTGACCTTCCAGTTGGGGAAGCAGACCATAAACAATTGAATATAAAATGTCAGATAAAGTGCTCCAAAGAGAGGCCAGCAGAGCCGGAGGAGATGGTCACAGGGACTGTTTTCCTTGGTAAAACCAGGTAAGGCTTCTGTGACACTGGAGCAGAGACCTGAAGGAGGTAAGGGAGAGGACCACGTGGGCATCTAGGCAGAGAGTGTGCCAGACAGAGAGAACAGCAGTGCAGAGGCCCTGGGGCATGGTCAGAGTTGGCAAGTTCCACGAACAGGAAGGAGAGCCCAGTGCAGCTAGAGCAAAAGAGCAGGAAGGACAGTGGAGGGCATTTTGGGGGAGGGGAGACAGATCACGTGGGGCCTCTGGGCCATCATAAGGCTCTGGGTGACATTCTAACAGTGACCAGAAGCTATTGGAGGATTTAGAGCAGGGGAGCAACATGACCTGACTCACCGTTCAGAGGCTCCCTCTGGCTGCCGGGTGGAGAACAGACCAAAGGGGGCAATGGTGGAAGCAGGTGTTTGCATTAGATCGTTCCCGGACTGAAAGGTGAAAGTGCTCATGGGGCAGGGATTCCATGAGGAGGACTGGTCAGAGACAAAGTAGTTGCCAAGTTCAGCTGTATCTCAGGACTTTAGGGATGCGTGTCCAGAGTTTACGGCAAGTGTCTGCTAGTCAGTTCAGTCTGCCTTTGAGTCCTGGCTCCACCATCTCCTGGCTGTGTGACCTGTGCAAGTCACTCCACCTCCTTTGAACCTCAGTTTCCTCATCTGTTAAATGGGTAGAAGAAAAGCCCCTAACTTCCAGGGTCGTCAGGATGATGGGAGATACACGGAAGCAGTCAGCAGAGAGCCTGGCACACGGTACATGCCCAAGAGATGGGCCTCCCCACCAGAGGGCTGCATGTGCCACTGGGACTGTGCAAGGGGGGGTTTACATGGTACAGGGGCAAATTGATTAATTTAAATCATTATATGTTTATTGTATGATGAGCTAGAAAAGGTAACTAGGGTGCCCAATCCCCGATTTTACCAGAATTCAGTAACAATACATGTAGTGCAGAGATAGGGCAAAGATCATGACAGTGGTGAGCAACCTGGCCCTAAATGACAGCAGGTTGCTGGAGTTTGGGCATAAGTATTGACAATTACCCGGCCAACTTGCCTTTGTGCGAGAGCTACTTCTTGCAGTAAAATCTAGGGCAGAGGATCCTCATCTGAAATGTCAGCAGGGCTGTGGAGCAAGGGGGGAGGTTTGATTGAAATTCACACACCTGCCGCTTGGGAGCTCATGAAAGCGGCCTCGGGCTCACTGAACTGCGCATGTGCCACTGCCAAAGCCAGGCCGGACCCGGCTGAGTGGAGGTGCCCGGGAGCGCAGTCCTCTTGGGTTTGATTTCGGGGCTCAGTGTGCAGCGGGGGAGGCGATGCCATCCATCCTCGTGGCCCCTGCGTGAAGAGGTGAGTGGGGGGAAAGCAGGGCAGATTCAGGCGAGGGACAGCCCCGTCCTCGCTTTCCCGTCTTCCCTCGTTCTCAGAGCGCAGGCTCTCGATGTCTGCAACCTCATT
Organism: Phocoena sinus; assembly: GCF_008692025.1. NCBI lineage: Eukaryota > Metazoa > Chordata > Mammalia > Artiodactyla > Phocoenidae > Phocoena > Phocoena sinus. Next base: position 13,937,403 of record NC_045777.1, on the reverse strand, counting down.
ATCAAGTGGGGGAGGGTGAGTTTGGAAATGGGAGGGAAGTGTGGGTTATCACACGAAGGGGAAGAACTGTCGGCTCCTAGCAGTCGGGGCCAGGGGTGCCACGTAACCCAGTACTTTGTACAGCCTTGTACAACGAGGACTCATTCACCGCAAAACGCCAGGGGCACCCCGTTGAGAAACGCTGCGCCAAGCCCTTGAGAGTAGTCAGCTGTACCGTATTTACGGATCACCTAGCGTACAGCACAATGCAGGCTTCATGTAACTTGCTTTTACTTGAAAAAAATTTTTTTTGTTGTTAAACTTACAGTTTTTCTCTTATTAGTGTTTTGGGGGGAATGACTAGCACATTTTGCCAGTGATTTCGTAGGTGACATTGCTGAGGATGAAACTGAGGTTTATTTTTTTGTTTGTTTTATCGGAGTATAGTTGATTCACAATGTTGTGTTAGTTTCTGGTGTACAGCGAAGTGACTCAGTTATACAGATATATTTTTGCATATTCTTTTCCATTATGGTTTTATTACAGGATATTGAATATAGTTCCCTGTGCTACACATAAATCCTGTTGTTTAATTTATATATAGTGGTGTGTATCTGTTAATCCCAAACTCCTAATTTATCCCCCCGTTTCCCTTTGGTGACTACATGTTTGTTTTCTGTCAGTATGTCTGTGAGTCTGTTTCTCTTTTGTCAATAAGTTCATTTGTGTCATACTTTGGATTCACGTATAAGTGACGTCATGTGGCATTTGTCTTTCTGTGTCTGACTTACTTCACTTACTGTGATCACCTCTAGTCCACCCATGTTGCTGCACCATGTCATTATTTCATCCTTTTTGATGGCTGAGTAGTATTCCCATTGTATACATGTGCCACATCTTCTTTATCCATTCATCTGTTGATGGACACTTAGGTTGCTTCCATGTCTTGGCTGTTGTAAATAGAGCTGCAGTGAACATTGGGGTGCATGTGTCTTTTCAAATTAAGAGTTTTCTCCGATACATGCTCAGGAGTGGGATTGCTGGATCATATGGCAGCTCAATTTTTAGTTTTTTAAGGAACCTCCATACTGTTCTCCATCGTGGCTGCACCAATTTACATTCCCACCAACAGCGTAGGAGGGCTCCCTTTTCTCCACACCCTCTCCAGCATTTGTTTTTTTGTAGACTCTTTAATGATGGCCACTCTGACCAGTGTGAGGTGATCCCTCATTGTAGTTTACGTTTCCCTAATAATTAGAAGGTATGGTTTTAAATGTTTAAAAAGGAAAGTTGATTGAAAGGGGTATGTAGGGTGCATCACAGATAGTAGTGGTGAATATTGTTTGAGAAATTGTCTGTGTTATCAGTTATGTTTCAGTAATTTAAATCTCTGTGTGATAGAAAATGTGTCTCTTACGGAAGGTCCCAGTCAAAACCACTTGAAAGCCAACGCTCTAGAGCCCTAGGGATGTCTGTGTTCTATTCTGCACTGTCCAATACAGTAACCACTGGCCACATGTGGTTATTGAGCACTTGAAATATGGCTAGTGTGACCGAGGCATTGAATTTTTAATTGTATTTAATTTTAAATAATTTTGACGTAATTAGCCACATGTGGCTGATGGCTATCATATTAGACAGAACATTTACTTCATTGTACACATTGTAGAAAGTTCTATGAGACAGTGAAGCTCTGGAACCCTAAGTTTGTAAGACATGACCTACATTTTCAGTTAAGATGGTGATAATAATAATAATAATAATAATAGTAGGGCTTCCCTGGTTGGCGCAGAGGTTGAGAGTCCGCCTGCCGATGCAGGGGACACGGGTTCGTGCCCCGGTCAAGGAAGATCCCACATGCTGCGGAGCGGCTGGGCCGTGAGCCATGGCCGCTGAACCTGCGCGTCCAGAGCCTGTGCTCCGCAACAGGAGAGGCCACAACAGTGAGAGGCCCGCGTACCGCAAAAAAATATAAGAAGAAGAATAGTAACAGTAATTGCAGCGGACGTTTACTGAGTACTTACTAGGTACCAGGCACTGTTTTGTGCGGTTTACATGCATTAACTTGTTTAATCTTCACTATTGTTATCCCTATTATCTCAGCCTGCTCAGGCTCCCATAACAAAACGTCACAGACTGTATGGCTTAACACAACAGAAATTAATTTTCTTACCATTCTAGAGGCTAGAAGTCCCAGATTAAGGGGCTGGCAAATGTGGTTTCTGGTGAGAGCTCTCTTCCCGGCTTGTAGAGGCCACCTTCTCACTGTGTCTCCACATGGCCTTTCCTCAGTGTGTGTACAAGGAGAGGGAGAGAGAAAGGGAGAGAAAAAGCATGTGCTAGCCACCTCTGCTGTCTCTTTTTATTAGGACACTAATCCTATCAGATCAGGGCACCACCTTTATGACCTCACGTAACCTTAATTACTTCCTTAGAGGCCCCCTCTCCAAATACAGCCACCTGGGTGTTTGTGCTTCCACATATGAATTTGGGGAGGACACAAACACTCAGTCCATAACACCCATTTTAAAAATGAAGAAACTGAGGCACAGAGAGGTTAAGCGAACAGCCCAAAGTCACACAGTTGGCAGTGGCAGTATTCAGACCCAGGCAGCCTGGCTCCAGGGCCCTTGCACTTATCCACTGTGCCGTGCTGCCTCCCCCAGGAGAACGATTGCCATCTGGCTGAGAGAAAGAAGATTCCCAACAGGAAATCTAGACTCTACAGTGCTGTAGACAGTGGGTTCAAAGGGAAAAGGAGAGCAGGGAGGATTGGTGCAGCCAGGAAGCCTGGAGGAAGATGAGCAAGGACTGACAGCAAGAGGAGGAGAAATTCCCAGTGTAAACGAAGAAGACAAAGATGAAAAACTCCTCTGTGAATCATGTCATCTTCACATCGTATATGCAAAACAAAAGTCACAAGTAACAGCAACCTAAACCACACTAAACAACTACGGCACCTTCTCTTCCCCCCTGCAAGGGGAACAAAGCAATAAACAAAGGATCTGAATGCATTTCTAGAAAGAAGGATGTGGACTGAGGTTGGAGCCGAGTTGGGGGGCACAGGTGAGAATAATAAACCCAATCACAGCGACAGCTGACATGTCCTGAGAGCTCGCTGTGTGCCAGGCAGTGCCCGAAGGGCTCACCTGCATGCCTTCATTTAACCTTTCCAACAGTCACAGGAGGTAGATGCTGTTACATATCCCCATTTCAGAGATGGGAAAACTGAGGCACGGAGAGGTAGGTTAACTTGCCCAGGGCTGACACGTTTTGAGCTCTTACCCTGTGCCAAGCATCACACGTGCATTTTCTCACTGAAATCTCACAAGTACCATGGAAAGGGAGATTTTTTTTTTTTAATCTCTGTTTTACATATGAAGAGTGAAGCCCAGGGAGGTCATTTTTCAAGGGTCACAGAGCTAGTAAGAGTAGAATGGAGATCTGATCCCAGGCCAAGCTGACTTCTAGGCTGGGACGTTTATCTTTCACGGAAGATACAATTATTTATTAATTTTTCGCTGCGTTGGGTCTTAGTTGCGGTGCGTGGGCTTTCTCTAGTTGCCCCGAGCGGGGGCTACTCTTCGTTGCAGTGTGCGGGCTTCTCTTGTTGTGGAGCATGGGCTCTAGGCGCGCAGGTGCAGTAGTTGTGGCTCGCGGGCCCTAGAGCGCAGCCTCAGTAGTTGTGGCACACAGGCTTAGTTGCTCTGCGGCATGTGGGATCTTCCCAGACCAGGGATGGAACCCGTGTCCCCTGCATTGGCAGGTGGATGCTTAACCGCTGTGCCACCAGGGAAGTCCCAAAGATACAGTTTTGAGATGAACAGTGAATTGGAGAAGGAATACGGGTCCACAGAGTGGATGGAAGGAAAGAGGCCTTCATAAGAAACAAGATCAACCTAAAGGTTTTGACAGAAGGTATCCCTGGCCCGAATCAGGCGTGGCCAGGCTGGAGGGTGGGCTGGAGGGGGAGCGTTTCAAGATGCTGCCAGAGCTTTGGGAAGGATCATGCTGGAGGGACTCAGAAGTGGCTGGAATCTGGGCAGGCCGTGGCTGCCTGCCTGACACCTGGGCCTGATTGCTGAACGTCTGATTTACGGTTCTGCAGGAGCTGTCAGGGAGAATAATATTTCACCTTGTCAGCGCTGAGCTGCTCTCCAAGACATCCTGCCCAACTGACCATTAATGCAACACAGGCCACAGCCTGTTTAGTGCTCTTCAGATAAGTTAAACATTTAAACAACACGAGAAAGACAGCCCAGGTTTCCCTCCCAGGGAGCAGGCCCCTCTCTGACTAGTCTAGAGGCAGCATTAAGCACTCTCACTTTTAAAATATACCTGCCTTGAAGGAGAAGGAGTGGGCAGGGAGTCCATCTGGGCTTGGATGAGAGTCATTTTTCTAAAGCAAATTTGTCAACAATTTCCTTTCTGCATTCGTGTCTCCAGGCAGCCAAGGACAAAAAGTAATGGGATCAGACCACAGCAGAGCAGGTTGGGAAAACCCCGGCTGTCACCAGCATAAATCAGAACGGATTTTGATGGGTATTTGTCACCAGGCTTACTGTTCAGAAACAAGCAAGGGTGAGAATACTAAGGATCAAAACCTATGGGGTGCTTAGGGCTTCCCTGGTGGCGCAGTGGTTGAGAGTCCGCCTGCCGATGCAGGGGACACGGGTTCGTGCCCCGGTCCTGGAAGATCCCACATGCCGCGGAGCGGCTGGGCCCGTGAGGCATGGCCACTGAGCCTGCGCGTCCGGAGTCTGTGCTCCGCAACGGGAGAGGTCACAACAGTGAGAGGCCAACGTACCGCAAAAAAAAAAAAAAAAAACTATGGGGCGCAGGCAAAGGCTGATCCAGACAGCCTTAAATTACATTTATTAGAAAACCAGGAAAATTAATAAGAACTGGTCATTGAAAAGATCATTAAGGTAGAAAGCCTTTGGCAAGCATGAACAAGAAAAAAAAGGGAGAAGAAGAGATCAGTAACCAACAACCCGAATGAAAGCGTGGACATCGTCATAGGTTCAGGGGACCTATTTAGTTATGAGAATGCCATGAGCAGTATTGTTCCAATGAACTTGTAAACCTGGATGAAGTTGACCCTTCTCAGAAAGATGTAAATTATCAAAATTAACCCAAGGGGAAATGTTTTAAATAAGTAAACCAGTGACCATGAGAAGTTGAAATCGTAGTTAAAGGTGTACAGCTCTCGGGGCTTCCCTGGTGGCGCAGTGGTTGAGAGTCCGCCTGCCGATGCAGGGGACACGGGTTCGTGCCCCGGTCCGGGAAGATCCCACATGCCGCAGAGTGGCTGGGCCTGTGAGCCGTGGCCGCTGAGCCTGCGTGTCCGGAGCCTGTGCTCCGGAATGGGAGAGGCCACAACAGTGAGAGGCCCGCATACCGCAAAAAAAAAAAAAAAAAAAAAAAAAAAAAAAAAAAAGGTGTACAGCTCTAACAAAGGCAGCAGGTCCAGCTTGTTTTAAACAAGAGTTCCACCAGACATTCAAGGAAAGGATAAATAAATCCAATCCTGCACACACAGCAGAGCAAAGAAAAGGTGGGATGCTGTCTCATGCATTTCAGGAGACTAATGTGACCTTGACACTAAATCTGGACTTCGAGCACACGACAAAAGGATAAATCACTGTCATCGCCGATGAAAGATGGGACGCTCCTGCAATCCACAGATACCTTCACCCAGGCCCTGTGACCCTTTATGTAAGTTCCACTTGGCCCTGTCCGAGCTTCAGTTTCCACACTGGTGAAAGGAGTGGTCTGGACTATAATCGGTCTCATTTATTAGGCCAGCCACGTGCCTCATTACACACCTGCAAGTGGATGCGTTACCCATATTTCATAATTTTTTAAAAATCCAGGACTTCCCTGGTGGCACGGTGGTTAAGACTCCACGCTCCCGATGCAGGGGGCCTGGGTTCGATCCCTGGCCAGGGAACTAGATCCCACACGCATGCCGCAACTAAGGAGCCGGCAGGCCACAGCTAAGGAGCCCGCGAGCCACAGCTAAGGAGCCTACCACAACTAAGGAGTCTGCCTGCTGCAACTAAGACCCAGCACAACCAACCAAGTAGATATTTTTTTTAAATCCTGGAGACCTTGGTCTGTTGCCCAAGAGGGCCCAGAAGCAATGACACTCCTGCAGCAACTAGCACATCCAGCATCCAGGTCTTGGCTTCAAAACACCGTTTTCCAGTGAAAGGAACCAGGGCTCCTTGGAGAAGTGACTGATTCTAGGGCTGGGACAGAGAAGTTACATGATAAACAAGGAGCATCTTATAGTACCAAAAACTAAGGAAGTGCTCAAAAAAACCCATGATGATGGGGTATGTCAAAGGGACACAAGTGCTGACTGGAAGGGTTCCCAGTGGCCAGAGCTGGAACACTTTGAGTACTAAAACAAATAACATAGTATTCAACCCAAAATATAAAATAAGTACCCATGAGTCCATACTGACACAGATAAATGATTGAATAAATAAGTGGGGGAGAACAGACAAATCTCCCATACAGAAAAATTCAAAATAATTTATGTAGATACTCTGCCCTTTACTGTGAGCTTTGCATAGTTTCTTCCTTCCAAAGAGTGTACTATGGAAAGGTGGGGGGAGAGTAACTTTAAGTAGAGAAGCCTGAGGAACACTACCTGAGCCAGGTGATCAAGGTCAACATCAACAGTGATATAATGTTGATAGTATGTACCCTTGATGTGATGTGATGAGAGCGGCACTTTTACCTCTGTGATCTTCCTCACCAAAACCCATAACTCCAGTCTAACCATGAGAAAAACATCAGACAAATCCCAGTTGAGACATTCTGCAAAATACCTGACGAGTACGCCTTTAAACTGTCACTAAAACCAAGGAAAGTCTGAGAAACTATCACAACCCAGAAGAACCTAAAGAGACAAGATGACAAAATGTAATGTGGTACCCCAGATGGGATCCTGAAAGAGAAAAAAGATGGCAGTAGAAAGACTGAATAAAGAATTGACATCAGTTAATAATAATAATATAGTGATATTTATTAGTTGTGACAGATATACTATTTGAATATAAGATGTTAACAATAAAAGAAACTGGGTGTGGGACACATAGGAAGACTCTACTGTATTCACAATTTTTCTGTAAATCTAAAACTATTCTAAAATTAAAAGTTTATTACACGGACTTCCCTGGTGGCACAGTGGTTAAGAATCCACCTGCCAGTGCAGGGGACACGGGTTTGATCTCTGGTCCGGGAAGATCCCACATGCCACGGAGCAACTAAGCCCATGCGCCACAACTACTGAGCCTGCGCTCTAGAGCCCGCGAACCACAACTACTGAAGCCCATGCGCCTAGAGCCCGTGCTCCACAACAAGAGAAGCCCGTGCACCACAATGAAGAGTAGCCCCCGCTCGCTGCAACTAGAGAAAGCCCACGTGCAGCAATGAAGACCCGATGCAGCCCCCCCAAAAAAAGTTTATTACAAAAAAAAACTGAAGACTCACAGGTGTCTAGTCACTTTCCCAAGATCACACACCTAGGGAACAGTGGGGCTGGCCCTGGAGCCCAGGGATGGGCATTTGAAGGCCAGCTACGACATCAGGGACGTGTGAAACTGAATGTCTCTACCCTAGTTCTCTGCCGCCCCGCTTCCTGAGATGCATTCACGTGTAGCATCCTGACGTGTCTTTGGAATTTGGACTGAAGGCTGCAATGTCCTGCTTTGCTTCTAAATTGCTTCATTAGTAGAGCTGACCATCCATGAACCTCTTTTGGTGGTGAACTCAATTCAGTTCGGGCCTATGGAATTCAAAACAGTAATACTAGTGATAATTAAGGCAAACGTGTATGTGGCATTTTCTGTGGGCGAGGGACTTTTCAAAATGCTTTACCTGTATTGATTTATTCAATCCTTACAAAACCCTATGTGGGCAGTACCATTCTATAGCTCAGTTACAGACAAGGAAGTTGAGAGTCACGAAGATTAGTACCTTGTCCAAGTCCATTCTGTTGGTAAGCAGAGTCAGAATTTGACCCAGATCCCAGAGTGTGTGCTCTTAACTGCTGTACTCTCTGACCTTGCAAAAAACAGTTTAAATTTAAAAAAAAAAAAAGCACTACCTTTAGGGTTTCCCAGTTTAGCAGATGAAAGAAGAAATCGGCCATTATATCAGGCCTAGATTAACCCTACAGGCCTCACGAAGTATGGAAGCACAGAAACATTTGTCCTGACATGGCGTAGAGTTGGGGCAGTTTTTACAAAGGCAGTGACATCAACAAACCTTCGCAGTCTTTTGATAGATGGAAAGAGGAGGGAAAAGCATTCAAAACAGAAGGAACAGTAAATGCAAAGGCCCTGGGGCAAGAGCATGAGGGTTGTTGAAGGACTAGCAGGGGCTGCTGTGTGTGCAGTGCAGTGAGAGAGGGGTGGGAGATGGTGGCGGGAGAGTGATGAGTGGGAGGGTGTGCAGACAAGTGGGGCGCGAGTCATGGTGAGGACTGTGTTTTCACTTGGAGGGAGGTGGGAGCCATTATGGGGTTTTGGGCAGGGGAGGGACAGGATGTGACTTAAGGTTTAACAGGATCCCTCTGGCTGCTGGATGGAGACTAGGCTGGCAAGATGTGGGGTGGACAGGGTAGAAGCAGGCAGAGTGAGGAGGTGACTGTAATAGTCTGAGTCAGGGCTCAGTTAACTTTTTCTGTAAGGAGCCAGAGAGTACATATTTTAAGCTCTGCGGCGCAGGCTGTCTCTGTCTCAACGACTCAGTTCTCCTGTTGTAGGACAAAATCAGCCCTAGGCAGTATGTAAATGAATGAGCATGGCTGTGTTCCAATAAAACTTTATTTACACAAACAGCGGGCAGGCCAGATTTAGCCCCCAGGTCATAGTTTGCCACCCTCTGGTGTAGGTGGCAGGTAATGATGGCTTGGACCATGGTGGGAGCAGCAGAGGAGCCTCTCTTTTCCGGGGACACAAGAAGTACCTTGAGGACAAGAGTCAGGTTAGTCCCGAAACCTCCCCTCTCTTGACCCAAGCATGCTCTGATGCTGTTCCGGGCCCACGGGAGGCATTTTTATAAGTTAGTCTTAGGATGGATGGATCTTTGCCAGAACAGGCTCTGGAGGCACACGGCCTCCTGGGCTCCTCCTCGCCTTCATTTTATGGCCTCGGAAGTTTTCTGGGGTAACCAAGTACCCAGACTGGGTGACTTAAACAACAGAAACTTCCTGTCCTGCAGGTCTTGAGACCAGAAGTACAAGATCAAGATGTCGGCAGGGGTGGCTCCTTCTGAAGGCTCTGAGGGAGAATCTGCTCCTTGCCCCTCTCTCCTGCCTTCTCCGAGACATTCCTTGGCTTGTAGACCTATCACCCCACCTCTGCCCTCAAGGTCACGTGATGTTCTCCCTGTGTGCATATCTGTCTCTGTGTCCAGACTTCCCTTTTGTATCAGGACATCAGTCATACTGGATTAGGACCCACCCTCACGACCCCATCTTCACTTGATCATCAGTGAAGACCCTCTTTCCAAATAAGGTTACATTCCCAGGTACTGGGGTTAGGACTGCAACATCTTTTGAGGGGACACGATTCAGCTCATAACAGACCTGTTCCTGTATTTCTCTCACCTCATCATCTCCTGTGTAAGATGAATGACAGTGGTATCCCCGTTAATCTATGTGAAATGCTGAGCACACAGCCCGGCATATTGGGAGCCAGTCAGAGGCTATATATCGCTGGCCTCTGTCCTCCAGTGTTAGATCCTGCTTTCTCCTCTCCTCCCCAGGGAGATACTTTATTTTTCAAAAGCGATATATGTCCATATTCTCCTTGTAAAGGAAGGAAGGAGGGAAGGAAGGAAACAGGGAGGGAGAAAGGAAGGAAAGGAAAGAAAGCATTTCAGAAAGGTTAAAGCCTCCTTTGACCACTAACCCAACGCCAGTGCCTTCCCAGATGGAATTACTGTTCCCAGTCGGACGTGTGAGCATCCAGATCTTTCTATTTCCATTTATGTATATGGGTACATTTATATATATCACCTTGTTTTTAATTGGTTTTTATAAATATCGACATGTGTAATACTGGACGTCTGCTGCTTTTTGCACTGTAGGATGTCTTGGAAACATTTCCATGTGCTAACATAACTATCTCCCTCTTTCTTCTGAGCTGCTGGGTAGGAATCCCCTGAATGGATATACCACAGTTCGTTCCACCATGATCCAATCGAGGGAACTGCAGGGGTTTCCAGTTTCTCACTGGGATGCTGGACATCCTTGCACGAGACTCTTTGCAGTTGTTTCTCTGGGTCAGAAAGTGTCAATTCCTCAGCCCCACTGCACCTCACCAATGCCAAGGCCACAGGAACCCATCCTCTGTCTTGGGCGGGTAGTCCCGCTCAGACACACACCCCCCATGATAGTCACGCTCTGACTCCAGAGAGGCCAGAAGCACCCTGGGCCGTGAGAGGCTGGCATCCTTTGAGAGGCCTGCCCCCCGTGCAGCACAGTTGAGGGGCACATGATCCTCTTCCCCCAGGGCCCAGCCCCATCTTCGTGTCCTCCGCTTTGTCCCACTCCCCTCGGTGCTGGCTCAGCGGGTAACTCAATCCAGGTCAGCTGGTGGAGTATGAGGTAGTGTCTAGCTGAGCGTCATGGTATTTTATTAAGCCCGAAATGTGATCGCTACTGTTGTCACACTTTAGCACCCCCGACAATCCCCTCGCAAATGAGAAAAACAGAGCCTCCCCACATACCTTTCCCCTGATATCAGGGAAAGCACAGGGAACCCTGCCCAGAGGCCTGAGCCCTGGTGACCCCCCAGAGCAGCTTTCAAGCTTGAGGGGAGGCCTGGGGACCACGGGGAGGTGTTTTTCCAATTTCAGGCAAAGCAATGGACTGGGGGGAAATCTGCTATTAATTTTTCCTCGGTGCCTGGGTCTCCAAAGTCAGCACTGGCTTTTAAATACAGTTTTCATTAACCTGTTAGGATTGCTGGCCCTGGGATCCTTCCATGTATATGAGATCGCTCTGGATCAGAGGTTTCAAACTAGGATGCCCACAGGGGCCAAGTAAGCAGGTAAGGTAAAGTGAGGAAAACCCAGTAGAGGCTGCAGAGGGGCCTCAAGGCTAACGATTCTCAGGATAGACGAATGCAAGCCCTGCGTCGCCAGAGCGTGTAAATTCTCAAAGTAGCTGAAAATCTAGAGACAGAGAGAGAGGGAGAACAAGAAGAGCGAGAAGGGACGGAGGAAAGGGGGGAGAGAGCGAGACGGCTCTTGTTCCAAAAAGTTTTAATGTTTTAAGCACATTTGGGGCTAAATGAGATATGTCTCCAGGCCAGCTTGCAAGCTCTTCCTTAATTGAACCTATCAACACAGCAGAGAAATTGTCAACCTCGTTTCTTTATCCCTCCAGAGGTGCACTGTCCCATAGAATGTTCTACGATGATGGAAAACGTGCACCATCCAGTATGGTAGCCATTGGCTCCATTTGGCTCTCGAGCACTTGAACTAGGCCTAAGGAACGGAATTTTCTATTCTGTTTAATTTTAATTGAATCTAACTGTAAAGAACCACACGCGGCTAACCTCTACTGTATTAGATAATGTGACTATCGGCTCTTCCAGTTGGGGCGTCCCATCGTGCTCAGCTATTTAGGAAAGGACACACCCTCTCAGGGAGGGGGATCAATTATACCACCAAGACATCAGAATCCTGGGTGCATGGAAAGAAAGGAAATACGGAACACAGCAGGAAAGCTTTAGGTGTAAACCAGATGTCCTCTCACTCAAGGATGGTCACTCAGGGCCCCCCACCTAGTTTTTTTCCAGTGCTATCCAAAGAGTTTCTCAGTTGGGGTCACCACTGAGCATCTGCCATGTTCTTTGCCCTCTGCTCTGGCTACCATTTGCCCATGGCTGACCCCTAGGAAGCCTCTGGGTAGACCTCCCTGCTGTCAGACCTGTCAGAGCACACCGTTGCCCACGCCTGGGCGCTGTGCCAGGCCCACAGACACGTGAGGTGCCGTGTAGCAGGACCCTGAGTCCTACTTCGTCACTGCCACAGAGCTGTGGGCAAAGTGTGCCAGGGACTCTGGAAACAAACCTCTTTCCAATCCAGAGGATCCAGCAAACCGCCTTCCAGTCCAGAGCTCATTCAGGGGGGCCAGAGAGGGATCAGCGGCCACACCACCCCTTCTTCCAGATTCCAACCTTGATACCCACAGAGCAGCCCAGGCTGCCCCAGATGCCACTGTCCCCACCTGCTCTACCCCCGCATCTCCATAACAACTGTTATCCCTGTATATCTTTAAAAAGTGATGGAGGGAAGGTGGTCCCATCATCCCCCAGCAAAACTCTTGTTCTCAGAGATAAACTCAAGCCTCTTCCTTGTATAAAAAGAGATCTGCTCAAAATGTTGACAACACCATTTTTTCCCCCAGCTTCTCTCCTCCCACCAAGGGCCCAGAGATGTTACAAGCAGTTTTTCTCTCAGAGGCCAAGCTCAAAGTTCCACGTGCATCTCCCTCTCTCTAGCAGTCTCTGCCCCCTGAAATTGTCTTGCAAACCAAAACATGGATGTTGACAAATCTTAACACAATAATCAAAACTAACATTTATGTAGCCAGACCCTTCTCCTCTCGTCAACCTTGTGAAGCAGGTTCTGTTATTATCTCCATTTGCCAAACTGATCTCTGAGGTTTGGGGTGGTTAAGTCACTTGCTCAAGTGGTTGGATCCAGGATCCAAGCCCAGGTGATCCAATTCCAGAGCCTGAGCTCTAACCAGTACCGTCGGGGGGCAGACACAGCGTGCTCACGATTTTTGCCTTATGGACCGATCATCTGAATGGACCTTCTGGTGGAGGCAGAGTTCACAGGCTTCCTTGGGAGCTGTTGCATCACTTGCCTCTTGGTTGCAAAATGACAGAAATCCATCTCCACTCACTTAAATGGAAAAGTCCGTGTATTTGTCTCCTCCGGCTGCTGTACCAAATTACCACACACTTGGTGGCTTAAAACAACACAGTTCTGGAGATCAGTGTCCAAAATCAATTTCACTGGGCTGAAGATGTTGGCAGAGCTGGTTTCTTCTGGAGGCTTTGAAGGGAGAATATGTTTCTTCGCCATTCTCGGCTTCTGGTGGCCGCCTGTATTTCTTGGCTTGCGGCCTCCGCCTTCATTTTCAAAGCACCTCACTCCAGTTCCCTTCTCCTCTCTGTCGTCAAATACCCCTCTGCCTCTTACTTACAAGGACCCTTGTAATTACATTTGGGGTCCACCTGGAAAATCCAGGATAATCTCCCCATCTCAAGATCTTTAACTTAATCACATCTGCAAAGTTCCTTTTTCTGTATACGTTTCCTGAGATTAGGACAGGGCTGTTTTGTGGGGCTGTCATTCAGCCTGCCATGGTAGTCAGGGTGGCCTTGTCTCAGTTGTGGCTGGATCCAGAGGAGCAAACAGTGTGATCTGATCAGGGCCTCCTCCCTCTCTCCAACTCCCAGACCTACTTTCCTCTAACAGCCCCAGGCTTCCTCACCATCCAGCAGCCTTAGGGAAAGGAGAGCTCCTCTTTCCCAAAAGTCCCAGGGCTGGTTCTCATTGGTCCAGCTGAGGCCACACACTCATCTCTGAAGTCATCACTGTGGCCAGAGGGACCCTGGGTCTCTCTGATTGGTTGAACCTGGGTCATGTGCCCACCTACATCATCCCTTCCCCTCTGTCTTAACTCCCATGTGTTACGGTATTTCTCCAAAGAGAACTGAGAGATGTATGGGTGGTGGAAAGCAGCATGTTATTGGAGTCCATTGAATGGCGAACCCTTGGAATGGTGCCTGGCACGTAGTAATGCTTGATAAATGATGGTCACAGATCATGAGACACAGAGGGGGACTTGGGCAGGGGGTACCTCCTGAAGCTAATGCTTGAAGAATCCAAGGTCCACTAAGGAGATGAAAGCAGAAGAGCATTCCAAGCAGAGGAAACACTTTGAATAGTGAAAGGCTTCCACCGTATGGCCATGGTAACCATAGGTCCTAGTGTACCTGGGGGCAGAGGGAGATAGGTCCTGTTTTGTGCCTGTCCTCCTAATATAACGTTGATAGCAGCCCCGTTTACATTGCAAAATTATCTGGGTTTGCATGATAAATTATACAGTCACCACCACCCCTTATAGCCAAAGGCAAAAGAGGATGAGACTTAGCCCAAGGTCACCTGACCTTCAGTGGCAAAGTTTGGACTAGCATTCAGGACTCTGACTCCCAGTTCAGTGCTCCTTCACCCCTCAGCTTATGAAACCAACTCTTAAAGGCTGCGTCAGCTTCACCAGTCACATTTCTCCCTTTTTCTCTTCTTGCCAAATTCTCTACAGGACTGTGACCAGATCCACGTGGACGATGTCTCATCCGATGACAATGGGCAAGATTTAAGGTAGGAATTTGGGGAGTCAATCAAAAATGCCCCTTTTGATTGGTTATCAAGCTTGCCTTTCACTAGGAAGCAGAGAGGAGGGACGGGCTAGTTATCAGGGCAAGGTGGCCTGCCCTCAGCCCAAGCTGGGACCGGTGTTTCTCTGAACTCCAAAATCACAACCCTGGGCTTCCCTGGTGGCGCAGTGGTTGAGAGTCCGCCTGCCGATGCAGGGGACATGGGTTCGTGCCCCGGTCCGGGGGGATCCCGTGTGCCGCGGAGCGGCTGGGCCCAGGAGCCGTGGCCGCTGAGCCTGCACATCCAGAGCCTGTGCTCCGCGGCGGGAGAGGCCACAGCAGTGAGAGGAGGCCCGCGTACCAAAAAAAAAAAACAAAAAAAACACAACCCTGCCCCCCACCCTGCAGCCTGCTCTGCATCATCCCGAATCACTGAGGCTGAGCTTCCTGCGGATCCTCTGTGACTCTGCTTATGTTTCTCTCTCTGTGGGTTTTTCCCTGCTTTACTAAAGTAATGCATGCACATTGTAAAAACTATTACACACCACCTCTGATCTTGTCTCCCAGAATCACCACCATGAAGAGTCCGGTAAACCTTTTATCAAGGTTTGACTGCACTCACTAACATACATACGTTATTTAATGTAAAACTGATATAGTCGACACTCAAAAAAATATTTCTTGAGTGAGTAAGTGGTATGTCTGATTTCTAGGGGAAAACACTCCTAGGACATGAATTCCAGAAATAAGGTACCCAGCTGCTCAAAGTGAGACAGCTTTCAGAAGAATGTGGCTGGAATGTTCCAAGCCTGCCCATTATAAAAACGGAACCCTAGTTATTAAGCTGTGCTTATCAAAATTATCACTATTCAACGCTTCTAGGCCCATCAAAAATATTATGAGACCAAATAACATTTTGCCTATGAGCCATTCGTGGTAACTTAATGTTTGCTGCCTAGGTGTGTCTTCCAACTTACACAAAAAAAAGAAATCAACGTTTCTGTTCCTGAGCCCTGCAAGTCTTTTCAAAGCCCAGCACAGTTAGAAGTGATAGCTGGGCATCGCCTGCTTCATTTTAATTAGCCATTCAGAAAATCCCTTCTGCAGTCAGGCCTGGCAAGGAGCACGGCTCCACTGCCAGCCAGGACTGCTTAATTTGTGGAGTAAATAAACCCCAGGTCAAGGCTAATTGTGTCCTTTTCATGAAGTCATCCCAGGGAACCACTCTCCCTTTCAAGGCAGTGAGTAGCCAGTGTTCTGTTTTTATCGTTTCCCCTGTAGTTGGCTGGCTTGGAATTTAGAGCTATGTCCCTCTGAACCCTGATTCATGCTGAGTTGTTTGGTACCTCATTTCAAGAATCCACAATCCAAGGGTGTTTTTTTCCCACTAGAAGCCAAATTCCCCATTTGTTCATTCAAGAAATATCTATTAAGCACCTACTGTGTGCTAGGCAACAACTA
The DNA here is from genome assembly GCF_008692025.1 of Phocoena sinus. Lineage (NCBI taxonomy): Eukaryota > Metazoa > Chordata > Mammalia > Artiodactyla > Phocoenidae > Phocoena > Phocoena sinus. The sequence continues at coordinate 13,921,540 of NC_045777.1, read as the reverse complement.
TCAAATGCCCCTTGTTTTGGTTTGTTTTGTTTTCAGTTAACAGTAAAAACCAACAGTGGTAACGCCCTGACTTTGCACCATGCCCTGTTCCAGTTGCTCTATGTGACTTAACTCACTGCATCTTCACAGTTACCCTAGGAAATAGTTGCTCTTATCATCATCATTGTTTTACACTTGGGGAATGGGAGGCACAGAGAGGTTCAGTAACCTGCCCAACCTCACACAGCTGGTAAATGGGTGAGGCAGGATTCACGGACACCCTTCCCTGCCCTCTACCTCTTAGCAGAACATCCAGGCATCTCCCCACGTATCCGGAGTTTACAGAGTCAGTGTTCTTTTTCAAGAATAAATTCTCTAGCCTTTCTGCACTACTCAGGGAGGGGTCCATAAGGCATTGTTCTAGATTCCCATCATTACTTAAAGGGAAATTTCCACAATGGCCGGAGTCCTTGATGTCCTGCAAGTGAAAAAGGAGGATGTCCTCAAATTCTTTGCAGCAGGAACCCAGTTAGGAGACACCAGCCTTGACTTCCAAATGGATCGGTCCATCTGCAGAAGGAAAAGTGATAGCATCTACATCATAAGTCTGAAGAGAACAGGGGAGAAGCTTCTGCCGGCAGCTTGTGCCATGGTTGCCACTGAAAACCCAGCCAATGTCAGTGTCACGTCCTCCAGAAGACTGACCGGTGAGCTGTGCTGAAGTTTGTTGCTGCCGCCGGAGCTACTCCTATTTCTGGCTGTTTCACTCCTGGAAACTTCACTTACCAGATCCAGGCAGCCTTCCAGGCGCCACGACTTCTGGTGGTTACCGATTCCAGCACTGACCACCAGCCTCTCCCAGAGGCCCTTGTGTTAACCTGCCTACCGTTGCTGTGTGTAGCAGACTGTCCTCTGTGCCGTCCCTACAACAACAAGGGAGCTTCCCCAGCGGGTCTGACACGGTGGATGCTGGCCTGGGATGTCCTGCGCATGAGTGGTACCATCTCCCGTGAGCACCTGGGGAGGTCATGCCTGATCTCTGCTTCTACGGGGATCCAGAAGAGGCTGAAAAGGAAGAGCAGGCCGCTGCTGAAAAGGCTGTAACCCTGGAGCAACGTCGGGGTGAATGGATGCTCCAGCTCCCAAGTTCACTGCCACTCAACCCGAGGTCGCAGACCAGTCTGAAGGCTCACAGATGCCCTCTGTGCCTGGCCGGTGGCTCCCTACTGAAGACTGCGGAGTTCAGGCCACTGGTTGGGGAGGCACAACCACTGAGTGGTCCGAAGCTGTTCTTCCAAAGACTCTTAAACAGAAAATGGAAATGAGGTTGATGGAAAATAAAATTTCTTTAAAAAAGAAAAAGCAGAAGACATTCTCTAGCAAGATGGGAACCTTGACAGTACAGAGGAAGGAACACGTGTCAATTTAAAGTGTGGCTTCTGGAAATGAGGGGCCGTGATGGGATAAAGTCACATAGCCCCTTTCTCGTCAGGATAAGAACGTGCTAGAAAAGTGCCCAGCACAGTGAGTAATCCTTGCTAAATGGCTCTCTGCCCCTACGATTAGATGTTGTCTGCTCCCTTTTACTAGTTGGGGATATTTTATTCCTCTTTAGCCCCTGGTCACCGCCACCCAAGGGAGGGACTGAGAAGAAAGCAGCAGCAACATGTCTGTGTAATAAACCCACTGGCATCTTTCGTGGGAAAGAGGAGGTTATCATTGCAAACAAGTTATTAGAACAATCATATCTTATTCTCCATGTATCTTTTTAATTGTTTTTTAATAACCTTCTCAAGATCTCAGAAGTTATGGTGTCAAATACCACGATGTCAAGCTAGTGGTCAAACAAGTTAATTACACACAACCTATATTTTTATTTTATTGTATTATATATATATATATATATATATATATATATTTTGGCCACGCCACGAGGCACGCGGGTTCTTAGTTCCCCAACCAGGGATTGAACCCTTGCCCTCGGCAGTGAAAGCGCAGAGTCCTAACCACTGGACCGCCAGGGAAGTCCCCAACTTTTAAACTTGAGTAATTCAGTAAAGAGCAGAGAAGAAACTACGATCATCCCTGTTCCCACCATCTCCAACTCACCACTTTCTGACATTATGAGTTACTTGCTTCCAATTTTATACACACGCACACTCACACGAATGTCTGTGAAAAACGACCCAGGTGGATGTGTGTGTGTGTTTATGGACATATGGGCAAAAATTTGAAGACATCTAAAGAACTTCTGTCAGCCTGTTGGTATCTCTCTGTGACTGTCTACCCAGCCTGCTCTGGGGGGAATGCCAGAGTCTACGTTTGAGGCCTTTGGGATTAAGTCACCTGGGTCAGTGCCCTCCTGGCCCACCTGCCCCAGTGGAGCCCACGTGGTGAAATCGTCTGTTGAGTTTGAGGCATCACTCAAGGCGTTTCTGTGGATCCTGCAGGGGTTTTGTTGTCACCAGTTCGATATTCAGGCTGTCAGGCTAAGCCCCAGGCACAGAATGGTGCGGGACAGCACATGGGCATCAGGACATAACGTGGCCCGCAGGGAGAATGACCCAGCGCTTCACACTTTCCAAATTCCCTTTTATCTGCTGCAGCAGTGGCGTTAAACCAGGGATACCTAAGATACAATTTCCTAGTGTTGTTTCATCCCTAGCGCATCACATCTTTTTAAAAAATACAGTATCTTTCTCCACCCTTAAACTCATCACAGAAAATCCAGAAACAGTAAAATAACGCAAAGAGGAAAAAAAGTCAGCTGAACCCACCCCCCAAGAGGCCGTGGTATACCACGCTGACCTGCTCCCCCCAGGCTTTTTCTGTTGGAAGAGACTTTCACTTTTGAAGTTTTTGGTCCACACATCCCTTGTCACGCTCTGGTTTTGCCTTGCAACGGCCTGTGGTTTTGCAAACCTGTACCAAGCTTCCAGTGGAGGGAAAGAAAATGGTGTTCCGTGGAGAGCTAGGGCTTTCGTTCTCACGCTCTAGCTGCTGTAGGTGGTCGATCGCCCACGCTTTCCCCTTCTGGTTCCCAGCTGCCGCTTCTGTCATTAACCTCACATGACACTCTGACTCGTCCCCAGACCACGCTTCATGCTGATGGACGGTTATGTCTGCAAAGCACCAGGAATCTACTCTGCTTAATTTAACAGATAAAAAAATTACCATATAGGGAATTTCTTTTCTTTTCTTTTTTTTTTTTTTGCTGGCCACACCCTGCGGCATGCAGGATCTTATTTCTTGGACCAGGGATTGAACCCATGCCCCCTGCATTGGGACGTGGCCCTGCATTGGGACGTTGGGGACTCCCCTGGACTGCCAGGGGAGTCCCCAACATAGGGAATGTCTGTAGAAAGATACAGAGATGCTCACAGAATAGGAGGAAAAGGTCAGCAGTCAGGGCTTATGGGGCATGTGAAGCAGAGCAGGTGTGGGGATCAGAGTGGCAGAAACTAACTGGCATTTCTTCTGGACGCTTCTCTCTGGATGAACCAAGGCCAACCATTTTTTGGAGTTGCCTTCCAGCTTCAGACTCTGAAGGGGGAGAGAGGGAGGCTTTCCCCAGCTTGGCCACTGCATGCAGGGGACAGAATGGCTGCCCCCCAAAAATATAGATGCTCTTTGATACCAAAAGAAAGGAGAATGGATGCTGACTAGGCAAGAGCAAAGGATGCCACCATTGTTTGGGAAGTTAATAAAAACCATGATCCTGCTTCCCCCAGAATGCACATACCCACGGCACCCTCGAACATTCAGGGACATCGTGGGTGCCCCAGACCCCACCCCGTGGGTCTCCTGGTGAAGAGCTCCCACCTCCCCGACATTAACACTGTCTCTTCTCCCACCCCCTGCCCTCTCCCATCTCCCCAGCACCTACAACTTCTCCGCTGATGGCTTCCACAGTTCGGCCCCGGGGGCCAACTTGTGCCTGGGCTCTGGCGTGCACGGCGGCGTGGACTGGATGAGGAAGCTGGCCTTCCGCTACCGGCGAGTGAAGGAGATGTACAACACCTACAAGAACAACGTCGGCGGTGAGTGGGTCGGGGAGAGGGTCGTCCACAGCGGTCAGAGGGTCTGCCTGTGCTCCGGGCGCAACCCCTGGACCAAGGGAAATTCATCAAGGATGGATGCTGTCACTCGCATCCCACCTGCCCTGTGCCAGGTACCGCTCCGAGAGGCTTATTATAAGTCCTAGCTCACTCAGCGTCACCCTTGTGACGCCCTCTGGAAGAGGGCACTAAGATTTCCTTATCCTCACTTTAGGGGGGGGGGGCGGGGCTGGGAAGCTGAGAACGGGATGGAGCATCTTGCCCATGATTGCGCCCCCCAGCCCCGCCGTGGTTCTCCACGTGTGGTCCTGGGACCAGCAGCATCACCTGGGGACTCGCTGGAAATGCAGATTCTCTGGCCCCACCTCAGACCTGTCGCACCTGAAGCTCTGAGGTGGGCCCGGCGCTCTGTGGCTTAACTTGCCCTCCAGGTGCTTCTGAGGCTCACTGGAATTCGAGGGCCACCGGCTTCAGCCGTCACTACTCAGACGGGAGCGGCCACGTGAGCATAACCTGGGAGCTTGTTAGAAGTGTAGACGCTCAGGCCCCTCCCCAGGTGACTGAGCCAGACCTGCGTTTTTAACAAGATCCCCAGGCGGTTTGTGGAAACACCGGTTCTCAGACTTGGCTCATATCGGAACCCCTTGAGGAGTTTCCAGTTCCTGGCCTGGCCGCTGCCTGGCATCAGGACCCACAGAGCTCCCTGGTGACTCTACTGTGTAGGCAAGGTGAAAGCCACCAGCTTCGGTGGCAGGAGAGCACTGGCTGCCACACTGAACGGAAGCCTGGAGGGGCTGAAGGCAGGGTTGGCTCCGCAGTGACCAGGCCCGCGATCGCTGTTTCTGGAATTCTCTAGGCCGCTGGCTCTTAACAGGTGATGCCGCCTCCTCCCCACCCAGGAGGCATCTGGGGATGTTTCTCATTATCACAAGGTCTCTAACCAGCTCCTGGCCGGTCAAGGGAAGAGGTTTGAGTAGGCAGCTACTCGACTCCATTGACTGACCCAGTCAATCTCAAAATAAAACTAAGGTCACTGGATTGAAGTTGACCTTGGGTGTCATCTGATCTGAAACCTAGACTCACCTTCCCTAACCCTACTCCCCCCAGCCCTTTGAAATGACAGCAACGATGACTTTTATTTGCTTTGTCCGTAGGCTTGATAGGAGCTCCCAAAAGAGAGACATGGCTACAGCTCAGAGCCGAGCTGGAAGCTCTGACGGACCTCTGGCTGACCCACTCCCTGAAGGCACTAAACCTCATCAATTCCCGGTAGGTGGGAGCCCCCGTTTTCCTTTGCGCCACTGAACTTTCTCCCATTCAAGGGTGGTAGCCCCTCCATTTCCACACTTGGGAGAATTGGACCCCCAAATTCTCCCCTGCACACCTTCCAGACATTTGATAAAGCTGGGGGTGTACAAGGCCCCATGGACACCTTGTCCCTCAGATGTGCAGGTAGTCGCAGAGACTGATCGGGGGCCAGCAGAGCTAAAGACCTTTGTACGTAGGTCTGTCGTCCCAACCGCTCTTGCCCACAACATCACCCTGTGAAAACCATTTTATAGGATCACACAGATCATCTGGCGGGCTCTTAGTGAGGTCAGGAGGGCCCAGTTTCATTCTAGACCTCCCACTAAATTGCCTCTTGCTCTTAAATAAGATCACCTGGGCCAGAGAACAAATTACTCCCCTGTAGCATCAGGATTCTTGTGACCCAACAGATGAATGGTCACAAAATGGCAGCTCATGAACTGAATCCATCCTGCTGATGTGTTTTGTTTGATACACACTTTATCCCAAAGAAAGACTGGGAAAGTTAATCCATAGCTGCAGGTTTCGAGGATCTTGGAAAACGTCAGAACTGACATGTGCTCTGCAGTTTACCCCAGTCCTCACCTCTCCCTGTTGTCCTACACTTGTTCCATGTCACGCATGCACATTGCCAATAGGTCCCTGCAGCTACTTTAGTGTGTGGCCCTTGCAGTAAATTTTAAAAAATATTTTTGGCTGCGTTGGGTCTTCGTTGCTGTGCACCGGCTTTCTCTAATTGTGGTGAGCGGGGGCCACTCTTTGATGTGGTGTGCGGGCTTCTTGTTGTGATGGCTTCTCTTGTTGCAGAGCACAGGCTCGGTAGTTGTGGCGCATGGGCTTAGTTGCTCCGTGGCATGTGGGATCCTCCTGGACCAGGGCTCGAACCCATGGCCCCTGCATTGGCAGGCGGATTCTTAACCACTGAGCCCTCAGGGAAGCCCAACATTTTTTTTTTAAGTTTTTATTGAATTTGTTACAATATTGCTTCTGTTTTACTTTTTTTTGGTTTTTCGGCCACGAGGCATGTGGGGTCTTACCTCCCTGACCAGGGATCGATCCCGCACCCCCTGCACTGGAAGGCGGATTCTTAACCACTGGACCTCCAGGGAAGTCCCTAACATTTGCTTTTTAAATAGGAAAACGATTACACTTGTGTTAGATTTCAATGTGTCAGGCAGCTTCAGGCTTAAAAGAGAGGAATAGCTGGAGGATCCTTGAGCTCTAGCCTCACCTGAAGACGACTTAGCCAGAGCCCTCCAAACCCCACCAGAATTCCCACCGACTCCAGGCTCAGCTGCAGGGGTAGGAGGCCTGGCCTTGTGGTACCTTGGAGTTCTGACTCACCATCTCCTTTGCCCTCAGGCCCAATTGTGTCAACGTGCTGGTCACCACCACTCAACTAATTCCTGCCCTGGCCAAAGTCCTGCTGTATGGACTGGGCTCCGTGTTTCCTATTGAGAACATCTACAGTGCAACCAAGACAGGTAGGGGAGCCCAGACCTCAGAGTGGTACGGGGAGGGAGGGTAAGGTCAGCTTTGCCTGCCAGGTTTGGAAAGTTTAAGGAAAACGACACTAGGGAAGTTAAAGAGCTTGTCCATGGGCATGGACAAATCTCCCCCCAAACGACCCTCACAGACCCAAAGAAAACAAGAATGCCAATTTCTCTGCTTCTAGAGAAATTGGTTAGGATTGCAGTTTTCCAAAGTGTGTGTATTAGGACAGCTGCAAAGCTGCTGTAGCGCACACACACCCCACATACAAGGACTTAATTCCGTCAGGGCCAAAGCTTATTTCTCCCTCAGATGTCAAGAGACCAGAGGTGAGTGATCCAGGCTGATGGGGTGACTCTGTCCTCATACTCACCCAGGAAGCCAGGTTCTTCCCATTTTAGTTTTCCACCATCCCCTATCATTTTATCCTCATGTACATGGTCAAATCAGATCCTGCCATATTGTCATTCCAGCTTATGAGAAGGGGGAAAACAGGAAGGAGTAATGGGCGTCCATTATTGTAAAGCCAAGACTCAGAGGTGCATGTTACTTCTCACTTCCTATTAACCCAGGTTAGTCACATGGCCACAACTAATTGCAAGGGAAGCTGGGAAATGTAGTCCATAGCTAAGTGACTGTGAGCCCAGGTAAAACTCATGAAAGTCCATTACTAAGGAAGCAGAGGAAGACAGTTCCCCCCTCCCCCCCCCCCCCCCCCCCCCCGCCCCAGGATGGTACATGAGGTGGTTTTAATTTAACTAATTTTAATTAGTTAATTATGGCCATTAACTAACCTAACCTTGAACCACACAGATAACTATTGTTTTTTTAATGCTCTTTCAAAGATACGGTCTCAGTTTAGTGTTACCTTGCTTTAACACCTCTTGAATACTTGCTAATCTCCTTTCTTAGGCTTAGAACTTTCATCAGATAAGAGAATTCAAAATAACTACAAATTAACAGCATCGTTTGTCATCAGGGCATGTAATACTGATTTTTCTTGTGGGAGAGGAGGCTAATTTTTTTTTTCTTGTATCACCTAAACATGTATAGTAATACAAAGCCTAGTTGTTTTTAATTAGAAATGTTTACCTGGTTTTTTTTTCTGGAGCAAGAACAAATGTAGGTACTTTGGAAGCATTTTCTTAGAGCAGTTTTTGCCTTTACTGAAGTTCTAGACCAGAGATACTGCTGAACAAACATCCTTCAGTGCTCAGGGCAGCAGAGAATTTAGCCAGCCCAAAACGTCAGTAAGGCCGAGCCTAAGAAATCCTGCCGGGGGCGGTGAAGCGCCGAGCCTGCTCTGTGCCGGCATCTGCTTAGTGACAGCTGTTCTGTTTAGGGCTCTTCTCATTATCATCACGGTCACTAAACTTGCCGAAACAGGATGAGCTAAGACCTGAATTTAGGTTCCTGGATTGATGCTGCTGCCCAGCCACTGGGAAGAAGGAAAACACGAAAAGGTGGTGGTCATCTACAGGGAGCAAGAAAAAAGACGAACAGCCGAGTCGCACGAGGGCCACTCTGTCACCAGCCTGCCCACCCTCGGGACACGTGAATCCTGGCACCTCTGCTTCCTAAACTAACTCTGGGGATCCTGGGCCGATCGTGTCCAGGGCACCTCTCAGAGCCTCGTGTCCTTATCTGTATAATGGGCCCATCACTCCTACACCGGACAGCCGTATAGACGCCAGGGCTTGTTTCAGACCCCTGCCCTGCCTCTCCTGCTGTGTCACCGTGGGCAAGCCACTTAACCTCTCTGTGCCTCTGCACTGTCGTCCATCACATGGGGATGGGGACAGTGACGCCTCGAAGTTTGCTTGAGGATGAAATGATTAATACCTGGTCCTTAAGGAGACCTTTGTAAGAAGGCTGTACAAAGTGAACTCTCGATTAGCGGTTAGTAGTCACCTCAGTCCTGGGTCCTCACCGAGTGTCTTTCCTTCGCCCGTGCCTGCAGGGAAGGAGAGCTGCTTTGAGAGGATAATGCAGAGATTCGGCAGAAAAGCCGTCTACATCGTGATTGGCGATGGCGTGGAAGAGGAGCAGGGGGCGAAAAAGGTATATTCTCTCCGTCCGTCTCTCCGGCTGCTCTTTCCTCCTCTCTTGAGCCTGTCTCCTTCCCAGGCTCTTTGCTCGCCCGTCCCCTGCCCTTTGGAAATCGCAGAAGCATCCTGAGTAATTGCCTGCAAATCCCCCTCCAGGCCTTTGGCTGCCACCCCGGTAGCCCTGCGTTGTTTCTGGGACAACTGCTCGGGAGCCCAGAGACCCTCCGTCAGGGCAGGCTGGCCGGGGGGCTGGTGCCTGTGTGTGTGTTTTATTTACTGCTTACCGATCATATGTTCCAGGAACGCTTCCCAGTTAATAAAGACAGCATTAAGCTAATGAAAAAGAAAATCCTGCATTTGTGATCTCAGGCCCGTGAGGAGAGGGGCAGGGGGCTTCTGGTGGCCACAGCTCTGTTCTTGGAAAAGAAACAGCTGCCAAAGCCCTGGATCTGGACCTGTCAACCGCATCCCAGAGAGCCTGCCACTCCCCACCCGGAGAGGCCTGGGAAGCAGATGGTTAATGTCACGGAGCGTAATTTGGTTTCCCCCTTCCCGCCCCAGAAACAGATTCAAAAGAAATGCAAAAATGTTTAGGGGTCTCAGCGGATGGAACTCATGAGAAGATGGAGGGCCCCGAGAGAGGGGTGCTTAGAAGGCTTTGCATCTACTGTTCCATCCACCTGGAGGGCTCCTCCGCTTTCCCAGCTCTCCCGGACTCATCCTTTCAGCCTCAGCAACACTTGCAGAGGGAAGAATTCTCACCAGCTCCCACTCCAGCTCAGTCAGGCCTGCCTGCGACTCCCTCCCCCAGCTGTCCCTAGTCCTTCTCCAGGGCATTATCCCCTCCTGTCATGAAAGAATTACCTGTGTGCTTGGTGGCTTAATCACCGACTCTCCAGCTGGTGTGTAGGCTCCATTAGCTGAGCACCTACTGTGTGCCAGCTACTGTTGCAGGCGCTGGGCGTCCTGCAGTGAGCAGAACACACAGGGCTCTCACCCCTCCCTCAGCTCACAGCCTGGGGACGAGCAATCGACCCCTAAGTGTAACATGCGTGTCAGATGATGACTAGAGCTTTGGCAAAAACGGGAGGAGGAGAGCGCGTGAGCCAAGTGAGTATCAGAGGGTGGGAGTGCGCAGAGAGGAACCAAGAAGTTGAGAGGTCGGAAGGCTGGAGTGTCCTGCAGGGAGCTGGCGTGGCTGCCGGCTGCGCGATGCACCAGGCGAGTGGGGAGGGGCAGGAGGTGCAGTCAGGGAGGTGCCTGGGGCCTTCAGAGGGACTTCAGCCTTTACCCTGAGCACTTCTTTTTAAAGCATATTATTTCTTAAACTTTAAAAATAAACTGATTCAGAGGAAAAAATATTAAGTAACTAATAGGGGTGACACAGCAGGACATGACCAAAACAGTAGCGCGAATCATCACATGAATCCAGGACCAAGGTGCCAGGCCAAGAGCATGGTCTCTGGTGAGACTACTTGAAGCCCACTGCCGGGATGGAAGGGGGATTCTAGAGCCCCTCTTCCAAGTTCAGCGCTAATAGAAAAAAACCCTCTGCCCTAAGCATGTGACAGCGATCAAAATCAACTTTGCTTCTATCAAAGTTGGGTTGAGAACCCACTTAGGCCCATGGCCGCGGGCACCCCCCCCCACCACATGCCCTCCGGTTCTCACCTGGAGAATGACGGGGACATCCGGAGCAGTGGCTGCCGTTCACCCACCTTCTCACCAAAAGACGTTTCTTAGGGCGGCGTAGCAGATGTTTTGAAATGACCGTTTACTCTCCTGAAATGAAATACTAATGGATAATAAAACCTCCTTATAACCGTAATGTCCAGGAGATCAACATCTGATGATACATCAAAGAGAAATAAGGGAAAGTCATTTATACTCACAGTAACGTGTGCTTCAGTATGTGAACATCTGAGCACAAGATCTCACACCCAAACGTACCATCACTGAGGATGTGAGCCGACACACACGGGGACACAGGTGTGCGGTCTTGGCCATTCACAAAGCCAGTGAGGTGCCGCAGCTGTCACGTGACTGCTCCAGACTGCGAAGAAACCCATGGAAAGGCTCTGAATAAAATAAGACTTCCCCAGTTGACACGGTAATTGCAGCCCTGGGAAAGTCGGGTTTTATTAAAAGCATGAGAAAAATGCTCTATTTATATGTGACGAGTAAAGTGGAGTTAAGGGTCTACACTCAGGTTATTAAGAACTGGTTTGTGCTTACTTAAATATCTGGCAGGACATCTGCAAGTCATTCAGGTGGAAGGTGTGTGGGATGAGGCAGGAGACCTGCCCCCACCTGCAGTGCCCCCAAATCAGGACGACAAAAATCACACCCCTAGAAATTGCCAAGTCACCCCTAACGGGCAGGCTTCTCCTTCGAGACCTGCTGGTCTGGGGTCGCCCTCGCCTAGGGGGCCAGGAGGAGGGGGAGCTGATGGAGGTGCCTCCTTAAGTTCTGTGTCCCGGGCGCCTCCCTCACCTCACCCTACAGCCACCCTGCTTTCACAGAAACAGGTGACCGGGGGAGCGCATTTTGCTCTAAATCCTAGTTCTGCCATTGTTGGCTGTGTGGCCTTCAGCAGATGGCAACGCTCTCTGAGCTGCCTTTTTAATCTGCCACACTTGCCGAGAACAGGCGCACGGGGCCCAGCAGAGAAACCGTGCATAGTTAGCCCTCAATAGCCTGAAGCTGTGTGATTACTACTCCCCAGGGCCAGGGGAGGGGAGAAGGCTAAATCCACCTTCAGAAATTCAGGGGTTCTCTCTCCTGGGGAGCCAGCAGAAAAAAGAAAACAAGAATGCCGGTTTTCACATAACATGAAAACTCACCGAAATCTCGTTTGCTCAAAGTCCACAGGAGACGCACCCGGCTGAGGATGTGGATGGGGTGGGCTCCAGCGGGGCCAGGGCTGCCCAGGTTCTGTGGAGTTTGCATTGCCAGAGATGCCAGACAGCAGCTTAAACAGTGGAGAGCTTTCTTCGTCTCTCATTAGCTGCCCAGACAGCTGGGACAGCACCAGGGACCCGGGCCCCTTCTGTCTTGTTGCTCTGCCAGTCCCAGTACTGCTCTTTCCACAAAGTCCAAGACGGCTCCTCACCACGCCCACGTCTGCACTCCAGCCACCAGGAAGAAAAAGGGGAAGGACTCTTCTTCCCTTTAAGAGCACAGCTGTTATAGGTCAACATCACTGCTTCTCAGACACCATTGGCCAGATTTGAGTCACATGATCTCACCTTGCCACAAAGGTAGCTGGGAGATGTACCCTTTATTCTCAGCCACCAAGTTCCTAGCAAAAGAAAAAAAAAAGCGTTTTCTGAGAGAAAGGGAAGAAAGGATGTTGGGAGCCACCTGGCAGTCTCCATCCGAGCTGGCATGTGGCAGGGCGGTAACTGGCACCCTACTTAACCCCGGGCCTTAATCACTACTCTTTATTACCGACATCATCATTTTATTTAATCCTCCAACCCCCTCCCCCTGCGAAGTGGGTACCATTCCACTTCATTTTATAGGGAACATGTTTGAGACTTAGGTTAATTAATTTACCTAAGGTCACACAGCTGGTACGTGAAAACTGCTGTGTGTTTTGCTCCAAACGCCTGGCAGGAAGGAGGTGGACTCAGGAGTTTCAAACACTGTCAGTCTGCACCCCTGACCTGGTCAGAAGAGAGTGGAGTCCACCAAAGAAGACTGGGACACACGCCCCATGCACCAAGCTTCCCTAAAAACCCCCGCAGTGTCTGAAGCAGCAGCCCCAGCCCATTAGTGAGAAACCCTGTGCACCAGCAGCTCTCCCGGCCTGATGGATGGGACTCATTAGCCCAGGCCACTGGACACCTGAGCAGCATGAAATACGGCGACAGGACGAGGGGCTTCAACTGTTTAAGCTGACAGTGTTGTTAATATCTCCATTTTAGTGGGTCATTTGTCTCCCCCTCTCCACAAGTGATAAATCTACCTATGCTCTGGAGCCACCAGGCCTGGGAGGGAGATGGCTGAGATAGTCTCTTCCCCTTTGCTCATCTCCTCCCAGAGAAAATGAATTACACTCTTTAAAGAGGGACTGGATTGGCCAGGTGGCAACCAGCATCCATCTTTGCAGAGAATGAAAGGCTTGGCCGGGGTGAGGGGAGGGTGGGGAAGCTGAAAGGCATTAAAGAGATGGCATCTGTTGCCTGTGTCAGATAGTCTTCTGCTTCCTCCGGGCAAAAGAGAAAAAGGTGTGTCCATTGAGGGCTTTGCTTGAGAAACTCACCTTCCCGCCTTTCCTCCCTCCCTTCCTCTTCTCATTCCTTCCACGAATATTTATTAAGCACCCACTGTGTGCCAGGAGCCATGCAAGGCAGCAGTGAATATGACATTTCAAGCTCAAACCCTCCTCAGGGCTTTTGCACTTGCTGTCTTCTACCTCAACTGCCTCCCCACACGTTTGCATGGCTCCCTCCTTCGTGTTCTCCGGGTCCTGCTTAAATGTTACCCCCCTAGAGAGGCCTTCCCTGACCCAACTATCAAAAGTGCAGAGCCCCCAGAGGCAGGAAAGGATCGTTGTGCTCCTGGAACCAAAAGGACACCTGTATAGTTTCTACCCTGTGGGCACTGAACCTCAAGGGGCAGCAGAACAACCACAAGAACTTGGGGCAGCCATATGTTCATCAAGCACCCTCTGTTCACTCAGTAAATAACTGAAGGTCAGTGACTGTCTTGAGAGGCTCAGTATCTTGTAACTGCAGGTAGCAGAAACCTATGTAATGAAGACTTAAACACTTGCTCACCTAACAAGATTAGAAGTAGGAACTAACACAATATTGTAAAACAACTATACTCCAATTTAAAAACAGAAGATTACAAGTAGGCATATCCTAGGTTGTTTCCGTGGGTCTGAAAATTCACCAAGCATCCCTTTCCATCATTTTGCTCTACCTTTCTAACCATCTTTTGGCATTTTCTTTCTGATATTTTGCCTCATGACCCCAAAACAGCTGCCACGGCCCCAGACATCACATACTTACATGTCAGCATCCAAACAAAAGGGCAAGTAAGGAGGAGGGGGTTCTCCTCAGGTGCCTCTCTCTCTAATCATGGAGGAAAACCTTTCCCAGAAGCCCCCAGCCAACTTCCTCATTGGCTTCAGCGGGTCACAAGTCAGAAGGGTACAGGACGAACCCCTGCTAAACAAGGCTTGGGGTTGTCATCGCTTGCTCAGACAATCATAACTCATCCCCCTACCTCTCGGGCACGGCGCTGCCAATTCAGGGTTCTGGAAGTAGGAAGAACGGAGGATGGCTGTCAGGCAACAACTTTAGTCAACGGTCACATTTTCCTGTGATAAACAGGCGGTCAAGTTTTCTCTCTGGAGTCAGACAGACCTCTCTGTGCCTCAGTCTCCTCATCTGTAATATAAGAAACACACAGTATACAGAAGTATTATCCCCATTTTACAGACAAGCACCAAAGTAAATTATTTAAGATCACGCAGCTAATGGTGGCAGAACAGAGCTTTGCAAAGGGCACTGAAACATTTAACCCTCACGCTATGGAAGTATCAATATTTTGCAGATTTTTCTCTCCACACGCGTGATTTTCTTTCCATAATCAGCGTAACACTTCTTTTACACCAATTACAACTTTTGCTGTATCTGCATGCTGCCTGTACGGTTACCTACTTAATGTTTCCCTTTCAATGGATGCACTTATGTTTAAAATTGAAAACTTGATAGCATTGACAATAACACAGAGCAAGCATCACCTGCTGTAAAGAAACGGAAAAGATAAAAAGACTCTCTGGGACCAGCCCCATCTGTTCAAATGGAGATTAGTGAGAGTTAGGGAGCAGTTGAAGACACAGTAGCATCTAGTCGAGATTTTCTATCTTTAGTAGCAGGACTGAGAACACATTTTTAAAATGGAATAGCTTTCTTGCTGTGTGATTGAATTCCATGTCAGCAGGCCGCCTAAGACCACGCTGGTCCCAACAGAGGAGGGAGGGTCAAACAGTCCACATGTCGGACAGTGCAGGATAAGCCAATCAGGATAGGCTCAGGCGGGTGGGGGGTGGGGGAATTGGGAGATTGGGATTGCCATATATACACTACTATGTATAAAATGTCAATAGATAACTAATGAGAACCTACTGTACAGCACAGGGAACTCTACTCAGTGCTCTGTGGTGACCTAAATGGGAAGGAAAAGGGGGTTATATGTATACGTATAGCTGATTCACTTTGCTGTACAGCAGAAACTAACACATTGTAAAGCAACTATACCTCAATCAAAATTAATTTAAATAAGTAAATAATTTTTTTTAAAAAAACAAAACAGAAGGAATAGAAAGCATGCCTGACCACGTAGGGTTCCACCAACGATGTTCTGTGCTCCCGGTTTGGAAAATGCCCACATGCTACAGTGACTCAGTGTGATTTCTCCTAAGGTTTCTAACCATGGGCGTGGGATCCAGGGTGGCTGTGGGAAGCACCACGCAGAGCCGTAACCGTGTGGCTGGTGTTCTGTGTTCCAGCACAACATGCCTTTCTGGCGGATATCCTGCACGCGGACTTGGAGGCGCTGAGGCACGCCCTGGAGCTGGAGTATTTATAGCAGAAACCCGCAGCCTCGCCACCTGCCATCAGAGAGGCAGCCCACCCGCCCAGGCCCTCGGTTTTTCCCCACCTCCCCTGCCAGATGCTAGACACCAGGCAGGGTCTCTCCCGCCAAGAGGACGTGTCCGGTGACCATCTCAGAAGCTGTCCTTTCAGTCCCAACGCGGGTCCAGAGAAAACAAAGTACCCAGCAGTGGCTTTGGAATATTTAACTTTGGGGAAAGGGCTGGTTCAGAGTCCAAACTTTTCTGCAAGCTCACAAGCAAGGAATTCCTGATTTGGGGGAGGGCTGGTGATGAGGAGGGGACAGGCTCTTTTTTTTCTCTCCACTTTAATTTATGGACTAATCTCATTACTCTGGTATTACGCTCTTGCTACCCGTGTTGTTGGTTTTGTTTTCTCAGCTGGCATGTGGAGCAGTGCACAGCTCTAATTTAAGCCTCTCTGCTCTGAGTTGTGCTTCGAGGGGACGATCGTTCTTTGAACAGAGGGAGGCGATTTGGGGCTGTGGGAAGACTATTGCTTATTTTTGTTTTTTAAGGACGTAACCTGATGTCGTGTGGACAATGCACGTGCCTTATGCTGCCATCTTGTTTTCTAGGAAGAGGGGACCCTGGGAGGAGGCAGTACCTTGTGACGGAAAAAAGGCATAAATAAAACCACGTTTACATTTTGAAGTGGGGTAGAGTGTCACTACTTTATTACTGCTTTTGAGGCTTCTGAATTTGTTGGTGTTTTCCAAAACCTTTTCAGTTACGGAAGTATAAAATCCGACTCAAACTGCCTTAAGCCAAAGAAAAAAGAAAATCGTCTCCAGGAACTTTGGGTAATAACTGTCTTCAGCCATAGCTGGATCCAGGTGATCAAGTGACTTTCTCCTGTGTGGTTTTACTTCTCGGGCAGGCTCTTCCCTCTGTGGCAAAGACAGCTCCAAGAATCTTTCGGCAAAACCATACCAGCAGAAAGAGAGCACTTTCTGCACAGGGGTTTCTGGCAAAAGCCCCCAAGATGGTGCCAAACGTGAGTCATGAGCTGCCCATGGAGCTGGATAGGGTTCAATCTCTCATGAGCAGAAAGCTGGGGAGAGCTTGTCCCTCAAAGGAGGAATCAGCGAGCTACTACTAAAAGAACTGGGGAAAATGGGGGTTGGGATGGAAACTAGAACTGACCTCCATGCCATTGGTAGGACTTTATTTTCCAGCGGATGAGCCAAGGATCCAATTTAGGGAACAGGGAGGGGACATCTGGAGCAAGTTCCAAGGACACCTTGAGCTCTGTTGCTGCCCACAGAGTTCCAAGCAGGGCCTCGATCCATTTGATTGGATGCTGAGCGTAACCATAGGCTTCTCCCTCTATTCATGTTGGTGAAATCCAGGGGCTCCAATTGGCTGGCATCCATGTCAGTGGAGATGGGAGATGACTTGATGGATGATGACTGGCATCTCAGAGCTAGAATCTGATAGATGGAAAGTCATCACCAAGGGTGAGATAGACTCCATGGCTAGGCTCTGAGCTCCCTGGGGGCAGGTGCTGTTGGTTTCGTCTCTGTATTCCCCCAAATCAAGCACGAGTGTCATCCTTGGAATCAATCTACAGAGTGGATACTGACATAAATTGGAATCCCATTATAGATGACGTGGAAGGAAGGATGACAGTATAATTGGAATCATAGTTAGGTAACTGGGTGAAGAGTTGTCTAAACGGGTGGGTGGATGGACGGTTGGTTAGGTGACTGGGTGCTTGAGTGATTTGAAGGTGGATGTTTAGCAAGGTGGTTGGAGAACGGATGAATAAATGGATGGATAATTGTTGGGATGACTAGATGGATAGCTATATAGATTATGAGTGGATGGATGACTGAATTGAAGACTGAATGGTTGTATGGTGAGATGAATGGATAGATAGTTGTTTGGATGAGTGAACGGTTGCATGGCTTTATGGAAGGATGTATAGATGGTTAAGAGGGTGAGTGAGTGGCTAAATGAATGGATGGATGTTTGAATGAGTAGTTGGATGGAACGACTGACGGTTGATGGGTGATTGACGGTAATGCTGTGATGGCTGGATATGATGCAACAGTTAAATGGATGGTTAAATGGAGGTAAAGAATCCCTAGAGTTAGTTGCCTAGAACATGTGGGCCAGCCTCACTATTACTTGCCTACTTAGATTTTCTGTAATGAGTGGAGGAGTTTTACTGGATGAACTGACTTCTGGCTGGAGTAGAGAAAGGGACTGGAGCAGAACCTCCCAGGGAGTCAGCCATGTGAACGCTCCTGGATCCTCCCTGTCTCCCCATTGTTTGGTACCCCTGCCACTCAGGCACCCACTTGTAATCATGCGCTATCCAGGCCTCCCTTTCCACCACCATCAAAACCTGCTGTCAGAAAAAATTCTGTTTAGGGAGATTGGTTCAAGATGGCGGAGTAGAAGGACGTGCTTTCACTCCCTCTTGCAAGAATACCGGAATCACAACTAACTGCTGGACAATCATCGACAGGAAGACACGGGAGCTCACCAAAAAAGATACCCCACATCCAAAGGCAAAGGAGAAGCTGCAATGAGATGGTAGGAGGGGTGCAATCACAGTAAAATCAAATCCCATAACTGCTGGGTGGCTGACTCACAAACTGGAGAACACTTATACCACAGAACTCCACCCACTGGAGTAAAGGTTCTGAGCCCCATGTCAGGCTTCCCAACCTGGGGGTCCGGCAACAGGAGGAGGAATTCCTAGAGAATCAGACTTCGAAGACTAGCGGGATTTGATTGCAGGACTTCAACAGGACTGGGGGAAACAGAGACTCCACTCGTGGAGGGCACACACAAAGTAATGTGCGCGTCGGAACCCAGGGCAAGGAGCAGTGATCCCATAGGAGGCTGAACCAGACCTACCTGCTAGTGTTGGAGAGTCTCCTGCAGAGGCAGGAGGTGGCTGTGTCTCACCATGAGGACAAGGACACTAGCAGCATAAGTTCTGGTAATAATCCTTGCCATGAGCCCTCCCAGAGTCCACCATCAGCCCCACCAAAGAGCCCAGGTAGGCTCCAGTGCTGGGTCGCCTCAGGCCAAACAACCAACAGGGAGGGGACCCAGCCCCACCCATCAGCAGACAAGTGGATTAAAGTTTTACTGAGCTTTGCCCACCAGAGCAACAGCCAGCTCTACCCACCACCAGTCCCTCCCATCAGGAAACTTGCACAAGCCTCTTGGATAGCCTCATCCACCAGAGGGCAGACAACAGAAGCAAGAAGAACTACAACCCTGCAGCCTGTGGAACAAAAACTACATTCACAGAGAGACAGACAAGATGAAAAGGCAGAGGGCTATGTCTCAGGTGAAGGAACAAGATAAAACCACAGAAAAACCACCAAACAAAGTGGAAATAGGCAACCTTCCAGAAAAAGAATTCAGAATAATGATAGTGAAGATGATCCAGGACCTCGGAAAAAGAATGGAGGCAAAGATTGAGAAAGATTGAGAAGATGCAAGACCTAGAAGAATTAAAGAACAAACAGAGATGAACAATACAATAACGGAAATGAAAAATACACTAGAAGGAATCAATAGCAGAATAACTGAGGCAGAAGAACGGATAAGTGACCCAGAAGACAGAATGGTGGAATTCACTGCTGTGGAACAGAATAAAGAAAAAAGAATGAAAAGCAACGAAGACAGCCTAAGAGACCTCTGGGACAACATTAAACGTAACAACATTCGCATCATAGGGGCCGCAGAAGGAGAAGAGAGAGAGAAAGGACCCAAGACAGTATTTGAAGAGATTATAGTCAAAAACTTCCCAAACATGGGAAAGGAAACAGCCACCCAGGTACAGGAAGCGCAGAGAGTCCCATACAGGATAAACACAAAGAAACACACCAAGACACATAGAAATCAAGTGGGCAAAAATTAAAGACAAAAAAAAAATTATTGAAAGCAGCAAGGGAACAATGACAAATAACATACAAGGGAATTCCCATAAGGTTAACAGCTGATTTCTCAGCAGAAACTCTGCAAGCCAGAAGGGAGTGGCATGACATATTTAAAGCGATGAAAGGGAAGAACCTACAACCAAGATTACTCTATCCAGCAAGGATCTCATTCAGATTCGATGGAGAAATCAAAAGCTTTACAGACAAACAAAACCTAAGAGAATTCAGCACCACCAAACCAGCTCTACAACAAACGCTAAAGGAACTTCTCTAAGTGGGAAACACAAGAAAAGGACCTACAAAAACATACCCAAAACAATTAAGAAAATGGTAACAGGAACATACACATCGATAATTACCTTAAACATGAATGGATTAAATGCTCCAACCAAAAGACACAGGCTCGCTGAATGGATACAAAAACAAGACCCATATATATGCTGTCTACAAGAGACCCACTTCAGACCTAGGGACACATACAGACTGAAAGTGAGGGGATGGAAAAAGATATTCCAAGCAAATGGAAATCAAAAGAAAGCTGGAGGAGCAATACTCATATCAGATAAAATAGATTTTAAAATAAAGAATGTTACAAGAGAAATGGAAGGACACTACATAATGATCATGGGATCAATCCAAAAAGAAGATTTATAAATATATATGCTCCCAACAAAGGAGCACCTCAATACATACGGTAACTGCTAACAGCTATAAAAGAGGAAATTGACAGTAACACAATAATAGTGGGGGACTTTAACACCTCATTTACACCAATGGACAGATCATCCAGACAGAAAATTACTAAGGAAACACAAGCTTTAAATGACACAATAGGGCTTCCCTGGTGGCGCAGTGGTTGAGAGTCTGCCTGCCGATGCATGGGACACAGGTTCGTGCCCCGGGCTGGGAAGATCCCACATGCCGCCAAGCGGCTGGGCCCGTGAGCCATGGCTGCTGAGCCTGCACGTCAGGAGCCTGTGTTCCGCAACGGGAGAGGCCACAACAGTGAGGGGCCCACGTACGGCAAAAAAAAAAAAAAAAAATTACACAATACACCAGATAGATTTGATATTTAGATGACATTCCATTCAAAAACAGCAGATTACACTTTCTTCTCAAGTGCACATGGAACATTCTCCAGGACAGATCACATCTTGGGTCACAAATCAAGTCTCAATAAATTTTAGAAAATTGAAATCATATCAAGCATCTTTTCTGACCACAATGCTGTGAGATTAGAAATGAGTTACAGGGAAAAAAACATAAGAAACACAAACACATGAAGGCTAAACAATACGTTACTAAATAACCAAGAGATCACTGAAGAAATCAAAGAGGAAATCAAAAAATACTTAGAGACAAATGACAATGAAAACACAACGATCCAAAACCTATGGGATGCAGCAAAAGCAGTTTTAAGAGGGAAGTTTATAGCTATACAAGCCTACCTCAAGAAACAAGAAAAATCTCAAACAATCTAACCTTACACCTAAAGGAACTAGAGAAAGAAGAACAAACAAAACCCAAAGTTAGCAGAAGGAAAGAATCATGAAGAGCAGAGCAGAAATAAATGAAATAGAAACAAAGAAAACAATAGCAAAGATCAATAAAACTAAAAGCTGGTTCTTTGAGAAGATAAACAAGATTGATAAACCATTAGACAGACTCATCAAGAAAAAGAGAGGACTCAAAACAATAAAATTGGAAATGAAAAAGGAGAAGTTGCAACAGACACCACAGAAATACAAAGCATCCTAAGAGACTACTACAAGCAACTCTATGCCAATAAAATGGACAACCTGGAAGAAATGGACAAATTCTTACAAAGGTATAACAAGACTGAACCAAAAAGAAATAGAAAATATGAATAGATCAATCACAAGTGATGAAATTGAAGCTGTGATTAAAAATCTTCCAACAAACAAAAGTCCAGGACCAGATGGCTTCACAGGTGAATTCTATCAAACATTTAGAGAAGTGCTAACACCCATCCTTCTCAAACTCTTGCAAAATATTGCAGAGGAAGGAACACTCCCAAACTCATTCTATGAGGCCACCATCACCCTGATACCAAAACCAGAAAAAGATACTACCAAAAGAGAAAATTACAGACCAATATCACTGATGAATATAGATGCAAAAATCCTCAATAAAATACTAGCAAACGGAATCCAACAACACATTAAAAGGATCATACACCATGATCAAGTGGGATTTAACCCAGGGACGCAAGGATTCTTCAATATACGCAAATCAATCAATGTGATACACCATATTAACAAACTGGAGAATAAAAACCATATGATCATCTCAATAGATGCAGAAAAAGCTTTGGACAAAATTCAACACCCATTTATGATAAAAACTCTCCAGAAAGTGGGCATAGAGGGACCCTACCTCAAAATAATAAAGGCCATATACGGCAAACCCACAGCAAACATCATTCTCAATGGTGAAAAACTGAAAGCATTTCCTCTAAGATCAGAAACAAGACTAGGATGTCCACTCTCACCACTATTATTCAACATAGTTTTGGGAGTCCTAGCCACGGCAATCAGAGAAGAAAAAGAAATAAAAGGAATACAAATTGGAAAAGAAGAAGTAAAACTGTCACTGTTTGCAGATGACATGATGCTATACATACAGAATCCTAAAGATGCCACCAGAAAACTACTAGAGCTAATCAATGAATTTGGTAAAGTTGCAGGATACAAAATTAATGCACAGAAATCTCTGGCATTCCTATACACTAATGATGAAAAATCTGAAAGAGAAATTAAGGAAACACTCCCATTTACCATTGCAACAAAAAGAATAAAACACCTAGGAATAAACCTACCTAGGGAGACAAAAGACCTGTATGCAGAAAACTATAAGACACTGATGAAAGAAATTAAAGATGATACAAACAGATGGAGAGATATACCATGTTCTTGGATTGGAAGAATCAATATTGTGAAAATGACTAAACTACCCAAAGCAATCTACAGATTCAATGCAAGCCCTATCAAATTACCAATGGCATTTTTTACAGAACTAGAACAAAAAATCTTAAAATTTGTATGGAGACACAAAAGACCCCAAATAGCCAAAGCAGTCTTGAGGGAAAAAAAGGGAGCTGGAGGAATCAGACTCACTGACTTCAGACTATACTACAAAGCTACAGTAATCAAGACAATATGGTACTGGCACATAAACAGAGATATAGATCAATGGAACAGGATAGAAAGCCCAGAGATAAACCCACGCAACTATGGTCAACTAATGTATGACAAAGGAGGCAAGGATATACAATGGAGAAAAGAGAGTCTCTTCAATAAGTGATGCTGGGAAAACTGGACAGCTACATGTAAAAGAATGAAATTAGAACACTCCCTAACACCATACACAAAAATAAACTCAAAATGGATTAGAGACCTAAATGTAAGACCGGACACTATAAAAGTCTTAGAGGAAAACATAGGAAGAACACTCTTTGACATAAATCACAGCATCCACCTCCTAGAGTAATGGAAATAAAAATGAAAATAAACGAATGGGACCTAATGAAACTTAAAAGCTTTTGCACAGCAAAGGAAACTACAAACAAGATGAAAAAACAACCCTCAGAATGGGAGAAAATATTTGCAAATGAATCAACGGACAAAGGATTAATCTCCAAAATATATAAACAGCTCATGCAGCTCAATATTAAAAAAACAAACAACCCAATCCAAAAATGGGCAGAAGACCTAAATAGACATTTCTCCAACGAAGACAAACAGATGGCCAAGAAGCACATGAAAAGCTGCTCAACATCACTAATTATTAGAGAAATGCAAATCAAAACTACAATGAGGTGTCACCTCACACCAGTTAGAAAGGGCATAACCAGAAAATCTACAAACAGCAAATGCTGGAAAGGGTGTGGAGAAAAGGGAACCCTCTTGCACTGTTGGTGGGAATGTAAATTGATACAGCCACTATGGAGAACAGTATGGAGGTTCCTTAAAAAACTAAAAATAGAATTACCATATGACCCAGCAATCCCACTACTGGGCAATACCCAGAGAAAACCATAGTTCAAAAAGACACATGCAACCCAATGTTCATGGCAGCACTACTTACAATAGCCAGGTCATGGAAGTAACCTAAATGTCCATCGACAGATGAATGGATAAAGAAGATGTGGTACATATATACAATGGAATATTACTCAGCCATAAAAAGGAACCAAACTGAGTCATTTGTACAGACGTGGATGGATCTAGAGACTGTCATACAGAGTGAAGTAAGTCAGAAAGAGAAAAACAAATGTCGTATATTAACGCATATATGTGGAACCTAGAAAAATAGTACAGATGAACCGGTTTGCAGGGCAGAAATTGAGACACAGATGTAGAGAACAAACGAATGGACACCAAAGGGGGAAAGTGGCGGGGGGTTGGTGGGGGGGATGAATTGGGAGATTGGGATTGACATGTATACACTAATATGTATAAAATCGATAACTAATAAGAACGTGCTGTATAAAAAAATAAAATTCTGTTTATAGTTTAATAAAGAGTAAATTACCTATAAAAAAGAAATTTTATTTTACTAGGCTTCCGTTAGAAGCACTGAATAGCAGACTCTCAGCCGTCCACACAGGAAGAGGCTTGGGGTGAAACAGATAGACCTGCCCCTTAATCCTGAAATTAACTGCCTAGACGGTCAACTACTTCTCTGTTGTGATGACCAAATGTCAAAGGCTGGTGCTGACAGTCCACAGTCTGCAAGGTAAGTGTTTTACTCTGAATTCTAGATGACTCAGAGCTGCCAGTGGGCATGGACAGTGTCTTTCTCATTCTGTAACAGAGATAGCAATTAATGTATGTTGGATGATGGATGGATGGATGGATGGATGGAAGATAGATGCATGCATGGATGGATGGATGGATGGATAGCTAAGATTCAGTGGTCCCAGGCTGCTTTCCTTCACTATTTCCCCAGCAGTATCTTGCAGCTCTCTAGAACATTCTTAGAAGTAGAGTAACTGGACTATGGCAGCACTCCCA
Organism: Phocoena sinus; assembly: GCF_008692025.1. Lineage (NCBI taxonomy): Eukaryota > Metazoa > Chordata > Mammalia > Artiodactyla > Phocoenidae > Phocoena > Phocoena sinus. Next base: position 13,897,081 of record NC_045777.1, on the reverse strand, counting down.
AAGAAAAACTCTTGGCCTCCCAGAAGTCTGAACATTGACTCCAGAACTTCCTGGCCAGCTCAGCAGAAGGACAGAGAACCAAAGAAGTCTTCAGGTCAACCTCTGGGGCTGAAGGCATTTGCCTGTCAAGGGATTTAGAAGTCAGAGAGCTACCATTGGGATTTTTTCCAATTGCAAAGGACACAAATACAGGGCTTCCCTGGTGGCACAGTGGTTGAGAGTCCGCCTGCCGATGCAGGGGACATGGGTTCATGCCCTGGTCCAGGAGGATTCCACATGCCGCGGAGCGGCTGGGCCCATGAGCCATGGCCGCTGAGCCTGCGCATCCGGAGCCTGTGCTCCGCAACGGGAGAGACCACAACAGTGAGAGGCCCGCATACCGCAAAAAAAAAAAAAAAAAAAAAAAAAAAGGACACAAATACAATCAAAGGAGCTTAAAAAACAGAAGTCTTTGGCTTACTTGACTGAAAGGTTCAGGAATGTGTGATCTCAGACCCCATCACCACCACCACCCCAAATGCAGAATTCAAGATGTGTTTAAATTTTTTTTAATTTGGGCTCTTTCTCTCTATCCCTGGATTCTGTTTCCTCTAATTTGGCTTCATTTGTAGGCAATAATCCATATGCTTGGAATAGAAGCTGTGGCAGGAATGATTCAACAAAGATTTCCATTGATAAAGTATTGCTTAATTCTTAAAAGGCTAACTTTAGGAAAGATAGGTTAAATTTATTATGTGAGTTTAAAACGTCCTTATGGTTTAAATATTTTGAGTTGGTTCCTCCTTAGTTACTTACAGCCAAAAGCATCTCAACTTATATAGCACATAGTAAATAATGTTATTAGTAAGTAGTAGTAGTATATCACATGGCCTCATATTTCTACTCAGGAAATCAATCACTCATGTTACCAACTGGACCAGGCATTTTTTTCATCAGATATTCATTGAGCATCTACAAGGCACCAGCAGTGTCGGCACAACAGACACAAATTTGAATAAGACATTGTCCTTGCAAAAAAAATGTGATAAATTTGACCACCTTAAAGAAACATTATTAAAAAACATAAGGAGAGACAAAAGCCAAATTGAAATTCAAATCACAGACAAGAGTTAATCCCTGTAATATATAAAGAGCTCTTAGAAATAAATAGGCCAACAACCAAATAAAAAATTGTCAAAGGCCATGAACAGACATTTTATATTTTTCAAAATATAACTGATTCTTAAACTTATAAAAAGATGCTCAACCTTACTCATAATAAGAGAAATGCAAATACATCGATACCATTTTTTTCATCAGATTGACAAAAATTTGAAAGTTTTATGACTCACAGTACTGGTGGAGCTGTGCGGCTTCATGCATTGCTTGTGGAAGCTGAACTTGGTACAAATCCTAAGGAGGGAAAGTTGGCAACGTTTATCCAATTTGTAAGTTTGACCCAGCAATTCCACTTCTGAGAATCTATCTACAGATATATTTACGTAAGTATGAAAATTCTGCACAGAGTTATTTTCTACAACACTGTATCTAACAGCAAAGAATGAAAACAATCCAAATATCCATCAGTAGTGGACTGATTAAATGGAAATATACATAATGGAATATTATGCAGCCATAAAAAAGAACAAGACCAGTCCCTATGGATCAATTTGGAAAGATCTAAACGTACCACTAAGTGAAGAATAACAATTGTAGAACCGTGTGTGTTGCATGCCACCTTTTGTGTATAAAGGGAGAAAAAATAAGAAATATTTGCAAGAAACTTTGGAAGGATATATGGGACAACAAAACAGTGACCCTCAGGGGGCTATCGGACACATGGATGACAAGTGGGAGAGTGCCTTATTCATATATTGAACTTTGCGAATGGATTACCGTAAGAACATCTTGAAGGTCAGGTGTCAGTTCTGGAGACTTCTCTGTCAATAGCCCATTTCCCTTGGGGGCCTGTTTCTAGCCAGTTTCCCCCAAACGGCAACACTCACCCTTTCACTCTGTGCCTCATGGTGCTGGTGCAAAGGCTGAGGAAGACTGTTCTGGAAATCAGGCAACCTCGTTCTCACTCCATGCCAGGAAGCCTCACCCCCACTGAGCCACCATTACCAAAAGCAGGGTCTCAGTGGTCCAAGTCAGGGACTCTATCATGTTTCCGGGCAGCTGTGCTACATCCATTCCTCTACTCTGCCGGGTGAAGCCCACTTACCAGGCGCTCTTCTCGGCTTCTGGAAGCAGAGGTGAAAACACACAGAAGCATCCCGACTCTCATGAACCCGAGGTCACAGGCTTGCTCTCCTGCCTGAGCCACAACCCAAGTTCCCTTCCAAGAGCCGCCCGGAGGTCGGGAGAGATGGGGCCATGGGACCCTCAGTGGGGAGGGGAAGGTGGGCCTTGGAGGCCTAAGTCAGCCAACTTCAAAGGGGATCCTGAGAACATCCTTTCGAACGAGATCACAGTATCCATCCGGTGAAACATTCAGGGTCCACAACTGGCCCCTGGGCTCGTCCAGGGGTAAACACAGAGGGTCTTCTTCTTGAGTGAGATTTTGGCTTTCACAATACACAGCCAGGCAGTGTTCTGTCACGGTGAGGGCTACTTTCCTCCCCAGACACTGGCTGAGTCCAGAAGGAGACACTGGGGTGATGCGGTGCAATCGGAACAGCACGGGGGCACAATGGACGGCCTGGTCACCTCTGAGGAGGGGACACCTGAGCTCAGACCTGGATGATGAGAAAAGCCAGGGAAAGCATTCCAGGGAGAATTTCCAGGCAAGCAAACCTTCCGAGCTGGGTGGAAAGAAAGGCCGGAGTGGCTGGAGGACAAAGGCCAGGCCAGATCTGGTTGGACCCCTTTGGCTGCGGACTTTTGATTTCATTGGAGTTTGGATTTTATTCCAAATCCAGTGAGAAGACACCAGAGAGTTTCAAGCAGGAGGAGGGCATAATCTGGCTTATATTTTTAAAAATCACCCTGGCTGCTGTGTGGAGGAATGATTTAGAGGGGGAAGGATAGAGGCAAGGCATCCGATCAGGGGCTTCCCTGGAGGACCAGTGGTTAAGATTCCACGCTTCCACTGCAGGGGGCACGGGTTCGATCCCTGGTCAGGGAACTAAGGTCCCTCATGACGCATGGTGTGGCCAAAAACACAAAACTGGTCATGGGATTTCTCGTGAACTTGCAGGTATTTTCTCATTTTATAACCTACACACATTTTACTGCACCAAGCTCAGTGTGCATCGTGATGTGTTTTTACACGATTACACTTGGGTAACCACCCCCCAGATCAGGATGGACGACGTCTCCAGGTGCCCAAAAGGGCCCCCATGGTCCTTCCCAGCCTCTACCAGCCTTCCACCACTCTGAATTCTGTCACCCAGATCTACAAGTTCCTATAAACGGGCCCATACAGAATGCAACCTGGTTTCTTCACTCACAATGATTTTGAGATGCTTCTAGGATGTTGCCTGGATTGATAGTTCATTCTGGGTAAAGGACAATTTGAGTTGAGAGCGCCTGTCCATTCTCCCCCCAGCGCTGTCAGCCCCCGTGATGATGCCAGCTCAGCGCCCGAGAAGCTATGCTTGCCAATGACCACCAGAGGGCAGTGCGACCACTCCGCTGGCCCAAGCTGCCCGCAGGTGCCACCTGAAGTCATGCCTGGAAACAACACTGCAAGGATTCCGGAAGCATCTCCTTCGGACTGAGCCCTTGCTTCAGGGATTGCTTCTCTGAAATCGCAGCACCATCGACGATGTGTTCAGGCCCAAGAGTTAAGGATTAATTGACCGGCTGCAGCCACCATGGGGCTCCCAGTAGAGAGCAGCATGGTGGCCTCAAGAGCCATCAGCAACCTCAGGGCCAGGAAGCACTTCTTCCCACACTCAGCCCAACTTTAAAAGTTAGCTGCTCTAATGGTTCACAGTACCATTGTCATAATAGTTTAAATTGCTGGACAAAATGTTGGGATTTCTTTTTATATCCAGAAGTTCATTCGAGGATGGGAGATAAGCCAGCTCCAGCCAAATACCTAATTTTAAAATTCAATCATAAGTATTTGGCCAAAAATGAGTATTTGGTGAACTCTGGTTGCAGGGGAGGGGGTGTCTCTTTGCCCTTCTTGCCGCCTCCCCACTCCACGGCCTCAGGACCGCAGAAGCCCAGCCCTCCCCTCTCTCGGCCCTTGGATCCTGCTGACAGCCTGGTGTGGCTGAATGGGGAGCTGCACACACGAGCCCGGCTTCTAACATTTATTAAACGCCTACTGTGTCCCAGGCACCGGGCTAAGTCCTTGACCTGCATTAGCTCCTTTCATCCTTACAGCCATGCCAGGTGCTGTCTGGAGAGGAGGGAGAGCGGGTGGTTAAGACATGGACCTGGGGTCAAATCTCAGCTCTTCCTTTTACTGTTTGTAGGAACTCCACCTCTCTGAACCTCAGCTTTCTCAGCTGTAAAATGGGGGTGACAAGAGAACCCACCTCACAGATTTGTTGCCAGCACTGAATGCATTCAGACATGAACAACACTTTTTGTTTGAAAGCCACTTTTTTGGTCACTCCACAATAAGAAATGCATATTATATTGAGACCCAGTCTAACACAGATATGTGTGTGTGCATACAAATACAGGTGTATGTATATTATGTGTGTATAACTAAAATGTTTCACAAAGCAATGCTGACCCATAATACTATGATACGTCCTCTTATCTTCCATTCTGTGCTATTTTTGTTTTAAATGATGTGTGTCACAATCCACTCAATCGATTCCATGACCCACTGTTTGGAAAATACTGGTTTAGAAAAAGGCCCGGCAAACCATGTTGTTTTCAGAAGTCCCATTTTACAGAAGGGGGAAACTGAGGCCCAGAGTGTTGTGGCTTGCCTATGACCTCACAGCCAGAAGGCTGGCAGAGTTCAGACTCCAACCCAGGATCTCTGACTCCTAAATTAAGGCTTTTCAGCACGAGATGCAAATTGGCGGCTCGCACGCCAGATTCACCGCACAGATAAGTTTGATTATCAATATGTTCTCAAAATTTGATCAAACTATATAGAACTTGGGAGATGTAACTCAAAATCTAAATTTTCAACGTCTCCCTAAAAAAAAGAGCAATCTGGCAACATGGGGCCTGCATGTACACGTGATCAGCAAGAGCCACACCCACAGGTGCCCCTTTGAGCTGCTCTCCAGGCTCGCCCATCTGCCACAGTCTCCACCATGCCCTATTGTGTCCCTGACACCAAGGCCAAGCATCAGTTGTCATTTACCACCACATGCCAGCTGCTTTTTTCATAGTGGAGAAACATTTTTCCATCAAAGAAGGAAAAACAAAAACTAAACCAAGGAACCAACATGTTTCAAGGGGAAAAAAATAGATACACAAATGTCTTCTCACATATTTAAATACAAAGAAAACATGTCTATGTCAAGTTTATTCCTAACCTGTTTCACTGATTTCTATTCCCTGACTTGTCCGGGAAGCAGAGTTTGTAACCCCCATCTTAACCACTACGCTTTATCTACCTCTGTCTGTTTGGTCCACAGTTGTATCCCCAGCACCTGACACTGCTTAGCCAAGAAAAGGTGCCTAATTAAGAATGAATGAAAGGGTGAATAAGTGGCTTTTATACAAAAGCTTCTCCGATATTAACAAATATACAGGGACTTCCCTGGCAACCCAGTGATCATGACTCCGCACTTCCACGGCAGGGGGCCCAGGTTCGATCCCTGGTCAGGGAACCAAGATTCCTGCATGCTGTACCGCACAGCCAAAAGAACCAAATATACGGTGACGGTTAGGAGCAGGCATTTTTTGGTCATCAGACAGCTCAAGTCCCACTGCTGCCACTAACTAGCTGTGTGACCTCAGGCAGCTTCCTCGGTCTCTCTGGGCCTGATATCCTCAGCTGCAAAATGCAGGTTATTAGGGCGCCATGTACATAAATGAGCAGGAATGTGAAAGATGCTGAATAAATGAAGTTCCCTTCTCCTCCTTCAGTTCATCAAGGTGAACCGAGGTCAGTACTTGATTGTGTTGACAAGTCGCCTGGTACCCAAGTGACCTGGCCTTGGATTATCTGCTGGGCCAGGGAGGCAACGGTTTCCCATTAACATCACGCCCTGAAAAGAGAGCCCTGGGTAGGGAAAGCCCTGGGCCAGACGGCAAAGCCAAGGGTTTGATCCCCAGGCACATCTCTGGGTGAAAACTGGCGTTTTCAACATCCAACCATTCCTCCCGCTGCTTACCTTCCTGAACTGAAGAGGCTGGAAAGCTGAAAATTCAATTTCCCAGACTCCCTTGCAGCCAGGGGTCTGCGGCGTTTAAGGGCCTACCAGTCAGCTGTGTCCACAATACACCTGGACTTGTGCTGAGTTAAGAGAGTTGAAAGGACTGGGCATGGGGCACCGGGCTGCAGGTTTAGACCAAGCCAAAGCGGCCGTGGGTCTGGCCCCAGAAGCTGACTCAGCAGTGATGCCTCCTGTTCCTGGGGCAGCAGTGGCTCCCCTGGAGCCCAGTCCTGCAGTGTGGCTTCCTCAGCCCTCCCTGTGATTCTGTAAATACTCATAATGTGTCAGCCACACGCCATCAGGGAAGCAGCTAGATCTGGCCCACGTCCTTGGGGTAGTTTATTCCGAGAATAAGACCTTACACGTTATCTGTGGGAGGAGGTACAGAAGTGAGGTCTGAAAAGGGACTTCTGGAGCCACGAACTGGGCCATCTGAGAGGCCGCGGGGTCTGTCTAGCCGCCAAAGTGAGGTTGCAGAGGGGTACTAGTAGCGAAATCGATGGGGAACCATTACCTCTGCAGCCAAATGTCCAGTGACAGGCGAGGTGCTGATGCCCAGGAGTCAGGAGGAAGACCTGGACGCAGCCGAAGGACACGCTGAAGCCTGCTGGCACACCTGCAGCTATCTGTCACCACATCAAACCGCAGCGACCTTGCAAGAGTAGAAGCTGTTGCTTCCTTTCCGCCTTCAAACTCTCACCCGAGTTGCTCTTTCGGTCAATTCCAACTTGGAACCCTTCAAAGATAGGGATTCTGGGAAACGTAGTCCCAGCCTAGCCAAGTTGACACAGCTGAGTACGGACCAGTTGGCTTACTAAACCCTTCTGCTTTAACTAGCTGGTTGAATTCTGCTCTCGAAAACTGACCTGATAAGAGACTTCAGACAGTTCCTCAGTGGGTGCTCGTCAACACTTTTGTCAACTCAAGGCCTTTTGTTTGGACAATTTCCCACCTTGAGAATCTGGACCAGAAGCAGCCTGAAACTCACTTTCCCAGCTTCCCTTGCAGTTAGACTGTAAGCATGTGACCTAGGCTCAACCAATCAGATACACCCAAATTGTACCCAGGCTCAACCAATCAAATACATCCAGATGGTACTTAGACTCAATCAGATACACCCACGTGAAACCTAAGCTTAGCCAATTCAGATACACCTACAGGTGAAAGCAATGAAAGTGGGTTCTGAGGCATGGAATTCAATCTAGCAGGAGGCGGAAGGAACATAACCAGTGTCACTAGTGAGAGTTTCAGTGTCTGGGCCCAGTGACAGTGACATGAAGGTCCTGCAGTGTAATTTATATATTGTTCATGGCTGCCTCTCCACCCCTCCCTTCCAAAGATGTGCAAGTCACTTAACATCCTTTAATAAATTCCTTTCCTGCTCAAACTACCTAGAGTGCACTCTGTTGTGTGCAACCAAAAACCTGACTCACCTGTAAATTCACTTAACCATCAAGTCTCAGTTTCCCAACCTAGACAAAGAGCAAAACAATACCCACCCCATGGGCAGTGGAGTCAGGGAGAGGCGTTTTGTAAACTTACCACAGTGCCACAGACACTGGGGCAGCGTCTTCTGAGGGACCACTGCACTGAGTTGTAAGTCAGGCAGACTGATTTGAATCCTGGCTCTGGCACTGACTGACCTGTTGTGTGACCTTGGGCAGGTCAATTTCCTCATCTGGAAAACGGGACTATGATTAGTGCCTGCCTCCTGGAGTTATCATGAAGACCAAAAGATTCCGGCACAGGGCAATCCCCCAGCACACAGCTCAGCATGTGGAACATACCCACACCGGTGAGGCTGGAAGGAATATGAGTGACCTTTGTCTTGCTGGATTAAAGAAAATGAGCAATAATAGAGGTGGTGTTCCTGATGTACCCTGATGTGAAGGGGGCCTGTGAATGCTGAAGTTTAGAAAACATTTATATGTTCGAAACACAACCCTGACTACACTTAAATCGTACACTTAAAAATGGTTAAAAGGGCAAATTCTGTTACATATATTTTGCCACAATTTTTAATAAAAATTAATAATGTAATATACCAAAAACCATTGAATTATATACTTTAAATAGACAGATTTATGTATATGAATTCTCTCTCTAAAGCTGTTAAAAAAAACCCACCACCCTGGCTTCCCATCTCCTTCGGATCATAATTCAAGCCCCGACTTCTCTTCCCTCTCTGATCTCATCAGCCCCACCTCCACGCTGAATCCCTCACTCTGGCCTCACTCGCCTTCCTCCTCTTCCTGGAAGATGCCAGCCCCACCTCAAGCCGTTTATGTTTGCTTTTCCTTCTACCTGGAATGTTCTTCCAACCAGGTTAGAGGCTCTGAGCTCTGGCTGCCCATAGGAATCACCCTCCCATAGGTGAGGAGCTTTACAAAGCCCCACCTCAGAGAGTCAGATGTCATTACTTGGGGAAGGAGGGTGGTGTCTGCTTTGCTGTTTTAAATCTGCCCAGGTGGGGACTTCCCTGGTGGTCCAGTGGTTAAGAATCCACCTCCCCATGCAGGGGATGTGAGTTCATATCCCTGGTCGAGGAACTAAGATCCCACATGCTGCGGGGCAACTAAGCCCGCACACCACAACTACTGAGCCCGCAAGCTCTGAAGCCCGTGCTCTACAACTAGAGAGAAGCCCGCACACCACAAAGAGGAGCCCGCCTGCCGCAACTAAGACCCGACGCGGCCAAATAAATATTTCAAAAATAAATAAATAAATCTTCCCAGGCACTGCTAACATTCAGCCAGTGTTACTAAAGCGCTGCCCTAGACATCATGCTCAGTCCCCACCACGTTTACATTTCAGCTCAAAGGGCAGCTCCTTCGAGAAGCCATCCTCAATCAATACCACCTACCTCCCCTCCGTACCCTGCCTATTTATCTTCAGTGAGTCTATTCTACCTAGGATTCCATCATATGCATATCTGACTGCTTCCCAGTGAGAATGTCGGATGGATGAGGCCAGAGGCTGTGTCCCCAGTGCCTGGCTCACACAGATGCTCAGGACAGAGCTGTTGCCGCAATGAACCTCCACCAGTCCCCCTTGGTCCGACTCTGGTTCTGGGGACTGCAGTTCTGCAAGGAGGCCACCAGGCGGCGATAGTGCCCAACTGCGTTAAAAGTAGCCCCTAGACCCACCAGGCTGGCTGTGCCAGCCCCAGCCTGCCCTGTGCCTGGCCATCGCTGAGAGGAAGAAGCAAGGACCACGGCAGAGAGCATGGTGTCCTCCTTCTCCTCATTCCTAGACTCAGAGCCACAGGGCCCTGAAAACACTCCACCCAGACTAAAGTCAGTGGGAGAAGGCCCCGCTGCCCTGTCTGGAACCTCCAAGCCCTTCCCCTCTTACCTGGCCACGCACCAGAGCCCTGGATGCAGCTGTTTGGGTTGACTCCCACGGGTCCCCTCACATAGCTCATGACTCACACCCGAGGGACCTGCAGGTCTGTTTGCCATGGCCAGTGTCTGCAGACACGCTGAATATCCATTGACGGGGGGCTGTGACACATGCTGTCTCCTTCCACACGACAGGTTCCCACACCCACAAAGAGGAACAAAGAAGTTGTTGTAAGGCCCTCTCTAAACCAGTCCCACTTTGTTCCTTTCACAGCACCAGTCAGTGATGGCCTGCGGGCCAAATCCAGTCCCTGCCCTGCTTTTGTCCAGCCTTGAGTAGGGCTGAGAAGTGTTTACATGTTTAAATGGTTGGGAAAAAAAAATCTAATTGTGTGACACATGAAGATGAAATGACCAGGGTGTGCCTGGGCAGAGACAAGGCCCCACGCTGCCCACGGAACTCCTAGGAGCTCAGGCCCCCATCCTGGCCATGGAAAGGCAATTCACTCCCCTGCCACTGTTTTTCCAAGACTGACCCAGGATTTCCCTTCTGTTCTACATCTCTGTCAGTAAATTCCCAGGAACTGGACTTCCCAGGAAAGCACCACTAGGGGCCCTTATTTATAACGTGCCCGCCACCCATGGAGCTGTTGTTCCTAACCTCTCGTGGCCCGGTCCCTGTGTTTGATCGGGCAAACGTGACACGGCCATCCTGACCAAATGGAAAACTGCATCGAGGACGACCAAGCCGTTTTTCCAAAACAGTTTAATTAAAAAAAGGTGAAGAATCTGAAAAAACTGGGGGGTGGGGGAACCCAAAAGAGCATACCGTGTGAGTCCACTGGCTCAGTCACAAAGAAACACCATCATCAAAAAAGATATTTAAGTTTAATACAAATTTTATACAAAGAAAATGTGAAAAAATACTTCCATATGCTAAAAGCAATTATGCTTCACAAATAAGGCCAGCTAGGCTATTTTTTTTTTTTGACAACTGCAATTCACAAATGTTCTTTCTCTCCTGTTTTCTTCTAATACTCTTTTTTATTTCTTCTCTAATATGGGTAACTAGCTGGAAACTGTACAGTTCGCATCCTCTTATCAACAATGAAGAGAAAGGAAACGAGACTAAAATGTACAACAGAAGGTACTGGAATGATATCGTACAATTAATTTTTCTCATATACATACGTCACCTTTTTGCTTTGTTCAATGCTTCTTGTTTTACACAACATACAAAATGGTACTACAGCATACGTAGTGTAACAGACAGCACGGCGGTGTCCTGCGTCTTCTCACACTGCCTTTGTTTCATGCTGACATAAAAACATAAATAATACATACATGCTTCATCCCAGACTGAAATGTCCTCCGCGTGCGTCTTGCCTTTGACTTCTCACTTCCGCAAAGCACGGCCCGTCTCTTACCAAGTGGGTGTGAGTGTCTTTAAAGGAACCACAAAGCAAAGAAAAGATCTGTTTCAGAGCTTCTGACTTGAACCCTCTCTAAGTTCTTCCCTTCTGCAACTGAGCTGAGCAGGGCTTGTTTCTAGTTGATATTCTGTAAACAAGGACGTTGTGTTTTTTTTTCCCTTTTATAGGAGTAGAGTCATCATGGAAATCACATAAAATAAACGAGCTCCTCCACATGTCCTTCTGGTCCAGAGAGCTTGTCTTTTAAAACATGGTAACACAGCATTTGAAAAGGGCCAATGGCTGGATGTGACGTGCCCACGACAGCACCGAATCTGTGTCGGAAACTCCTGATCCCAGTGTGCTGTGTACAGACATAAGAATGGAAACGGCTCACTTTCCCTGGGCATCCCAGGATGAGGACCTGTGTGCCACGGTGATCCCCACGCCCTCTCCATACCACTGTGACAGGTGGGCTGGCTGACCATCCCTTCTCCAACATTCAAACATTCTTTTTGTTGTTGGGTGTGTTTCTTTTTTTTTAATTGTTTTTCTCTCTCTCTTTTTTTTTTTATAAGTTAAAGTCAATACAAATATAAAAAGGGGAAGGTACTCTAGGTTCAATGACATCCACAAATTGTACATTATTTACATCTAAAGCATAGGTTTCATGTGGGTGGAACACTCCTCTGTCAAGGCTAATGCTGGGCGTGACGTAGTGCGGGCTGCCCTCCGTGCCAGTCTGAATGGTTGGAATCCTCCAGTCTGAGGGTGGCGATTCTCCTGTCTCACATTTCTTTGCTGTTTCCGGTTTTCCTGGTGTCTGGTTTTTTTTTCCTCCATGGGATGGGTGACTTGTGCCCCAACGTGTCCCTAGTCCCAGAAGGTGTCCAGCCGAGACTCTTTCGGGATGAGGCTCTTCGAACTGGTGCTGGCGTTGTGCTCAGAGCGTGCCGATCCCCGTTTCTCATCGCTGCCGCTCCAGCAACTGGATTTACTGCTCCGGGAATGGTCTGGGTTGGGGGGAAGTCAACCGGAAGGCAGGTTTTTAGCATTCCTGCCCACTTCCAGTGAATCAGAACCATCCCTGTGTGTGATCTGCACCTGCTTCCTGGTACCACCTTCCCCACCCGACTCCACACAACACACGTGGTCAAAATCCTGCCACCACTTACCGCCCTGAATTCGCGTGTCTGTGGCCTACACGGGGAGAACTTATTTTTTTAGGATTTAACAAGAGCTGATTGGAAAAACAGGAGGGAATCGTGCTCAGAGAGAATAAAGGTGAGTGGGGACAGGTACTAAGTTATCAAGGAAGGCACTTCTTGTGTGGTACCTGAGACCAGGCACCCCTCCTACATGACCAGACACCAAGCACCCCATGCCCTTGTGTCCTACCTTGGCCACTAAAAAAGGCACTGAAATTTGGCATTCGATCTACTTACTTCTGTTAATAGAGTTTCTTTAATCAGTTTATAGGCAACTTGAAAAACAGACTTAGAACCAAACCACCCGAAGCAGAGGAGTGAGGACCAGAATGGTTAAGCCCAGCTGGGCTTAATGGTGAAGACCCACTGGCTCCCAGTAAGGACAAGCTGAAGGGTCACTGAAGGATGCAAGAACCAGGAGTAAGACCTACGGGAGCTTCAAGGACACGTGCGCCACAAGGAACTACATTGTGGCTGAGTAAGACACGAGGACACTGATGGAAGAGCCAAGTGAGGTGTCTGTCCCACTGTGAGACGGCCCCAGCCTGCAGGCTCAGCGGGATGGCTGACTCTAAGAGACCCACCAGCACATCACTAAGACCCCATCATATCTTAGATCATTTACCCAGTTCAGACAGACTGGGACAAAACTTTCTTTTTTAACTTCTTGAGGTGGGGTGAGAATATGTGATTGAGAGAAGCTGGCTGTCAAGCTCAGAGACAGAACTGGAGTGAGGGAACAAGGGACCGTATCATCGCCTAGGGGGTGACCTTTCTGGTGATATGGCAGGCACGTACGTGGTCCTGAGGTCTGTTTCTGCAAGATAAGTAGTGAAGAGAATGATCAAAGGATCTCCCAAGTAACATATCCATTCAGGAGAGAACTCTTCTTGGTCCCTTGCATCGGTGACCAGAAGGGGGCAGTATTGTATTGTGGTGGGCAGAGGGGGGTGGGGGCAGAGGGGCGCCAGGGTGGAGCTGTCTTACGGATCCTGAACCCACCGCTTCTTAAGCGTTCTTCCCTACTCGTGATGCCTACACCGTTAGTTCTCTGGAAGGTCAGTGATACAGCTGGTTATCACCACAAGGAGAAAATCCTACAACAATGCAATCAAGTCACACTGACTCTCCCCAGCTCTGCTGAAGGCGGAAACCAGCTGGGCCACTTAGAAGAAACGGGAGCAGGGCTGAGCTCAGCACAGAAGCTGCATCCCAGAGCGAGGCTGGCCACCTGAGTAACTGCAGAGCCTGACTCCTCCCACGGACCGGACACGGGGCGGTGGTTGATTCGACCCATCACTGCAGAGGACAATGGGTGTTAGTCTAGGACCCTTTCTGAAAAGAGTGAGGATGAGGCCCCTTCAAGAAGCCAGACCGGGGACTTCCCTGACAGTCCAGTGGTTAGGACTCCACGCTTTCGTTGCCGAGGGTGTGGGTTCGATCCCTGGTCGGGGAGCTAAGATCCCACAAGCTGAGCGGCGTGGCCCAAAAAAAAACCTCTTTTCCTACTGGGGTTTCCGATGGCCATCAGAGGCAAAGCTAAGAAGAAACAAGGCAAAGCAAGACCCGTCACTCAGGAGAAGACACGCCCACAAAGAAAAACACACACAGACACACACAAAACGAGCCTTCCGCGCGCCGGGAAAAGTTCCCCGGCAGCTTCCGTGAGGCGGGGTCATACTTACACTTCTGGGCTGGGTAGCTGGGGTGCGGCTGGTGGTCTGTGCTGGTTGGGACAGAGGCAGGTTGCTTGTCACACCTGTTGCTAACTGAAGAGATAGCACAGGCAGCCTCAGAGTCTGGCAGAGGGCTCAAATCCGCACACCCCCAAGCAACAGGCTACTGGTCTTAGCGCTGGGCGGCTGCTCTGTTGATGTCCCCATTTTCCAACTTAACGCATTCACAGGAGACTAAGGCTTTTAAAAATGCATATCAAACCATGAACAGGATCACGGGACACAGCACGGCATTACAGGTGGGAAATATGGCGTACAATGACATAAAAGCAACTACGTAAAGCCATAAATTCGCAGAATTTTGAAAGCAAAATTCTAGGAACCACTAGCTCTGCCAAGAGCTTAATTCAGCCAAGGCAAGGGGAGGCACCAGCACCACAATTTAGGTGGAAAGCCCCACCCAAGGAATCCAGATTTTTCAGGGCAAGTAATCACTAATCTACTGCCAAGGCTGATGACGGAACAGGGAAGAGAGGACGACGGAGGTGCATGTGGTGAGAAGGACTGAGGAAGAGGCTACAGATGAGGTATCAGTGGGCCACTCCTCAGCCATGACGGAAGGACACCAACAAATAATATCTGAGATGGAAAGAGTCTAAAATGTGTGATAGGAAAAGTGTCTCAATAAAATAACTGTCCTAGTGAAGAATTTGGGGGAAATCACTGAAGGTATGATAAAGGAAACATTAAAAAGAAAAAAAAAAAAAAACAGAAACTCCAGGGAAAAGCAAGGCTATATGCAAAGGTGGAAATGTGATCGCAGTACACACCTGCAACAAATGGCACGATCAGAATGATGGAAACACAGATTATCGTATGTCAATTTTTTAGGCTCAGCCAACAGCCGAAAGCGAGAAGACCCAACTGAAGTTACGGGAGAGATGCACATGTCCTCCACCTTGGTGATGGGAGAGTCAAAGTGGGAAGATGCCAAGTCTGGATATGACAGGGGTAGGAGAGGTCTCGAGGGAGGTGGTGGGCACCAAGAGAGGGGGCAAGAGATACTGTCCCCAGCTGACAGAACAAGAACTAAGGAGCAAGTGTTTTACTTGACCAAGGTAACCCATAGGCACATCAAACAGTGACGTAAGTAGTTTGGGAGGAGGGCGAGTAGAGAGGTGATAAAAGACCCCAATTCTCATCTTTTAAAGCCAGAAGTCAACAAGCAACGTCTAGATAAAGTCCAGAAATATAAGTATGGGGAAACACGTTATTTACATTATTTACAAATAAGGAGGTGGTTAAGTGCCAGATGTACCCAAAGACAGCCATGGAGACTGAGAGTAGGAACTGTTTTTCCCAGTACAGTTTTATTTTCTCTAACTATAGTCATCCCTTGGTGTCAGGGATAGCACAGGGGATTGGTTCCAGGACCCACCACAGATACTAAATTCCATGGACACTTAAGTCTCATGGTCGGCCCTCCATATCCAAATCCACGGATTCAACGAACCACAGATCGTGTAGAACCGTGCTGACTATGGGAAAAGATCCATGTATACGTGGACCCATGCAGTTGAAACCCCTTCAAGGGTCAACTGGATATGCGTGCATTGCTTTACAATCTTAAAATGAAGAGACAAGTGAACAGGAAAGGCCCACGCCCACCCCGAGGAAGCTCCTACCCCCTACTAAACCTTCCTCCCTCCCGACTAGACCCTCATCTTAACCAGCCTAGTTCCAGAAGTCTATAAAGAGCTCAGAAACCTCAGTGTTTGTAAACCTTTGTAAAGCCCACGTTCCTCCACAAGATTCCATGTACACTGTCAGCAAGCAGTGAGCGCTAGCAGAAACCATTAGACGTAAGAGGAATCAGAAAACCAGCCAGTCTGTCTGCTCTGCCGCCAGCCATCACCCAGGGTGCTTTGGTGAGTAAATAGGGGAAAGTGAGAAGCCTGGGGCTCGCTGTCCTGACCTGGCCTCCAGTGACCTCCTGCTCGGTTCCCTTCGGCCCACACTCCAAAGTAACACGGCAGCACTGCCTGAAAAATGCTTTTTCCTCCAGCTGCTGACAGTGTGGGACCTTTCCCTCCCTCCCTGCTTTCCCCCATCTCATCATTAGCCTCCTCGGGACAATATCGTCCCCACTCCCCAACCCCTGCGCCAAGTCACCAGCATCTTCCAGGTTCCTGGCTCCCTCTCTCCAACTTCCCTTTCTACCCCCTCAGACACCAGGGTGCTTCAGGTCGAGAAGGAGGGGGAGGTCAGCCAACAACGGCCCATGGGCCAAATTCAGGCCAGTGCCTGTTTTTCCAAGTACAGGTTCACGGGAGCACAGGCCCACCCATCTCTTTGTGTGTCATCTGTGGCTGCTTTCATCCGACAACGGCAGTCAAGCAGTTCTGACAGAAACTGTGTGGCCCTCGAAGCTTAAAATATTTACTCTCTAGGGCTTCCCTGGTGGCGCAGTGGTTGAGAGTCCGCCTGCCAATGCAGGGGACACGGGTTCGTGCCCCGGTCTGGGAAGATCCCACATGCCACGGAGCAGCTGGGCCCGTGAGCCATGGCCGCTGAGCCTGCGTGTCTGGAGCCTGTGCTCCGCAACGGGAGAGGCCACAGCAGTGAGAGGCCCGCGTACCGCAAAAAAAAAAAAAAAAAAAAAAAAAATTTACTCTGGTCCTTTACAGAAAGTCTGCCAACCCCTGGGCTAGGTAACATCTCATCCACCTCGGAACTGAGGTACGATGCATCTCCCAACCACCTTCCCGCACGCAAGCTTCCCTGTCCCAACAGATTCCATACTCCCAGGGCATCACTAATCTTCCCAAGGCCCGTTAATCTTCCCACATGGATTGCACCACTTTGCTGCTCCAAAACCTCAACAGCACCCCCTGTCTGCAGCAGGATTTCCAACTTGAGCCCTTCTCACTCCACCCGTGCAACTGTGACACGTCCACTCAGTTCGTGCTGTTATTTTAAACTCATTTTCAACTTAAGTTAAACAGAAACTCTTATATCATCACCAAAAAGCAGGAAAGCAATAATACCTGCCATACATAGAAGACAACTCTACAAATCAACATAATGAAAACCAAATTGTAGTAGAAAATTCTAGGTGGGTGCCATGCTGCTGAAGTTAAAAAGGCAGATTTAAAAAAAAAAAAAGAAGAAGAAGAAGAAATCAAAGGGATGAAGAAGATACCTTAGCACCAAACTGAACTTGTTCTCAGAGATGTAACCAGAGGACTGAAGGGGGAGTGAGAAGTGAGTTTTTTCAACAGGTGGTTCAATCGTATTTAATGCCAAGTTCGTGAAGTCAGCTCGTGTCACTCCCCCTGGTGCACCCGAACCTGAACCCCACTTTCCAGCCCTTCAGAGAACTTTCTCCAGCCACCCTAACGAAGGACATCCCTTCTTCCTCTATGCACTAAAAGAAAATGTTTGGTTTTCAGCTGAAGAGAATGACCCAGCAGAGAGAAAGATCCTAGAGCTGAAGGACCTTGAATTAAGCAGAACTGCCCTCACTGAAGACACCTTCTTTGAACCCTTCTGGAATGTCCTCAAACCGGTTTAGGAGGGTGCAGGGGAAAGACCCTTTGGGCTAGAAAAGAGGACAGCTCAAACTGCACAGAAGGGGAAAACCAGAAGTCAGTGTCAGATAATTCCCCAGAACAGCCTACCAGGTTATCCCTCAAGTAGAAAGAGTTTTACAGAAAGATCATCTACCTAAAAATTTTCTGTTTTCCTCTGAATGCTCAAGTACCCTCATCCACTAAATGCGGGCATTGGGACCTCGGGGATAGTTTCACAGTTTCATTTCCTGTGGTCATTTCTCTGAGGGAAGAAGAACTGCCCAACCCAAATGCATCTTCTACGCCACCCCAGGTCAGCAACGGAACCCTATGTCTTTGATGTGGAACCCCAAGAAATCAAACAAGTACAGGTAAATCCTGACCCGTTTGGAGAAGTGCCTGAAAGCCACCTTGCCCCGCCACTCCTACACCCCCGCTGACCCGCCCAGGGCACCCCCAAGGATCCCTAAGGACCCACAGTTTGAAAATCACAGCCCTACACCCTTCAGCTTCTCCCTGAGGACATGGCTCCCCTCTGCCCGTGTGGACCGTGAGAGCACCATTCGCCCACCAGGGGGGCAACATACCAGAGCCTTGGCTGGAGCCTAAGAGAATGGAGGAGGGCGTCTCCCTGGAGCCAGAAAGGTCGAGGGTCTAGAAATACAAAAAGAGAGACATGGAGGCAAGGCACCGGGGCCAATGCAGCGCCCCCAGGGAAGCCCAGGGATCCATGGGGGCACTCATCACGGCCCCTACAGCACCCTCGTGCCCTCTGCCTGGCGTGCTCAGGCGGGGGAGGCCAGGTCAGCCGGGGGGCCCTGCACCTGTGCCCTTTTCTGCTCTACATCCCCAAAACACAGCACTGGGGGCTCCTCACTCAACTCTAGAGCCGTGGCTTCAAGAACACTGGTCCTCAGCTCCCCTCTCTGACCTAACGCCCACCCCAGATTTCTGCCACATCCCAAAAGGAAGCACAGCCGTCCCTCAGTACCCGAAGTGGGATGGTTCCAGGAGTCCCCAAGGGTACCAAAATCTGGGGATGTTCCAGCTCCTTACACACAAAGAAGGCCTAGCTAGTGCGGTGACTACAGTGGGCCCCTGTATCCGAGGGTTTCGAATACATGGATTCAACCAAACACGGATGGAATTTCGGTTGGTTGCATCCAAGGATGAGAAACCCACGGATACGGAGGGCTGACTGCATATTACATCAAGTTATATCAGTTCACTTTTATTTCACCTTAACCTCTTACTAGGCAATGATATCAATGAAATCAAAGGGTTTTAACTGCTGGGATGACTTGCTTTTTTCCTAACAGACAGGAAATAAATACATAATGACTACAAATGTAAAAAAAAGATCAAGGTGCCACCTAAAATAACGTTTGCGTGCAATTACATATACCACACACTGGGCAAGCAGGAGGTGGAACCTGTGTGTCCAAGAGAGCAGCCACCAGCCTCCTGTGACTACCCGTATTGAAATTAATTATAATTCAGTAAAGTTTAAAATCCAGGTCCTCGGTCACACTAGCCACAGTTCAAGCGCTCAACAGCTACACGCGGCTAGTGGCTCCCATACTGGGCAGAGCAGATACAAAACATTCCCATCGTCTCAGAAGGTTCTGTGGACAACGCTGCCCTAAACACGCACCTTGTGAAAAGGAGCCCTGCTAAGACTGTCACCCCATCTGCAGCCTGAAGACAGACAAACCTCCCTACAGCACAGGACTCGCCGGGGTGGCGGGCATGGGGGTGGGTCTGAGACTCTGCGTGGCCCAAAGCCATGTGGGATGGAGACTCACCGAGCCACTGTCCTTGCTTTTCTCGGCTGGCGTCTCCTTCTCTTTCGAGCTGCTGGTTTCCGGGGGGGCTGCCTGCGTGTTGGAGGAGGTCCCCTGGGATGACTTGTTTAGTGTTTCCGTGTTCACCTCGGCGTCTGCTTCCTGCTGAGGCGCGGTAGCTGAGGGCGAAGGGGACAGAAGCCAAGTATAAGCCGAGCGTGATGGCTCCCGGGCCCACGGGGAAGCCCGTTCTGCGCAAACCAACACCTGTAAGAGACGCAGCTGCCACCCAGGCCCACTCAGGGCACAAGCACAGGCCCAGGGTGGCTGGACCAAAGCTTTCCAGACGCAGGAATTCCAGACTGTGCGTGAAAATATGTTCATTTCTAAGAGTCTGTGATTCAAGTTTTATTAAATCATTCTGGAAGGAATGTTCGTGAAACTAACACCCTGTAAACTGCTGTTCCAATTACTCATTTCATCATTTCTAATTTTAGACAGTTTTTCACCCCATGTTTTACCCTATAACAGCAGAGCTGAGCACTTCTGACAGACCACCCAGGCCACAAATCCTGAAATATTTACTCTCTGGACCTTCATAAAAAAAAAAGCTTACCAACCCCTGCTCCAGAGCTTCTCAAATTTGGGTCATTCGTGTATCACCTTTAAAAAACTTGTCAATCTGTAGATATACTCCCTTATCATATTATTTATGTTACTTGTATTTAACTTATGTATTTTATTTATTTTTGGGTGCGTTGGGTCTTTGCTGCTGCATGCAGGCTTTTCTCTAGTTGCAGCGAGTGGGGGCTACTCCTAGTTGCAGTGAGTGGGCTTCTCGTCGCAGTGGCCTCTCTCGCTGTGGAGCACGGGCTCCAGGCGCGCGGGTCCCAGCAGCTGTGGCTCGCGGGCTCTAGAGCACAGGCTCACTAGTTGTGGCGCATGGGCTTAGTTGCTCCGCGGCATGTGGGATCTTCCCGGACCAGGGCTCAAACCCGTGTCCCCTGCATCGGCAGGCGGATTCTTAACCACTGTGCCACCAGGAAAGCCCTGTTATCTGTATTTAAATAAATTATTTGAAATGGAGACTTTTATTTCTAAGCATAGAAATCTAACATTAGCCATAAATAAATGCTAACCGTAAAATAATCACTAATAAATACTATTAACAAATTCTAACTAGACAGTGTTTCCTGCTGGAGTCTCCTAGCCTGGGATCTGCTTGCTCTGTATTAGAAAGAGATTTCAGGGGACTTCCCTGAAGTCCCCACAGTGCACCACAACTTCTGAGCCCGCACTCTAGAGCCCGCGAGCCACAACTACTGAAGTCTGCGCAGCCAAAAATAAAATAAATAAATTTATAGAAAGAGATTTCAAAGACCGATTAGCTCCAAACCCACACTTTTTCCTTCGCGGTGAGCACTGGGATCCCTCATTCAACGCTATGAGTCCCGGATGGGCTCCACTGTGGGGGCTGCCCTGTGCATCCTGCAGGGCGTTTAGCAGCATCCCTGGCCCCTGCCCTCTCGATGCCAGCGGCGCCCCCCCCTCGGTTATGACAACCACGAATGTCTGCGGTCATTGCCAGTGTCTTCAGAGAGGCGACAGAGACAAAAACTGCCCCCGGTGGAGAACCAACCACGGCAACTCACATGCAACTAAAGTGATCATCACATGCCCCGCACTGTGGCGGACAACGCTGTGGCCAAGGAGACGAGAGGTTCAAAACACCTGTGTCTGGAGTCTCGGCTCCATGGCCGCATGCTGCTCTCTCGTGTGTAAGAGTCACACAGGTGGTGATGGTGAGCGAGTGTGACGAGGGTCCTGTGGTCCAGGGGGGAGCCGAGAGCCCGCCCTCTGCAGCCTGGGCCAGGAGGTGCCCCCGGGGCCCTACCTGACTGGGTGCAGGACTTCATGTGCTCAGGCCAGTGGGCCTGCTGGCAGGGGTAGTCGCAATAAGCTGGTGTTCCAGCAGCAGTAGAAGATGGCCTCCTTCTTGCAGTTGGCGCACCACTGCTTCTTCTTGGTCTCGTCCACTGCCTGCTGCTTCTCCAGCTCCAGCTGCTTCTTCACCTCTGCGATGAGCCGGTCCCGCTCCTGCTCTAGGCTCTGCCGCATCTCAGCCATGGTCAGCTCTGCCGGGTGGGGGAGGGGAGGGGAGGAGGGGGATGGGAGGAGGGAGGGGAGGGAGATGGGGGAAGGGGAGGGGATGAGGGGGGAGGAGAGAGGGAGGGGAGGAGGGGAGGGAGATGGGGAGGGGAGGAGGGGAAGGGGAGGGGAGGGGGGAGGGGGAGGGGAGGGGGAGGGGAGGGGGAGGAGAGGAGGGGGAGGGGAGGAGGGGGAGGGGAGGAGGGGGGAGGGGAGGGGAGATGGGGAGGGGAGGGGAGGAGGGGGAGAGGAGGGGAGGGGAGGAGGGGAGGGGAGATGGGGGAGGGGAGGGGAGGAGGGGAGGGGAGGGGAGGGGAGGGGAGGAGGGGAGGGGAGGGGAGATGGGGAGGGGAGGGGAGGAGGGGGGAGAGGAGGGGAGGGGGGGAGGGGGAGGGGAGGGGAAGGGGAGGGGGAGGGGGAGGAGAGGAGGGGGAGGGGAAGAGGGGGAGGGGAGGGGAGGAGGGGGAGGGGAGGGGGGAGGGGAGGGGAGGGGAGGAGGGGAGATGGGGAGGGGAGGGGAGGAGGGGGAGAGGAGGGGAGGGGGGAGGGGGAGGGAGGGGAAGGGGGAGGGGGAGGAGAGGAGGGGGAGGGGAGGAGGGGGAGGGGAGGGGAGGGGAGGAGGGGGAGGGGAGGGGAGGAGGGGGAGGGGAGGGGAGGAGGGGGAGGGGAGGGGAGGGGGAGGGGTAGGAGGGGGAGGGGAGGGGAGGAGGGGGAGGGGAGGGGAGGAGGGGGAGGGGAGGGGAGGGGAGGGGAGGGGAGGAGGGGGAGGGGAGGGGAGGAGGGGGAGGGGAGGGGAGCAGATGCCACCTTCATCACCTGTCCCCCGGCCCAGGCCATGGGGTCATTCACACCAGGTCAGAACATGGATTCCAACAGACTCGGGCGTGGATCCTGGCTTGGAGATGCCCTGGCTGTGTGATACCCCCGGGTGAGTCACCCAGCCCGCCCAAGCCCCGGTGTCTACACCTGTAAGATGAGCATCCAGCACGCTGACCAACAGAGCTACTTGTGATAATGAACGTCAGGTGCCAAGGATGCAGAGAAGGGGGCCCCATGGGGATTCTGCAGGAAGCCCTCAAATAAACCCTTGAAACAATTTCCACTAAACTCACTTTGAACTTTATCATTAGTATAAGCCTTTTTTTCTATCAAATACTTACATAGCACCTACTATCTGTAGGCACTGCTGTAAGCACTCTGTAAACACGAACTCCTTTAATCCTTTTATACTACTCACCCTATGCGGTAAGCATTATTATAATACCCCTTTCACAGATGAGGAAACTGAGGCTCAGAGCTAATAAGGGCAGAGGTGGGGCTACAACTTGGACGTGCCGTATCCTTGGTGTGTGGCTCTAATCTACCAGACAGGGCATCGTGACTGATCATTAGGCTAATAAAACAACTATCAAACTGCTCGCGCTACTGAGATTTCTCTCAATTTTACATCAGACAACAAGTGCAACACCTGGGAGCAACCTGCACACTGGAACAAAAGAAAAATAAATGGTTCCTCGATTCCTTAAAATCCTCTTCCTGAAATTAAAAAAAAAAAAAAACACCCTCCAAAAAACCACCAATAAAGAAAATTAACCCCCGGTAAAGATAAAAAGCACTTGTATCCAGACACAACATTTCCAGCTAGGAGCCTGCCAACCATGACAAGCTCTGTCCAGCCCACATGTATTTTTTCAAACGTGTGGCCACTATTTTTAAATGAAACGATTCTGCATAAAAATAGATTCCTTGACTTTACAAGAAAAACAGGAAGAAGTGACAAACATTCCAATAAACTTCCCTCCTGGCAACAAGGGAAGGAGCAGGGCGGGGGCGGGGCTTTCCTGGTAGGCTTCCGAAGGACTGGAGTTTGCGTGATTTAAACAAGTATCACCTGCAAGCAGGTGGGCACCCCCCCCCCACCGCCCCCCGCAGGGTCTGCCTCCCTAACAGAACCTCCTGGTTGCCGGCACTCTGACTCTGAGGCTGATACTACTCAAGGGTCTGAAAGAAACTGCTCTGCCTTTGGGGGAGGCCCTTTTACAATATCCCCCCAGAGCGGTAAGCGAAACATCAATCTTATCTACAATCCATGACCAACGCCCTCGCCATGACGTGGGGCACACAGGAAGCATCCAGAACTTTAAGATGCCTGATGGTCAGTGGTTACAAGGAGGAAAGTCTGGAGCCACGGCGCCCAGACGTGAACTACAGCTGTGTGACTTTGCACATGTCTGTGCCTCAGTTTCTGCTGGAAATAACAGACCCCTTTTTATCAGAAGGGTCTCTGTGAGAACTAGCTAATTCGTGAAAACTTCAGCCGGTTTGCTGGAACAAGGTCAGAGCTCATAAGCAGGAGCTGCTACCAAGGCTGTTGTGATGACCTTGTTGCTGGTGTTGGTATTCTGAAAAGAGGAAAAGGAGGGTGCCCTCCAGCTCCATCCTTCATATCTGGTTTCTCCAGGTCAGGACTCTCCAGGATGCTGTGGTCTCCCCACCAGTGGTGCATCCCCCTGCCCTACTTTTGATTCAATTCACATCTGGGTCAAACGCCAGGGGTGTCAAGAAGCTCACATCCAGAACCTTCCACAGTGCAGACCAAGTCAGCAGGACTTACCCAAGTTGTGTTTCATTTCCGAGAGCTCCTGCTGGTGCAGCCACTGGAGCTTCTCTATCTCAATCCTCAGCCTGCGAATCTGTAAGGAGAGAGAAAGACTTTTTTACAAAGTGCACCTGGGTGCCTTTTACCAACAGGGCTCGGAAGCTCCAGCTCTCATTACAGGGTTAACGTCATGTGCTGAGGCAAAGAGAGGGCAGCCTGTGCTGGCCACCCCACAGCTGCAGTAAGAGAGGTGGGCGCCAGTGGGTTAGCCCAAATTCGGGAGAACTTCTGCTCCAAAAAGCCAAATATGGGTCGGCTGTCTCTTCCAAGAAATGCTCTAGGAAAGCCACTTCAAGGAAGAAAAGAAGACCAGGTCTTCACGATAAATAGTACGCCACAGGTTTGAGGAGGATTTTGGTCTAAAACATGAGACAAAAACAAATAAGAACAAGCTTTATTGTGTCTCTTACCTAAGATTTTGGGCACAGGGGTGCGTGATCATCCTCTTCAAAGTCCAAAGCTTAACATTTCTGGAAACCATAGGGTATTTTGGGGGGTAGGAGTAAATTTGGAGCCAAATTCGTTTGGAGGAAGGAAAATGTAAACCCAATGTGAACTGATACAAGGCTGTTGACAGTGCTGGATAATCCCAATGGTTCTCAACTGGGATGATTTTTGCCCCCCCCTCCCTCTCTCCATGACACTGCAGTGCCTGGAGACATTATAGGTTGTTCCTGGCATCCCGGGGGTAGAGGCCAGAGATGCTGCTAAACGTCCCAGATGGACGGGACGGCCCTCACCACAGCGAATCATCTGGCACAAATGTCAGTAGCGTCAAGTTGAGAAATCCTGATTTATCAAACACGGTGGGAACAATTGTACTGTTTCACTGCAGAAAACCTTGTATCTAATCGTGGGAGGGGGGCTGCATATTACCTCATTAAAATCTGGAAAATTCTGGCACATATCTGGACCCAAGGTTTCAGGTGAGACATTACGGATCCATACTTTGCACTCCACGCCAGTTAAAATGAACAAAAAGGAACGAAGCATGGTAGCAGGTGGGGGTGAGGATGGGGAAGTTTTTCTAAGTTCTTGTTTGACGTCCCAGCACCATCATCACGAGGGTCACATCAGCAAAAATACCCAAGGAGATTCACCGTTTCTCTTGGGACCTCCCTGAAACCTTTACATTCATGTGGTTCTCTGTTGAAGGCCTATAGGGACACCTTCCTGGAGATTTTTTTCCTCTTCGTCTGGGTGCCAGCCTCACCCTGCCAGGTCGTCAATGGCTCTGCATGTGACTCCCCCCAGTTTTCCATCATGACTTTCAATGGCCTCTAGAAGTCCTGCCATTGTCATTTCCCGTGGTGACCTGTTTGCATCGGGCTTGCAGGGAATTAGCCTGGGAGGGAAATTCAGGGAGGCTTTTTTTTTTTTTTTTTTTAAATAAATGGTCACTTCCTAAGTGGACATTTCAAAGTTTTAACCACGCTCTTCTCTAAGCAATCACCTAAATTAAGGAGGCTGGGGGTACACATTCCCGGACAACAGGGATCACCTGTATAAAAAAGTCCAAACTTTGGGAGAAGATGAAGGATCCAATTTTACATGGGGTCAAAAGCACTACTGTCCAGTCTCACCAATGGAATAACAACTCAAGCTCTGGTTTTGGCTGTATGAGTAGAAGTGAAGTGACTGCGGAGAGCAGTGTGTGTCTCCAGAGCGCCAGCTTCCTGGCAAAGTGAAGAAATACCCTCACCACAAACCCCCATCAGCAGAGCGAGCCTGGTGACCAGAGACAGGACCCGAGAGGGATTTCCAGAGAAGCTTCTTCACGGTGCCCCTACAGCAGCCCATAAAACACTCTTAGCAAATAGGGAACTGAATGTGTCATCTCTGACCTCGGCTATTGTGCTTCCAGTAGTGTTTTTAGAAAGGTCGTTATATATTTCCGTCATTGTGCCTTTTATTGCATCCATCATCTGAAAGATAAAAACAGAAATGATTCAGGTGATCACTTCCCTGAGGCTTTTTCTAGATGACACACATCTAAAATTTATCTGCATAAAGCAGTGGTTTTCTCCGCTGGGGGTGATTTTGTCCCTCCTGGGACACTTAGCATTTTTGGTTGTCATGGCTGGTGGGGGAGGGGGAGAGGGGGTGCTGATGGCATCGAGGAGGTGGAAGCCAGGGATGCTCAAAACACCCTACCGTGCTCAGAACAGCCCCTGCAACAAAGTTATCCAGCCCCACATGTCCCTAGGGCCAAGGTTGAGAGCCTGGTACGATCCAGGCAGGGTAGGAATCACCCCCAAGTTCCCTGTGCCATACCATGGGAGTAGTTCACAGCCATAAAGCTAATGCACAGCCACAGGTTTAAGTGGGGAGGATGAATCTGGCCCCAAGATGGTTTGGCCAGCACAGAGTGGGCTCAAGGGAGAGACTGTTTTGTTGCTGTCGGTTTTTTAAATTGTTTCTCCTTAAAAAAACTATCATTTTACTGAGATAGTCATATACCATACAATTCACCCATTTACTATGTACAATTTAATGGCTTTTAGTCCATTCGGTGTTGTACATCCGTGACCACAATCCATTTCAGAACCTCTTCATTACCCCAAAAAGAAACTCTGCTCCCCGTGAGCCTTCACCCCCCCCAATAACCACATCACCGCCCCCCAGCCTCTGATAACCACAAATCTGCTTTTTTGTCTCTAGATAGAATCTAGATTATTTCATATATGTGGGACTCACACAATACTTGGTCCTCTGTGACTGCCTTCGACTTCGCAGAAAGTTTTCAAGATTTGTCTGTGCTGTATTCCTTTTTAGGGATGAATAATATGGTCCACTGTGTAGATCTAGCTGGTTTGCTATTTTAATGCTTTTGGTCGGGGCATCCACTGCCTTTCCAGTTTCTTTCCCATCTTCCTTTTCCTTAACTATTTGACCCCTGAGGGCATCAGCAAGTCTGTGGCAACAGCTCACGTCCACGCAGCAGGCACCCAGGTGGCTGCTGACGGAATGTGTTTGCAGGGTGGGTTTCTCTTCTATCTGCCACTTGGCCACTGACCTCCCACATCACAGGAGGAAGAGGAGGGGACAGGAGACGAAACTAGGTCTCAGATCTGGCCTGGCCGCTGCCGAGGACCCCCTGTGCTTTGCTGTTTGTTCCAATTCAGTAAGAAGGCAGGACAAACAGCACCTTCACATCTGATGCCCGAGATCTGTTCTCACTGTTACATCTTCTCATCCACAACTCTGAGCCTCGGTTTCCTCATGTATAAAACAAGGATAATAACAGTGCCCCCCTTGTAGGGTACGCAAAAGGATTAAGTGAGAAAACCACAAGAAGACTGTGGTTCGGTACCTGCCGAGGAGTGGGTAGGTTCTGGACCACAATTCAGTGTGGTTCCTAAAGAAATACCTGTTTGTCTCATTTTCACAGAAAAATTAATTCACGTGAACATGTAATTGCAAAACTGTTCCCAACCCCCAAAAGAGTAACCCCCAATTCACCCCAAAATGGGAGGAAAATGAATAAATTATCTGTTGAGATTTTCGCCCCCAGCTTGTTGCAGGTGCCACAGGGGGACACTGCCAGCAAAAACACTTTGTGCTTGGGCTTCCCTGGTGGGGCAGTGGTTGAGAGTCCGCCTGCCGATGCAGGGGACACAGGATCATGCCCCGGTCCGAGAAGATCCCACATGCCACAGAGCGGCTGGGCCCGTGAGCCATGGCCGCTGAGCCTGCGCGTCCGCGTCCGGAGCCTGTGCTCCGCAACGGGAGAGGCCACAACAGTGAGAGGCCCGCGTACCACACACACACACAAAAAAAACACTTTGTGCTTTACGGTCAGTCACTCTGTATGGGCCTCCTTACCCACATCCATTTAAAATATTAAAACAAAATTGCTTTACAAGGAAACTTCAGAAAGTGGATGCAATTCAATACTTTACTAATGCCATCGTTACATTCCATTTTAAAGAAATCATGAATTTGCGGACTGACCTTCATTCTTACTTCCAAATATAGCAAAGAAGCCAACAAAGAGCCCTTCTGCCAAAACACACAAATCTGGGTCTTCAACTCTGGGTCACCTCAGACACAAGAAAGTTCATCAGCTACAAAACTAGCCACTGTGTTCATTTTCTTAGCTGCAAAGAAAACGTCTGTCAAGAAGTTCATTCTTCAATTTTGCTCTAAGAGTGAAGGGGGCAACAGTCGGGGATGGAACAGAAGTGGCTGCAGGAGCTGAGAACACTGGTTTGCTGCAAACCACTAGCCAGAGCCGCAAAGCATCCTCAGTTTTCTCTTCTGTAAATAGACAACTTGGACCAAATCAATGGAAGGTGATATAGAAAGTCAAGTCAATTGCAAGCAGAACAAGAAGCCATTTGGGCAATACCAGACATTTTCTTAAATCAGTAATTTTAAAAATGACCCCGTTTCAATTTTCTTGCAATCCTACAACAGATCACATTAGGAAGAAAGGCTCTGTTTGGTGCCATTATGTCTTTAACACTTTCATCATAATCTCTCTCTTTAACAAAAGGAAGATGGGCTTAAGCTTCAAGCCTTGACAAAGAACAGGATCTGGTGAGGTTAGACTTAATTTTATTTCAACTAGTTAAGTCAATTTAAATAAAAATACTAAGTCAATACTAGTTCAAGGTGATGAACAGGTAAGACAAAAACTCTGAGGATGGTAACAAGTAACTAATACTTGAATCCTTCCTGTTCTGAAACTCGGGGACTCTGTGACAATTCTCGTGTTTTATTCAAAAAGGGGCAGAAATACTAAATAAGAGACAGTTACCCCCAAGAAGCGGAGTTGCTTGAAAAAGCCACATGTGAGGACAATCAATGTGTGGACACTGGACAGCTGTGCTCAGCAGGCGTGGCGTGAATTCACAAGTCAGCTCAAAGGCAGGCTAAGAGCATACTCACTAGATCCTGACAGCTACCATCCAACACCAGCTTGCACACTCACTGATTATGTGACCCTGGACAAGCTGTGTGGCCTCGCCAGCTCTTAGTTTTCTCATCTATAAAACAGGTGTGCTTAACAGTACGGTCCTCATCAACCTGTCATAAAGATTGAGTAAGGAACACATAAAACGTGCTTGGGACAGTGTCTGGGCCAGAGTAAATGCCACGCAGACACTGGCTACTGCTAGTATCAGCCTACCTAGTGTGACAGACACTCTGAGAAGGCTCCCCGTGACCTCAGCCCTCTGGGCTTTGTGCCCTGGTGTAATCCCCTCCAAGCATGGGCTGGCCTAGTGACCTGCTTCTAACCCCCGGAATATGGCAGAGGTAACAGTCCGTCACTTCTGTGATCACCTACATAAGACTGTGACTTCCACCGTGCTAGCAGGCTTCCTCTACCCCTTGCTGTCATGAAGCAAGCTGCCATGCTGGGCAGGCCACAGGGAAAGGGACTGAGGGCAGACTCCAGCCAACGGCCAGCCGGGAACTGAGGCCCCCAGTCCAAGAGCCCTCAAGGGAGTGAATCCTGCCCACAACCACCTAAGTGAGCTTGGAAGTGGATCCCTCCCCAGTCACATCTTCAGATGAAATCCCAACCCTAGCAGACACCTTGGAGGCAGCCTGCCAGAGGTCCTGAAACAGGGGACCCAGCCCAGCCAAGCCTGGACTCAACACCCACAGAAACTGTCAGATGAATGTGTGTGGTTTTAAGTTGCTAAGTTTTGTAGTGATTTGTTATGTAGCAACAGATAATACACCTAGATAGAATAAAAAGAAAATGACCAACGGAAATTCATGAGTAGAAAATTATATATACCACTCTCGTCATCTAGAACTAAAAGAAAAGATTCTACCTTTCACACTCAATAATAAAGCAACTCCTATCATGAGACTTCAAGAAGTCTAGAAACAACTATCCTCAACTCTTGTCACCCATTCTATCAACTTGAACAGTTTACCCACTGGTAACTAATTAGTAATTTACTCATTACTAAAGAGTCAAGTATTATTATTGCCTACCTAGCAATTTACTAAATACTCTTAGATTATTGTCATTAGCTACTATTAAGAGTTACTGAGGATAGAAAGACACTGGAACTCACCAAAACAGAAACCCCACATCCAAAGACAAAGGAGAAGCCACAGTGAGACGGTAGGAGGGGCGCTATCACAATGAAATCAAATCCCGTAACTGCTGGGTGCGTGACTCACAAACTGGAGAACGCTTATACCACAGAACTCCACCCACTGGAGTGAAGGTTCTGAGCCCAACGTCAGGCTTCCAAACCTGGGGGTCTGAAAACGGGAGGAGGAATTTCTAGAGAATCAGACTTTGAAAGCTAGCGGGATTTGATTGCAGCACTTCGACAGGACTGGGGGAAACAGAGACTCCACTCGTGGAGGGCACACACAAAGTAGTGTGCGCATCGGAACCCAGGGCAAGGAGCAGTGATCCCATAGGAGACTGAACCAGACCTACCTGCTAATGATGGAGGGTCTCCTGCAGAGGCAGGAGGTGGCTGTGTCTTACCGTGAGGACAAGGACACTGGCAGTAGAAGTTCTGGAAAATACTCCTTGGCGTGAGCCCTCCCAGACTCCACCATTAGCCCCACCAAAGAGCCGGGTAGGCTCCAGTGTTGGGTCGCCTCAGGCCAAACAACCACAGGGAGGGGACCCAGCCCCACCCATCAGCAGACAAGTGGATTAAAGATTTACGTAGCTCTGCCCACCAGAGCAAGAGCCAGCTCTACCCACCACCAGTTCCTCCCATCAGGAAACTTGCACAAGCCTCTTGGACAGCCTCATCCACCAGAGGGCAGACAGCAGAAGCAAGAAGAACTACAACCCTGCAGCCTGTGGAACAAAAGCCACATTCACAGAAAGAGAGACAAGATGAAAAGGCAGAGGGCTATGTACCAGATGAAGGAACAAGATAAAACCCCAGAAAAACAACTAAATGAAGTGGAGATAGGCAACTTTCCAGAAAAAGAATTCAGAATAATGACAGTGAAAATGATCCAGGACCTCAGAAAAAGAATGGAGGCAAAGGTCGAGAAGATGCAAGAAATGTTTAACAAAGACCTAGAAGAATTAAAGAACAAAACAAACAGAGATGAACAATACAATAACTGAAATGAAAAATACCTAGAAGGAATCAATAGCAGAATAACTGAGGCAGAAGAACGGATAGGTGACCTGGAAGACAGAATGGTGGAATTCATTGCTGCGGAACAGAATAAAAAGAATGAAAAGAAATGAAGACAGCCTAAGAGACCTCTGGGTAACAACATTCGCATTATAGGGGTCGCAGAAGAAAGGACCCGAGAAAATATTTGAAGAGATTATAGTCGAAAACTTCCCTAACATGGGAAAGGCAACAGCCACCCAGGTACAGGAAGCACAGAGAGTCCTAATACAGGATAAACCCAAGGAGAAACATGCCAAGACACAGTAATCAAATTGGCAAAAATTAAAGATAGAGAAAAATTATTGAAAGCAGCAAGGGAAAAACGACAAATAACATACAAGGGAACTCCCATAAGGTTAACAGCTGATTTCTCAGCAGAAACTCTACAAGCCAGAAGGGAGCGGCATGACATATTTAAAGTGATGAAAGGGAAG
Source organism: Phocoena sinus (assembly GCF_008692025.1). Classification (NCBI taxonomy): domain Eukaryota; kingdom Metazoa; phylum Chordata; class Mammalia; order Artiodactyla; family Phocoenidae; genus Phocoena; species Phocoena sinus. The sequence goes on along the minus strand of NC_045777.1, from coordinate 13,865,439 downwards.
AACCTACAACCAAGATTACTCTATCCAGCAAGGATCTCATTCAGATTCGATAGAGAAATCAAAAGCTTTACAGACAAACAAAACCTAAGAGAATTCAGCACCACCAAACCAGCTCTACAACAAACGCTAAAGGAACTTCTCTAAGTGGGAAACACAAGAGAAGAAAAGGACCTACAAAAACATACCCAAAACAATTAAGAAATGGTAACAGGAACTTACACATCAATAATTACCTTAAACATGAATGGACTAAATGCTCCAACCAAAAGACACAGGCTCGCTGAATGGATACAAAAACAAGACCCATATATATGCTGTCTACAAGAGACCCACTTCAGACCTAGAGACACATACAGACTGAAAGCAAGGGGATGGAAAAAGATATTCCATGCAAGTGGAAATCCAAAGAAAGCTGGAGGAGCAATACTCATATCAGATAAAATAGACTTTAAAATAAAGAATGTTACAAAGACAAGGAAGGACACTACATAATGATCACGGGATCAAACCAAGAAGAAGATACAACAATTATAAATATATATGCACCCAACATAGGAGCACCTCAATACATAAGGGAACTGATAAAAGCTATAAAAGAGGAAATCGACAGTAGCACAACAGTGGGGGACTTTAACACCTCACTTACACCAATGGACACATCATCCAAAATGAAAACAAATAAGGAAACACAAGCTTTAAATGACACAATAGACCAGAAAGATTTAATTGCTATTTAGAGGACATTCCATCCAAAAACAGCAGTTTACACTTTCTTATCAAGTGCACATGGAACATTCTCCAGGACATATCACATCTTGGGTCACAAATCAAGCCTCAGTAAATTTAAGAAAGTTTAAATCATATCAAACATCTTTTCTGACCGCAACGCTATGAGATTACAAATCAATTACGGGAAAAAAACATAAAAAACACAAACACATGGAGGCTAAACAATATATTACCAAATAACCAAGAGATTACTGAAGAAATCAAAGAGGAAATCAAAAACTACCTAGAGACAAATGACAATGAAAAGACAACAATCCGAAATCTATGGGATGGGGCTTCCCTGGTGGCGCCGTGGTTGAGAGTCCGCCTGCCGATGCAGGGGACACAGGTTCGTGCCCCAGTCCGGGAAGATCCCACATGCCGCGGAGCAGCTGGGCCCGTGAGCCATGGCCGCTGAGCCTGCGCATCTGGAGGCTGTGCTCCGCAATGGGAGAGGCCACAACAGTGAGAGGCCCACGTACCGCATAAAAAAAAAAAAAAAAATCTATGGGATGCAGCAAAAGCAATTCTAAGAGGGAAGTTTATAGCTTTACAAGCCTACATCAAGAAACAAGAAAAATCTCAAATAAACAACCTAACCTTACACCTAAAGGAACTAGAGAAAGAAGAACAAACAAAACCCAAAGTTAGAAGAAGGAAAGAAATCATGAAGAGCAGAGCAGAAATAAATGAAATAGAAACAAAGAAAACAATAGCAAAGATTAATAAAACTAAAAGCTGGTTCTTTGAGAAGATAAACAAAATTGATAAACCATTAGACAGACTCATCAAGAAAAAGGAGAGGACTCAAATCAATATAATTAGAAGTGAAAAAGGAGAAGTTACAACAGACACCCCAGAAAGACAAAGCATCCTAAGAGACTACTACAAGCAACTCTATGCCAATAAAATGGACAACCTAGAAGAAATGGACAAATTCTTACAAAGGTATAACCTTCCAAGACTGAACCAGGAAGAAAGAGAATATATGAACAGAGGAATCACAAGTAATGAAATTGAAACTGTAATTAAAAATCTTCCAACAAACAAAAGTCCAGGACCAGATGGCTTCACAGGTGAATTCTATCAAACATTTAAAGAAGAGCTAACACCCATCCTTCTCAAACTCTTCCAAAATATTGCAGAGGAAGGAACACTCCCAAACTCAATCTATGAGGCCACCATCACCCTGATACCAAAACCAGAAAAAGATACTACCAAAAAAGAAAATTACAGACCAATATCACTGATGAATACAGAGGCAAAAATCCTCAACAAAATACTAGCAAACAGATTCCAACACCACATTAAAAGGATCATGGGCTTCCCTGGTGGCGCAGTGGTTGAGAGTCCGCCTGCCGATGTAGGGGACGCGGGTTCGTGCCCCGGTCCGGGAAGATCCCATATGCCGCGGGGCGGCTGCGCCCGTGAGCCATGGCCACAGAGCCTGCAGGCTCCGCAACGGGAGAGGCCACAATGGTGAGAGGCCCGCGTACCGCAAAAAAAAAAAAAAAAAAAAAGGATCATACACCATGATCAAGTGGGATTTAACCCAGGGATGCAAGGATTCTTCTATATATGCAAATCAATCAATGTGATACACCATATTAACAAACTGGAGAATAAAAACCATATGATCATCTCAATAGATACAGAAAAAGCTTTGGACAAAATTCAACACCCATTTATGATAAAAACTCTCCAGAAAGTGGGCATAGAGGGAACCTACTTCAAAATAATAAAGGCCATATACAGCAAACCCACAGCAAACATCATTCTCAATGGTGAAAAACCGAAAGCATTTCCCCTAAGATCAGGAAAAAGACAACGATGTCCACTCTCACCACTATTATTCAACATAGTTTTGGGAGTCCTAGCCACGGCAATCAGAGAAGAAAAAGAAATAAAAGGAATACAAACTGGAAAAGAAGAAGTGAAACTGTCACTGTTTGCAGATGACATGATGCTATACATACAGAATCCTAAAGATGCCACCAGAAAACTACTAGAGATAATGAGTTTGGTAAAGTTGCAGGACACAAAATTCAAGCACAGATATCTCTTGCTTTCCTATACACTAATGATGAAAAACCTGTATGAGAAATTAAGGTAACACTCCCATTTACCACTGCAACAAAAAGAATAAAATACCTAGGAATAAACCTACCTAGGGAGACAAAAGACCTGCATGCAGAACACTATAAGACACTGATGAAAGAAATTAAAGATGATACAAACAGATGGAGAGATATACCATGTTCTTGGACTGGAAGAATCAATATTGTGAAAATGACTATACTACCCAAAGCAATCTACAGATTGAATGCAATTCCTATCAAATTACCAATGGCATTTTTTGCAGAAGTAAAACAAAAAATCTTAAAATTTGTATGGAGACACAGAAGACCCCAAATAGCCAAAGCGGCCTTGAGGGAAAAAAAGCGGAACTGGGGGAATCAGACTCCCTGACCTTCAGACTATACTACAAAGCTACAGTTATCAAGACATTATGGTACATGGTACAAAAATAGAAATATAGATCAATGGAAACAGGACAGAAAGCCCAGAGATAAACCCAACACACCTATGATCAACTAATCTACGACAAGGGAGGCAAGGATATACAATGAAGAAAAGAGAGTCTCTTCAATAAGTGGGTGCTGGGAAAACTGGACAGCTACATGTAAAAGAATGAAATTAGGACACTCCCTAACACCACCCACCCACAAAACAAATTCAAAATGGATTAGAGACCTAAATATAAGACTGGACACTATAAAGCTTTTAGAGGAAAACATAGGAAGAACACTCTTGACATAAATCACAGCAAGATCTTTTTTTTTTTTTTTGCGGTACGCGGGCCTCTCACCCGCTGTGGACCCTCCCGTTGCGGAGCACAGACTCCGGACAGCGCAGGCCCAGCAGCCATGGCTCACGGGCCCAGCCGCTCCGCGGCACGCGGGATCCTCCCGGACCGGGGCACAAACCCGCGTCCCCTGCATTGGCAGGCGGACTCCCAACCACTGCGCCACCAGGGAAGCCCAGCAAGATCTTTTTTGATCCACCTCCTAGAGTAATGGAAACTAAAACAAAAATAAACAAATGGGACCTAATGAAACCTAAAAGCTTTTGCACAGCAAAGGAAACTACAAACAAGACAAAAAGACAACCCTCAGAATGGGAGAAAATATTTGCAAACGAATCAACGGACAAAGGATTAATCTCCAAAGTATATAAACAGCTCATGCAGCTCAATATTAAAAAACAAACAACCCAATCCAAAAATGGGCAGAAAGACCTAAATAGACATTTCTCCAAAGAAGACATACAGATGGCCAGGAAGCACATGAAAAGCTGCTCACACATCACTAATTATTAGAGAAATGCAAATCAAACTACAATGAGGTATTCACCTCACACCAGTTAGAAAGGGCATAACCAGAAAATCTACAAACAACTAATGCTGTAGAGGGAGGGTGTGGAGAAAAGGGAACCCTCTTGCACTGTTGGCGGGAATGTAAATTGATACAGCCACTATGGAAAACAGTATGGAGGGTCCTTAAAAAATAAAATAGAATTACCATATGGACCAGCAATCCCATTACTGGGCATATACCCAGAGAAAACCACAGTTCAAAAAGACACATGCACCTCAATGCTCATGGCAGCACTATTTACAATAGCTAGGTCATGAAAGCAACCTAAATGCCCATCAACAGACGAATGGAAAAAGAAGATGAGTACAAAGGAATATTACTCAGCCATAAAAAGGAACTAAATAGTGTCATTTGTAGAGATATGATGGATCTACAGACTGTCATAGAGATTGAAGTCAGTGAGAAAGAGAAAAAACAAATATCGTATAGTAACGCACATATGTGGAACCTAGAAAAATGGTACAGATGAACTAGTTTGGCAGGGCAGAAATTGAGACACAGATGTAGAGAACAAACGTATGGACACAAGGGGGGAAAGCAGGGGGTGGAGGGGGTGATGAACTGGGAGATTGGATTGGACAGTATACACTAATATGTATAAAAATAGATAACTTATAATAATTTTTTTTAAAAAAGAGTTAGTGATACTAAGAAGCCCAGTAATGAGAATTAGGCAGCAACACGCTTTCATTTGACGACTATGTATCAGTCATCTGCTGTGTGCCAGACACTGTTCTAAGCCCCAGCAATGAGCAGAACAGATAAAACCCTGTTCCCAGGGAGCTGTCTTTCTGGTGGTTATTCTTACCTACCAGGTGGTCTACTGACATGAACCTGCACATCACTCCAGAGTACTCTCATTTGACAGCAAGGAGAACTGAAGCCTTTTTTTTTCCTTTCCCCTACTTTTTGGCTGCACGGTTGCAGTATGAGGGATCTTAGCTTCCAACGAGGGATCGAACCCACAACAGCCCTGCAGTGGAAGCGCAGAGTCTTAACCACTGGACTGCCAGGGAAGTCCGAGAGCTACAGGCTTTTTATTCGCCTGAATTCAACGGTAAGCATAAAAGCACTTGGCAAAATTAAGAGAGAGGGAGCGGGGAAGGAAATGGACTGGAGTTTGGGATTAGCAGATGCAAACTATTATAATATGCAGAATAAACAACAAGGTCTTACTGTACAGCACAGGGAACTATAATCGGTATCCTGTGATAAACCCATAATGGAAAAGAATATATGTATATACTGAATCACTTTGCTATAGAGTAGAAATTAACACAACATTGTAAATCAAGTATACCTCAATAAAATAAACTTTAAGAGAGAGAGAGAGAGAAGAGCGAGCCAGGAGCCTGCACCGAGAGGGTGCCCACGAAGTGAACAGACGGCAGGCGAGCCTGCTCACCACACTGCTCGACAAGGAATATGCCAAAAGTGTGCATGAGTCCGGGAGGGAATCCATCACTGCCCGGTCCACCTTGGTTGCTGGAAAGATCTAAGTGCAGGCATGGAACCTTGCAAGTCTTTGTGTTTAAGCCTCTGTCACTTTTGTCCCACACGGCTTCTAAATGCAAACTAACCCCTTGGTCGGTTGTGAACTGAAGGACAGTCATCTGCTTCAGCGGCTTAAGGAAAATCTGTTCCTAATGAGTGACTTGAATGTCGAAGGGTGATTTCGATTCTATGTCATTTTCCTCTTAGAATCTTAAGCCCTCTCAGAGGAAGGGTCAGTCCTTTCTATATTTCTCTGTTTACACCCCACATCAACCCCAAATGGAAGAGTCTGGTCTTAGAGATCCTCAGTCAAAAGCAGGGTCTTCCCTCCCAAGCACCCTCTAAAACCTGCAAGGTCATGACCCAAGTGGTTCCCGTTGGGAAGCCAATCCTCCCCACATCCCGCCGGCACTCACTTTGCTAGTGTACTTGGCGATGTCCGCCGGCAACATCTGCTGAGGCGGTGGCGATGGGCAGGTCTGCGCTGACTGAAGAGGCGAGGGTGCTCGTGGACCCCGAGCTGGTGACCAGGGGCGACGACTGGGTGCTAGTCACCAGGGTGATGGTGGAGGTGGACGGGCTCTGCGTGATCTCCTTCTGCTGGACAGCTAGGAAAGCAAAGGGTCCTGGTCACCCCACTGCCGCGGGAAGGCCATCCCAGTAGAAAACTGTGGTGGGGAGCAGAGCCTCTGAAAACACCCTGCGAGTTTCTCTACTTTCAAGTGACAAAGACTCTCTCCTTGGCCAAACCCTAGCCAGGCTCCTCTGAGCTCTTTCTCAACGAGGCTTCCACCTTGGTCTATAAAGACGAATATAGTTTCTAACAGCTCAAGGCTGCATCCCTAGGATGACCCTTGCCCCCTTAAGGTCCCTGACTGAGAAAACACAAGGTGCCGAATGAACTGACTGTATATTCCAGCCAACACCTAATGATGGGGCCCATCTCCCAGTCTCTGTGGGAGGGTCGGAGCCTACCTTCAATAGGTACCAGTTAGCAAACCCAGATGTTTCAAATGGACCAACACCCCTTCCCACTTTATGTAAATTTTCACTTCTGACTCTTCAGAGCCTCTGCCCACCCCCCTCCCTATTCCCGAATTCTCCCTTTAAAACGCCCAGTACCCTGTGTACATGTTCAGTTCACACTGGACTTTTTGCCCTACTGCAATAGTATAGAGCCGATTAAAATCTGTCTTTACTACTTTAACTAGTGGCCAGCTTTGCTTATCTCTGACAAGATAATCTGGGATTTAAGAATCACACCATCAATGAGCTCCTTCTTGCCCGCACCTAAATTCCCCTGGGGAAGGCTCACTATGCTTAAGGGGGATGAATTCAGAAGACCGGAACCGGTCACCCCAACATGAAACATCCTAGACTCGGTTCTGTCCCAACGACTCTTCAAACAGCGAGATCAATCCAGCTGTACTTCAATGCTGCGAGTCCAATCTTTTCAGTCTGCCCTCCCCTCGATCTTTGAAGGGTTTCAACGGCAGCCAATTCAAGAACTGGCTACTCTTCAACCCCACGTCCTGCTGCGACTCTTTTAACAGTCCTACTCACAGGGTGCACTCAGCATGTGGGAGTTTCAATCAAGGAGCCCAACCTTCAAGGATCTCGATGCAGGTTTCCCAGGGGAACAAGATTCTACATCAGGTGCTCACAAGAGCTGGGCCAACTGGTACCCATCAGACGGTTCAGCTTTCCATCAGCTCCAGATGGAGCCTCCTGCCGGGAGCTAGGATTCCACACTTCAGCAACTGGTTCTTGATGCTGGCTCTTCTTGTGTGTGAGGCCAAATTGCTAGCTATTAAGGTAACCTTTGCTACCAACTTCTCACACTGTACTCTTTCCAAAACAATGTCCGGGGGTTCATGGATGTGCACAAAGAAACTTAAACAAAGGTATTCACTGCAGCACTACTTACAACAGAAAAAACTGGAAGCAACCTATATGTCCATCAGTAGGGGAATACTTTAAAGAAACTATGCAGCAGTCCAAAAGAATAAGGTAGAGCTGTATGTACTGACATGGACAGACCTCAAACATGCTGATGGGGGAGGGGGGGGCACGGAAAAAGCAAGTATGGTACCATTTTTATGTTTTAAAAAAGAAAAAAGAAAAAAAAGTAATACCTTTATGAAGTCACATATATACATAAATATATATGCATACATGCATCAAAAGATCTTACGGTTAACAGTGACCTCTGAGAAAGGGTGGAGAATGAAATGGCAAATCAATCAAGACAACAGATTTTTGTGTCTATGTGTCTATTTCACCCCTTTCTAAGAAGAACGTATGCATGTATTTATAAAATGGGGAAAAAAGAAAAAAGAAAAGTACAAAGCAAGTTGGAAAACAATTTTAAAATAATGCCAAATGGAATGTGTGAGGCCTCCAGGATACAGTAACCAGGAAACCAAGGGGAACTGAAAAAATAAAACGATCATTTTTCTCCTGTCCATGTGGCCCAAAAGGGACCGGGCGCCACGGAGAGCAGAAGGGGAGGCTCGGTACCTTCACGGCCTGTCTGGTCTGATATCTCGTCCCCTGGGAAGACTGAGGCTGCTGGTTTTGCTGCTGGTTTTGCTGCTGCTGCTGGCGTTGCATCTTCTGCATGTGCCACTTTGGGAGGACGTTTGAAACTTACTTGAGGAGTTCCACACGACCCGCTGCACGGCCGGGGCCGTCTCCTTCGGTAAAAGCGGCCTCTGCTTTTTCACTGGGCTTCCTGTGGCAGCGGCGGCCGGGGCCGTGACCGTGGATGTGGTGCTGGTGGTAGCCGTGACACCAGCCGTGGGAGTTTGGGCAGAAGAGCGGGTGAGGACCGGCGTTTCGGGGGAGACTGGCTGCCCGCCGTCGTGGATGGTGGAGCTTTACCTACGACCTAAAGCCAATGCGTGAAAAAACAAACAAACAAAGAGTAGATTTGACTCAGGCTGGCCTGCAGGGTCTCTACACCACCAAGTTCTGGGTGACCATCAGAGGCTAGCATGCCAAAGACCCCCAGGGGAATGGGCACTTACACAATACGCTCAGGCCACTTCGGCAGCATGCTGTATCTTAAAACATCAGCCCCCTGTGTTCCGTGCACCTTGCTCACATCTGAGACGTATGTCGAGGCGTCTGGGGGACCGAGGCCAACCTGACCCAGCCCCTGCCCTCAAGTCGCTCACCTACTAGTAGACGACGCAGTGGATGAACAGAATCACTGCAAGTATCTTGTTTTACAAAGTTAAAGTTGGGCAAGCACTTTGAGAAAGACCCAGCCAAAGTCAATCCAGAGATTAAGAGAAACGCTTTCTTTGGCCAGGGAACCTAGAAAGCATGCACCCCAAAGAACCAGACGGCTTCCCACAGGCCAAGCACTGAATAACAACAAGTGACCCAGAAAGAAGAGTATCTTTCTTTAATCTCTTCTGATTCCCTTCAGAACAGTCTCGGTGTGGTCCTGGGAGCCTTGACACCTAACACTAAAGGGAATTCCACCCCAAGGACAGAACCTTCCTCAGCACAATGGTATCTATCTAGAATTTAGATGCCTTGCTTTTGTTTTGACTGTAGTTATTCCTGGTGCGTCTTTTATGTAGAGCACACTATACTGTTTTACCTACTGTGTGATGGTCAAGTTTAAGTCTAAAATTGAGTTGTTGTTTTTTTTAAAGAGCTGTTGTTTCAGATAAAAATATTAAGTCCGTAATTATACAGGCAGGACTTAGGAATGGCAAAAATAATGAATGCGAGTGACTCAAGTTTGGAAAAAGCTGCCTTTCAGAGTATGTCTCCTGGGAGGAGCTGGGCTATGGGGGTGGAGCGCAGGATTTCAACAGGCAGCAGGGAGAATTTGGAGGGGAACAGCTTTCGCCAAGACATGCTCAGGAATAGACAGCATTTTGGTAAGTGAGGGCAGGCAGTGAGGAGGGGTGGCAAGAAGGCAGGTTAGAGCCAAAAGCACTGAGCAGCGTAGAAGGGGGTGTGACCTCGTGAGTGCTCATCTGTAAAAGGGGTGTGTGGTCAGTAGTCACTGCAGCAGCCCCTGGCACTGGAGAGGTGAACCTGCCCCCAGAGAGGATTCCCTGGGGTTCACACACAAAACCACGGGTGCAAATCAGCACCCTTGATCTTGGCAATGTGCCTCAACATCTAATAAGGATTACACCTGTCTTTTTTAGATTTCTATCAGCCAGGAAAGGCACGGGCTTGATTATTCTAGGGGGGGTTTTCAGTAAACTGTCGGTTTGGGGAAACCAAGGAGTGTGAGAGGAAAAGACAGGCTACTTTTCTGACTCGGGGGCGGTGGGGGGGGCGGTGTCTTCTTGGTGGTTATCACACCCTGGCTGGCTCTCCCGCTCCTCTGGGGAAGAGTCCAGCCAAGTTCATTGGCAGGAACAACAGGGTGGGCTGGGAGAAGAGCTCTACCTGCAGTGAGGAGCCCCCATCCTTCCCCGGGAGACCTGCCAGATACCGGATATAGCCCCTGCCCCTTCCCGGGGCAGAGGTGGCTTTGAACTTGGCCCTTCTAAAAGCCCCACACTGGGAGGGTCCCCCCAGGCAGGGCTTCTAACCTGCAGAAGCAACTTTAATGCCTCCCTTTTCTGCCATGTGACCAAAAAATATATTGTCTGGTTGATTAACTAGCCTGGTCCCTCCTTGGCAAAGGGCAACCGCAAAAAGGTCCTCTTCTCTCTCCTGTCTTGCAAAAGCAAACAGCTGGCTTTGCAGATGGGTAACCAGTCTGCATGAGTCACGGCTGGAGCTCTTT